>NC_139928.1:5967463-6567463 GCF_963514095.1 Eutrigla gurnardus | reverse complement strand
TAAGATGAGAAGACTCGTCATTAAGTAAGACCGAATCAGTACTCAACAGTAATGACCGAGTTGCAGGGTGAAACTAAGTATTAAACATCTGTTAATATCTGATATCTGTGAGGCCATTTCATTACTTCATTATTCTATCTTACTAAGAAAGTCCAAATTCTTAGGAGAAACACACCCGCCTTTTTTGCCAAACGTTCTAGATGTGTTGGCAATCACTGTATTATATTTCTTGTGTTGTATTTGTGCTTCTGTTATTTTATTCACTTTGTTTAATCTGTAGTTAGTCAATAAATACCCTCATATCATAATCGCTGTTGTCTGTTGATATTTCTCCTGTGCAGAACGCACAGATCCCTATTTCAAGGGCGTATGATCCGAGGAAATGAGATTAATTTATTGAAATTATATTGATTGATTGTTAAATTAATAAGTGATCATTAGAGTCATTCAAGTGAACTCTATAAAGATCTGTCCAACCAACAGATGATGCCCCTTTCTACGAGAGTAGGAATTAAAATAGTACATTAATACACATTGATATATATTTTCATTTCGTCCTTACATTCCTACAGGTAAATTTCCTCACCTGTGAACTACAAGCATTTGGCATCTCCAACATTACAGATATTAGCACCACCACCCCAAAAGAGAGTGGCAGGAAGGGAATATTGTTTTCCAGTGTTTCCTACCGCTGAACAATGTCCTAGGAATAACTGCTTAATCATAGACAAACGTTAAAAGTCATCTGATCTGAACCATATGTGACCGAAGACCAAGATTTGACAGTACCTGCACAGTATGGGTGCATGGAATGTTTGATTTGAAAACAGACCTTCCATTTTGGTGGACTGAACAACAGTCACGTCAGGAAATTCCCAACAAGCCCTCCAACTCATACGACCACAGTTGTCGTTGGTCCATGCACTCGAATACGACCTCTGGGAGCGTATTGCGGAGATTCTTCCGCAACGATAGTAGTGGTTAAGGTTAGGGTTAGGTCGACGTGTGGAGGCGGTCTCTGCCGGTGATGCACGCGCGGGGGGGGTTAGGTTTAGGTCGACGTGTGGGGGGGGTCTCTGCCGATGATTGACGGGGGGCGCGCGGGGGGGGGGGGTAGCGCGGGGGCGCGCGGGGGGGGGGGTAGCGCGGGGGGCGCGCGGGGTAGGGGGTGGGGGTAGGGGGTAGGGGGTGGGGGTGGGGGGGGTAGGGGGTGGGTGGGGAGGGGGTGGGGGGAAGATGTCG
This sequence comes from Eutrigla gurnardus, assembly GCF_963514095.1. Classification (NCBI taxonomy): domain Eukaryota; kingdom Metazoa; phylum Chordata; class Actinopteri; order Perciformes; family Triglidae; genus Eutrigla; species Eutrigla gurnardus. Next base: position 6,566,221 of record NC_139928.1, on the reverse strand, counting down.
TGGAATCGGGGTAGGTTTAGGTCGACGTGTGGGGGGGGGCGATCGTCTGAGACACCGGAGTGTCGATATTTACTTGACCGCTAGAGGGCGCGCTATTTTGAAACGTAACATATGGTCGTAATTCGGTGCTTGACACACGACCTATGTGGTCGCTTTCTCGAGGAGGACAGTCTGGAAATTCCTGCCTACGTTGGCAACAGTGATTAGAGGCGAATGTGTCAAGAAGCCCACCAGCCCGTGAATCAGATACAGAACTCAGCATTAAAGAATTGCATGAAGTCCATGGCTTTGGAGGAATGCAGGCATGGGCAGGATCCTGGGGAGCCTCTCTTCTCAGAGTATTGTAAAGGATATTAGGTAGTATAATTTGTGTTATGATTGTAGTCTTCCTAATTGGAAGGCGTGGCTATTTTCAAGTTTTGTGTTAACAAGACTTCTACAACTTTGGTATCTGTTCAGTATTCAAAGACTGATTTGTTCCAGAATCCTGACTGGATCCCTCATTACCCAGTCTTGATAGTGATTATGGACTCAAGGATTGTTTGTAACTCATGACATGTGTTTTATTTGTGTTAGTAGGACAGCAGAAGCTCTCATATACTTAGAGTTAATGACGTGATGTTTTAAATAACTGAATTTACAACATTGATGTTTTGCTCTCAAAGTCTTTGTATACTAAATGTAGTTGGATGCTCAGGTGCTTGACTGTCTTTTTGAGTTTGTCAGAGAATGACATAAAGGGAGAAATATGATGGGAATTGTTTAATTTAGTAGTTTATTATAGTATTATTAGTAGTTTGAGAAGTTTTAACTTATACTATTCCAGTGTCATGCGGTTACCTGTACTGTGCACTTATGTCATGTGTTACATGAGTTATAGAATGGACATTGTGACACCTGTACAGCTGGCAAGTCAATATAGACCTATAGACACTGATGAGTGGCTCCAACCCCACATCCTGGACAAAGTTCTCCGGCTGCACAAAAACGGAACAATGCTTCTCTGATGACACGCCACCAACATCTGTATAAAAAGCCCTTCAAGCCCTTCAAACTATCTGGCCAGATAGTTTGCTTTGATGCTGTATGTTGGTGACGTGGTCAGCTTGGACACCCTGTTTGCAAGGGTTTTGACTTTTCAGTCTGTAGCAACTGCTAGCCTTTTTTGGACTCTTCCCTTAATAAATTACTCAAAAGCTCTGTTAGGAATGGTATTCTTACTTCTCACCAGGAAGTCATAAACTGATTTTCTCCACAGGTAGTACCCCTAACTAAATCAACTCGATGAAACAAATACCTCACAGTGACGTGTGCATTCACCAAATGGTAGGTGTGCCGGCCCCAAACGACTCAGCCCAAACCACGGCCTACCTCCTAATGAACCACATCTTCTAAGGTTCATTATACCTAGGTGTATCGAGTCAGATAAAGGGACCACCTTCACCGCTGAGATCATCTCTGGCAGCTGTTGGGTGTGAAGGCGAAGTTCCAGATAAGGCCCTACCCTCAGTCTTCGGGTCAAGTAGAGCGAGCAAATCGAACAGTGGTCAGTATACTAAAGTAGTATCTGGCAGCCAAACAGATTGGAACGTAAAACAGCCATTGGTCTAAATGGCCAGAGCAACTTCTCACAAGACTACAGGATTCACCCCCTTTGAAATGATGACAGGAAGACAAATGACCCAATGCACCTGCTCTACCAACCAGGCGAGGCTAACATAGCAAGAGCATACACAACACACCACTATGTGACCGTCCTCCACAAAAGTTTGTACAAAAATCCATGGACGAGAGTGTAAGAGGACGAAAGGCCTACTACGACCAGAAAGTATCCCATGATGAGCTCCAAGAACGGGACAAAGTATGGTACTTAATCTTTGCCCCACACATGGGAACAGACAACAGGCCCTAGTTTCGTGGCGCAGCACACGGCGGCGCAGGGTGACAGAGCCGGCGCAATGCAAGTTTCGACCCGCGCAGCCTTGCGCACCGTCAGTTGCCGGCAGTTTGGTGGATCGCCTGCGCCAAGATGGGTGTGGCGGCGCAGCAGGGGGAGGCGTCACAGATTCAGCTTGGCGTAGCGGAAGTTTCGTGGCAAAAAGCCTCGCCAAGACTGCGCTGAAAGCTCGCCAGCTCCAACCTGGTCTACTTTCGGCGCAAGGCGTAAATAAAGTCCATTTATTCAATGCGAATCACAGCTGGCAGAGTGGAAGTTTGGCTGACTGCGCTCAGTGCGCACACGTCACCGAGACCTCACAGGCAGGTTTCCACAGTTCCAGGCACATTTAAATGCAATAAATAATCACAACAAACACTATTTAATGCAACTAATTGAATCAACACGTGAATGTATATCTATATAGATTGTCCCGTCACATCTGACGTCAGATCAAATGCTCTCTCGGACCAAAACATCTCCCTCTCTCTCTCCTGTTTTATATAATATGGGCATTGTTATTATTATGATACGCGCGCACAGCGCATGATGCGCGTGGCGGGAGCAGCGGCGCTGCTTCTGTCATCAGGCTTCTGTCATCGGGTTGAATCTCCCCCAACGCATTAAAGGAGAGGAGAGGAGCTCATTTGATTGGTGAAGATCTGAATCGGCTGTATTAATCCCAGACCATGCCTCGTCTCCTCCTCGTCTCCCACTCACGCCTTCTTCTCCTCCCTCTTTCACACTTGCGCCGGTGGGCGAGACGGGAGGTGTGCCTGCGCAAGCCTGCGCGGTGCACGAAACTCGCAAAGTCCAGGCGGACACACCCCGTCGGCGCGGCGCAGGTGCGCTGAAAGCTGACTGCGCCTGGTCTACGAAACTAGGGCCCAACAAGCGCAGAGAAAAACTCGCCCGGAAGTTCCTCCCATGTTAGGCAGGACCCTACAGGATCACAGAAAAACTCACTGGTCGTGTACCAAATCCGAATCAGCAAAGGACAAAAAGAGCCACGAGTCAAGTGGGTTCATTGTAACCAGATAAAGTTACGCAAAGCCCCTAGAGAAGTTAAAATGGAACCCCCACAAAACAAAACTGTCGACAGCGGGAAAAAAATCTTTGCAAACCAAACCACCAGCAAAGTGCCAGTATTAGGTTTCATCTACAATAAACATTCATCTTAAGGATAAAATCTCATCATCGGCCTGTTTTTCCCTCTAGCTGTCACCTCTGTACTTAGCATAATCATTAAGTTACAAATGGGGGTGATAATATACCTCACCCACCACAAAAATAACCCTTTTGTTTACCTACCTGTTGAGAGTAAAGCCATGTCCTAATCATGTACATACTCCTCTACCAGGATGATCTGGCTTCTGGCCGTCCTGACCCTCGGACCTTACTCAATTGTGCTGAAAGACCAATCTGGAATATTAATTACCAACTGCTGCCTGCACACCGAAAAAGTGTTTGTCAGGTTAAACTGCCGTGAGGTCTATAAGAAGAATGTCCCAGGCATGACCGACCTAACCAGTTGGGCTGGAGCAGGGAAGTCATAACACACGTCAAAGCAGACCCGCCCACATACTACAGCAGCTGCGAAAGTTCACCATCACCCAGTCAGAACTGGGTGAACATCATCAGTCCAAACGGTTCATTGGAGGCCTACTAACTGCATCAGCAGCTGCTGGCACTCTTTAGCATCAGACTATTGTCAGGCAACGCAGTTAGCTTAGCTACCATTAAACGACACATAAGTGAGCTCCAGGCCGAAATCCCAGAGATCAAAAAATCAAATAAACCACCAACAACGTCAACTCCAAAAAAAAGGACAAACCGTAAAAGGCACTGTCTTAGTGGTAAACACCCACAACTTTGGTGAGCAACTTTCAGAAGTTCTCTTTTTGCATAAGTTGAGTGCCTCCCAAGATGGATTCTCAACAACGAGTTAACCGTATCATCATATCTTGCGCAGTGAACAAGCTTTTCAAAAGTGACAAACACAAAACCTGCAAAGCAACAGGTTTGTTTCATATCCCAGCAAGCCCCCAATTGTTCCCAGGAATAAAATCCTGAAGGACAGGGGTCACAGTTGGGAAACTAAGAGATATTGCACAATAACACAAATATGGGCCAAGTAGAGGGTTCAAAATGGTGACTAGAGAAATAAAAATGGCAAAAACATACACCCATTGCTAATAGGGAAAATAACAAAATGTTCAATACAAATGAAAAGTAGCTCCTGTGAAAATGTTATTATATATTAATTTAGCCATACTGACCCCATAGACAATTAAGTGTAAAGTAGTGCCCACTCAGATTCCTATATCTGGTCTGTCCTACGAAAAAAAGAGAAAATAGGATGTTTTAATGATATTCTTTGAACTACAGCAACACATCAGCAAACTCGGAGAGAGGCTCAAAGTGGTTCACAGTTAGAGACGGATGGACAGAGTCAGGCAGACAGACACACAGACAGAAACGCTCATCTCAGCATTCAGAGCTTGCTATCACCACCATTAGTGTGAGGCCGACCAAACTTGCCTTCCCTGCAGTGCGGCAGCACTGAAGGGTGCAGTCACCGACATGCTCTCACAACTTTCTCCCATTTCCCCCCCCAAAAAAGCTCCCATGGGCCGTATCCTAATACTATATTGTGGCTTTCATCCCCGCCCCCCCACCTTCCACTTTCCCATTCCCATTCTGTTGACTGCGACCTCCTCCCAGTTATGCCTGCTTTTTACGGCGAAATGGAGCCCTTCTCAATCACACAGTGCTGTTGGCCTGCTCTTTATTTCACTTGTCTTTTTTTTTGTTTGTTCCCTCTTTCTCTCTGGCTGGGAGCTTATCTGAGAGCCTCAGCTGCTGGTCGACTGTCCACAGAGAGCCCCAGGCCACAACAAAAATCTCTAGAAAATATAGTCACTCTGTGGCGTGGCTTCATTTATGTTAATTACTGAGACACTTCAACTATTTACCATAACCTCGACTTGAAATAGGGAAAAAAGATAAGCCCTCTATTCTCCAGCTGGACTGATGCACCACTGGATGCCTCTGAAATGGATCCAAGGGAGAGGTGACGGCTGTGTTTTCGAGGGGGATGGGGGAAGCCAATAAATACCTGCACTGTCCAATGAAAATCATGTATCTCAAAAATGTCAGCACATCACAGAATATAAAACAACCCCATTTTGGACAGTGATATATAGGATAGAAAATATGAACAAATCTGGGCAAATGGACATAAATATCAGAATATGATTAAAAAACTTAATTCCAGCATTAGATGTTAATGTCTTAAAAATGTAGATACGGCCTTCTTTTCCAAAGGCAGTGTACATCTATGAGTATCTGACTGCTGACATCACATGAAACAATTACTCTTTTGAGTTTGATTTTTACATTTTCATAAAAGTCTGGTACTGAGAGAAATGTTTTAATTCCCTTGCAACAAAAACACACTGGTGAGATCATCAACTCTCACTCACTGAGTATAGTAGTTTGAAACCTAGCTGGAGCAAACCCTCAGTTAAGTGAGGTGGTAATGGAGGTGACAAATGAGATCTGTGATGTGCAAGTAAGGTTTTGGCCTGGTGGGCAAACATCTGTGAAGCTGCTTCAGTGATACGTCCACATCCAGATGCTGCAATGCAGTGTTCGTTAGCAGTCAGGCCTGGTTTTTACTGCAGCCCTGCCCCAAAGTGGCAGACCCCACCCCTCAGTCTTGCGCCAAAATCAGCCTGGTGACATTTACTTGTGCATTGTTGCCAAATGCAGGAGGAGACAGGGAATAACGTTTGCAGGGTTCTAAACACAACATAAAGAAGGTAGCATGGCGAGATATCTAACAAGAACAGTCCAAAATGTTGTAAGTGGGCAAGCATTTGCCCCACACATGGGGGTGTAACCACCAGCCAATAAGCCGGGTATGCATCCTGTTCTCAATCCCAGGTAAAAAAAAAAAAAAAACACAACTGTTTGTCACGCCCAGTGGTGAATCGCGGCTCACAGATCTCAGGGCGCTCAATTGTTGAGGCAGATTTGACTCCTTATTATACCTTTAACCTCTGTCACTGTCCTCGACTCACTGCAGCCAAATCACCATCGGGAAAATAAATGACATTACACTGATGATTTTCAAGTTTCCAGTCTAAGCTTTGGTTTTCACCCAGTTCAACACTGAGATTATTGCGAGTATGGATTTTATTACAGTTCAAGAAATGAAAACAAAACACACACACACACACACACACACACACACACACACACACACACACACACACACACACACACACACACACACACACACACACACACAGCTGCAAGGCATAAGAAGCATCTTGTTCCAGATATTGCAGGTTTTCTAAATAAATGCTGTTGTTATCTGAACATCCTGTTTCACTCCCCTATTATTGATGACAATCTAGAGTGAAAAACCAGCATAACATCAGTTTAATGCCCTTGGTTCTTTTGACCCTTTAATTTCCTCCTTGGGAATCAATCCCATCGATGAGCCTTTCGATTGTCCATGAAGGAACGGAGAGCTGATTTCATTACTGCTTCACTCCCATGGATTCCATATGTCAGTTGGATGTATATCTTTCTAACACATGACTGCATTGGGAGGCGTGTTCCACCATGTAGGATGTGTCAGAGGAGGTTGCACTATTTCTCCCATCCTATCATATAACCTCCAGAATAATATACATTTTAGAAAAATGGCCGTTATTGCTGAGATTTTAAAAAGGGAAGCCCCTTTTTAAAATCTCATCAATATTGGCTGAGGTGCATAATCACAGTGCGACTTAATACGTTTAGCTGATGTGGATTTAGATAACAGGTTAGATTATGTCAATTTAATAACAAATATTCCGAATATTTGTATTAAATGTGAACAGTCAAAAGACATGTTTTCCCTGCAATTTGGAAGGCTCACTGCACATTAACATATAAAAGAAAAGAAAAAGACTAAATAACTAACAAATGGCGCAACGGCTCACCATTATAACTTCAGACACCTGCTAATTAAGAAAACGTGCCTCTGAATGTACTTGTATATTCAAGCATTATCCCCTTAATTTAACAATTTTCTCTTGAAACACTATGAAAACATGATTAGATGAAACAAAGAACAACATAGGGTTTTGTGAATGTATTATATTTTTATTGGTATTCCAAGAAAAAGTTAATGCTCAACTGTATTAGTTACAAACATAGATCTACACATTTCTTCCTTGTGAAAATAATATTTGTGTTACTGTAATTCTTTGTCACTATTCTGTCTATACTCAGGTCTATTATAGTTCATATTCATTTCATATTCAATTTCACTAATTGCGTGCCTTTTCTTCTTCTACCTCGCGGCAACAATTGCTATATTCAAGCTTGTTTCTAAAGGCGTGAAGAAAAAAAACACCAGATGATGTTTGTGCCTCCCCGCATCTTGAACTCATCTCATTCGTGCCGTTAAGAGCGTCTCCAAAGCATCGGCCTGACGTTTCCTGGGATTCATCACCACCTAAGTTCTCCGTGTGGCAAATGAGATGGATATAGGCAACCGGCATGAATCTTTATGTAAAAAGCAATTGCCTACTTTCAAATGCAAAGTTTTTTCTTTTGCTTCAGAGACAACATTACGCCCAGAAGAATCTCAGCGCTTTTTCCAGATGCTGATAAAATACCTGAGATCCGGCTGGATTCGGGATTGCAGTCAGCTGAAATCACTCAATCTGTTATGAGAAGTCAGCTGGCATCGACTCGGGTGTTTGGTATTCCTCGGTGTCCTCCTGTTTGACTCGTTACAGCCTCTCAGGGACCACAGCGGCACTTTGAAGTTGACGCCTGCTCCGCACGATCATAGCCAACATAAAGCAGCATCGGTCAGGCCGCATCATTTAGCGCAAGCTTTCTCATCGCTCCTCGCAATTACTTGCCTCCGCTGTTTCGTAATGAGTTATTTAGCAGCTCTGTGAGTTTGAAGAGCCAATTGTAAAGCTGTTGTTGTACACTGACAAACCAGCGTATTGCTCTTTTCATGAAGTAAACCGATGAGGTGAATCCAGGTAGAAAACCATTGTTCGTGATGGATTCCAACTATTAAAATTGAAAAGATCACGAAAGAGGAGGGATGGAGAGGAGACGACTTTGAGATGTGGAGTACACAAAAACACCTGCCCTCATGTTATGCTTTTTCGTCGGGGCAGAAATCTGTCATGGATTCAGTATGACAGTGCTGTTGGTGTGGCAATGACTCTTGCCCAAAAAAGCAGGTCCTAACGAGGGTGACTTTCAGAGACACGACAGGGGAGGATTACAATTAGATCGCGATCACGTGGGCTCTGAGCCACATCACGCTGAACCAGTTCAGAACAGGTGTCGCGACAGGCGTTCACATCAAATGAGAAAAACAAGATTTTGGTTTTCAAATTGGCTGTTGACCTCAGTGGCATTCAGTAGGCAGTTTGAATTAAAGAAAAAATGCAACTCGTGAAAAGCACTCCCTTTTATTGTTATAACCTCATTCCTGTAATGGACGATAATGAAATGGGGAAAGTTAAGTGCAGAAGTAGACACAATTGTTTATTGTTCATCTTGTTTGGTAAAGATAAAGCCAGAGATAGTCATCCAGGCCCTCCCTCTTGGTATTAAATTCATTCAATGTTTAATTTGAAATATTCCTCGTTTTATTAAAGTTTCTAGTCAGCTAATCACAAACATCCTTAACCGTCCAAACTCATAGTAACAAAACAGCAAATAAAGAAGCGCTTGCAGCTTTGTATTTCCCTAAGAGGCATACCATTAGATGGATAGCAGTGGGTATCGACTATTGTGCCTGAAGCTGGATACAAAGGGCCTTTTAAAAGCTCACGGATTTCTTTAGGAGAATCTTACGATGCAAACGCATACTTTTTGTGCTGCATATTTATCATCTTATAATACAAGATGAATACAAATAAATAACTCTCTGTGCAGCCTTGTATCCTTTAATCCGGAGGATCACCAGCTGAGGTGTTGGTAAATGAGACTAATTCCAACAAAGGAAGAGGCCTAATGCGCATCCAAAGGAATGTTGTAACATTCTGTTGTTGAGTAGCAACAGCTGATGTTGCAACAAAGCCCGACGAGCGTAAAAGTAAACTAAACCGATCTGTATTGAAAGAGAGAAATTAACTCTTGTGGCAATAAATAAGGTCCAGGCGTTAAGTATTAAATAGAAAGACTTAGTGCAGTCATGGGAATCATTTTTGTCTTTATTTACTTTTATGCCTTCAGAAGCGTCTCCTTTAAGCTCTGCTTGCATCCACATATTCCAATTAGTCCTGCTGAAATATGACTTTCTGCAGCCTCCTCTGTGTTGTGACGGTTGGATGTTGGGATCGGGTTTGTGCATGGAGATTTTAATGACTTAGTTTTGTCATTAAATTACCAGTCTGAAATGCATTCGTCCGTGTTATTTGCTGTCGACTGCATGACTGGGGTTCTGGCAGCTAGTGTCCAAAGGTCGACGGGGAAAGGTTACACGAAGACTTGTGAATGGAGGGTGTTTTCATGGCGAGCTATAACTGTATACATTACAGTTTATATGATATATATCGTCTTTTGTAAAGCTCTTTGTAATCAGTTCATTCATCAATTCATTAATAGTTTACTTTTTCCAGTTGATCCCTCATGGAACAACTGGCCAATAAAATGCCTAAACAATTAGGTATGTAGTGTATATGTATGTATATTGCTATGTTATCGTATTTGTATTTTTATCCAAATTTTCATCACTTCACATCACATGTCTTCCTTGCTTCTTTGACTGTTTAGGAGCTGTAATAATTGAGTTTTTATTTATTGGTTTATAGGTTAATTAGTAGTTTGAGTAGTTTTAACTTATACTATTCCAGTCTCATGAGGTTACCTGTTTTCTGCACTTATGTCATGTGTTACATGAGTTGTAGAATGGACGTTAAGACCCAAGAACAGCTGGCAAGTCAATATGGACCTATAGACATGATGAGTGGCTCCAACACCACATCCTTGACAAAGTTCTCCATCTACACAAACAACGGTACAATGCTTCTCTGATGACATCACCAACATTTTATAAAAGACCTTCTGAAGACTGAAGAATGGTCAGACTCTTGAGGAGCTGAAGCTGAATGCTGGTGATGCGGTCCGCTTGGACACCTTGTTTTGCAAGGGCTTTGACTTATTAGACTGTTTACTGTCTGTAGCGACTGCTAGCCTGTTTTGGACCCTTTATAGAATAAATTACTCAAATTTCTGTAAGGAGTAGTATTCTTATTTCTCACCAGGAAATCATAAACCGATTTCCATTTATCTTGTTTAGAAACGAATGGGCTGTAAAAGGCTGTGAAACACATTTCATTCAAGCTCAAAAACAAGCAGCGATGTATCGAAGTCGTCGTATAAGAGCTGTTGTGCAATCTCGCCAGAGACCAAATGAAACTCATTAGCTGCATGTTTGGTTTGCGTTGGCTGTGTGGCAGCTAATTCCGTTAGCACGGACCCATTTAACTGGTGGCCCTCGGGCCAATCAAGTTTGACCAGCCCGCCGATCACTTCCGTTTACAAATAAATAACATTTAATACCTGGGGCCCGTTTCAAAAAGCAAGTTCAACAAACTCTGAACCTAACCCTGAACTCTGAGTTGACCAACTCTGAGATGGGCAACTGAGTTTTCAGTTTCAGAACAGCGGTTTTGAATTAGTTCAGTCAACTCTGAGTATGTAAACTCTGAGTTACGCGCGTGCCTGCCGACTCTATAAAGCCATCATCAATGGAGCTCCGATACTACGATTCACCATGGCAACGGGGAGAGCGTCATTAGATATTACTGAGTGTTTATGTAGAAAACAAGCTCATCCTGAGAAAGCGGAGAAACGTAACTGCAGCAAAGTAGCGATAGTTAGCGTGGCAGACAATTACTGCCCGATCTAATGTGTATAACTGAATGAAACAGTTGATTGATCTAAAGGTAATAAGTGTTCATTTTCAGCTTAGCAGAGCGACACTTTGGTCTAACGGTTAGCAACGCTGCCTATGGTGCAGGTGACAGCGGTTCAGTTCCCGTAGTTCACAAAGTAGCGCAATGAATAAATTATCATTTTCATTGGGTGTAATCCCCCCAGGCACAGAAAGAAAGTGGCTTCAGTTGAAAATTAAGCATAAGAATATTGCGCAAATACGTTGACTAAGGCATATGATTTTAATCATATTTCACATATTAAACAGTAAATATAAGCAGGTATTTCAACACAGGAATGTACTTAAACATTTCATAAATCTCCCGTTCGCAAAAACACTACCTCCGCAGAGAATCTGGTTGCGGATTATGTCCGCGATATGAAATGTTGAAAATGTCAGAGAATATTGTTTAGATAATATCTAATGTGATTGAAAGGAAAGGTAATCAAAATTGTCTCCCAACGCAAAGCTGCTAGAATCACTTTTATTTCCATATCGATTAGGTTGGCGATGAAAGGACGGCACATTTTTTCAGAGTTGGTTCAGATTCCGGAAAAAGACGGAGACATGTAGGGAGAAACTCAGGGTTTGTTGAAGCAAACCTGCTAGCGAGCAGGTTAGGTTCACGGAGTATGTTACCCGGGTAACTGACTCAGATTTATGCTGAACTGGCTTTATGAAACCGAAAAACCAGAGTTTCCCTCATCTCAGGGTTAACTAACTCAAGGTTTTCACTAAAACTGCTTTGTGAAACGGACCCCTGAAGGAAAACAAATCCTGCATCATACATCGGACAGTACCGTGCAAAAATAAGCTATTCACACCATCAGGGTGAAAGAAATATACACAAGTCTATTATATTATAATTCAATCGCATGCATGCTGATAAAAGTAATCTCAGTCAAGCAGCACAGCATCTCTCCCTCTCCTCTTACACCTGCACATGAGTTAGGTTACGTGCATGCTCTCAGGCTCTGTCGCTCAGAAACTTCCTTGAAATATAGCACTCTTGGTGCGTAATTGATTCTCAGCAATCAACCTCAATCTAACGCATCAACAGTACTGCAGCTGGCTGTTTCTAAATCCAAATGTTTAGGTGCAGATTGCAGGGAATTGTTTGTTTTTCAGTATCCCCCATATTTGGCCCTTTTTTAAAACATAACCAGGCTAAGGACCATAGATCTTTGTTATCCTATTTGTTGAAAGATACATATGTGTAATATATCTGAAGTGTATGTCAGAAATGATACCCATAAACACAAATGTTGTATGGATGAGAGGCGGTGATGTGCTCAGCAGTGTGTGTACTGATGATCCTGTTAGCTGTTAGCCAAACACACCGTCCAAAACACCATAGACCAACTGTATTCCCCTCAATGTGTCTCTGGTGCAGAGCAGCCGCTTATACATAATAGTGAGTGGGGAGTCAGCAGGCAGGCAAGGGCAGTAAAAAAAATGGCAATAAAAGTTGATTTGAGAAACTTTGAGTCACCACAACCTTGAGACGTCCTTGAGCATGCAGCCGTAACAGGTCACCTACAAAATATTATGCAGTTTGCTGCAGCAGAATGCGAGATTAGCAGAGGACGGACACAGAGGCGCAGACTCATGGACACACACATGAGAGGGATGGCATGATTCCTCTGATGGAGATAACAACAGCCTGTATTCTGATACAAAAAAATGCTGCAATATTCTGTAAAATGTAGAAGTTAAAGCTGGTGTGTGTCTTAACTTCTTATCGTCAACAAATTCCATGAATGCCAAAACCAACAACGCGTTACTTTGTTTCAGTACTTTTCCAACGTCACTTCACATGTGGCAAGGTTTATATTCAAGACATCAAACATTCAAAATGGCTCATAAATATATAGTTTGACTTTCTGAAAAGGCTCATTAATTTCCCAAAACAGCTCATTTGCATTGCACAGCACCAATGTCTTTTTTTATGGTTTATGAACAACAATAACACAGAGGAAAAAGATTGTAAATATTTTTCACCTTGCATTATTTTTTGTGCGTGTCAGAAATTTGCCATTGAATTGTCCTGTGCTGAATATATACTTATATTTATATCTGTACATAGTAATGTTATGTTTCCCTTTTATTCCGTTTGTTATCCTGGTTTTAGTTGTGTCTCTTTCTGTGTATATTGAGGGCAAAATAAGCCGGTGTTCACATTCTGATTAAATATATTTTAAAGCATGACAAAAATACATTAATCCTTATATCATTAAAATAATTATTTTATTAGACAAATTAGGTACAATGGAGGTATTTTAGTGGGATGGGAATCTGCCATTTTACACAAAAATGGTTGGTATTTGGTTTTTCAGTCAGACAATGTATTTGTTGAAAACAATATATCTGAATAATCTGGTTTAAATGTTGTTTAGTCCTTTCTGGAGAGAAATCTATTTCTGGGTAAAAATAATAACTTTTTGCCTGATAATGATTACACACATTTCACAATTGTGTTGTGATTTTAGAGTCAAAGCATTTAATGTGTGTGATCACTGCAGCGGCGCCGGAATGGTTTCAGCGGTGGTGGGGCCAAAATGCGCTTGCATGTGACACGTCATCAACCTGATAAATCAGTCAATTTCCCGGGTCCGTTTCCCGGGCCTAATTAACAGCCTGCATGCGGACATGCGCGTCATTTGACACAGAAAATACACGTTTATCGCATTGACAACATTAGTTTTGATCTTGTCTTATTTAAAGTAGCCTACCGGTAGCCTATGTTAAGCCCATTGCTCACCCTAACCCTGCCCTCGCATACCTGCAGCCAGCCTCTGTCCTACTCTCTCCCTCCTCTCGCGCTGTAGGCCGACTCATACTCTGTGTTCCAAAAATATAGATTGTAAGTTTGAAGACGACAGGCTAAATCGCAATGCATGAAGTCAACATGTTTAGGCTAGCCCTCTGAGACCCATTGTAGCGTATACGCTACAAAAGATCATGTTGTCTTTAGAGCGTCATAACTCCGTAATGGTTTGCGCTAGAAACATGCGTTTTTTCCCTCTTAAACTAGAGAAACGGGGCTAAACAACGGTACCCTGCTTGTCCACGTGAGCGATATATTTCTGACAACAAAACAAATGCGTAAAGAGACTAAATGTCTCCTCGTCTCCGTGGCGCATTTCTCCGTTTTGTTTATGTATATCGATCAGCTTCTCATCCGCCATCTTGCTAGTGACGTATAGAGTTAAGTTTATGCATCGGATAGGCAACGGGAGACACAGAGGATTTCAAAGCAGAGAAAAGGACGGTCAAAAAGTTACTGTAGTGATAGAGAAAGTTAAATACATAAATGGCACAGAAGAAGTACACTATATACACACATATTTAGTGCAGGGAGAGGAAAGGATTATACCTGGCCAAAAAATACGCCCATAGACACTACCCAAAAGAATATCCATATTTCATAGACAAAAGCAGCTCAAAGCTTCAAATAACTTCTAGCATAATCCAAACAAGTGTGTGCAACGTCCTATGTTGATCTTTTCTTTCGTTATAATGGCTTGCAGTTCTTTTTTTTAATAAAATGTGTAAAAATTTGTTTTTTAATTTATTTTTAATTTATGGGCCAAAATCCCCTATTATAGTGTATATACGTATTTATTGAGTGATACACACAGTTAGCTGAGGTTGTGCTGATTCTGGGGATGTGTATAACTTGATGATACTGTAAAAAATGACAATTTTATAGGGCAATAGGCTACACAAAAGTATGACAAGACGGAAAGTTCTCTATGTGGATCTCAGAGGGCTAGAATGTAGGCATAGTGATGGAAGTCATAGTTTGAAAAAAAGTGCAGTCTTTATTTTCATTTTCTCAACTAAAAAAACGAACTGCGCTGCGTCTCACGGTGCGTGCAGGTCAGACTCTCCTGAAATGGGAACAGTCAGCCGTAGCAGTAGGCTACAGGAGGACAGCACCCACCTGGGTGCTCCAGTCCATACCCCCGTCCGCGCGTCGCTCACAGACGAGCGTGAGCGTAATTAGATTCAGCGTCTCGATCAAGCAGTCAGTCATGATTCAATCATCCAGCAGATGCCCCCCCCACTACTACCACCGCACAAAAAAGAAGTTATTTAGGAACGAACTATATGACCAATGCAATATATTTTTTTATATGATTTTTTTCCCCCTTCCCCGAAAAGTGGGGTGGCCATTGGCCTCGCAGCCTAATAGGTTCCGGCGCCAGTGAATCACTGACACCCTAAACCCAATATGTATCGTTAAATCATCCTCCCAAACCTTGTATTTTTTTAATTGTTCAGCTATATTGTAAACATCATAAACCTTTCATTTTAGAGCACTAGAACAGCCTGCAGAGAATAATTTATGTACCAGATTATGTATGTATTTCCTCAGACAGCAGCAGCAGCTGTCTGTCAGATATCCCAGGCAGCAGATGCATCTGGGAAGATGACACCCAAAAACAACAATGAGTAAAAGGGAATCAGTCAGTTCTCTGGACCGTTTCAAAGGAGATAAGCCGCTGTGAGTAAGAGATGTTATTAACCCATACATTACACTACCGCGACTGAAGACAGCAGTTAATGATTCGGTTGCATCAAAAGAAAGTAATGCTGCATGTAAGCGCATGTGTCGTCTGCACAGGTCCAGTCAGGTGGGGATGTGCAGGTCTGTCTCAAAGACAGAGCGACACCGGAGTGTAATCTGTGCTGTCTCACACTCTGCAGCTGCTGCGAGGAATTGGATTCTGATAGCTTCAGTGTCAACATTAGCCTCCGTTTTTATAACAAAGCTCAAAATATCTTTGAAAACAATATCTCATCAGCTTTCATAGCAATTACACGTTTTTCAGATACTGGATCTCATTGCAGCTAGGAGGCTAGAAGAGTATTTCCGGGCAGTAGCAGGTATTAAAACACCTCCGCCCAGCGTGAACCGCAGGACTCTTCTATCATTGCAGTAGCACAGGAGGTGTCATTTTCTGCAGCATAATTTCTTGTAGAAGTTCTAGCCTGTAGAAATCATGCCGCCGTTGCACTGATTAACTGTTTTTCTCCCTTCTTTTCAAACTGCGGTGCACATGATGCATCTGATAGTGGTGCCAAAACTAAAAGTCACGGATTTTAAGTTCCAAAAGACAATAATTCCCAAACCACAAAAGGTTTTACTGCCGTACTGCTGCAGCTGCTATCGGGGCAGTTTGTGGATTATCAAGACTTTTCACACCAAATGTGTATTGTAATAGTGAACCAATGATCCGGGTAGGGGTTCAGCAAAGCAGCATTATAAAGGCTTTAGTTCATCGGCTGTATTACACCATGTTATATCTGTTGTAAAGTGAAAGTAAATGGGCCGGCATTTATATAAATGCTTTGCTAGCTGTTCAACCACTCAAACCGTCTTGCATTACATGTCAGCATTGAAAGGTTCACCCACACAAACACACACACACACACACACACACACACACACACACACACACACAGATGGCCGAGGCACCTGCACATCAGGATCTGACACATTCATGCACATTCTTTCATGGCACAGCCTTCAGGGACAGTGTGGGTTTTAGCGTCTTGTCCAAGGACACTTGCCCAAGAACAACACATGGACAGGAGGAGCCAGGGATCGAACCGCAGGCAGGTTGATAGTATAGCAGAATTAGATTATATTCATGGCTGTGTACGATTATGTCTGACCTGTGTGATCAAATAATTTCCAGCAATGCCAGATGCATCTAAAAGTCAAAATGTAGAGGAAAAGTATAGATGTTATCATTTCCAAAATTCACACCATGTTTTTAGCGAACAAAATATTCAGCTTCATCCCTTTTAAGATTCATTGGAAAACCTCAATGAAAGTTTCAAATAAAAATGTTTGGAAAATGACAGCCCTCCTTAAAGGAGAGTGAATATTTGATTTACAATAATCCAAATGAAAAATGATTACTTTAGCTGAATTCTAATGTTGCTACTTGTCTGCACGATGTGTTAAGATGGCAGCTGCTTGCAAACATGTTAGCCATGACAACTTCATCATGTGTCAATGTTGTTTTTGTATCTTGTTCTGCTGCCCCTGAGGTGCCAACACAATGCATTATGCTTTAAGATATTTAGTCTGTAAAATACTGGATTCAATCAATTTCCCATTATCAATTTTGTCATTAAATGGCCCCATTTCTCAGAAATACTACAGAAAACATAATTTAATTGAATTGTATTTCAATAAACATTTAACAGGAACGTATACAAACACTGAGTATGCTTGAAAAAAAAAGTATGTTTATAATAATATACACTAGGGAGATGTGCATGACAATAATAATCTAATAATTTCATGTGCCGTATTTTTCTCGACCCCTGAGACACTTTTATCCCCTATTAATGGTTTGTCATGTGGTGGGTTAATTAAAGGCTCATGGTCAAGGAAAATAAGAACTGCACCACAGAATTGCAATTACAACCCTTTGTGCTGCCTTGTCCTTGTTTACTCACAGAGATTTGTAAAGCTTTCTTTAAAATCTTGGCTGACTTTATGAAAACCTGACCACATCCTGATCAAGGATAAAAACTATTGTAAAACAGAATTATTGGTAAATGCATTAATGCAATTGTATCTGAACCATATAGTATATAAATATGATATTACTAGCAAAATCAATCATTAAAATCATGTATATATCATAAAATGTATATAATGTAGTTAGGATTAATACAGCCGATTCAGATCTTCACCAATCAAATGAGCTCCTCTCCTCACCTTTAATGCGTTAGGGGAGGTTCAGTGCAAGATCCGTCACTTGACAACCCAATGACAGAAGCAGCGCCGCCGCTCCCACCACGCGCATCACGCGCTGTGCGCGCGTATCATAATAATAACAATGCAGATATTATAAAAAACAGGAGAGAGAGAGGGAGATGTTTTGGTCCGAGAGTTTCCGTTACGCGTGCAATCCGCCTTTGATCTGACGTCAGATGTGACGGGCATAGACTGATTACCGCATGGGCAAAGTGGGCGTGTGCCCAGGGCCCAAGAGCCAATAGGGGCCCTTGGCCTTCAGAGTTGTTTTTTTGTTTTTTTTGGTACAATTTAAAAAATATATTGGAATGGCTGTGGTTTTGAAAATGTAGTATGATAATAAAATAATTTGAATGTTTTAGAAATTATAAGATTAAATCACCCGCGACCCTGAATACAGGATAAGCGGTAGACAATGGATGGATGGATGGATTAAATCAGTAATGTGTGATGACACAATGACGTACGTATGCTGGGGGTCAACCGTACATTGCATTTTCAAAATGGAGAAGCGGGAGCTCAGTGGATCAGCTAAAAGAAAACAAAGGAAAGAAAAAGAAGCCAAAGATGCTGCTTTGGTGCAGCAAATCCCATCCATCGGAACATTTTTCACCAGAAAAGTGGGGCAAGATGATGGTGCTACTCATAGCAGTGGTAGTAGCAGTACTACAACTCACCGGGACGACCTGCAGGATGCTAGCGCAAGTTCACCGGAGACGTTTGGTAGCGGTGGAGCGGCGCTGCCTCCTACGGAAACCTTATCGGACAGTGCTAGCAGTACTACGGAGGGCAGCAGTACTACGGCGGGCAGCAGCCGGGCGGCCGAGCCAGGTCAGCCTGAGCTAAGTCCCCTCACATCCCCAGCGGAGGTTGAGATGTTGGTGGGTGCCGTACAGCAGAGGGATGATGATGAAGACTCATTCCTAATGTGTACATTGCCGTAAGACTGTATCTGATGCTTCCTGTCACAAACTGCGAGGGAGAACGGTCATTCTCTCAAATGGCCAGGATAAAAAATGAACTTCGGACAAAAATGACCCAGAGACGCCTTAACAGTTTGTCACTCATGGCCATAGAGGCCGAACTGGTCCGAGAGTTGGACTTTAATGACCTTATCAAGGACTTTTCCTCGAAGAAGGCCAGGAAAAAGCCGGTGGTTTAGGTGAGTAGTTTCACTTCGGTTTTGTGTGGTCGTAGCTGTGGCTCTTTACTGATGTTCATTCATGTTGCCTTTATTACTTTCACGATTTGTTTTAGGTGGTTATATTTTAATTAAGGTGTGTTTTACTCCATAATACTACCATGGCTGGCTATTTGAGCTTGCTGTCTCTCCCATAATATATTGTCTATGGCAGTTGCCAAACAAAACAGACCTAAAATGACAGTAATTTTGTGGTTGTTGTGGTGTTGTGGTGTTGTTATGTGCGTAATGGGAAGAGCGCCTTTGCGCGCGTACTATTTGCGTGTGTAGGCAGGGGCCCGTGGCGAGTTTGTGTCCAGGGCCCGTGGTCATGATAATCCATCTATGGTGACGGGGCAATCTATATAGATATAAATTCACGTGTTGATTCAATTAGTTGCATTAAATAGTGTTTGTTGTGATTATTTATTGCATTTAAATGTGCCTGGAACTGTGGAAACCTGCCTGTGAGGTCTTGGTGATGTGTGCGCACTGCACGCTGGTCAGCCAAACTGCCACTCCGCCAGCTGTAATTCACCTCATGCCAAGAGTAGACCAGGTTGGAGCTGTTGGGCTTTCGGCGCAGTCTCGGCGAGGCTTTTTGCCACGAAACTTCCGCTGCACCAAGCTGAATCTGTGACGCCTCCCCCTGCTGCGCCCCACACCCATGCGATCCACCAAACTGACCGTGCGCAAGGCTGCACTGGTCGAAACTTGCATTACGCCGGCTCCGCCACCCTGCGCCACCCTGCACTGCGCCACGAAACTAGGGCCCCTATATGTTAAAAAAGAAGCCACTGCTGACTGGTGGTGGGAGCCGAGACACAAATCTTCGCTGGTGTTGAATTTGATTATATTTGGCAAAATGTTGTTTCCACAAATGACCAATGAGATGTTTTTCCCCCTTTATTCTCATGATTGTTATAGGGCTCTCAATATTGTGTAACCCAACATATGACAACTAACTCCTATAAATGTAGTTCAGCAACAAAGGAAGTTCTTTAACTCTGTAGCTTTGACTCTTAACTTCCTGTCTTCGCCGGCTGTGTGTGATCTCTACATCTGATCAGTTTCATAATGTACAAAATGATGGTATATTATGGAGTTAGATTTGTGTCTTTATGACATGCGAGAAAATAAAGGATCTGAGAGAAAAAAAAAAAAGAAAAAAAATTTAAAATTATTTCTGAGAAAAAAAAAATCTCTCTCAAAATATATTTTTTTAACTCTCCAATATAGATTTTTTGCTATCAGTGTGAACACATTTTCTCTCAAAACGTTTTTCTTCTCGCTCTCAAAACCTTTGCTCTCGAAGCAATTTCTTCTCGTGTCAGGATTTTTCTCTCGTGTCAGGATTTTGCTCACCCCGTGAAAATGATGTCAGGGGTGGGGCCACGTTCCTATTGGCCGGTCGGGTGAGCCCGACGAGCCTCCTATTGGCCGGTCGGGTGAGCCCCGTCTTGGGAGTCGAACTGAATCATTACGCCATTGTCGATTCACAGGCATGGGCTGTGTTTGAAATGCCATACTAACGTACTGCCTACTACATACTCAACGTGTATGTACTGCATACTGCCTACTAAATGACCGTTTGAGTATGCTGCTGTTCACATGGAAGTTTACACATATCATACTACATTTTTTTTGTTTTTTAACTTTATTGACATCTCGTCCTCATCTTCTCTCACGTAACTGAATCGATTACATTAGCGGTTCTAGCTCCCGTTTAATGGAAATTACTTATCAAAATATAAAGCATGATTATTATTACACTTAATTAAATATTTCTAAATATTTTAAAGTCAAAGTACAATTGTCAAATGTTTTCTACAGTTTATATGCGCGCTCCCACGCTTTCCTTTCTTTCTTCCTCTTACCTGAGTAGCTTCTTCACTCGCCATCGATCGCGACTATTAAGCAGCTTTTATCGATCATTAATCGTCCGTTCATAGATCGTATTATACCTCTGACCACGGAACACCAGCAACCTTCACCGCGGAGACGACGGAGGCAATCTGCCCGTCGGAGGAGCTACATTATTCACATACATGGAATTTGGATTTCCCTCTGAAGTAAGTAATATGACTTATCTGGTTTAAATACGTTCCTTTATTATTTGATTATCAATAGATGTGCATATGCATGCATAAACAAATGTAGGCTACATGTAGGTTAATATAAGTGGTTTTAATAATATCATGTATGAGTTTGGTGTGATAAAAATAAACAAGTACAAGCAAGTGGGATATTAGTGAATAATTTATTAGACAAATAATCCATGTTATATATACAGGTTGCAATACGTGTATGATAAGAAGAAATAAGTAGTTTATCAACAAATGAATAGGAAAGCATTCAGAATAAATGTAATATCTGATGTTTTCTGTTACAGGTTGGTGCCAGACGGCCGTACTGCAGGTGGCATCATGGCTGAGGAGATGGGGTGTAGTGGGGTAATAGCAGGTCTTTGCTCCATCACCTCATCCATGACAACAAACACTTCCAGTGTGCAGCAGTGACCTCTCCTCCCTCAGTGCTGACACCGTCAGTTCCTATAAACAACATATACATACATACATACAAACACTTATCGTAATCATTGTTTAGATCAACTATTCACCACTAGTCATATATTATAATATGTACTGTAATACTGTTCCACATGGGACCAACTTAATGGACTGATGTTTTAACACATTGTATATATTACCCAGCACTGACTTTACCTGATTATTAATAAGAAAGACAACTTCATTCATGTTCAACAGAACGTTTCAGGTAGACATCTCAGGAGAGCAGGACATCTCCCATCTATATACGCTGGTGTTCAACCTTATATCATTGAGTAGCTTAATATGCACCAGTAGTAGTTAAGCCCTGCATATGAGAATTATAACATTTAACACCACATTTTTTAAGTGAAGCCTCTCAGAGCAGCATTCCTCCTGCCGGTGAACGTCTCCTCCTCGTTCCCTCCACCGGATGAGGCGCTCGGTGTCTGCATCCGTCCCTTTAACGAACGGTGCACCGCGTTATTTACCGCCGTTAGTAAATATATAACCACGGTTTAACATAAGCACTATATTCTTAGTTAACGTCGGTAAAAACGGCACATTTGCCACTTCGGTTACGCTCGCTAACCTCTATGGTAAATAACCGTCAGTAGGCTAGCCGGCTGGCAGGACCTTCGATTCGTAACGTTAACGTACAATTCCAACAACAATAAAGTAACGTTCATTATCAATACGATTTAAAAGTCAGCTGGAAACATAAAAATCATGTTACAGTATACTTACATGTGTACGCGGTTTGTGTTGGGCTGTCGCCAGAATCACCGCAATCGTCCGCCATTATCCAAAACTTTTCAGAAGTCAGAACCCGGGTGAGCCCGACCGGCCAATAGGAGGCTCGTCGGGCTCACCCAACCGGCCAATAGGAACGTGGCCCCGCCCCTGACATCATTTTCACGGTGAGAGCAAAATCCTGACACGAGAGTAAGAAATTGCTTCGAGAGCAAGAAATTGCTTCGAGAGTAAAGGTTTTGAGAGCGAGAAGAAAAACGTTTTGAGAGAAAATGTGTTCACACTGATAGCAAAAAAAAATATTTTGAGAGAGATTTTTTTTTTCTCAGAAATAATTAAAAAAAAAAATATATTTTTTATGTTCTATGAGAAAATACTTTCTCTCAAAACTTTTTTTAGTCTCAAATATTATTATCTTTTGCTATTGGTATGAAAACTTTTTCTCTCAAATATTTTTTTTTCTCTCATCAAATGCTTTTTTGCTATCAGTGTGATAATTTTTTCTCTCATACATTTTTTTCTCTCTCTCAGATCATTTATTTTCTCGCATTTAATAAAGACACAAATCTAACTCCATAGTATATGTGCTATTTTCAAATCAGGTACAATAGACCCCGTGTTGCCAGGCAGTCTCCGACCACAGGTATTGTTACCCCATGTACATTCAGTTTTCCATTCAGAGAAAATTACTCTCCTTTTCCCGTCATGATTTCAAAGTGCATGCAGCACCAGCCTCAGGCTGTCAGACAACGGCAGACTGGTTAGAACGAGGATCGTGAGAGTGAAAGTTTAAAAGAATGGATCATCGTTTACCGAAGTATTAAAATGTTTTTGCCATATGTTGTATGAAAAGACTAGGACTACTTTATCCATAGCAGCTAATAATTTCATTGTACAAACCTATGCATGAACTAATGTTCACCTCTGTGCTCTCACACCTATAAGTAAAAGATAATTTCAGGAGAATCAGAAGAGGCACTTGACATTGCTATATCTGTACGCTATCAGATGGAGTACCCGAGCTCATTTTCTTTAAAGGAGTCATCACCTGGAAATCGCAATTTCTCTTGTTAAAACATGCATATCTGTGTTTGACCTCAGTTGAAACTTGCCTGAAAGGCTGGAGTTTGAAAGTGGCGCCGTTTTTTCGCTTCTGCTCTTTTTCCGAACAGGAATAGCACACAAGGGTGTGCATTCCTAAAGCACGAGATTTTGATTCTGCGCCTTCGGTGACGTCACCGTGGCGGCTACTTGCATAAGCCCACCCCTCTTTCACCACCCAACCCCGCCCCGTCCGCTACCTGAAATCGCCGAAGCGCCGCCATTATGTTTTGGAGTCTGCATGCAGGCAAGCCCCCCCGGCTCTGTCCTTCCTGCGGCGAATCAACGCGCGCCTCATTACATATTATACAATGCACATCCGGACCAGTCAAAACCTCGCGCGTAATCTCGCGTGATAAAATCGCGGTACGAAAAAGGGTCAGAACAAGCTCAATGTTTGATTAAAATTTTTTTTTTTTTTTCTAATAAGTTTTACGAATTGATCCAAAGCGATCCAAGGGGGGCTGGATACGTATAAAACCAGGTGATGACTCCTTTAAGTCATGTTTGTTCAATGACTGGAAATAACATAACCTTGAAGTTGTGTTGCTCATCTCTAAATCACATCTTTACTGCAGTTTTTAAACAATATCCATGAATTTAGAAGACATCACGTGTCCTCACAACCAAAAATATGTTTGTGTGCAGAGGCTGCTGATTTCACGTCTTAAGTTATGCATGGCACCATTGTTATGTTATCCATTTATGATATTACCACCACCAGGGAAATAAACTAGCAATTATCTGTAAAATGTTAGATGTCAGTAGGGTGTCTCCCTTATATCCCTCCCTGGAGACATCTCATAAAAGGGCTGACCCTCTAAAGATGAAAAGACTGCCATAACACTGAAGCCTAGTGTCCCAGGTCTGAGTTTTCACCTTAAGTTGGCCTTTCTTTATGGTATTTACAGATTTGAACAAAAGAACACGGATGGGGAGACCAGGCAGAAAGGAAGCTGCTCTTGCACATATCCGTTGAAAAAACAGAAATGTTTCATGTTTGTTTTAGAAGGACAGCAGGGTGTTAAGATCCTTCAAGATGAAATCCAAGAAAAAGATCTAATGTTGTGAGATGCCATCTGTGCTACATTATAAAGCGTACCAAGACCATGTTAGCAAGATTAGAAGACACAAGAAACAAGGTTTCTGATGAGAGCCAGTTCAGGGATTTCACTGATCACCGCACCAATTAAAATGTTTACGGAATCTATTAGATAATGTTTTTGTTGTTTTTGTCACAAAAAATGAATAAAAAGTAATCTTTGATGATTCTATGATACAAATTGTATTACCATTTCATTACCAGATAATTTAATTAAAATTACTGTTATATGGCAGTGTAGTTCAATACCACACATGAACCGGCAGAATCACATTAAATCTCATTTGCCTAAAGTTGAAGTCGAATCTACTTTATGCTAATCAGAGGCGCCGGGCTCGACTCGCCGCCTCGTGAACGCTCGCGAACACTCGCAAAAATTTGTTGTTTAAAGGAGAGCGCCTGTCAAAGGCAGCCTGCCAAGCGTGCAATACTGGGAAGCGGCGCGTCCACACGCGTTTAAAATCGCCCCTGTGGACACGTACCTTAAGGCGCAAATAAAGTCCATTCATTCAATGCGAATCACAGCTGGCGGAGTGGAAGTTTGGCTGACGGCACGCAGTGCGCACACGTCGCCGAGACCTCACAGACAGGTTTTCACAGTTCCAGGCACATTTAAATGCAATAAATAATCACAACAAACACTATTTAATGCAACTAATTGAATCAACACGTGAATTTATATCTATATAGATTGTCCCGTCACATCTGACGTCAGATCAAAGGCAGATGGCACGCGTAAAGGAAACTCAGCCTCTCGGACCAAAACATCTCCCTCTCTCTCTCCGGTTTTTTATAATATCGGCATTGTTATTATCAGTGTTGGGAGTAACGCGTTACAAAAGTAATGCATTACTGTAATGCATTACGTTTTGCTGTAACGCGGTAATGTAAGGCATTACAAAAAAAAAATTGGTAATATTTTACTCGGTACAATTCTCAGTAACGCGCGTTACAATGCATTTTAAACCCGAAATCAATTGGTTTGTTGTTTTTATACAAATTTGCCAAAAGTGTGAAAGCCAGTCCGTGTAACTCTACACTATGTTAATTAATCGCTGTTGTTAGCAGGCTCCATGAGCTGGACACCGACTCACGGAGCGGCTCCCGGTCAGTCAGAGCGCAGCCGACCCCGGCAGTCACACCGAGGATCAACAGCTGAGGGGCGGCGGCGAGGAGGCGGAGGCTCCGATTCTCCCCGTCGGTTTTTAACCGCTTTTATGTCCGCGCCATAACGCTTTTGGTGCGAGTTTAAAACAGTAGGTTTACTTCAAAACGCGAGCGTCAGACGCTGTCAGAGCGTTTATGAACAGTGTTTTAGAGCTCCCCTAAATGTCTCAGGCTTTCAGGTAATTTCGCAGCATAACACAGTGCCTTCAGGGTCATTAAAAAAGACGAACGGCAAATCTGGAATGAAAAATGGCCCTGTTATTTCATCCCCGAATCCCATTCATGTATCTAATATCAGTTAACGAGTCGTTTTCCGTTTCTCGTTTTCCGTTTTTACGAATAATGGGATATGAGTCATTTTCCATTTTTCGTTCTTTTATTTTGAAGCGAAAAACATCACATCCTGCTGTGTAATGAGCTGCATTGAACATAAGAAGATCTATTGAGAACAAAAAAATCCATATTTCCTTTTATTTTGGCGAAAAGTAATGTAAAAGTAGTGTAATGCCTTACAATTCAAAGACAGTAATATTGTAATGTAACTAATTACTTTGAAATGACAGTAACAACACTGAAAAAAATGATTTTGTGGTGTAGTAATATTTATTAGGTTAACTGTCACAATTTTTATTTTCTAATTGTAAGTATCAGTGAGAACTGGAATTATTCAAGTAAATCTATATATGTCATTCATGTAATAAATAAACAGTGTGGGAAGAGTAAGTTTTACTACATATTTTCACATAATATTCAAAGGTTTCATATCATTGCACATGAACTTAGAAATATCAAGTAAGTTTTAATAGTGTTTCATGTTATGAATCCGCACATGCGCCTTGTGACCATGCTCGCCTCCAGGACGCATGCGCGTCTTTGACCGCGAAAACACATGAAGACGGGGTGACTGCGGTCAGGATTAATGGCGGCAGGAGCGGCTAAATCACCTTGAAGGTAAGTCATTCAGGGGTTTTCCTGCATATGAAAAGTTCAAATATAATATGATGATAACATAAAATGTAACATGACCCCACTTGCCATTACCATAGGCTACATGTTGTAGCGTAATTTTACTATGGTGACTAAACGCAACGTCCCTGTGGACTTTGGTGGTGCACCCCCGGGGTACAACAGTCGGACCTTGCTGTTCCGATAATATAGCCTAATACATCCATGTGCTGTTCCCTGAGTAAGTGCACGAGTTGTGAGCTCCACCATCGTTTTTGATAATTATCTTAAGTTTAAACCGAGTGGTTTGTTTTGTGTTTATGAAACGTGTAGCCTAGCTCCCGGACGGTCGAGCACGTTCTTTTAATGTGAAGTTGACGGTGGTTTTCATAACAATGTAGGATATAATGTGGTGGACATGTTTAGGGCTGCAACGAGTGGCATATTTAACTATCCGAAGGTTCGGGGTCACTACTCGAGTAGTACTGGAGTAAGTTACTCCTTTGTCGACTGGGGGCGGGGGGCACTTGTTAACCGTCGCATCCAGTGTTTGCCATTAGGCCTCGCCTGCCTCTCTCTCTCCCTCCAGCTGGCGTAACGTTAAACACAGGCACATGGACGGGTCGCGTAGCAACGGTAATTCTTCTGCTCCTCTGTGTGTGTGTGTGTATGTGTGTGTGTGTGTGTGTGTGTGACGGTGTGTGAGAGCACGGAGCGCGCCCCGACCCCCGACACCGCTGCTTAGTCTGCCCCAGCCCAGGGCAGCTGTGGCTACAAACGTAGTTTACCATCACCGGTGTGAATGAATAATGGTTACTGTGCGCGCTTTGGATATCGGGTACGACCGAAAAGCGCTATATAAATGTAATCTACTGTCCGACCGAGAGAGAGAGACAGAGAGAGAGCGAGCGAGCCCCGGTCTGACGGTGCGTTCAAAGACGCTCCGTCACAGTGTGTGTGTGCGCACCTATCTCTCTCGTGCCCATGGAGCTATAGACTGACAAATAGGCCTATATAAACACACGCCTGGCATCACCAGTCTTTAAAAGCTATTGGTGCAGTGAGTGTGGTTGTTGTGGCCTCATAGTGTGACAATAAGTGTGCATATTATATTCAGAACGACATGGGTTTGACAATGGTACAGTTTATTTTGGTTACATGATTCTGTAGTTTTAATGTAGTATTCTGTAGTTTTAATGTCTTATCTTGTCTATGTTTTTTTGTCCTTCAGCCCAAACCACCGACTTTCTGCTGTTGACACAGTGCCCTCTCAAGCAGCAACTACAGCAAGCAGTGTCACAAGCAACGTCATCTGGCTATTCAGGTAAAAAAAAAAAAAAAGTAAAATATAATTTAAAAAAATGTGTAGTGCTTTGCACTTAATAAGTTGAAAGAGAACATATACTATTCCAAATTAAAATTAAGCAGAATATGTTTTAAATTTTGAAGTTATGTGCTGCGCAGCATAAAATGTAATGGATACAAAAGTTGAAAGGACAATCTAATGTTGTATATATTCTAGTGATATTAATATAGCCCAATAAATGCTGCTTCTCCATTGTCCTTGGTATTCAAGTAACTTTGAGTATGATGCATTAATCATTTGATTTCTTTGTATTTTACAGCCTCCACCGGGAAAGTTCTTCTGCCGCAGTATTTGATTTGAATGGCTAATGTAAGGTAAATCTAAAACCCTAGGTAACTATCATTATTAGTTTTAAGTTGACTTTTATACTGATATGAAAATCTAGTTCTAATCAGGTTTGATTTATTTCTGTGTGTATTTTCCAGATTCCAAAAAGATGAAATGGTCTTGTAAAACGTGTAGATAGATATTAAAGCAGCCACATGTTGAAGCCAGACGGGAGGCCGTTATTCGCGCCCTGATGGAATTCCTGGGGGAGTCTTCAGGGGAACTCATCAAGGACTACAAGGTAAATTCAAACATTTTCAGATCACAATGTTCACTTGAGTACATTATATTGTATTCTTATTCACTTCCCCTTTAAATACAACTAATTGTCAGAAAATTCCCATTTTTGAAAATTGAGCTTTTATTGGTCCCTTTTGAAAAATGTATTTTCAAATATTTTCCAAAAATGATTAATATTTCTGTTTGTTTTTTAACAAACAAAAATGTCATATGGAAGCCCATTTCCACCAATAAAAAAAATAGATAAGAAGAAGAAATCCCCATGGCAAGTCATGATAATGAGGTTTAGAAAAGAAAAAGGTTATAATAAAAAGTCATAATTATTCAGTTCAATTACTTTGGCACCCTTTGTGGTTCACAACTTTTTATTTTGCATGCTGGTTGGCGTGAAAACAGTTTCTGTCCTGTCAGGCAAAAACAAACAAAATGTTGAGCATTCTTGTGTGATGTATTGATATGATAAAAAAAAAAAGAATCACAGAACTAAAATTGTAATCTAAATGTACCAAAATATGTTTACTTGAATGATAAAAAATTGTATATTGCTTGATGAAATTTTGTTTAATGCATGAAAAGCAAAAAATGAAAACATGAAAAAGAGTTAAATTTGGGGGTAACGATTGTCTCTCCTCACTTCTCTTTTCTCCTCTCTCTTCCCTTTTCTTGTGTTCTTTTCTGTCTCCTCCCCTCCTTTCTCCTCTTCTCTCCTCTCCTTGATTCTCTCTCCTCTGCTTTCCTCTCCCATTTTCTCTCTTCTCCTCTGTCCTCTTACCTCCCCCCTTCTCTCTTCTCCTCTCCTCTGCGTGCTACATGCACATCTGTATTATTCAGTGTTTCCCATAATGAGACAGGAAATAAAGTTCAGGAATCACTGGAGTTGTGCATAAGGTCCATAAGGCCTGATTTACTACAGGTTGCTTGTGAATGTAAAAGCGATGGCAAACTTAAGCTGTTATCGAAATATTGATATTTTTGACAGTAGTCTGTAACTTAAATCAGAAATTAAGCTCTACTATGCACCTGAACATGGATCCACATATATTTTACAGGGTATCAGCAGAGAGGCAGCTCAAGAGGACCAGGCTGAGCAAGTCCTGAGGATCTGTGTCTACCACACAGGAGAAGAAGATGAAGGTGCATCCGACGCTGATGTGTCGATTGTGGTTGAAGGGACTGAGGTACTTGACAACTGTGGAAGTGTTGCAAAGGCCTGTCTCCTGCTGATGGGCATTGTTTATGCCATGAACTTGAGTTACCCACCAAAAATGAAGTACACTTTTGAAGTGTTCCAGAAGCTTCTTCTAGAGCTTGATGTCCTTAAGCTGTCCCCAAAGATCCTGTCTCTGCGAAACAAGCTTATAGCTTGAGTGCACATGTTTGACCCAAGAGTTGTCCTTTCAAAGAGGGAACCAAAAGAAAAAAACGTTGTGTCTATGTTCTCGTTTTAATGATGTTATTTTTATCTCAACTTGTTGCACTTTATGAATGTGTGCTGTCTTCGGGTCGAGGAAGAAGGGGAGGAATAGAGAAAAGGAAGGAAGGGAAGTTAGATCAGCATTTTTAAGGTAAACCAGAGGTTCTCAACTGTTGGATTGTGGGGCCATTTTCAAAGGGTCACAGATGTGAGTGTTAACATGTTTTATTGAAAAACATATTTTTTCACAGAAAAATAAATGTGTTGAATTAACAGCTGCCTCATTTTTAAAGTAATTGTTTCAATACACAAAAACATTAAGAACAAATTTAGGCAATTTAAACTGCAGAAAATATGTAAAATGCTGTGTAAATGTTACTTACATATAGTCCATAAATAAAACTTAAAAAGGTATTTAAAATTACCTTGAAAGGCCATTGATTTTTAGGTGAGATTTTTCAGTTTGCAGCAGTCAGAGTCTGAGTAAAACTTACAAAGAAGGAGAGAGTAAAATTCAATGTCCATATTAATAATAATCAGTAAATTACCTGAGGTTTGCTAGTAAAAGTAACTTGTATCCTGCAAGTAAGGTTTACTTGATGATCGTCCTTTTAGAATTTACTTACAATTTCTAAGTGCAAAAACTTTCCTAGGTTTTCCTAAGTAAATAACACTCCAAATTTTTTTCAGTGAAGTAATAAATAATGCATTACGCTTTTGAAGTAACTTGCCCAACACTGGTTATTATTATGATACGCGCGCACAGCGCGTGATGCGCGTGGTGGGAGCGGCAGCGCTGCTTCTGTCATCGGGTTGTCAAGTGACGGATCTTGCACTGAACCTCCCCTAACGCATTAAAGGAGAGGAGAGGAGCTCATTTGATTGGTGAAGATCTGAATCGGCTGTATTAATCCCAGTCCACGCCTCGTCTCCTCCTCGTCTCCCACTCACGCCTTCTTCTCCTCCCTCTTTCCCACTGGGCGAGATGGGAGGTGTGCCTGCGCGAGCCTGCGCGGTGCACGAAACTTGCAAAGTCCAGGCGGACACACCCCGTTCGCTGAAAGCTGACTGCGCCTGGTCTACGAAACTAGGGCCCATTGTATCATGCTGATTGGCATCTTTTTTCAGAATTGATGAAGCTGGTTGACTGTTTCACTAAAAAGCAGCATCTTGGATTGCAGTAACATTATGTCTCTGCAATGTTTGCTAACAAGTTTAAGGAAAAGGAAACACGTTTATGGACTAAATGCATCAACAGTCACACTGGAAATAGAAAACATGCAGCAACCGCACAGCTGGAACAAGCGACAAACACGGCCTGGCTTTAAAAAAACAAACATTTAGTGAACGTTTATTTTCAATTAGTTCTGTGAGAATATCAGTAGGAAGGAGTGCAGTAGGAGCATTTAGGTAGCAGGTGGCTGCCATAATACTAAGTGAGCAAGAAGAGCTCCCCTCAAACAGCCAGAGTTTGGGAACAACAACTGTATTCACTAATAACAAAGTCGGCCTGCAGTCGTACAGAGCACAGTGTTGTGAGCATCAACAGTACCTCTAACTCTAACCTTGCGAGATGAGAGGAACACCTGTAGCCATGGTAACTGTACATATCAAAGATGATAACAGCCATCGCCTCAGAATGCACTGCGTGCCCCATTAGGACTGGATTTATTAATCTGTGGTAGGTGGGATGATCACCTGCACTGGTCGGTGATTTTGATCCCATCTGGATGTAAAACGGTGATTATTACACAAGTTAGGAGACACTGGTTTATACACGCATTGATAGAAATTAAAATCTTATCCAGAGTAGCGTCCTTTTAAGTTCTGTTTGCTTCAGCTCAGTGTGAAATGTGACTTTAGAGTCAAAAATAACTGTTGGACATATTTGCTATACAGAGCTACATTTGGTCTGAACGAAAATCTTAATACTGTTGATCTCCTGACTTAGAATAATGCATATTTAATGAGTGATGGTCTTCGATAAATGTGTAAAAATGGTATAATGTTCACTGACATCACTGCTCCATGACTTCTTACACCCAGCCATTAAACATGCATGCCACACCAAATGATCATGTTTTAGAGTTGCAGGTTTTATTGCGTTTGGTGCACCCTCCGTATAAAAACTGAAAGATAAATAGTTGACTGGAATGCATTTTATGTTCTCCACAAATCATTATGTCCTCACTATTGTTAAACCGCAGTTTACCGTGTTCTCGCAAATCACTCAAGAGAGCCCATTGCTTGCGTGTGTGCATTTGGAAAATGTGAAGATAATACTAAGTGGTCATAAAAAAAGGACAGAAGGAAATAGACTGTCCGTCGGGACCACTTCGGATGGACTGGCTGTCTGGGACACATTCACGAAGAAGACAGAACTTTTATGGGGGGTAGGCTATGCTGCAGTCGGGAGCTTCCATGAATTTCGTCACATTTTTAGTCTTAATCTGTTGTTGTTTTTTGTGTGTATTACAGGAGCACTTAAGGCATGTGACAGAATACACTCATCAACATCGGGAAAGGAGGCGTGGGGATTGGATTAAGTGCAGTGGACCTTGAGACTTCCGGATGTGGAGTCGACTGCCCCAGGAGGAGAGGGAGGAGAGCCAGGATGGAGGCTACGGTAACTCAGCTAGGACCTAAGGCTACTTTTTTACCCTGCCTAGCCTGGCTGTCTGATGTTCGGTCACAGGAAAATAAGATGGATGAAATAAGACTTAAGTCTAACCCGAAGCAGAAGGTCGGTCACTGTTGTGACCACATCTTTGCAGAAACCTGACTGCATCGTCGCAGGCTATCAACCTGTACTGACGAGCGGACCACAGAACAGAGCGCAGGAGTCTGGTGGGGTGCAAGCAGCTAAAATGCTCCAGTTTTTTCAAATGGCCACTTTAGTCTCACTCCAAAAGCGAGTCGACCCCCATATATTGTTAGAATGCCACAACTTTACTGCAGAAATAAACATGTTTACAGTCCGATACAGTTTTAGTCTCGATAGCTAACATTCCTCGACACATCACCCAGGCCTGCCTCAGCTCCATACACGAGTCACCTCTTTGCCCGTTGTTGGATTAGCTTGGAGTTAGTCTGTACCATTGTTGCCGAGATGGCGACCGCTGGAGCCGCCACTTTGAGGTTCATAACGTCTCATCAGAAAACCTATGGGTCAAGTCATTGAAATTATCCATATTGAATGCAGTCCATGTCCCAATGTAGCTCTTACAGTGTGTGGCATGAGTCCTGACATCATTGTCTTAGTAAATTTCATATTTGCTGACACCAGTCCCATTTAAGTCCACCGAAGGTGACATTTTCCACAAGGATTGAAACATTGCATTACCGATAAACTGTGCTGAGTGAAGTGGCCTCAGTCGGATATCTTATATCTTTGCCACCTGACATTTCCCTTATCCACAGTTGACACGGTGATAGCAGATGACAGCAGGCTATCATGGCGATTTGTTCTAATCTTGTGGTAGACGAGTTTAGACCATCAGTGCCTCTGAGATATACCCCCATGCAGTTATACTCCATGCATTCCTACACCGAAGGAAATCACTGAACCTTCATAGAGTAAGGCTTTATGGCGAATGGAGGGTTCATGGCCAACTTCCTCTATTTATTCACTTTTTAACTACTGCAGGCTAAAGTCTTGACCTTTAATTAGACCAATTACTCGGCCATCAAGCTTTACTTTAAGTCCCAAAACAACCACCTCAATCCTCCACTTTATAATCTATTACCAAGAAATAGATCAATAACGCAATTACGAGGCCTCATCTGAAAAGTGCTCACTCCCAACTTCCTCAATTGTTGAACACAAAAAAAATTTGAATATCACAACAGTCTTTCTAAATTAAAGTGTACATCAATTATTCCTACTTTAACAACAGTGTGTAGGTTAAGTGGCATTTAAATTGCTGGATTAAAAAAAAGTTCCCCAGTCTCCATTTTGATGCTGGCACTACATCATAAAATATATTCTAACACAAAAAGCTGCCCTAATCAATACTTTTGAAATATTATAAAATGCATCAGATTGCAATGTGTAATGTGAAAGGGATGGTATAATCACAATCCAACAGAAAATGATCACCCCACTCTACACTTCCCTTCAGCTCGTTTTTAGCATCTTTTGACAGATTGGAAAGAAAACGCAATATTTATCAGAACTTGTTTTCCTCTAAATCTTGCTTATCGATCTTTGCCTCAAATGGTGGCCGACAAAAACAACTTACCTTGAATTACTTTGTGCACAAAGGTAGGGATATGGAGGGAAAAGTTTTTTTTATCACCAAAGCGATCATAAAAATAGCAGCAATGTTAAAAATAATTGGTCCAAAAGGGAAATTAAGCCAAAAATGAGCGTTGCAAACCCTGATTGTGTTTTTAGTTTCACAAGCATATTGCTCATAGATAGTAACCTGGATCGGTGATTCACTTTGATCAAATATCTCTCATTGGAGACATTCAAGGTCTCCAGAGGATGAATCCCAATGACTGATGAATATGTTCATGCTAAACATCCATGATTCAGTGAAATATCCGTATATCTACTAGAAGGTATTGCCTGATGTGGTTCACTGTCATGGTCCCTTCAGGATGAACTATAATAACTCTGATGATCCTCTTACTCTTCATCTGGTGCTATTATGAGGACAAAATGTTTTATTATTATTCAATATGTTAATGGCCAAATAGTTGCAAAATGTACATTCCCATTAGCCTCAGTGTCCCTTTTTGTTTACTGATATGAGTAAATATAAGCATGCTAACACCAAACTAAAACAAAAAAGAAGATAATAGCCAATACAAACATACATATCACCAGCATGCTAACATTATTATGAGTATGTTAGCATCCTGACATTAGCATTCAGCTTAAAACATGGTTATGGCCAAGTACAGCTCCGCTGAGCTACTAGCATGCCTGTAAACTGCTTTTTATACAAAAAAGTTAGCACTATTAGGTATAGAACATTTTACTATCTGCAATTTACTTTCTTTGAGTTTCTCTTCAAAACTTCAACTTCAAAAGACACGCGGTCTCCTGGATCATTTTTCCTTTGAGTGTCAAATAATGACACAGATGGGTTTTTATAGTTGTTAAGCGTCTCAGACCCTAATCGGTGCCTTGTGTATCAGCGTCAGACGCTGAGGGGCATGTAAAGTTTCGGCCTGGGTATGAGACCAGACTGAACATGCTAGTCCTAACCACACAGTGTGATGATTAGCAAGCTCATTAGGACAGTGTATTAATACAGCAAATTTTCATAAGCAATGGTAGTTCAAAGGTATTTAACATCTGCACTGCAAGTCTATGTTCAAGTCTTTATCTCGCAGGATGTTAGTCCGATTATAGTAATTGAAATACTGAATATGTCAAATGTTTTCATGGTCGTATGAGCTGGATGATTTCATCACTATCCAGCACACAAAGCCTACCCCTCTTTCCTCCATCAACTCTTGTCCAGACCCGCAGATGTCGAGTGTGAAACACAACCTTGAATCCACTGGTGCCTGTCAATAATCCAAACCGAACCAATGCTGAGACATCCGATTCTCGCTGTGCCAATAGCTTCAGGGTTTGGTGTAGTGTCACAAAGCGATCAATTTGAAATTTTTTTATTCTCCTTGTTAAGAAGAAAATGAGAGAAGGTTAGAGAAAGGACATTATACACTTTGATGCCTTTGAACGTCCTCACAAGCGTAACTTTAATTCTCCTCATATCCGTATTTCTTCAATTTCAGCATGTTTTTCTGAAGAATCTTTCATGAATATTAAAATTAATTTGGTGGGTCAAAGCCTCACCTGTTCTGTTTTTGTGATCTATTTTTACAGATAAACACGTCTCTTGAAATACTTCCGAGTGACTTTGAGAAGAGACGCTTGTTTTTCCAAAAGTTATTAGATGCGCTAACACAACTTTACATAACTCATCTGCTACTTATTGGTCAAAGCTTAAGCTATTACTCATATTGATTGATGTCATAAATTCACAAAAGGAGCAACGTGTTAGTGGTTATAAACACTGGAATCACAAAGCGTATTCTTTTGGCTTGCCGACAAATT
Source organism: Eutrigla gurnardus (assembly GCF_963514095.1). NCBI lineage: Eukaryota > Metazoa > Chordata > Actinopteri > Perciformes > Triglidae > Eutrigla > Eutrigla gurnardus. Next base: position 6,530,307 of record NC_139928.1, on the reverse strand, counting down.
TGAAAGGTGAATTAATTTTGTGTAAGAGTACAACTCCTGTGGCAGACGCTATAACATTTGAATGCGATTCCAACTGGAAAAATCGCACTGTCACACACTGAATTTAACATTTTGAAAGCATGACACTTTTAGCACCCAATTACATTACCAAAACGGCTCCAGGTCTCCCACAGTATTCCAGCATTTTTTCCTTATGTGGCTAATTAAGTCTGTCTCCTAATCAGCTCTGCCACATTGTACAAGTACAAGTTCTCCACGTTGCCTTTGAAAAACACACATTTAGAATTATGTACTCCTGCAGTGATTTGCTTCCCCCGAGGATTTGCTGGTAACCACTGGAGAGAAAAAAACACTATGTTCATAAAATAATATGACCACATTTGCATATGTAGCCTAATGTGAATCTATAACTTATCCTAAATCCCAGGACACACAGAGATACAGTCTGTCTATAATGGTAGTGCTAGACTAGTAAGGAAAGATTTGACCTCGGACATAAAGCATTACTGTCATTTGTAATCTTAAGAATGCCCTCTCCATTTTGTTGCAGGAATCATCCTTTGAACTACTCCTTCCTCCTCCACAGGCTGGTTGCCAGGGATCCTTCCTCAACAGTTAGTGCATGTCCCATACAATAGTACGGTGAGTAATAATAAGGATTGCCCCCCTTTCTTTTTGCATAGCAGCACAGATGCCCAATTAGATCTGAACAAACCACTGTGATTTTCTCTCCACCATGTTAAAAAAGGTTGGGTTTGGAAGCTTGATGACTTGCAGCTATTCATTAGTTTATGAATAGCTGCAGCAGACTAACAATTACTAGCACTAATCACTCACAATAGCTCCCGTCCTGGAGCGTCTCTCTAATTTATTCTGTTTAATAAAAAGTTATTATTAAATGAACAAGCTAGCTAAACTAACTGCCATGAATCTAACTTAAATGATCAAATTTTATGTGCATGGTTCTTTGAAAAAGAGATATTAGGTCAACAACATCTGTGACTCCCTTCAGAAACTATTTTTATTATTGTTTTGTTAAACTGATGACAAAATTCGATGTTGGGAGTTTTACTATCTGTTGGAATAAAAGTTTACATTGCTATCTTAGAACTGGTGTTTATCCAAACCTTGGATCACAACTTAACATTTGGTACAAGATTGCAAGGAAACAATATGATTCTGAAAAAAGGTTTAATGTTAATTATGTGACATTTTATGTATTGTCATAAAATGTTTTACAGGCATTCATGGTCCCCAGTGGATTAGTGGTAAGTACTCAAGTGGTCCTCAGACTTTTCATCGGGTCAAACTTTCAATTTGGCCAATAATTTGGTTTGTCCTGAGATAACAAGCAACATGTCCATGGGTAGAAATGGTACACCGGCTTTGTATTTCTTGTATTCAAGATGATGGGGGACCATGAAGGACAAAGCCAAACAATGGCATGATCCGACAAACTGTTCCTCCATAGTTCATGAACGTTGCTATTTCATGTTCAAGTAACCTTGCCTGGCTGCGACTCCTAATGAATACATTTTCACTCAAGTGTCGGAGAGATCTTTAGAGTGGCACTCTGAAAATTCAAGATAGTGACAACATTATCTGGACTCTGTGGCTGCTGAATGGTCTTATAGTGCAATAATGGGGAAGCTACTGTTGAATTAAAGTTGTGCATTTCTGAAGGAAAGTGAACATACAACCCCAAAAACCTTTTATTAAGCTGAGTTATAACAGAAATTCCACCTCTTTCAACAGCAACCTCTTTTCTTTCATAATATGGCATCTGGTGACATGCGATTTTATCACCGTAAAATTACTACTGATTTATATTTTGCAACATTTTTTAACATGAGCATCACTGAGAAGTAATGACCATGACAAAGACTTCTGTGTATCTAGCAACGTCCTACACATATGACAACAGAACACAACTAAACTGGTCCTTAGTGTTGAATGGCCTTAAAAGAATTAAAACCTTGTGGGGCATCTCAGTCTGTGGGGAGAGATCACAACTGCCTGTTAAATCACTCTTATTAGGTGCAATAGATTTCAATTTGAATATTCAACAAAACTGATGCTAGAGGCCGTACATAGCACAGTGTGAGGTTGAGTTCCACTGACACAAGCTTGGATGACACATCCATTTACAGCTTTTAGTCACCAACTTTGGTGATCTGCACACACGTTGTTTGTTTTGTATTATCCATCCATCCATCGTAAACCGCTTATCTTGTATTCAGGGTCCCATGGGGGGGCAAAGGCAGGGTTCACCCTGGACAGGATGACAGTCTATCACAGGGCTGACATGTAGAGAAAGACAGGTAACCAGTCTATCACAGGGCTGACATGTAGAGACAGACAGGTAACCAGTCTATCACAGGGCTGACATGTAGAGACAGACAGGTAACCAGTCTATCACAGGGCTGACATGTAGAGACAGACAGGTAACCAGTCTATCACAGGGCTGACATGTAGAGACAGACAGGTAACCAGTCTATCACAGGGCTGACATGTAGAGAAAGACAGGTAACAAGTCTATCACAGGGCTGACATGTAGAGACAGACAGGTAACCAGTCTATCACAGGGCTGACATGTAGAGACAGACAGGTAACCAGTCTATCACAGGGCTGACATGTAGAGACAGACAGGTAACCAGTCTATCACAGGGCTGACATGTAGAGACAGACAGGTCCATCATGGATGTCTTTGGACTGTGGGAGGAAGCTGGAGAACCCAGAGAGAACCCACTCTCCACACAGAAGGAACCTGAACCGGGAATCAAACCCGGGACCCTCTCACTGTGAGGCGACAGTGCTACCCACTACACCACCGTGCAGCCCTTGTTTTGTATTAACTGCAGTTTAAAACATTGTGTTGGTTTTAAGTATAACCTTGTGAGGAATCCCTCCTTGTCACATCCCCCCGAGTCACTTTGTGACAGTCAGCACCGGTACCCCAGCCAATCGAAAAGCCAATTATGGTTTTATGCCTAGCATGCGCAAACCCATCTCTCACTAAAACAGAGCCTTTCATGAATACGTTAAAACTATATTGCCAATAAAATGCCCTCTGGAAATTATACTGCCAGGAATGACTTTGGTTTTATTCCTTGTCAGCAAAACTCATGATCTCCCCTCAGACCGAAGCAAACAGTTAGCTTACACTTCCGACGCAGAACATTAGCATGCATTTGGAGTTGTTTTGCTGGTTAATTGATGAATGGAAGTCTTCCACTTATGCGCCCCAGTTCTACTCATCTCAACTCACTCTTTTGGGAGTAGTACCTCAGATAAACTGGTACCGCCTCGGTTGTGGTTCCAAGTGAGCTGAGCTGATACCACTCGGTTTTTTTGGAGTCTGGGTTGAAAATTGTTAATTGATTATTTAATGCTGATTACAAAGAACACCTGAGTCCAATGGCATTCATAACAGTTTTGGAGTTATTTAATCAAAATGGAAATTTTGACCTGATGATGGAGCTGCATGAAAAGTGCCCAACCAACAGTTGATCCTGAGGTGAACTTAATGTCTCTCTCCCTGTCTGCCCATCTACATGACTTCTACAGGTTAATTTGACATAAACAAATCATACTCCAACCTCTGTACAAAGCCATATCATATGGAAAAATGAACAAGATGCTGTCTATTTTCATAGAGGTGGGCGGCCACTGGGAGAAACAAGTTATTTGTTTTCCCCTCCTCATTAAAAAGCTATCATTTCAAAACCATGTCTGGTAAAAAATGTTTTTTTTTTTTTTTTTTTTTTCATGGCTATTTACAGTTTCCCATTGAGCCACATGTGTGCTGAAATGTAGAGATTGTGGGTTTGGAAGCAAGGAAATCTCAGCCTCATAAAACTCAGCTAAACACTCATGTAAATATGAAAAATGTACATGCCGCAGTCCGTTCCCTAATTGCCACTTAGCTCCCTAGTAACTCAACTCAATGTGGAGCAAACTGTCTCTGTAATTGTCCCCCACCCGCAATTTGGATACAACAAAAACATATCCCTTCTAATTATAAACCATCTGTTACACCCTTGAATATATATTTTTAAAGCTGGTTGAAGTATTCATCTGTGACATAAGGTTCTGCTTACATGTTGATCAGAATTCAACTGTACGGAAATAAAATAACAGAAAAACATTATTATTACTCACCTTATGCATAATTTAATGAGGAAAGTGGGCCAGGTTATTACCGCGAGAAACAAAGACGTCTGGGACTTTTGCGTGTGATGCAATGACATGATTTCAGCTCTGGTATTTATCGTAGTGGCTTTTTCCATCATCGTCACTGGAGATATATTAAAATTGCTGGGGTACAACAGAATCTCATTATCACATTCAAGCAAAGCTCCAAACAAATTACAATGTGATTCCATTTCATCTCGATACAAACTCATTTTCATACTATAAACAAGAGAAATTGCAATCTTGGGGAAATAAATTGACTTTGTACACTCTCATTCAGAGGGGGTAAAACATGGGTGATGAGCCACAAAGTGATTCGCAGACGAGACAAACCGCTTCTCACAATCAATTGCGGAGGAAAGCCAGCTGTTAATGTTGAAAAGAAAAAAGATTTAAAAAAAAAAACACTGTTGATCCACTGATATCTCCTGAAGAGAGCAAGTTCACACATACCCACACCTCCTTGACTTTTAGTTCCATGTAAGATGCTCAGTCTTCCTCAGCACGGGATGCATTAAATAGCACGTCCATATATCCTTGGCATGTCTCTAATTCAGCTACTTCAAGGTAATTTATTCAGAATAGAAATTGATCACTGCTATTTTATTAAACTAAAAAGGATTTTGGGAAATACCAAAATATATGTTTCATGTTCAACTCCCAGGAAAATGAAATCACTCATGAGACAACTGCTATTCAGTGTGAATATGAATAAGACTACTTTCTGCTTTTGTAAATATTGGGTATGGGGGGAAGTCACACTTATTTGGAGAAGCTCATCGTGTGAAAATAAATATTATGGAAATGATAGACAAGGGATTCTGCCCTCCACTGACTCAAACAGGATAGCAGCAACCTTTGAATTGTTCTTTATAAATTAGAATGGAATGAAATTCACCATCGGAAAATTCATCTGCATTCGACCCATCCAACATCCACAAAACACAGCCATAAACCGGAGAGCCCTGAGGGCACAAAGGCAGGACCTTACATCTCATTTTGACTCTGACAGCCCTTGAAACTGAAACCACTAGTTACTGAAACTACTAGTCCCCTTCTTTGACCTCTTGGCTACCTACCATCCAACTTGCCAAACTCTTATTTCTAATATGGCAGGCTAAAACCAAACCTCTTGAAAATGCAGCATCTTGGCTCCCACACAGTGATGTGTAGGCCCTGATTGGAGCTCTACCATGACCTGTATCACTTCATAATAATGCAGTTATACGATAATATGACGGGTAAGGCCATGAGCTTATTAGCCCAGCATTCTAACCGATGTTCGAAAATACCCAGTGTCAATCCGAGGGTCCCCCTCAGTGCTCCAGGGTCAGGCTGAAGTCTTAATACACAATATAACAAGCTAAACGTTTCATAGATGCAAGTCAGTGTGTAACCATGACGTCTAAGAAGCAAAAAACAACAACAAAACACAGCTTTTCAGGTTGTACAGGGTCACATGAGGTTTTGTAAACTACACAATATTTGTATATATAATAGCAGAAACCCCACAACTACATTTCACTGTTTTTATATTTGTGAATAAATTTTTTGAAGTTTGTATTATGAATACTGCTGGAAATCTTAAGTTTGTGCAATTGACAGATGTTTTTCAAACATTTCTCCAGAGACCCCTCACAATTCAGGGGGTCTCAACTGTCCATCAGAGGGTCTTGGACCCTCCCCCAGGACCCCCTGTATATCTCACACCGCTAATGTTGCAGTTTGCGTTAGAGCAGACCAACACTGTTTAACTGACTCTGCACTTTTGCTGGTGTGTTTTAGGCCTCCAAACCCACACACATCACTTCAACAGACGCCGAGAAATGTAAAGCTTCACAAGCCAGCCATGCCTAGTTACTGTTGCTAAGCTACAAAGGTGAAGGTCGTGACGAAGCAATGAGAAAGGTTTACCAAATGGTAAATTGCTGCAGTTCACCGCCTTCAAATGTGTCAGTAATTGCTAAATAGCAATCAAATTGAGAATCGTAGATCGTAGATATTGTGTCGTTTTAAACCCATCAAGGCCACAATATCCTGCGATCACCTTTTATCTTCACAGAAGAAGAAGAAAAATGACTAAACTTATAGCAACCAGGCTGCAAGAATAAAGGATGAATAGGCACTTTTTCAGTTCAACAGTGGTTTCATTTTCTAACAGAAGATCAGTGTTGATTTCAAGCATCTACATACTATGACAGGAAATTGTATTGTGTTGTTCTCCTTTGCCCTAGTAGTTTCTCTATTACATGCTAACAAGGCACAGACCATTTGCTGAAAGACAGATAATACGGCACCTTAAACGTTCAAATGACATGTTTCATTGAAGTGTGTTAAGGTGGATATCCGTTTTTGGGTTGTTTCATGTGTCTTTTTTCTTAAATGAAGCCGTTTTTAAGCTGAACCCCATAGAGGTTAGCATATAGGTTACTGGAATTAGTGTTCTTCACTGACTGTGTTGTTTCATCTTCTTTCAGCATGAATGAACAAGGGAAATATGAATGACCTCTCCCTTACTGAATGTTCATGACTAAAACAGAACCATGACAATACTTCCAAGAAGAGTTATTTTCGTTGTAGGCAAAACGTTGCTGTGTACATTAGAGACACTTTTTTGTTTGTGTAGAAAGCAATCAATTTCCAATTTTCAAGACTGAAACGACACAACAACAATCTGAAAATTCTTCCTTTGAGGCACAAACCTCCATCCTCGTCGGCTCTCATCTATATAAATTGATTCCTGTCACATGGTATGACTTATCCGGTGATTTGAAGGTCACTGAATTTCAGACAGATTCTTGCATGTCTCTCTTCCTTCATATTTTCTTTTTCATTCTCCACCTCGCTGTGGGCGATATTGATTTGCCCCGAGTCAATTAATCATGACAAGAATGTTGTGCTCGGGAAATGTGTCTCTAAATGTGACCTCAGTGAAGGAGGGGAACGAGCAGAACTGTACAAAACACCAACATAGTTTTAGAGGTGGAGTACACCTTGCCGGCCTAATAATGAAAACGAAGACAGTTCATCTTAAATTATGGTTTCTGGCAGTACAAACGGTTCATTTTATTTATAAGAACTGAGGTAAAAAACCAGAGAGGAGCAAAGCTGGCTCACTGAAAGGATCAAACCAGTAGTCTGTGTATATATTACACTGGTCAAATGTACCGGAAGAAAAGTTATTTTGAAGGCGAGACCCATACCACTGAAAGAAGAACACGGTCAGTATTCCTTTGGCTTTATTTTTGTTTGGTGCACTAAATTTATGGAGTAGTTTTAGTGTGGTCATGATTGTGCCGTCTGATATTATTCCATTCACATGAAAAATATAATTACACTTCCAGCAAACAATTAGATAGAATAAGCTGGAATAGATGGTGTGTGGTGTGATCAGTCATTCAGTGGGCATTATACTTCTCCCCAGACACATGTATCAAATATTAATTATGCTCCTGCATTGTTTATTGAATGTGAGCAAGGGAAAACAATGACCTGTGTAGCTGCTCCTGATTTTTCCGATTTTTTGCGCTGAAACACCTCATCAATTCAGATGGCACGTTACCGACAGACTCATCCATCTGTTCATTCACTTATGTTTTAATGAGCTTCCTCAAAAATGAATATGCTACATGTCACTATCGGAAATGAGCTTTTTCTACTTCACGAGATAGCACATGGATTTGTTTGTGCGTCACATGTTCTTCATGTGGCTTTTTGACTTCAGCCTTGAAAGTAGCAAAGATGTAGATCCAAAAGAAGACAGATGCATCATGGTCAGAAAAATAACATGCAGATAGACATTAGTTATCTGTTTCAATGCTCTGAGTTTCTACCCTATTGAAATTGACAGTTCTTTTTTCCCCAAATAGCCCCAGGAACCAACAAGCAATGTAATGAATAATTGCAAAGATCCTATTTATGCTAAACAATCTATATTTGGACATCTTAACAAGATAAGGAAAATAAATCATGTTGATGCAAAGTGTAAATGCATGCATAAGAAATTGCTGCCAGACTGCTAAGATCTGTCGTGACAATGTGATATTATGCCAGTGTTGTTTTTTGTGCTGGCTGTGCTGGCCGCAAGTGTCCTAAAAAATGAATTCATGCAGGTTTGAAATATTTCCCCAACAAGTTGAAAGGCAACCCAACAAAACTAGTTTCTACTGTCTCAAGCTGCCCATCAGAAAGCTGAAGATGAAATCTTCCTCTGCAGAAAAAACAAACATACATTCGCATTCATTCCCTCAACAAGGGGACGATACACTTATTCCACTTTATTCAAAGCGACTTGCAACAAATGGATTCAACCATGTGAATACAACCCAAACATTGCAGAAAGTCTTGCAAGTGCATCAGCTTCAGCACGTATGGCAAACTGCTCCTTGTGCTGGAAACAATAAGAGATAAAGCGAAGGCAACAGAAAATGAGCAGCACTTCTGTTGTCCATAATGTCAACGGGGAGCTTGTTCCACCGTCATTGAGCCCTGACAGCAAACACTTATGAGCTGGGCCCTCCTTGGTGTGAGAGAGGAGCCTGCAGGTTGGCGGTGGCAGAATGTGTTGGATTGGCTGCGGTGAACGGTGTGACCATTTCCTGGATGCGGGACTTTGGGTCATCACAGCATGATAGCCACTAACTGCATTTTGGATTAGGTGCAGAGGCTGGATGGGACATGGAGGCACACCAGTAGGCAAGTTGTAGAATTAAAAAATCCCACTTAGTTGGTGATGCAAAGAGCTGTGATCAATATTATCCAGATTGCATTTTAATACCAGTTGTAAAACTAGTTCGGGGAGTATGACGTGGAGGGAGTTCACGCCGTCCAAGGATGTAGTTAAAACCAACAGAATTTTACATTCTGTGGAGTTGTTGTATGTTCAAAACTAGAAGGCAATGATGCAGAGTGGATGTCTGATGCAGGAGCGAGACAGTGAGAACAGATCAGCCATTATATCCTGGAAGGCCCAGGTGAGCTTAATCAACGACCCTCCCATGTCAGCCAACTGCCTTCTGAAGTTGTCCAGGACAGCCTGCAGGACCGTGGGAGGAGTTGAATACTGCATAAATGAATCAAACGCCCATCATCTGCCTACTGGACTACCACAACAGCATTTTTGTATTGTACGTCATCCAAACTCCTCAACCGAACTGTGCCACCCACTCTCGCTCCCATGACCACATGACCTCTGTCCTGCAGGACCTCCACCGGCTCCCACAATACATCCACTTAAACTGCTCCTTCACAACCAGGCCCCGTGCATTCCTCACAGACCTGCTCCACCACCGCACTCCTTACCGTAGCCTCCCTTCCTCTAATGCTAACCCCTCCGAACCTGAGGTGACAGGGCCTTCTCCATCGCCACCCCCTCCCTCTAGAAGTACCGAGCTGCACAAAAAAACACAGATCTGCTTTAATGTGTGACTATTGCAGTGTTTTTGTCTATTGCTAATCTGTGTGTTTCTATTTTAACTGTGTTTTTGCCGTAATGATGAAACCGCTCTATAAATAAAATTTATTTTTATCCTAATTATTATTATTATTATTATTATTATTAAGTGCATGCTGTTCTCTGTGATGTTTGCATGTTGTAAATATATGAGAAAGCATGATCCAAAAAGGCAGACTGTTGTTTTTTCTGGTTTTGGTATTTGTCGTCTGTGTTTTTTGCTTTTATATATATATATCTACTATAATGGTCCTCTATTATTACGTTCTGCTAGTACTTTCTTCTGTCTGGGAAGCATATATTTTGATTCTGTGGAATATATAACAGTGATCTATTTTTCCTTGTTGACAATGGTATGTGACAGTACCCCTGTGGCTACTTAAAGTTGCAAAACCTTTGTGAGATGATATTACACTGTGTGCTTATTACATTTGCGATGATTGTTCCTTTGCATTGTGCAGCCTGATTCTATTAACCTGATTATTGCGGGAGAAGGCGGGAGAACTTGAAAAGGCAAACCAGGCGATTTGTCCTTGATTTTTGTGTAAAATGATTTTATGGTGGGGAATGCAGAACAGTCGGCATCTCCTGTGCATCAATGATAGACTGTGCTTTTAATTATAAATTGTTCCTGCTCAGTCTGGGTCAGGGCTTGTCAGAAACTCTGTTCTCGATGTTGAGCTTATTCTTTGACTGGTTTGTCTTTTTCTTGTCATCCAGACACTGTGTGCAGTGCAGCTGTGGCAAATTGTCCTGGACATAGAGTCACTGTGTAGATGTTTTGCTTGAATGCACCAGCCTTCATGTAAGCTGTCATACTTATCACGTATTGAAACCGAGCTTCACTTCTGACCAAGAATGTTGAGCTGCACTTCAAAGCTGCTTTTAGAGACCAAAAGCTAATAGGGAACACAAAGGCCATGGATAGTGTGCATGTTTTTAATTCAAACACCACAGGCAGTTATTTCATGGTTCCTTTTCATGGTCTTTCTTTCCACACTCCTCTGATTGAAGGTGATAATTAGTAAAGATTTGAGCGAGATAACCCTGGGCATGTTATCTCAGCTTCTGGTGTTTTGCATTTCTGCTGGATGAAAGGCTGTCCTTTCTCCGTTCTTGCACAGTTGTTTTCACTTTGCTCTGTGAATGAAGAGAACTTTGTGGAGGAAGCAATGTTTTTGCAAAGCACTCAAAGGTAGTGCCAGGGGAAAATGCATTTAAGATGAGAGTGGAGAATTTAATGTAATTGAGCATTTTCAGTGTGTGGGTGTACAGTATCCACTCATGGAACTGTTGCCATGGCCAGAAAACTGAGCGGACTGTCGGGACTTATCAAACAGGAAGCTCTCGGTAGTTGCCATGATACGCAGGGAGGCACTTGTGGCAAAACAACTTGGCAGAGCAATTGATGATTTTGATCACTTGACTTTGTGACTTCTGGAGCAACTTAAAACAGTTTCTCACATTGTATGCTTGTAAGAGGGATAGTTCTGAGATGGGATATTCTCCGACTCAAGAAAGAAAGACCTGGAGCACCTGGGGACAGAAACTTCCTAAATTTGAGAACCTATCTTCGGTCCGTTTCGGAATATTTGTATGACGGAAACATTTTTCTTAACTGCATTCAAGTATAAATCCTCGATAGGAATTTAAGCATTATAGAGCTGTCCTAACTTAGAGCTTTTTCTTCAAGTTAGGAAGGGTTGATCAATTAGATTCACGGTCCTGATATGAGAAATTTCAGTTTCAAAACAATGTACCGTGGTTTGAGTGTATTAACAAATCGTCAGAAGCCATTAGTAATTTGACGGTAACTTATGTAAACAGTGAGGTTTTGATTAGCCTTTGCTAATAGCGTTTCTGGGCAATGTCTGGTAAAATGGTTTTGGAGATTTGTGGTCATTCCACATTTAGTTTGTGCATCTTGCATATGGCTTTGCTTTTGTCCAGCTCTCCTCTGTCCTCTTACTTTTTAAATCCAAATTGCTGCCAGACATCTGCCTTCAGGCCTGGCGGTGCTTTCAGTGGAGCTCCTGTCATTTTTTGGTTCACCATTCCAGTCACACGATGCAGAAAGTGGCGTGTATTAAAAGATCCATCCAAGGATTTTATTAATCAATATTGGATCCTTCAAATGAAGATTGATAATCAGAAAAACGTTTTCTTTTTAAACCCAGCCCTATATATTAGCATGGCATAGACCCTGGCCTACAATCAAAATACTACCGAAATGGCAGCACTGTTAGGCCTGTACTGACATTTTTGATTTGATGAACTTGCTGTGTCCAGTTCCCAACCTGAGGTTGCAGATCTACCACAACACAGCCTTGCCATTGGTGTGTGAAAGTGTGTGAAAGGCTTAGTTACATCCTGACACCTTGCATGGCAGCCTCTGCCATCAGTCTATGAAAGTGTGTGCAAATGGGTGAATGTTGACCTATTTAGATAGGATAGGATACAACCATGAATTTAAGAATTTCTTCTTGAAAGAGCCTTATATTTTTTCTCAGCAGTTGGTGGAGACCAAAACAGAGATAAAACATCAGTCAATAATACACGTAGACCAGATTGGCAGAAACACAATTTGCTAACAGGTTCAGAATTACAACTTTATAACAAGGTGATACTGTATGCTTATGTTGGGTTAAGACCTTGTTCAATTACAGCCAATCAAATCGATTACTGCAAGTGAAAGGGAAATTTAGCCATAGGAAGTGTCGATAGGATATTTTATGTGATGGTTATATTTCTTTGTTGTTTTGGAGATGTTCTGTTCCCCTCCTTTAAACACACACATAACACGTTTGGGGATTTTATACCTTACCTCTTAAGCATTACGACTTTTAGTTAGTGGAAAGTTGAATACTTTGTGATGTTTTGTATTTTGTGTAGGTGCCAATCCCATGGGAGGATGCAATAGACTTGGCCTTTGAGAAGAAAAAGCTGAGATAAAAATATATAGAGTTGGCAGCAGAGGCAGAGGAGCATGGTTGCAAAACCTGGTCCTCCCAGTGGAGGTTGAGTGTAGGGGCTTTGTAGGTTGATCAGTTTTGTCCCTGTTACCTGAATGGGTATAACAGATTGGAGCCAAAGGCAGGCAGTGAAAGACATGCAACTGCAGCCAATTCTGGTGAATGGCTGTGGGTTAGAAGAAAGGTGAGTGACTCAGGGAAAGTTAAGCCCTGATACTATAGACATAAGCATATGGTGTCTACGCTTGAAAGGATGAGGTAGCTGAAAGGCTTGGCTGGTTTGTTTGGTCGATTGAACAGCATGATGATGGCTATATACCTAAATGCTTAATAGATAGCCTGATGAGCTGATGTCATAGTTGGTTCGCATGCTGTTAGCTGATGATGGGAGGCGGTCAGGGGCCAGAATTAGAGAAAGGTTTGAGGTTGTTAATAAGTTGCTATTGATTTGATTAGTGGAACAAGTTAGACAGTATTGCTGGATGAAAGGGCTTCCAAATGTTCCTCCAACTTGATAAGTGTCTTTGTGCGGAGCTGGCAGCTGCATAATCAAGATTACACAGCATCTCAATGTTTTTTAAATAATGCATGTGTGATGTGGGGTTATTATACCATGGGTTTTAGCATAATAATCCATTGTTTACTTCTTTTCCTCATAAGGGGGAAGTGGGCTATCGGAAAATCACATAATTTTATTAAACTGAATAATTGTAAGCAAACTTGTCATTCCTATTCACTCTCTTTTAAACTCTGATCTAGTCTCCACCAACTCCCGAGCAGGCTGCTTTCAGTTTCTGTGATTGCTGGTCAGTCTAGTGGTGTTCAGCATGTAAATCTGTAAACTAGCGAACACTGCTGTATTTTTCAAGTTGCCGTTATAGCACTATTGCATCGGGTCGGAGATGTGAGCACATTGCTATTATGATCATTAACTCACTGTCATTCCTCTTTTCTTTCCACCATTCTCTCCTCGGCTTAAAAACACTTGTATATCTCTTCCCTACTGCTAACAGTGTTTATTTTTAGGAGCTTTCTTCAGGGCTAAAATGCCTTGTGAATAACATTTACCATCTTAACTGGATTAGGATTAGACCCTTTATTTTCCCCAAAAATCTGGAAACCTTCATCCACGCCTTCATACCTATATCAATAAATGTAATTCCTTGCTGTCTGGTATCAGTGAAGAAAAAAATCTAGTCTAGGAAACATTACTTAGATTGACTGATCTTGAGAGACCTCACCCCCAATTTATCAGATCTCTTATTGCCCTAAATTTCATCCCACACCCTGAGATCTTCAACGACTCCGTTCCTTTTCGTATCAAGGTGCAGATTTTTACATAAAGGTGATAGAGCAATTAGGGCTCATTGACTGTGAAATGACCTGCTTGAGGAGATCGGGGCAGAAAACCGTCTCATCTTTTAATTCATTTTTTAAAAATCCACTTTTTTTTTAGAAATCCTCTCCTGTTTGTCTTTTGACATTTTAATTGTTTTTCCTTGCTGTGAATTTGTTTAGTTTTTGTTATTTAGTTAATTTATTCTCTCTGTGTTTTAAATGTGTATTTTTACTGTTTAGCCTTTTTTAAAGGTGAACGGTTTTATATAAATACAGTTTACTATTATAAGAGCCTGTCACACATCACAAAACAACACACCACAAGGTAAACTTACATAAATCCTTAACCAAAAAAAAAAATGTCAAGTTCTCTGTGAATGTCTTGATTGAACTGGACGTAGAAAATTACAAAAGTAAAATGATCACTTCATTACAACTTTTACACATTAAACCGGCTGGATGCAAAGTGTTACTTTGCAAACTACAATACAAAATCGTGTTTCAATCAACAGCAGGAGCTGCTGAAGAAGACGGCGTTCGTACTTTGGATGTAAGGGTCAGACTCGAATCCCCTAATTACTACTACGGGTTGCAAACTGAAAGGTCAACCTTATGAATCAGAGCACGGCTGACAGACAAAAGAGAGCAAGAGGAAATCCCCAGAAAGATTGAGTGCTGTGATCACCTTTTCATTTGCCTGCATTAAGGGAATATTATAAACCACTGTGCAGATCCACTGGCAGATGAGGGATTATCGTATGTGTGATAAAGAGGCGGGGATGGTCTGAGACACCTTGAAGACTGGGTGTTATTTAAAAGGTGGAGAGTAATTTCAGTGTTATCCCGAGCAGGTCACTCCCCCTCTGTTGCGATACGGATTGATTAGTATACCTTGTCTGAGTTTTCTGAAGTGGAAATGGAAAGAAGGGGGAAAATGTCCCACAACAACTGCAACGCTGTGACAACAGTCATCACTGCAGGCGTACGACCTTCTTTGTGTTGTGTCTCCTTTTGGATTAATCTCACCTGGGACTGCATGGTTCATAAACAAACACAAAACAATTTCCCCGACTAAATTACCAGCACGAGTTGCCAAGGAGATGGAGGGGAAGAGCGAGTGTGCAAGGCTGCCCTCAATTCATAACTCCGCTCCACTCCCAGTCTGAAGTTTGAGTTGCTCTCATCTCATTTCCATGTTTCGAGTGTCACGGTCAATACAAAATGGCATCTGATCGTGATGAATGAGTGGGGGGTAACCTTGAAGGCGACAAACAGGATGAGAGACTGTTGTCATTTTTTTTCTTCCTGCAAATCACATCCAAGGAGACACAAAGAGAGAAAGAAATGGAAAGAATTTCATTTTTTTGTTTTTGTTTGCAGATATTAGTCAAAAGGATACTGCCTGAGCATGACAATGTCAGATGAAGGCACAAGGAAACAAAGCTAAGCAAGCCCTAATAGCTATGATCATGTAATGAAAGGAGAAAGATCAAACATCCCAGCTGTAAGAAGTTGTCTGACGTGTCAGAGCACAGGGTGGCGTTCTGGCACCAGAGGACTGAATCGGAGCCAGCGCTGGCTCATAAATGGCTGCCAGATGTAGCTTGTTTTGGGGGTGCAGATCCAGTCTGATCTGGACTGCACATCCGCTCCAGTGAGTGAGAAGCACCTGGTCTGATGTAGCATATGATTCTGGCAGGCTACTTATCAGGATCCTGGCATAATCAGGTGACCAGGCCCGCCAAAATTCAGCTAGTGTTAAGCAGACCTTTTGGCACTGAAGGGCTGACACTTTTTTTTCTTCTTTTTTTAAAGACTGACAGCAAACATTTGGTAGACTTTGTTCTCTCTCATCTATTGAAAATATGGAACTATTAACATAAAAGCCCCAGAGGGGAAATAAAAAGTCTAAATTGGAATCAAACACAGCTCTTGAATGAGCAATAAAACGCAAAATTCAAGCTCAAACACATCCCCTTCACAAATTGAAAATAGAATTACTGCCTTGTCATTGCATGCCTCCGACAACCAGACAAGTTTCAAGTTTACATCCATGTGTGCAGAGATGGGAAGTAACGAAGTACATTATTACTCCTTTACTGTACTTCATTTGGAAAAACCACAGAGACTTTGACTTTGAACGCATCGACGATGTCAGAGCATTTAATGTATTGATGGCTATCTGTATGTTATGGTTAGGGTATGCTATTTGTTCAGGGTTTCAAGCCATATAACAGAAAGTCTTTCTGAATAGAATCAACTACTCAACGTTTAAGTGGCTTTCAGAGCCATTTAAACTTCTTGCTTTAGCATTAGCTTATTGAAGCTTCAGCAGAGACAGTGAAGATTCTAGCCCCGAGCAGAGATGCGTAGCAGGTTAAAGAGGTCTGGTAAACTACTCTGTACACACAGATCTGTTTCAATCACAAACTTGTAGTCTTCAGCCTCTACTCGAAAGGTAATTCATCAGATTACACAGCTCGCTCTGGGCCTGAAAAGCTTTGACATCCATAAAAACATTCAATCAAACAGTGAGAAATGTATAAAGTAGTTCTTAATCAGCTGTCATTTGTTCAATACATTTATTTGGAAAAAAAACATGCAGATTGTATAAATAAGTATGTTCATATACTTTTCATAGGACTTTTTTTTTGTCTCACCACTGTATGGCCTTAATTTTACACACTTCCATTATGCTTCTATTCACACATGATTTTCATTCTTTTATCTCCACATAATACGTTCTGGAATCTGACCTAATTTCCCGACGGGGATCATTTTAGTTTCACATTATCTTTCATCTACGTCTTATCTTAATAGGTCTTGGCTTTTTCTGATTGCAATACCCAGAAATCCATTCCATGTAATGTCAGTCGCCCGAGAAGCATGTGTGGGAGCATAATTCAGGCTCTCAAAAATAGGCAAATCATACTCCAGCTGACTACTAGATTTATATACCTGATGGTGATCAAAGTCTCTAAGTGACAAAGGATTTATTGATGAAAATCTATAACGGCGAAGCAGCAAAGAAAAAGATGAAAGAAGATAAAAATCAGTTATTGTCAGTTCGTCTATTCTCCCTCTATTTTCAACATCGTACAATTAAAGTGAGAACTTGACGTTTTTGACGTTAGTTTCATCTGTTTTTAGACTCCTTATTTTACTGTTGGAAAACTGAGTTGAAATTGCACTGTAAGGTCTCCTGTGGTGAAAGAAAATTGTAAATATATGTCAAAAAAACGCCCTGTTTGTTGTGTTGAGTGTGCCCTGCTTGCTGTTGGGAATGTGTTTAATAAAGTACCTTTCCACAGCACATTACTGATATGAGAGGTGAAGCTCTGCAGGAACGATGTATTTAACATAACATCCCAGTGTGGGGTTTTATTTCAGCAGCCGGATTTGCAAGTGAATTTCTGCAGCGTCATGAGTGACACTTCACTTGGAAGGTGGATGGAGGTTGAAATTAGGGGGAGAATACGAAATATTGTTTCATCTTCTTCACTGTCACCTCTCCATGAGCACTTTGGAGGACGTGAGGGAAAGAAATGAAGAAGAGAAAGAACACCATCATAGATTGCTGCCCAACAGAGGATTGGGGCTGCAACTAACAATTATTAATCTGTCTAGTTCGGTTTTTGGGTAAAAGGAGAATGCCAGCAATTTTACACAATAGTCAAGGGCGTGTACTCAACTATAAAAAAAGTTTATTAGTATATTTATTAGTATATAGTCGACTCTTAAGCTGTGTTTTACTTTTGCATACAAAGTCGATGGAAAGATGTGAATAGATGCAAATGAGGAAAATATGGGAAATTTGACCAAACAATACTTTGTATATAAACCACAGTTATGGTATAAACGGTAAAGGTAGCTGCCGTATTTATACCTAATAATAAATAATTTAAGTGACAGTGTTAGCCACTACAGTCATCTTGTGGACAGACTTAAGAAACCATGACTTCAGACTTTTTACGAATCCTTGTCATTATTTAGTTATTTCAGCAAAAAATGTTATCTGTTCATGGCAATTAAATCACAACAAAATTGTTTATTTTGTCTCTCACCTTTTGACAAATCACATTTCCCCTGCCTCTTAAAATTGCAACCAGATTAGCCAGTTAGCTCCAGTCAGAGCATAAAAGTGCTGTGCATTTCACCAGTGTGAAATAAAAAGTGACATTAAATCAAAGTGTCATCCAGAAAAATACCATTATAAAATATCCGCTCAAGAAAGGTGCACTGCCAGGTATGTCTGCAACGACCACTGCTGCATTGTGTGATAGAATAAATCCAAACCTCCAACGTGTCATAAAATATGCTGCGAGGCTGTAGTGTAAGGTCTCATAAAAACAAACTTTTAATTTGTCATATAAGACACATGATACAATTTTGCCAAATTTTGATTTGACCTCTCTACGTCTCTGGCCGCAGATCAGTGGCTAGGGGCCGCGATGCGCTCAGCTGCTATTGCCAGCAGCCCCTCCGGCTGGGGGTTGGAATCGTGAGTGAGGAGTCAATTGCGGCACAAAACACGCAATGAAAAGGTGTTTTGAGAAAAGTGAGGTACCGCAACAATGAGGTCTCTGAAGCCATAACTGTCTACCCAAATTATTATGCTGTTTGCTGCAGCAGAATGTGATACGGATGGACGCTCGCACACATAAATAAAATAAAATAAATATGCTGATTGGACCATCCAGATTCTGAACACAATTTGTTCATGTCCTTATTTACCTCATAACTTATTTTATATTGATTTGATATTGAACACTTTGGGATTTCACAGAAGGTGACCTCCTTCCCTTCAAGTGTTGGTAACAGAACCTCTATTGTTCCTTTATATCGCTGTCCCTCTCCTCACAGTGTCCTTCAGAGATCTACATTATCTTTATCTTCACAAAATAGTATGATCAAGGTGAAACAGTGCCCCTGCCTTGAGAGAGGAATGAGGCAGCCTACTAAAAACAAGCAGAACAAGGCTGGAGCAGGTTTTTCCATTCGCTTTGGGAAACAAATTGCACCCAAGATGAGACATAAAATACCCCAATCTCGCATTTGTTAATTCTCACCCTTGAACTGACAAACTAAACTGCCTCGATGTCAAATGTGCAATGAGGCAAATCGAGCAGCTTCATTATTGTAGCCAAGCCCTCAGTCAGCAGTAATCAGCAGGGAGAGCAGATGTAGCCCTTCATTCAAATGCAGCTTTGAATTTATATTTAAAGACAAATTCAAGGGAGCCTTATAGCATCTCGGGCTCTGATGGTGACATTTAAGAAATGACTGAGGTGCCTCGGAGAGATGAGATCATGACTGGCGGGAATAGTTCGACGTTTTTTTTTTTTATCTGTCCTTATTCATTGATGTTTGTTATCCACCCTCCAAAGGAAACTGCTTTGCAGGAAAATATGCATGTGCTTGAAAGGTATAGTATCCGTGTGTGTACTGTACGTGAATGAGCATCATTTCAGAGCAAAGTAGTCAAGGCATTAACTAATCCTGTAGGCAGCATCGACCACGGAAGCGGGCGAATGCTGCCACTGTTCCCATGGCTTTTAGCTTATTGTCCTTGTGCAGGGAACCTGATAGCAGCAACAGGGCCTGTGAGGAATCTATCTGCGTCGCCACGGTGACCCTGTCACAAAGTGTCTTTGTAATTTCTGGCTGTGCTCCGATTGCTGAACTTCCCCAAATGGGATTAGCTAATCTACCGTACACAAGATAGAAAAAAAAAAAAAGAGGGACACGTGTGAGAGAAATTTGTGTTTCGAATCATGTTTGCAAAATAATTATCCTCAGCTTGTGATGTGGGTAATTATGCAGGTAGGCTGACATTATTCAAATGAAAAGCAGTTCATGTGAGCAAAATAGTTCTGTTCATCTCTGTGTCTGTGTGAGTGTGTGTGTGTGTGTAGTCAGAGTAAAACTAAACAAAGAAGAGAAAGGAGAAACAGCAACAGCTATGAAATAAGGACACTTGAGAATAAAGTTTTAGAAATAGATGCTGTAGTGTCTTGGCATGGGGTGAAAACAAAGTCATAATTACAATGTCTTAGATATGCTGCCTGAGTAGATTTTCAGTAATATTGTTTTTTTATATATATATATAAAAAGAAAAGAGTCAGTCCTTCTGTCATTTATGAGCAATTCCCACTTTGGGCCCGTGAGGTTTTCTCGGTAGATAGCACGATGAAGGAATTTAAATGTGCAAAATGACATGCATCACCTGAATCTGCAGTCCCTCTTGGTGTGGCAGAGGTTTTAAAGAGAGTTTCAGTTCATCGGCGAGCACAACTTTACTGTTCTGGTACGAAACAGGAGACACACACAGTTACTGTGTAATTGGTGGAGCATTTAGCAGCTAAATATCCAAAATTCATAGGAGAGTGAATATGCATTACACATCGGCCAGGTGTCCAGTGCACCACAGCTCCATACGAATACTAATGTTGCTCGGTAACTACCGGGTGTGTAAATAAGCAACTTCTTTTTTTTGCAAGTTCACCGTATCAACTTTAAACCTGTTTGTTTTAAAATGCTTTAAAAATTGATTTCACTGCACGATGAGAACTCCAAATTGCCTTCCAATGCGAAGGTGAGAGAGCCAGGAGAGGACTGTTATTGATCACGAGGCGGAGGAAACCTAAAAGGAGCACATATAGACAACATGGAGTGGAAGTTTTTTTACGCTATAGTTAATGTTGTGAAGTGGAAAGGCTCTTTTCTGATGTACAAACCTGCCTACAGGACGCCGCTATCAGCCCAAAGGAAGGATGGGTAGAGCACATCAATGAGCGTTAAAAGTTTACCCGAGGACACGCGGAGCCTGGAATAACTCCATCACAAGTCAAACTATAAGAAGCACATCAACAAAAATCACTCCAGTATCCAGATTAAGGAATTTAAGTTTGTCTCGCTTCCAACATGCATTGTTAATAAGAGACTGTTTTGAGAAATTCTAATCTATAATTATATGGCTTGATCAAGGGGATTTTTTTTTTAACTGAATTCATTTATTTGAAAATGTACAGATGTTAATCATTCCACACTGATTCCCCAGCGAGTTCAATAAACGAGCTGGAACTAAATGTTTGAAATGAAAATAAAAGTGTGAGTAAGCATACTGTAAAACTTTAATTAATGTGTAATCCTGTAATCGCATAATCCCGCCTTTTAATTTCCCTCCTATAATTTTCAATTAGTTCTCTGCTCTCTCCTCCAAAGTGGCTGAATATATTACACGCTTTGGTCGGTTAAGGCAAAATCATTTAGGTGAGATGTGCCAGTGTTGGTTAGTTGTCCCCCCAGCTTCTTGACAGAGTTAGACGGATGTGGCTTCATACTATTATGCCTATAGGGACATACAGTTTGAGTTGATTGTATACTTATAGCTGTGACTGGAGATTCCGACGTTTGGTGAGTCTGTATTGTGGCAAATCCTTCTATGACATTAAAGGAACATTACAAACACCTGATGACAGTGTCTGTAAAGCACAGGTCATGGGATGGATACAACTAAATACTGTGAAAGCGGTCCAAGCTTCGGAGGGTGAGACTGAAGAGAATGTGCAGACAAAAACGGTTGGGTGTCTGAGAGGTAAATATTAAAATGACAAACGCGGCTAGTTTCCCAGAAGGCACGAGGCGCTCTGACATCAGCTGGAAGAAGTTTTTATAAAGATTGATGAGACCAAGAATGAGCTTTTTTGGCCATCACAATGAATGCCCACACATCACTGTAAACATCCCACTTCCAGTGTGAAATATAATGGAGGCAGCGGGATAGTTTTCTGTTGTAAGACTTTTGAGGGGGAAAAAACATAATGCAGAATGCAAGAAACCTGCCGCTTGGGAGAAGATTTTCCAGTAAGAATAAAGGAACAGCTACAGTTACAGCAAGGTTGATGTCCTGAAGGCCCTTTCAGACACAATGTGATTTAGGCACCTGATATATCTATATGTTTCCAAGGCAAAGATTTCCTTCCAAGTTCTTGATACAAGTGCAAACTTAGGATGGACAGAATTTAGACACACTTGATACTAGTTTTTCCTCTGGTCTAATTTATATTGGCCATGTGAGAAGACGTCACAGCGCGCAGCTGCACTGCCAGCGAAAAGACGTCATAGCTCAACGGTGCCATCGTTGTGTTGTATCTGAACGGGCCTGTGAGAGGCTGGCTCTCGATCTAATCAAGAATTTGTGGCTCGTGCGTAGAAAGGCGGTTCACTCATGGTCTTTGTATTGACGGAGTTTAAGCACTTCTGCAAAGGAGAATGAGAAAAAACAACACATTTAACCAAAGGTGCTTCTACTGAACACATCCTGAAGTGGAGGCTTCAGTGCAGTATCGATGGATGCAATTAAATGAGTCTTTCACTTTGTCTAGAACTTCACTGAACTGCCACTGCAAATAACGCTGATAGTTGAAGTTTGTGAAAGGCAATTTGAATAACTCATTATTTTGATGTAATCTGTATGAGAAAACTTGTTCTCCATTATCGATTTAATGAAGCAAGGGTGCTACAAAGAGACGAAATCTCTTTATTTTTTTCTCCCCCCGGTGCTTTGATTTCAAGCGAAGTGGCCAGAAGAAATACAAAAGAATGTGAGCGACGTGGGTATAATTGTCCTTTGTCTTCAGTCAAGAGATCCAGACTCTCTGTGTTCTCTGTTGAAAACCCAGATCTAAGAAACAGGGAAATCATACAAGCGGCACAGATGCTATTGAAAAATGCTAGGAGAGTCTAAATGCCAAGTTCAGGGAAAGGCCTAGAAAAGCGTGTCAGCCCCACCATACCAGAGGTCAAGAAGCATATGCCTCAGGTCGTAGGCAGAGAAGTCGACCAAGAGTCTCTTGATATCTCGGCCGCTGGCTCCTTTATATCTATGGTGTTGCTAATTCAAGTAGCTTGGGGAAGTGTGTGCATGTTATGATTTACAAGGGCTATGATGTGCTCAGGCACTGTCCTTGAGTGAGCACAAACAGTAGGAGGCAGGCATATTCAGAGAAAAGAGGTTGCAAATGTATGGATTTATTTACAAGAAAAGAACAACTCACTTGCTGTGTATGATGACTGTGTGTCTGGATCTATTGTCCTTTGTCAAATTAGTAGTGTTAGTGTTTTGTACATTTTTCGAATTAAAATTTTTTCACAATGTTCCTTAGGATGATCGCTGTTGCTTATCGTTGATTTTATTTATATGGGCTAAATTTTCCTCTTGGGTGTTTATTGATCGAGCAATTGGGTTAATATGCTAACGGTAGTTTTTACTTGTTGTCGTAGCCACTGCAAACTTCTGGTGTTTGCAGAAACAAGCATATTTTAATTTGATACATTGTATAGTATAGCATGAGAGTTGTTTCTACTATATGTACATGTTCGACATAAAAATAATTTTCTAGGAGGCCTACATCAAAATAAAGAAGTCCCATGGCATACACCTATATATAAACGTAAACTGCACCTTAATTATAATAAATTTGGAACTTTATTATCTTGCCCCCTCTCTCAGCTCCGTTTTGTTTTTTTTTACCTACAATGGCCCTATACACTGTTGTATTGTTATGCTACTTCTGCACATTTCTAATTCCATGTAATACCAAGTATTATTTTCAGGAAGAGTTATTTCTGAGTACGATATGGAAAGAGATTTAGAGTGGAATTCTTCTAACAACACTGTTTCAGAACCACCTTGTTATCGCTTCTACTTTCATTCCATTGCAGCATATGAAAGCAAACTTTTTTCTTTTCATTTCAGAAATGTCTAATTCCAGACTTTTCTATGCAGTCTTTCCTAAAGGTCAGGCAAAAAATTATTTGTCGGATGCTGCGGAAGGATATACGGCTACATTCACTCGTTTTGACCTGGGATTTGTCTTTTCTGTCTGCCTCGTTGGAGCACAGTGGTCATGATGGCTCACCCAACAATGAGCACCCCTAATGTTACGACATCATCCTGAGAGAGGTCCGTGATCCCTGGGCTATTTCAGACAGACGGCTCCATCCAAAGCTTCACTCTGGATAATGTTCTGCTGATTATAGGGAGAGAAATTACACCAAAGACATTCCTCAGCCATGCTTTCTTTCCATTGTGTCGATAAATGCAATGCCTCACATTCAGTGTTCAATCAATGCTGTATTTCTTCCCTTTCTTTGCTGAGGCAGGCTCTTTGCCATTAAAAGTAGTTGCCATCAAAAATAATTTAGGCTGTAATTTCATGCAATTGTGTGGAAGTGGCAGTGTGGAATTTTGAACCTGCTGGGAACTTGATGGCAACTGCATTGTCACCCTTCCAGATATAACATTGATTTTCTTTCTGCACTTTTAAGTGATGCACGGATGTGATGTTACGGAAGCCCTGAGATCCCCGAAAAATCTGTTAAAGGTCCCCTATTATACTGATTTTCATAAATTCCACACAGCTGTCAGAGGTCCAACAACACTGGATTTGATATGCATTGCCCCAAACCCATCCTTGGTCCTGAATTTCAGCTGTCTCAAAGTTGCTCAAATGAGCTCTGCCGAGAACAGGCTGTTTCTGTGCCTGCACCTTTAAATGCTAATGAGCTCCGTCTGTCATCGCCTACTTGGAGAGCCACGGAGAGGATGCCGCTTACGCTAGCGGTAGCATGTGCCAATGTTTACGTAGATGTATCGCTATGGCTCCTATGTGTCTCAGGTGAAGTTGCTGGGTCCCGTATGGTTGGGACAGATCCTTTTACGAGGGTCAGTGTCGAGGCAAACCAGCTTTGTACTGACCCTCGTTACTGAAGCAGTCCCATGTGAAGTGGTTGGCACACACATACAAGCTAACACGAACCATAGCCAGCACATAGTCATTAAAAATTAAACTCAACCACTGTCTCTTCTGTTCTTCTGTAGCTGGGACCGAATAGAATCACTTATGTTGATTTGTACAACCAACAACAGAGCAATCTGCGTTTCTAGCTGTGAGCGACGACATTGTGAAACAGCGCTATCTCACTGCTATCTCACTGCAGGACACACCGAACTTCACCTCGGTGATGAACGCCCCCTCTCGGATATCCTCTAACATCAGAGGAGTTCGGCCAATCAGGACACACCGAACTTCACCTTGTTAATGAACTATGAAGGTATTATTGGTGCAAAAAGTTTGAGCACCTGTAACAGTGGAATTTGTAGTTGTGACAGTGATTGTGTATGTGTATTAGGAAATTTGAAGTCACAGACTCTATGAGTTGTGTACTTGTAGATTTTTTTTCTCTCCACAAATACAACACAACACTTACACATTCACAAATTCTTAATTACAGGTGCACAAATCCTATTTTACAAGTCACAGATTAAAAAACTGACACGCTCACATTTTTGCTCCTATTGTTATAGTATATTTGGTGCAAAACATATTTGTGTACCTGTATCAGACAATGTGAAGTTGTGGACAAAATTTGAATGTGTGCAAATCTGAATGTGAACTTGTGCAATAAATGTTCAATGTATGTAAAATAATTTCCCACGAAAATATTTGTGTTCTTTTAAAACACAAACACAAATCGAGAAGTACAACTGCGCAAATCTTCCCCACGAGTCACAGATTCTGTTTCCTTCACCTACAAATCACAAATCCCACCTCCACTGAGATATGTGGAGCAAAACGATCTGTGCATTCAGTCTATGGTGCAAAAGGAGGGTGCTGATCTGAGAGCGACTGATCCCACAGCCAATCAGAGGAGAGGGGCTTTTCCCCCCACAGCCAATCAGAGGAGAGGGTGGATTCAGCACATGCTAAACTAACAGCAGCAGAGACAGCGATATAGGCAACTTTCAAGGGCCGCGTTTCCCAGATTCGATCGTTCTTAAGGACTTAAGAAGGCTCTTAAGAAGAGTTTGGCTAAGAAGGAGCGCTAAGATACGGGTGTTTCCCAACTGCGGTCAAGCCAGCCGACACTTAAATCTCCATTGTCAAGCCAGCCGACACTGAAATGGAAGTGCCCCCATATACTCACATTGACGGTAGACGCATGCAGATTGCCCAGATCGGGAGCGAGCGTCGAACTTTACAAAGTTAGCGGAAGGAACCAAGAGCGACAACTTCCGGTTTCAAAATAAAAGCTAAACAAATCGTATATTAAAAGAAGCAAATAACAACTCCCAGTTTCAAAATGAAGCCAAACAAACTGTATAAGAAGCAAATATATTTTTATATATGAATTTGAGTTTTTATTCACATTAACTACAAACATATTTGTGGTGGAAATCAGTTTATGGTCACCTGATGAGAAATAAGAATACAACTCCTAACAGCGCTTTTAGTAATTTATTCTATAAAGAGTCCAAAACAGGCTAGCAGTCGCTACAGACAGACTGTAAACAGACAAAGTCTAATAAGTCAAAGCCCTCGCAAACAGGGTGTCCAAGCGGACCGCATCACCGACATACAGCTTCAGAGCAAACTATCTGGCCAGATAGGGGCAGACTCCTTAAGAGTCTGACCAAGTCTTCAGTCTTGAGAAGGGCTTTTTATACAGTTGTTTGTGATGTGTCATCAGAAAAGCATTGTTCCGTCGTTTGTGTAGACGGAGAACTTTGTCCAGAATGTGGTCTTTGAACCACTTATCAGTGTCCATAGATCCATATTGACTTGCCAGCTGTGCTGGTGTCACAAGATGCATTTCACAACTCATGTAACACATGACATGACATAAGTGCAGAATACAGGTTACCTCATGACACTTGGAATAGTATGAGTTAAAACTACTAAATGAAAAATTCCCATCACAATATTGTCTATGTCTCTTATAAATTCACAGGAAATTGGCACTTCATTGTGAGGAAATTCTTCATTATGTGTGTTGCTGAAAAGATAATTTAACATTTTTTTTCAGAAAATGCCTGATAGATTTGTGTTCAGGACATCTCAGACTCCGTATATACTGTCAGAGAGAAAGAGGAAAACATTTTTATTAGGGTGTCCAACTCCCTCGCTCCTCTTTTCATGCGCTGATCCATGTGTTTACAGTCCAATAGATTCTATGTTTGGACAAATTTAAAGCGCTTGCACAGCTACTGTATATACTGGAAATCAAGCATTTTTACCGTACCAATTAAGGTATATTACAAAGTAAATGTCCTACATTTGTACAGAATACGTTGATTTATCAATGTCTGGGGTGCTATAAAAACACCTTTGTCAATAATTCCAGAATGACACTGATATATTTGTGTTGAGGACATCTCTGACTACATACACACTGAAAATCAAGCATTCTTACTGTACCAATGTGGAGAAATTCAAGTATAAAATTCCCATATTTATACATGCAGATTGCATATTTGACCACATTTGAGCTACTGTAAAAAGATTTTGCTCAATAATTCCTGGCTATGGGTGGTAAATTTGACTTCTACACATAATTGACTACAAGTATGTTTAATATGAAGCATTTTTACTGAACCAATGTGGAGAAATTCAAGTATAAATGTCCCATATTTATACCTGAGATAGCATCTTTGACCATATTTGAGCTACTGTAAAAACATTTTGCTCAATAATTCCTGGCTATGGGTGGTATATTTGACTTCTACACATAGAGGACTACAACTATACTTTAAATCAAGCCTTTTTACTGTACCAATGTGGAGAAATTCAACAACAAAGTCCCATATTTATACCTGGAGATTGCATTTTTGCCCATATTTGAGCTACTGTAAAAACACTTTGCTCAATAATTCCTGGCTATGGGTGGTATATTTGACTTCTACACATAATTGACTACAAGTATGTTTAATATGAAGCATTTTTACTGTACCAATGTGAGAAATTCAAGTCCTACATTTAACGAATAATAGGTAGAGATATGAATATTTGAGGTGCTAAGGACATCTCTGACTACATACAGACTGGAAATCAAGCATTTTTACTGTACCAATTAACATATATTACAAAGTAAATGTTCTACATCTTTACCAAATACGTAGATTTCTGAATATTTAAGGCGCTATAAAAATACTTTACTCAATAATTATTTGTTTAATGCAGGACTTTTACTTTGTAATTTCTCTTAATTGGTACAGTAGAAATGCTTGATTTTCAGTATGTGTGTAGTCAGAGATGTCCTCAATACAAATATATCAGTGTCATTCTGGAATTATTGAGAAAAGTATTTTTATAGCACCTCAAATATTCATACATCAACCTATTATTCGTTAAATGTAGGACTTGAATTTCTCCACATTGGTACAGTAAAAATGTTTCATATTAAACATATTTGTAGTCAATTATGTGTAGAAGTCAAATATACCACCCATAGCCAGGAATTATTGGGCAAAGTGTTTTTACAGTAGCTCAAATATGGGCAAAAATGCAATCTCCAGGTATAAATATGGGACTTTGTTGTTGAATTTCTCCACATTGGTACAGTAAAAAGGCTTCATTTTTGGTATGTATGTAGTCAGAGATGACCTCTACTCAAATCAATCAGTGTCATTCTGGAATTATTGAGAAAAGTATTTTTATTGCACCTCAAATATTCATACATCTACCTATTATTCGTTAAATGTAGGACTTGAATTTCTCCACATTGGTACAGTAAAAATGCTTCATATTAAACATACTTGTAGTCAATTATGTGTAGAAGTCAAATATACCACCCATAGCCAGGAATTATTGAGCAAAGTGTTTTTACAGAAGCTCAAATATGGGCAAATATGCAATTCTCCAGGTATAAATATGGGAATTTGTTGTTGAATTTCTCCAACATTGGTACAGTAAAAAGGCTTGATTTAAAGTATAGTTGTAGTCCTCTATGTGTAGAAGTCAAATATACCACCCATAGCCAGGAATTATTGAGCAAAGTGTTTTTACAGAAGCTCAAATATGGGCAAATATGCAATTCTCCAGGTATAAATATGGGAATTTGTTGTTGAATTTCTCCAACATTGGTACAGTAAAAAGGCTTGATTTAAAGTATAGTTGTAGTCCTCTATGTGTAGAAGTCAAATATACCACCCATAGCCAGGAATTATTGAGCAAAGTGTTTTTACAGAAGCTCAAATATGGGCAAATATGCAATTCTCCAGGTATAAATATGGGACTTTTATACTTGAATTTCTCCACATTGGTACAGTAAGAATGCTTGATTTTCAGTGTGTATGTAGTCAGAGATGTCCTCAACACAAATATATCAGTGTCATTCTGGAATTATTGACAAAGGTGTTTTTATAGCACCCCAGACATTGATAAATCAACGTATTCTGTAAAAATGTAGGACATTTACTTTGTAATATACCTTAATTGGTACGGTAAAAATGCTTGATTTCCAGTATATACAGTAGCTGTGCAAGCGCTTTAAATTTGTCCAAACATAGAATCTATTGGACTGTAAACACATGGATCAGCGCATGAAAAGAGGAGCGAGGGAGTTGGACACCCTAATAAAAATGTTTTCCTCTTTCTCTCTGACAGTATGGAGTCTGAGATGTCCTGAACACAAATCTATCAGGCATTTTCTGAAAAAAAATGTTAAATTATCTTTTCAGCAACACACATAATGAAGAATTTCCTCACAATGAAGTGCCAATTTCCTGTGAATTTATAAGAGACATAGACAATATGTTTGTAGTTAATGTGAATAAAAACTCGAATTCATATATAAAAATACATTTGCTTCTTATACAGTTTGTTTGGCTTCATTTTGAAACCGGAAGTTGTTATTTGCTTCTTTTAATATACGATTTGTTTAGCTTTTATTTTGAAACCGGAAGTTCTCGCTCTTGGTTCCTTCCGCTAAGTTTGTAAAGTTCGACGCTCGCTCCCGATCTGGGCAATCTGCATGCGTCTACCATCAATGTGAGTATACGGGGGCACTTCCATTTTAGTGTCGGCTGGCTTGACAACGGAGATTTAAGTGTCGGCTGGCTTGACCGCAGTATCTCATCGAGAAATGGGAACTGCAGGACAAGTTCCAAAAGGAGTTGGCTTTGCAGATGTAAATAAGGTTACGGAGCTGGCCAAGAGCGAAGTGTTGGCCACAAAGCTACGAGAGGTGGAGGAGGAGAACAAACACCTGGTCCAGACAATGCAGGGCTTGGAGACAAAGGTCCAACAGATGTCCGTTCATGTCAAATCAATGGAGGACTAGCTCATAAAGGAGCTGGCCAACGAAGCACAGAGATGTGAGACTAGAGTCCAAGAGGTCCAGAAGGACAACAGGGACCTGGAAAAGCTCTGTCTGAAGCTGAAGAAGAAGAGGACCTCTCCTCTAGCCTTTCTCTGCAGGACGAAGATACAGGACGAGCAGGCAGAACTGCAGAAGATGAAGGACAAGATGCATGAGAAGGAGAAGAAGAAGGAAGCCAAGCGGGAGAAGGAGGAGAAAAAACGTGAGGAGAAGCAGAATAAGGGTTTCTTGAGCTTCATGCACCGAACAAACAGGCGTGACGGTCATGAAAAGGTGGAGGAGGCTGCTGATTGTTCAGCTTAGGTTGGACAACAGTACCCCCCCCCCCCCCGAAAGGGTTTTTCTCCTCAACCCATCTATCTCACCTCCACCTCCCTCCCCTCTGTCCTTCCTCAACTCCAACGTAAAAGGGTTTTCTCCTGGTGCTCAGGTTTTCCCACAATATATACAGTACATATTAATGTATATATGTATAAAAAAACACTCTTCATCCATACACCTCACCTCCATCTCCCTCCCCTCTGTCCTTCCTCACCTGCTGAGGGGAGAAGGGCTGCTTTATGCCACACAGGTCGCTTACGGCTCTGACGGTCATCATTTAGCATCAGATTATGAAAAATATCAAAAATGTATTACCTTCATTGTGACAGAACGGGTACAAAGGGCTCTCAAGCATTTCAACCTGTTCACTTGTTCGTTTGACGAACTACGCACAGAAACCTTGCACACTGAGTCCGATGCATTTTTGAATACATATTTGTTGCGAAAATTCACAAAACTAAAATTTACAGAGTCATCCAGCAGTTAGCATGATAGTTCCAAAACGACCTGGCAAAGGCCCAGCAGAGCTCAAAGACGAGCATCAGCCTGCTGGAGACACAAGTCCAAAAGATGCAGGATGAGAAAAAGGAACTGCAGGACAAGTTCCAAAAGGACCTGGCCGAGTCCCAGCAGAGCACAAAGACAAGCATTAGCCTGCTGGAAACAAAAGTCCAAAAGATGCAGGACGAGAAAAGGGAACTTGAGGACAAGTTCCAAAAGGACCTGGCCGAGTCCCAGCAGATCTCAAAGACAAGCATCAGCCTGCTGGACACAAAAGTCCAAAAGATGCAGGACGAGAAATGGGAACTGCAGGACAAGTTCCAAAAGGAGCTGGCTTTGCAGATGGTAAATAAGGTTACGGAGCTGGCCAAGAGCGAAGTGTTGGCCACAAAGCTACGAGAGGTGGAGGAGGAGAACAAACACCTGGTCCAGACAATGCAGGGCTTGGAGACAAAGGTCCAACAGATGTCCGTTCCCTCCCCTCTGTCCTTCCTCACCTGCTGAGGGGAGAAGGGCTGCTTTATGCCACACAGGTCGCTTACGGCTCTGACGGTTATCATTTAGCATCAGATTATGAAAAATATCAAAAATGTATTACCCTCATTGTGACAGAACGGGTACAAAGGGCTCTCAAGCATTTCAACCTGTTCACTTGTTCGTTTGACGAACTACGCACAGAAACCTTGCACACTGAGTCCGATGCATTTTTGAATACATATTTGTTGTGAAAATTCACAAAACTAAAATTTACGGAGTCATCCACACTGCATGAAAAGTCGGATTTTCGTCCCTGTAAACGCCCGAAAATCTCCCTAATTTTCGGGAGTTAATGACAATTTACAGGCTGCGAACGCCGCGTTCGTCTGTGCCGAAAATTGTCGGAAACGAACCACAGCGAAGGCTCTAATTAGCATATGAATAGCAGCAAAACCGCGCCTGGCCCGAGATGGCTTGAATATCCTCACTTAGGATTGGATGAAACCACTAGTTTTAAACAAGTATAATCGCTCGTGATTGGTTGGCAGATCTGGTCATTATAAATGTAAAGCCAACCCACGTTGGCAGATCTGTCACTATTGGTCAACCTGATGAGTCATTATAAATGTAAACCCCACCCCCGTTGGCAGATGTGTTACTATTGGTCACACTGGGTCTTTTAAACAAGAATAATCACTAGTGATTGGTTAGCAGATCTATCACTATATATATATATATATATATACACATATATATATATACACACATATATATATACATATATGTTTATATATATATATATATATATATATATATATATATGTATATTTATACATATATATACACACATATATTTATTTTTATTTATTTATATATTTATAAATATAAATATGAATGAATTTATTGAGGAAAGGAAAAATTGCCAGGAGGAAGTATTCAAAGAAAGAGCTTTATTGACAACACAACACACAACTGTACAAATTTGCCCACACAACAAACAAATGAACTGGCGACATTCTGTCCGAATTTGGTCAATTTTACAGCCGCCTGCGGTGCGTGGCCCTGTACTTGGGAGTCTTCTCTAATCGCGACTGTAGAGTCGCACAGAGCTTGGTGAGCTCCTGGCTACGAGAGGATGGAGGTCGCACAATCCATCCAGACACCCCGCCAACGACGCCGTCCTCCTCATCAGACATCATGTCTGTGGTGGCGCACTTCCAACGGTCCACCTCATCGCAAGCTAGCACACTCCGTCTCGCTTCCAGCAGCTGTAAAACAATCAATAAAGACAATCAGTACTGCGCGATGCACTGTGCATGGACACAACACATCTATTAATGCACCTGAAAAATAGGTTTAGGTAGGTTTGGTCACATTGACCAAAAACGGATCTAATAAATCTAATAAGTCTTACCCTCTTTCTCCTGGAATGACTCCGAGCTGACCTCTTCACAGCTTCCGCCTGCGATGCGAGATCAGGCTGTGTGTGTCTGAAGCTCCTGCGTACCGTTTCATAGAATGTCTTACAGGCAGCTGGAAAACAATTAAATGAGTGGTATGAATAAGAAAACTTAAGTCACAGTAAAATTAAAACAAGGAAGAAGAAAACAGTAAAAGTTACTTACACACAATGGCATCACTATCAGCGTCATAGAAATCCGGACTTGAGGCGAGGTTCGTCTGTGAAAACAAAATGAACAGTTAAGATCGGTATCTACTGTTAACGCATCTATTTCCTTATACAGCAGAATGAAAGCATATTCTTTAAATCTTACCCTTGCTCCGGTTCGTAGCGCCTACAATTCGTCTCCGAGTTGTGAAGACGGCGTACTGCTTCCTGTAAAAGACCAACAACATACACTTAACAAAGCAACTTAACGTTACACTGGTTCCTCTCTCTTGTTCTTTTACAAGGCTACTATGCTACTTTTAGCTTGGACTATTAGCTTTTAAGCTACTTTTAGCTTGGGCTTGCTTTGCTAATTTTAGCTTAGCTAGCAGTCACCGAACATATTCTTACCGCAATCATCCTGAGAGTCTCCAGCAGTCCTGGATATAAGAATTATAACATTTAAACCACATTTTCTTAAGTGAAGCCTCTCAGAGCAGCATCCCTCCTGCCGGTGAATGTGAACGTCTCCTCATCGTTCCCCCCACTGAATGAGGCGCTCGGTGTCTGCCTCCGTCCCTTTAACGGACAACGGTGCACGGCGTTATTAATCACCGTTAGTAAATATATAACCACGGTTTAACATAAGCACTATATTATTAGTTAACGTCGGTAAAAACGGCACATTTTCCGCTTCGCTTGCGCTCGCTAACCCCTATGGTAAATTAGCGTCAGTAGGCTAGCCGGCTGGCAGGACCTTCGATTCGTAACGTTAACGTACAATGCCAACAACAATAAAGTAACGTTCATTATCAATACGATTTAAAAGTCAGCTGGAAACATAAAAGTCATGTTACATTATACTTACATGTGTACGCGGTTTGTGTCGGGCTGTCGCCAGAATCACCGCAGTCGTCCGCCATTATCCAAAACTTGTGAAGTCAGACGAGCCGCAATGCATTTTGGGATTTTTGAGTAGATTTAGCAAGGTCCGCTGTACTCAGAAATTCTTGCCAATGCAGTATACATCCGGGCTTTTCTCGCGTGCACAAATTCACATACTATTGTATGTGAACGCACTACGTACTCAAATTTACGTCACAATTAAGTACGAGTAGGACGTTAGTATGGCATTTCGAACACAGCCGAGATCTATGATCTATGAACCCATCCTTGACCCTCTAGCAGAACTACGACCAGCCATTATAAAGCAGTTTATAGTTGTTAATGTTGTGTCAAAAGGTACTGCATTTAAACATGTTATTGCGCAAGTTTCCTAGCTTCATCCCCATCCGGACAGACATTTTTATGGAAAGCCAATAGAAGTTTGGAGCTTGCAGGGAACAGACACGTCATACCCAGCATCATTTCTGCCTGTTGAGCGCATTGCTGGGAGATGTGTGGTTAACACATCCACTGTGCATTTAAGCAAGACCAAAGAAAGGGTCACTGTAGTCATGCCACTATGCACAGTGGTTGAGCTCTAGGAGACTGTGATGTTGTTTGCATGAATGTACATTTTACCTTTGTGGCAAAGCCTGATTAAAAGTAATTGTTGATGCAAATTGTTTTGTGTATCTTTGAATGAAGATTAAATGAAGTTATATCTTTGAATGAAGATGAAATGAAGTTAACACCTTTCAGAAAAATGTCACCTGGGGGAAAACTCCCCCTGCTACCCTGATTTGCATTTGTATAGCTCACAGCATTTTCATTTACATGTTAAAGCCTCCCCTAGGATTACGGGGAGGGGGGTCATGGGGGGACAACTGCCAAGCAAGGCCCACGTCAATTCCCGGCAATTTACGTCAGTTTTCGGTGTTTCCTGCAAATTGCCGTTTGCAGTCGTAAACCTGAACTTCCACGGAAATTTACAGGGCCGCTAACTGACGAAAATCCCACTTTTCATGCAGTGCCAGCAGTTAGCATGATAATTCCAAAACGACCTGGCAAAGGCCCAGCAGAGCTCAAAGACGAGCATCAGCCTGCTGGAGACACAAGTCCAAAAGATGCAGGATGAGAAAAAGGAACTGCAGGACAAGTTCCAAAAGGACTTAGCCAAATCCCAACAGAGCTCAAAGACAAGCATCAGCCTGCTGGAAACAAAAGTCCAACAGCTGCAGGACGAGAAACTGGTGGACAAGTTCCAAAAGGACCTGTCCGAGTCCCAGCAGCGCTCAAAGACAAGCATCAGCCTGCTGGACACAAAAGTCCAAAAGATGCAGGACGAGAAAAAGGTACTGCAGGACAAGTTCCAAAAGGCCTTGGCCAAGTCCCAGCAGATCTCAAAGACAAGCATCAGCCTGCTGGACACAAAAGTCCAAAAGATGCAGGACGAGAAATGGGAACTGCAGGACAAGTTCCAAAAGGACCTGGCCGAGTCCCAGCAGAGCTCAAAGACAAGCATTAGCCTGCTGGAAACAAAAGTCCAAAAGATGCAGGACGAGAAAAGGGAACTCGAGGACAAGTTCCAAAAGGAGCTGGCTTTGCAGATGGTAAATAAGGTTACAGAGCTGGCCAAGAGCGAAGTGTTGGCCACAAAGCTACGAGAGGTGGAGGAGGAGAACAAACACCTGGTCCAGACAATGCAGGGCTAGGAGACAAAGGTCCAACAGATGTCCGTTCCCTCCCCTCTGTCCTTCCTCACCTGCTGAGGGGAGAAGGGCTGCTTTATGCCACACAGGTCGCTTACGGCTCTGACAGTCATCATTTAGCATCAGATTATGAAAAATATCAAAAATGTATTACCCTCATTGTGACAGAACGGGTACAAAGGGCTCTCAAGCATTTCAACCTGTTCACTTGTTCGTTTGACGAACTACGCACAGAAACCTTGCACACTGAGTCCGATGCATTTTTGAATACATATTTGTTGCGAAAACTCACAAAACTAAAATTTACGGAGTCATCCAGCAGTTAGCATGATAGTTCCGCAGCTTCATTCATTCATTTTCTTCTTTCAATAATGAGATGCTCACATCATTGTCATCACTGCTGGATGATTCTGTTTATTTTCAATGATGAACCTGAACAGCAACTGCAGTACGTTCCCGATCCCAAACTGCTCAGCGATCGCTCGCCACAATCTGTCCTGTATCGCCGCTTCAAAGCAGCCCTTCTCACCTTTTTTCATTAATTTGTTCGCCAAACTAAAGACATTTTTTCTAGATATAAAAAGCTACATATCTTAAGGCACAATGGGTGTTCAAAGCTAGGCAAGCTTTCAACACACACACACACAGCGAAGACCAAATATTTTCAGACCCATAGATTTGTTTGGCTGAGCTGCATTGAAAGGAGGGCCACATCCAGGGCAAAGAGAACATTACTTCCATGTGACAGCAGACCGTTTACTCCAGTGCCTCATATCCCCTTGGCCTCACTACTGGACTGAGTGTCCCCTCGTATTGATCGAAACCAAACTAAGTGGTCTGATCGTTGCGTGCCACCACAAAGGACGGAGACAAAACTGTTTGCTGAACTTCCTACATGTTAAATCTGGAGGACACGACTGTACAGAAACACAAGTGCCCTATTTTGATTGAAAGGGCAATTTTCTGAACAAGCCCGAAGATTTACACAAGACTAAACTGGGGCAAGTCATTGTTCGCCTAATTTCTGAATGCGGAGCCGGCGCAATGCAAGTTTCGACCCGCGCAGCCTTGCGCACGACAGTTTGGCAATTTGGTGGATCGCCTGCGCCAAGATGGGTGTGACGGCGCAGGTAAAATTTTACCAGGATTTAACAACATTTAACTGTAATATTTCACAATAAATTATTGTATTAGCACTTTACAGGCTTTAACTGTAATAATCACAATATGATACTGTAATTTAGAATTTACTGTGAAATCGATGCAGACACAGTAAATTACTGTGAAAAAAAAACGATACCAGGATACCAGAACATTTTACTGTATTGTTTCACAGTAAAATACTATATTCAAAGCATCCTCTGTGATAACACAACAAATGACTGTAAAACTTTAACCGTGCTGCATTGTGGGATCAAGAAGAGGGAAACTGGTGGATTGATGCCGTTCTCTTAGTGTCGGCTGGCTTGACAACGGAGATTTAAGTGTCGGCTGGCTTGACCGCAGTGTTTCCCAGACGCGTTCTTAACTGCCTTCTTAGGAAAACCTTAAGATCAAGCCAAAGAAGCTTCTTAAGAAGCTCTTAGTGGGAGCTGTCCACCACGGTGGTGCTGAAACTGAATCAATCGATGCCAGGCTAATCGATCACCCACCTCTTTATCAGTGCATAAGTCACACACAGCGCCCCGTGGTCCCCCCGACACAGGTGCAATTAGGCTACACATGTATCGGGTGCGGGTGGGTGTGTGTGTGGGGGGGGTTGTGTGTGTGCCAACAGGTGTATCCAAGTAGTAATCAAGCCCATTAGCGCATATATACCCCCGTGGATATAGGCACACATGTGAGAATGGAAGAAAGCAGCAGCAAGCGAACCAAGCGGGCACCGGCGTTCACCGCGGAGGAGATGGGCGTGTTAGTGGACGAGGAGAATCGGTGTCACAGCTGCCACACTCCGTGACACCGATGCCTTGCTGAGGCCGGTGCCGTCCCCCACCACCTCCAGGAAGCTCCCCACTGCGTAAAAACGCAGCGCAGCCAGGAGCTGCACCTCAGGGCTGAGGGCAAAGTTGCAGCGGGTTGCTCTCTGGATGTGTGGAGACACCAAAGTGATCAGCCGTTGGATCTCCGCACGGGGCAGCCGGTACTTTGTCTGGACAGCCCGGTCTGACAGCACGTCCAGTGGGGAGAAGTGCTGACGCACGTAAGCATTTATATAAACTGTCTGGCTTCGCGCACGGCGACGCTGTTGGTTCGCAGCGAGAATGTGCTGTATTGCAGCCATGTTTTCTCACACGCGCGGACTACACCGGCAACGCCTTTATATAGAGTAGCAGGCGGAGCCTCTCTGGATGAGGTTCAGCTGAGTTCAATTACATCTGTTTCCTTGATATCTGTGAAATGCCACAGGGTTGTTGATGTGAACACAAATATTTTCGTGGGAAATTATTTTACATACATTGAACATTTATTGCACAAGTTCACATTCAGATTTGCACACATTCAAATTTTGTCCACAACTTCACATTGTCTGATACAGGTACACAAATATGTTTTGCACCAAATATACTATAACAATAGGAGCAAAAATGTGAGCGTGTCAGTTTTTTAATCTGTGACTTGTAAAATAGGATTTGTGCACCTGTAATTAAGAATTTGTGAATGTGTAAGTGTTGTGTTGTATTTGTGGAGAGAAAAAAAATCTACAAGTACACAACTCATAGAGTCTGTGACTTCAAATTTACTGATACACATACACAATCACTGTCACAACTACAAATTCCACTGTTACAGGTGCTCAAACCTTTTGCACCAATAATACCTTCATAGTGAACGCCCCCTCTCGGATATCTCCTATCATCAGAAGAGTTCGGCCGATGCAAATGACTCCCTTCGTTACGTAACGACGGTAGCTGAATCTGAACAGCCTGTAGGAGCGCCGTTCTACCAGTGGATGGGCTGCAGAGACCATGCAGGAGTCGCTTGTTTTCCTCATTATGGGAGTTGACAGGCTCAGGGAGGACCAGTTTATAGATGTAGAGACCAGAGAAAACCTGTTTTTCATAATACGAACCTTTAATCCATTTTCTAAGTCTGAAAAAAGAAATCTTAAGTCATTAATATAACAATGTTTTTTTCTCACTTATCCCTCAGGGTTTCCATAGATTTCTGTTAAGAAATTTGATTTAACATATTAAAATGGGACTAAAATTATATGAAAAATAAAAGCTGTCACCAATATTAACTTGTTGGTGAAAATGAAGATAAAGTCACATATCTAGAGAAGAGCCAGCCTTCATATAAATTACCTCATACTTCAATATATTTCATTTAAAAAATCAAATCAGCAATAAACAGTAGCCAGATGCAGCTTTAGAGATTTAATATCTGTGGCTGCATTGTTGTGGAGGAGCCACCATACTGTCTGAATATGACTACAATAATGTTTTACCTAGTGCAGATCAATAACACAGTACACAGACAAGCAGGTTTTAACAACCAGAAAGGAAGCTAAAGGTGGGTGTAAATCCGGGAGGCATCAGAAAACGTGTCTCTGTTGAACAGTGTACTGTATGACATCACTAGTAGATGGTGCACATGGGATTTTGGAGGATTCACACTGAATAACAACAAATCAATATGAACTGATCAGGAGAAGGTAGGGTCCAATTCCTTGGTTCCTTCATTATATCTACTATCCATTACTGTCAGAAAAGCTGGGCATTTTTACAAGGAAAGAATGAATCAAAGTAAAACCTTTTTTTTGTTTGTTTTTTACATCGCTTTGACAATTGTAATTGTGCCATTGCTTTACCGACAGTAATCAAGAAATGCAATGAACTTGGCTGAGCATAAAGACTGGGAGTCAGGAGAGACAGCTAGCTTTGCTTTCCCTAATTAACATGTTATATATTTTTAAATCTTCACAAAAAGCACAGTTTTGTTGTTACCATGAGGTTCCAGGCAACCAGCAGAGACGTGAGTAATTAACTGCACACGGCCAAGAAACAGATCCAGCACAACCAACCTCTATATTACTATTCAAATTGAATAGACATCCTGACTGCATCGCTTCTAGAGGTCCGTCAATATCTTCTACTGTTCATCAGACTGCATGTGTGAGAAGCATCCATTTATGCGGGTAGGCCAAGGCGAGGAGGGCAAGATTTACGTTAGAAAACAAGTTTCTAAAAAAAATAATGTAAAAAAAATCATGACTGTTGTAAACAAAACCATGACTTTTTACAAATTGCCGTCATTATGTAGTTTCTTTGGCATCCTATTTATCTGTTTATTGCAATGAAAACACAACAAAAAAGATTGTTTTGGGTTCATATTTCCGTAGTAAACCGCATGATGTGTCTTGCTATAATCGTAGTTATTGCTGCTGTAAGCCTCCTCTCTGACACATCTAGACCCGAATAAACACAAATGATCCTGTGGTCAAAAATCTGCTTCACTTTTGGTGTAAACCAACCTTGAGTGTCCACCAGAGCTGTCCTCCCATTTCTCTGAAATGCTATTTGAAATAACATTTCCCAAAGTTGCAAGCAAAAGCTCTGACCAAGTCTCTCAGATTCTAAATTAGATTAACCTTTAGATGACTCATAAAGACATGAGGACATTCAACACTGAACATGACTGTATGAGCACGTTGTGGAAGCAGTGTAGGTAGAGCAACCACATGGTGTGACTTTATTCTCCTTCTAATTGGTGTTCAATTACTGTATGTGCATGAGCACTTTCAGGATTGTCTTTTAATTGCACAGTTAAAGTTATATGAGGATTTCTTCGACTGAATGGCTTCGCTTTCTGACACTTGCTTTAGAAAGACGCCTTTGTGTGACACTATTGGTCTCTGGTGTCTCATGTGAATGTCCTTGTTGATCCTTCTCTGCCCGTCCACTGGTTCCTGGTTGATGATCTCCTTTTTCAGATAAGCTACTTATCAATTCTCTTTTACATTCCGAGTTAGTCGGAGCTTTAAACATTACGGGGTGATCACATCCTTCGTGGCGACGGTAACATTGAAATAGGCACTAATATCACTAGCGTGCTAATGTGCTTATTGCATGGCTTCTGACTTTAACCCATTACATCTGGATGAAGCAGCACAAACATACATAAACAGATGTATTTACCGTCTGTCGGTTGCAGAGCTGATTATGTTTATGGTGGAATAGCATGAATACAACATCAGGAGTGTGTATTACTTAATACACATGGAAAATAAATACTATTCGTCAAACATGGCACCTTGAGAGAGTGAATGCACTGTGGTTCTTATGTCGGTGTTGTCTATGTGACGACACTTGAGCCAATTGCATTGGCTGATAAAAACTGAAAGATATGGTTGAAAGCTACTACCATATGTGAAATAAATAATAATAACAATCTGACATGTGATCTATCTAATCTGTCTTTTGCTTCCAATCCATTTTCCCAACATGCACTTTAGTAGTGTTAGTGGAGCACACAGCTTTTTCTCACTTAATATTTCCCCAAAGTCTTGCCTTGCAGCTTGTATTCCAGATTAATCCACATCTTCATTGCCCCGTCATCTTTTTTTATACTTTGCACTTTCCCACACCACATTTTTAGCAGAGCTGGCACTACTGCCACTGCTTCAGTCTGCACTGTAATGAAGTCTGAAACTAAACATGTTTACTGAAATCTCTCTGTCCTGTTAAACCCAGAGATCTACCAGATTACCCTCTGAAGTTGGCCTAAATTATTACAGTCTTCTAAATTTTATATGTTCTGATGAGAGACGGTTCATTGCAAAATGAGTGAATGTTAGTAAAAGGCACACAAGCACATGCCAAGAAATAAAAACAGCAGCAGCTGAAAAATACTGTAAACCTATGTAAGACATCCATTGCAGTGCAGAATCGCTGCATCATTAAACAATGCTATAATGCCTCAGCAGGCAGCGATTAAAATGACCATTAATGCAAACTAATACCACTATATCTCTCTTCTGTCAGAGTCCATTAGATGCCCAATGACGTTCCCATGTTTTAGCTCATTCGGATCAATCTCTGAATGAGTATATGCTCAAGAATTCCAGTCCATTTTCCACTGAAAACCTCTCTAAACACAACATGATGGTTATTTTTCTCTGCAGCTTTAAGTTTATATCACACTTTGACGATGAGCGGCGGTTACCGTGACATTACGCTGTCATTACAATGAGTTAAAGCTCATTTGGTTGTAAGTGCTAATAAGACCTGAAAAATTGTTATACTCTACAAATTTATTGTTAATGGATTGCCGAGGGCTATGTCTCTAGATAACAGAATGGCTCTTACTCATCCTAATAAATCCTAAAATATTTTACCACATAGGTTTTATTTTTCATTGCTAGATTGTGCTACATGCAGCTCTGTGGATTGATTGCAGTTGGTTCAAGTATCCGGGGTTATGAAAGTTAAACACCAAGTTTCTTTTCTCTTTTTTGCACAAAAAGACTTGGCAGCAGAAGAACAAGCATCATTAACTTTCATCTGGAGTTGTGTTTGCCTCCACCTGATGGATCCAATATGCACTCTACTTTTAGCTCTATTTTGGTCTCCTTCAACGACAGAGTGTCTTTTTAGCTGCTAAGTGCTCCAC
Organism: Eutrigla gurnardus; assembly: GCF_963514095.1. Lineage (NCBI taxonomy): Eukaryota > Metazoa > Chordata > Actinopteri > Perciformes > Triglidae > Eutrigla > Eutrigla gurnardus. The sequence goes on along the minus strand of NC_139928.1, from coordinate 6,488,073 downwards.
TTTCCCCACCAGCTAGTTTGCTAGTCTGGAGCTGGACAGGTGGTGTACAGCGAGTTCAGTCTTGATGAGACTGAACCAAAACATCAACGTTGCAGGTCGCCATGCCAAAACAACGGTCTGAGCCTCAACAGATTGAGTTTCCTTAGTGGCGGTACATCGTGTTTTCCAAATTGCACCAACCAACGTACCAATGTAGGAGGAGAAATAGTGAATTAATTATTCCATCAGTTGATGGAATGAAATATTTATTAGCAAAATTCCAAACATTATCTGGTTCCTGCCACTCAAACGCGTCAGTTTGCTCTTTTTCTTTGTGTCCTTTGATAGTAAACTGGATTTTTTTGGACAGTTAGTCAAACAAAAAAATAAACCCTTAGTCAGAGGAACATTGGTTGATGTTTCAAAAAATGGTCACAAATTGCAGCCCTAAACATAACACTACCACATTGGATGTGTTCCAACGTAATGTGTGGATTTGTGGAAATACTTCCACTGCCTGCTAGTTGCAGTTGCCAGGTCATGCTCAACAAAAGATGGAAAGGTTAACTTGTTTCGAATAACACACCATCAAACACCATTAATATGCAATTGATGGATACCCCACTGTATTAGAAGTGTCGCCCATTCATTAATACAAGAATCATCGTGTTATAGAAGGGAGACTGCCAGTGATATGTTGCCTCGGGGAGATCCTCCTCATGCTTCCTTTTAAGTCCGACACTGTATGGAGCTAAGAATATATGCCTTTCTTCCTTTTGGAGCCCTGATAGGGATTTGGCTGGCCTTGACTCTGCGGTTGAGACATCACGCTTCAGACTGCCAGCTTGTTGTAAATATGACAGGCTTTCAGAGATATGCAGCAGTTTTTGTTCGATTAATTGGATTTGCAGTCTGAGTGTGCAGGGACAAGGCGACAGAGGAAAGCTAATACCAGACAAACATGCAAGGCAGGTTGCTATATACTGTGTATGTCAAGTATTCTGATATAGAGGACAAATACAGTGTACGTGATCTCTATGTTCTGCTCGGCAAAGGCGGTTGTAAATTTAGCACGTTGTAAATTAAACGAACCAAAAATAAACTTGTTTCCCGGCACATACATCTTGTTATCCTCGTTTCCTTTTCGCCTCCCAGTGGTGTGCGCTCACCAGTCAATCAATTTAGCTGCATAGCAGAGTATTTACAGTTCATTAATGAGGCAGCTGGGGACAGCGATGCCGGGACGGAGAGCTCCGGGGACGAGGCAGACGTTTGAAGGAGAACAAGCGGAGTGACAGAATAACAAAGTGTACATCTGAGAGAGGACCCGTTCAGGAGGCCGATTGGGTGGTGTGGTGACAACTCAGAGACCGAACTGAGAAAAAGCAAAGCTTCATGTTCTAGGTTGAATGCAATGTCTTCATTATACATCTGTCTGGAAGGAGACAGGCACTGAAAATTGCAGGAGACATTTTTAACTGTTCTGACCCTTGATAATTAGCTCTGCGAAGCCTCAGTATAAGCTTTCTTAACATTTGATTCCCAGATTATCATCTCAGTTATGACATCCTTAAATTACTTTTAAAGCACGGCCTATTTGTTTTTTCCGTACGAGGCAGCAAAAGCTTGAAATCGTTAGCTGAGAAAATGAGTTGGGTAGGAAGTCTGTCAGGAGTTGTCTGTCAGCTTGGTTTTTCTGTGCGGTGCCTCTGCCTCTCGGCGGGGAGGAAACACATGGCGTTTGAAAAGAAATACCATTTGACTGCTTCCCAGGACACCCTGAAGTCGATAAGGAGTTGTCATTTTGCCCCACCAAACAAAAGCCAAGCCTGTCAGGACCAATATGAGTCCTCATCGATTTAAATATCCCCCCTGCTTTCAGCCGAGACAACAGCAGGGGGGATTAGGAGCACGGTTTTGGTTATCGGAACGATGGATCTGGACACACCATCACTTATTCAGAAGTAATTTGATTTAGCAGCTGACAGGCGGGCCATATCGAGTCCAGGGAAGAGGAGCGGGCAAGGGGGAAGAGGCAGGTGGGGTTGTGGACAGGGGACTCAGGACAGATTAATAATCGTAATTGACAAGTGGCGAGCATGAGGAGCCGGGACTCTTATGCCTGATGGATGTCATTTATCAGGGCAATAATCAAGGAGCCATGGTTCAGCTGGTGTTGGCTGAGATGAGGTGAGGCAAGTCAGAGACCCTGTATCTCTATTTATTTGAGGTCCTCTGTCAAAGTACAAGCAGAGGTCTATCAAACAGGAAACTGCAGCTACACTAACATCTATCAGGAGGCGGTGTCTACTTAGTCACTGCAGGAGCCGTACATTCATCGCCGACCATTCCCAAGGTGCCGAGGCCCTCTCTCTCTCTATCTCTCCCTCTCTCTCTGTCTCTCGCGTGCACATTGAGGTTGTGATGCTTGTGCGTACATGCGGGAGCAAACAGTAGCTGTTTTGTGTAAAGCTAAGAAAGGCATTGGTGCAGAGACGTTTTAGTAACCATAGTAACCACCATACCAGGATGAGTGTATAAATACTAATTTGGAAATTGGTTTATAACACTGCACAGTCAGATATATGAGGTGACAGATGCAGAGAGTTCCTTCTTTTGGGCCGAGATGTGTCGTTGTACCTTGACTGGACTGTGTTTGTGCTGCCCACCGTTGACCTTTAACCCTTTACCCTTAGGTCTCAAAACAGTCCCTCTTATAAAAGTATAATAAAAATGTAATACACTTTCACTACATCAAATCTGTTCAACAACTTCAGACCTAACCACAGATGTGAAGTTTTTTTATTATTTTATTTTTTGTGTTTGTATGCCCTTTTTGTCATAAGAACCCTTGACACAAAATATGCAATATTTTCAAAAAATTTAGCTTTATGTGGAATATTTGGATTTAGGTTATTACAGCCTTGATTAGGTCAATAATTGATAACAACATTTACTTTGATGCATTATTATTTTTGGAGCAATAAGAGTTCATTCATTTTAGACTGTGTTTGTGCCCACAGTTGACCTTTTAAAGCTTAAATGTATTTCTCCCATATGTGTTCATCTGGCCACCACATACAACACTGTTCATTACAACTCCTGTTTGTGTGGACAAGCCTACACAGTATTGCCCACAGTAAACCAGCAGTGTTTTAGGGGAAACAAACTAAAAATAACTTGTTTTTCGACGAGTCAAATTATAACTTACTCTCATAAATATCTCATTTGCATTGGCTTCATTTGAGGAAATGCTGCCTGGTTGACAAAATTAACACAGGGTAGGTTGAGTCAAGGGCTGTGCGACATACCGTTCATGGCCAGCCAGCCACTTCTCACATATTGAGTTAAAGGTGAGATTTAAAACATCAAATGCTCCGGAACAGATCCTGAAAAACAGAAATCAAGAATTTGAGATAGCAAACAATTGTTATTCTTAGAGGCTTGTTTTAACCTACAGGGGGTGAAGCATGTCGAGTTTGTTCTGGACTTAAGAACGGTACAAACTTGTATGGGTGTGTGGCATAAGTGGCAGTCTGCTTCTAGCAGCCTCTTTGGCGGTAGATGGAACTGCAGGCGAGCCTCTGGAACCTCATCTCTCTCACCCAGTGTCGATTTTCTGTCATCTGCCTTCAAATGCTCCACACTGAAAGGAGGTCCGTTGTTTCCCTCGTTGGCGGTCACTTTGCTTCTTGATAATTTTCCTTCTTTACTTCCATTAGTTTGTTGTTTCTTTTTCTTGGACTGGAAGTTGAATGATCTTCTTTCTCTGCCTGTTGATCCTCCATTGTGAGTCAGCAGTAATGAAATGTACCTGGTCAAACACTTTAGAGAGGGAGGGAGCCTGACTCAGCAGTTGGATGTTACCGATTTCCGATTACAATGAAATGCAGCATAAGCTTCCGTGAGTAGCCCCACCTGGCAGACCAACCGCTGACTGACGGAAAAGGCCTCACTAATTTTGAATTTTGTGCAAGAATGTCATGGAGATTCTATTTCTGGGCAAAGCAACAAGTACAAGCACTTTCATTAGTGGGTCACATGATCAGTCACCATTGTTTTAACTCGCTCTTTGAGAGATTGTAACTTAAAAGACAATTAATAAATGAAAATGTTACGGACAGCCACTTTAACTAACTGAAATTAATCGACTAAAAAAAAACAAAATTTCAGCCATTGTCAATTCAGTTTTAAGTGAATTCCAATATGACAGCCTAAAGCCTGAAGTGTTTCTTCATCTTTCTACCCAATGGAGACATTGGTCCTCAGAAGAATACCAGTACAGAACAGTCACACACTGACAGAAGCAGAGCATGAACAAAATGACAGCTCTGGAGAAAAAGTGATGAAATCCCTAATACAGATGGAAGTGGAGAAAATGTGGGTTTAGGTGGGATGAGGGATGCTGGAAATGAGAGTGAGCGTTACACAACTGTAGGCTGATGGAGTTGAAAATGTATCGATTGTTTTGCCTGTTGACCAGATTAAATCTCGGGGTTGTGCATCGTAATTATTAAAAGAGTCTGTACTTGTTTCACATGAGCATAAAATCAATAACCATTTCAGGCAAGCACTGTTAACATATCCTTTCTTTTGAAGCCACAATTCCCCTGGAGGATTTCTTTAATGCCTTATTGGTGGTTCTCTTTCAGTTGAAGTGTTTCGCAGGCCTTGATGCATGAAAACAGATCCCTCTCCCTGATCATATCAAAGGCGGATTTGCAGTAGGTATTATGTGCCTTCTTTACTTCGAGATGGCTTGAAAAGACTTGGAATTAGTTTGGGTGCAATAACAACAGGAGTGATTCATAATACAGTCGCCTGGATTCATCAAGGACTTGAACAATTTCTGTTCATACACACCGATGTAGTAATAGCAGTCACCTCCTGCAGAGTTTCAGGAAGCACATTGAAGCAGCAAAAATCTTTTCCCCAAAAAGCTAATTGTAAAGTCTCTTCTGTTCCTGGAATCATTGTGACATAACGGAGGATCAACTGTGTCCTGGAAGGGATCATTTCAATCGGCAATATGGCGCTTCACACTGTCCCCACCAACTTGCCCGTTGATATTAAGCTGTAAGGTATTGTGAATTTTTTTTTTAGAAATTTACTATATTTTACAGTCCTTCAACTCATACGACCACAGTTGTCGTTGGTCCATGCACTCGAATACGACCTCTGGGAGCGTATTGCAGAGATTCTTCCGCAACGATAGTAGTGGTTAAGGTTAGGGTTAGGTCGACGTGTGGAGGCGGTCTCTGCCGATGATGCACGCGCGGGGGGTTAGGTTTAGGTCGACGTGTGGGGGGGGTCTCTGCCGATGATTGACGGGGGGCGCGCGGGGGGGGGGTAGCGCGGGGGGCGCGCGGGGGGGGGGGGGGGGTGGGGGTGGGGTGGGGGTAGGGGGGGGGTGGGCTCGGGGGTGGGGGGAAGATGTCGTGGAATCGGGGTAGGTTTAGGTCGACGTGGGGGGGGGGGGCGATCGTCTGAGACACCGGAGTGTCGATATTTACTTGACCGCTAGAGGGCGCGCTATTTTGAAACGTAACATATGGTCGTAATTCGGTGCTTGACACACGACCTATGTGGTCGTTTTCTCGAGGAGGACAGTCTGATATTTTAATTTCGCCCATTTTTACAAATACATACCAACCCATATTAGATCTGAACATCTGTTTTTCCGTTTTTCATCATTTATTTATATTATGTATTTGATGAGCACTATAAAACACAACATAAAACAACCTCCTCCTAGTCATTTGTAATACTTACTCTTAAAAATCTGTCTTAAATATCATCAATTGTTATCAAAAGGAATTTGGATTATTCTTTACTGTATGGCTGACATTTGGGTTTCCATAGTGTTACATTTTGGGTCCTTTTCCATTATGCTACCACAGAAGAAAAAAATAGCACTGTATGTGCCACAAAAATGGAGCAGTCATCTTTATGTGAATATCTTCAGGACATATGTTGGATGCTACACCACCTGCTGCATAAAACATACTAACATCTAATTTCATCTTTGTCTCAAGTCTAAGCTGGACAGTAAGCCTGTGGTTTAGAACTATAAATATTAAGTTGTATGGAGACATCCCATCAGAGCTGAGTTAGAACCTGGCTCTTGCGGTGTCTAAGGTTGAGCCAGTATAAAATGTAGCAAAGGAAGTCAAGGCATTTATTAGAAGTACAGCAAAGGTTCAAAGCTGTGATGTTTGCCTTTAATATCAAATTTGTATTTGCTGTTGTGGCCGGGGCTTCATCCATGTGGTGTCCTCTGCTGGAGGGGCTGATTTGTTACATTGCCAGGTTGGATATTCATCAAATGCACCTTTCATACGTCACTGAGTCGAGCCTCAAGGATCATTCCACTTCCACCGAGGACTTGAGATAATTCACAGGATTTCCAAGGATGGATGTGTGTGTCCTCCGTGCTCCTAAAACACTCACAATGTGACATTTCCTGTTCCCCGATTTAAAACAGTGGAAATATGCCAGTGACATTTTTTTCCACCTCAGCAGTCTGCCAAAACAATTCTGAACAAATGTGAGGCGATAAATGAACACCCAGTTGTAGAATCTTCACTTGTATTATATCTACAAGGCCTAATTTAAAAGTTTGACTAGTTTCAAAGTAGAGCCAGCATATTTTCACATCTAACTGAATTAAGGTGACTTGTTGGTGATTGTTGGAGTGGAAAGATCATCTTGACAAAGACAGTGTTCATTTTGAAGGTTATTTTTGTCGTGAATTGTGTTTTACAATGTGTGTGGCTGTTTCATGTAATATGGTGAATTATGGGTTTTATTGATGACCAAAACAAAGAAGATGATTGTTGGAACAGTGCAAATAGCTAACCAAGAGAGTATGTATGAGATTCATTTTATTTCTGGAGAGTTTGTATGAAGTGTGTTTAACCTCGGCGAGCTAAAATTTGGTGTTTTCTACTGGAGTCTGGTGGCTTTCAGGAGAGAATATTACCTGTATGTCTTGTATGTTTTATAAATTATAATAATTGTAATTTTTTTATGCCTACATGTTTTGAATCTGTGTATCTTCTTGGAGGAATGCAAAATGAATATTATTCCTACATTTCGCCAGTAATCAGCCCTGCCTAGCCCCCTTTTTATGGAGCTAGAACAGTCTCATAATTCACAAATGCACACAGAAATTCACAAATGCACACAGAAATTCACAAATGCACAAAAAAGATTTACAAATGTATTTGGGGATTTGTATATACATGTGACTCAAAACACAAATACATTTTCAATGCACACACAAATATGTTTCATTTCATATGTAAGTAAAAAAATTCACATATAAAAAACAAGATTCATAAACATATTTCCAATGCACACACAAATCTAAAAAAATATCACAAATACATGAATGTTAAAGTATTTGCAATCTTCATCAAATACGCATTTGGGGCTTGTTACATTCATATATGAACTGTTGGACCTGTATTTACAAAGTGCTTTTCATTTGTAAACCTCCCTGCATTTGTGTGTGAAACTTTTGAGACTCCCCTGACGTGACTCCGATCCACAAATGCGTTTTTTCTAAGAGGAGGTTGTCTGTAGCCAATCAGATGTCTCCCTCCTTTACAGCCAATCACGTGAGTGTCTCCCCCAAAAGTCTAAAACACAACTCCGCCCGCACCGGTTCATCTTCCCCAGAATGAGGGAATACATTACTTCCATAAAATGCTTCTTTATAAAAGAAAAATAGATATTTATATAACTGTACACCTAATCTATACAGCATACAGACAGGGAGCACAGGAAGAAGGGAAATTATCTCCAGAAATAAGGTCGATTCTGGCTCTAGCACCCATATCCCTCCAACGCAACGCACTCACGTGATTGGCTGTAAAGGAGGGAGACATCTGATTGGCTACAGACAACCTCCTCTTAGAAAAAACGCATTTGTGGATCAGAGTCACGTCAGGGGAGTCTCAAAAGTTTCACACACAAATGCAGGGAGGTTTACAAATTAAAAGCACTTTGTAAATACAGGTCCAACAGTTCATATATGAATGTAACAAGCCCCAAATGCGTATTTGATGAAGATTGCAAATACTTTAACATTCATGTATTTGTGATTTTTTTTTAGATTTGTGTGTGCATTGGAAATATGTTTATGAATCTTGTTTTTTATATGTGAATATTTTTTACTTACATATGAAATGAAACATATTTGTGTGTGCATTGAAAATGTATTTGTGTTTTGAGTCACATGTATATACAAATCCCCAAATACATTTGTAAATCTTTTTTGTGCATTTGTGAATTTCTGTGTGCATTTGTGAATTTCTGTGTGCATTTGTGAATTATGAGACTGTTCTAGCTCCATACCTTTTGACCTAATTTGGAAGGACCTGTCCTACCAAGGAAGCATCCTTGACTTTGAGAAACACCCGAGTTGTCAACCATCCTTGACTTTTTTTTTTTCTTTTTTGGCTCAGCCAGACTCCCAGCCCTGTGGCTCCCAGGTGGCACACTTACGCCAGATGGAGGCAACCTATGACTGCTCCACAAGGCACATTCTGTCTTAGCAAATTTGTAGCTTCATGCCACTTTTATTACTTAAGGCTTTAACTCATACATGGTTTATTAAGATGCTGACAGTGTCCAGATAAAGTCTGATTTCACCCTCGAATTGGTCACCCCTGTCTAATTTCAGAATAGTGCTGAATTTCCGCCTGATCGGCTGTCATTTGATGTGCAGTTTGAGGGAGTGCACGGCGCCTGATTAACTGCCTGAATGATCAACAATCTGGCTGTCAGCGATCGGTTGTATTTCTGGCACGTCTGAAAGTTTGATCAGCTATTTTCACAGATTGAGCAGTTCCACAGTCCGATTCCCCATATGGCTGCCTAAAACCTAGCCTTCAATGAAAGCTACTATATAATACTGAACATGGCCGCAGGACAGACATTTTGTCTGCATCTTCCAGCTCTGCTCTATGTTTTTATTTTAACTTTTTTTTCTCTTTGTGGTAAAAATGTAGCCTGATGCCACCTTTTCTGTCTTGTTCTGCCAACATTGTTCAGAAGTGCTTATCTTTCCATTGGACAAATATGTATAAAGAAAACAACAGTGGTAAGAAGTAGAGATGCACCGATTGCAACTGGACGTCACAGTCAGTCGTAATTGCAATCGAAAGTAGTTCCGAAAACATTAGCCAGCTCACAAATGGATGACTAAAGACATGCAAAATTAGCCACTGATACTTACTATACCTATAACGTGGAAATATGCAAACGCCTGCTGCTGCAACAGCAAGATTGCGGTCATACAAAGCGAAAGGGAGAAATAGAAAGGAGGCCTGTTGCAGCCTTTGGTGGGTAACAATTGAGGCACTAGCCTTTGAGCTACGAGGCTACGAGAAATAGAGCTCATAGCCATTATCCTCGGGCCTTCATTCTATCGAATCAAACCACTCTCTACCTAATTAAAATGACCCTTTATGACACTGTATGGCTCGACTGAGTATGGCAAGCTAGGTAGAGCAGCCGCCTCCCATTCGATTTCTATCCAAGGTGGTGAATCAAGAGGGCAAATTACTAAAAATAACTGTGAAACTGTCATCTGAAAGGGGCGGGAAATGGACCTTAGATCTGTTATAGATGAATGCAAGACAGAGCCTATTATTTTACTCCTGACTCACACTCGCACTAAGTGCTATGAGAACCGTCAGGCAATAAACTGCATTTGGTTCGTCAAGATAATGGATCTGCTTTACCCTTTTTAATGGTCTCTCACTGTGGTATCCCAACATACCCCCTCTTACTGCTAACTATAGACACTGTATGTGTCACCATCCATGTCACTTCCTTGATGCTTGAACCTGTGCATATAGCAACAACACAATACACCAAGCCACTTAAATCACTCATTTGAGTGCTTCCAACTTCCCCACCGACAGGGAGTGGACCCATTGTCTATAGGCATGTATTATTTTTTATTTAATATACAATTCACCGTCTGAAGGGTTGTACGTCTCCCCGGGGTAATGCCTATGTTGAGGGCTTAAAAAGTGATCCAGAAAGACAAGGCTTCTTCGTCATGAGAAGGCAAACACAGCACTCCGCTCACAGAGCTACCTATGCAGACAGAGGGACACATTTGCCACTAAAGGACGCACTAATGCACAGTCGGTCTCAAAGGAGCTCCCATCCGACAGGCACTGCCTCCTCAGCGCTTGTTGTTTTCATTGGCTCATCACATCCCATCACAGCCCATTTGCCTCTCGGTTAATCCAGTCGGCCAAACCTTTAAGTCTTTATACTCTCAGCGTGGGAAAATATATGCACTGGCTAAACATGTCAGCACAGACTGCTGAACATCCAGAACATTAAACAGCACTGCAGAAAAAAAGTAGTAGTTGTTGTTCCTCAGAAAATCTTTGAATGCTCATAAGAAATGTCACCTTGCGGTGTCGGTGAAACTGCTGAAGATGGAAAAAAAAGGAGAGGCATGCTGGGAATGTGGTATTACTGTACATTCTTTTGTAGTAACAATTTAGACCAACTTTTTATTGCCTCACTAAGTCACATTTTAAAACACTATATATCTCTTAAAGTGTTATTGATTCCTTTGTACTCAATGATTTAAATCACAATACTGTCATCTCGTTCAGCCACCTTGGCTGGTGTCAATTGATTGCCATCAGCACTGTTTAAAACAGATTGTCAGGGCCGTCTCTGCAATGACGATACAAAGACAAGAATCAGCCTTTACAGTGTTGGAGCCGTCTGCTGTCATCCCTTCCACTCCACCTATAAAAGTCACTTCTGCAGAAAAGAAGTTTACCCATGTACCCTGTGGCCACTACTTTTATACATCTAAACAATCTAATTATCAATGCCATTACCTCCACTCTATGTAATGGAACTAATGTTGTGGCAAATTGCAGGGAATGCCAGTTTTCATAGAGACAGTTATAGCCAGAGTTGTGTCCCATCAGTCGGTTTGCAGTCCCAATCAACTGTTCACTCCCCCTCTGTTTTCCTTCTGTTCGCATCTAAAGTGACTCCGCTGCTTTTTGTTTCAGCCCATTAGCTGCCGTACTTCTCATGTTGCACTCTTACTGGAACTCATACCTCCGCGTTAGCGCCTCACTTCGGCACAGAATTGCCAGTTTGAAAGCTCCAGCCGTTGCCATTTCTGCTGATCAACCAGAAGTCATGGCTCCTATTAACACATTGCGGGAGTCGGGAATATGAGCGGTGGGGGAGATAACGAGATCAAAGAAAATGTGAAAAACATTGAAATGAGTGTTGAGCCCCAAACCATTTTAACATAAACCGACATTTATGGCACCGGCACAAGCCAAAAAGGAACATTTTCCAAAGGAATTACTCTGTAAACACATACTAATTTATAATTATATGTAATTTACTTTTGCTGGCTGGATGATTCCCCTATTTCTTTTTTTAACAGAAGCCTTTTCATGTTTACGGTTGATTGAGTGTTTTCCTCCAACGGTGCATTACAACACATTTGAAGTGGTATTTCAAATGGTGACTCCTGTAAATATACAAAAGAAAAAGTCCACTTTTCCATTTGCTTCTTTCACACTTACCTTTTGGTTTTCATTGCATTTCTTTCATCTGAACAGCTTAAAGGGGAACACCATCAATTTAGTCATGTCTGGTTCCAGGTGTTGAGGATTACTACTGCATATGGGAGGGAAATTGTACAAAGCCTGTAGGGCTTCCAGAGGAAGCTGTGTGAAAACTGATAAATGACTACTCCCATCTCCCCATTTAACTTATATCTGATTCAATCCCCAAAAGCTCTCGTAAGTCTTGACCAATGGCATCAAAAATGAATGGAAGTTACCATACTGCTCCCTGTGCTGCATATAGAATGTCATACTGTAAGCCTTACCTCCATGTCACCATGCAGCTGTAGGCTTTTTGTAAGTAATTTTACCTTAGGTTCATCTTTGATGGACAGAAGGACCCCAGTGTCAGAGAAACTAATGAAAGAAACCCTGTATGAGAAAATACATTGATGGATGAATGCCTGGGAAACAGAGACAGTTTGGAAAGACCACATTAGGCATTTTGGGATGCAATAAGGGGCCTGACAACTCTTTGATAACGTTCCAATGGGTCCCCTGAAAAAAAGTGATGAAGAGATTAATTTTACACTGCGCCTGATTCGAGATACAGTGACACAGTTGAAACCTGCGCCATCTGTGATTGGGTTTCGGTTTGAGCACCGTTCGCTGCAGGTCGTTGTGTTGTCAATATGTCTTCTACCCTCGTGGATCCATGGAGACAGGCCATCGGCTTTGACCATGTGGTGTATCAATCATCGCAGGAGGAAAATGAGTTTTTTAGAGGCAAGATGGACAGTGTGAGCTGTAAAAGGCATTACATTGATCGTTACGAGAGTACTGCTACTCTTTTCGATCACAGTGGCATGTTTATGGTGGTGCCGCTAGTGTTTGGGGTCCAATTATCTTGGGTCTATTACCGACCACCTGTGATTATCCTTTGGTTTGTTTTTATATTCATGTTGGGTTCAGGGAAGCTTTCCATGTGGCCGTATCAGATCAGGTCCGAGATTTTGCACCTGTGGACTTTAAGTTCCTCAATAGCCCCGTTTAGACTGCCTTTTCGTTGTAATCTGCTTTTATTCCACCCCTTCGTCAGTCTAAACGCTCATCGAGATGGAAAGGCGTAACAGAATATTACGCCTCTGAGATGCCAATGGAGGTCGTCACAGAGCTGCATCAGATGCGAGACGATACGGCGTGCTATCTAAACGCTCCGAGGACCCGAGGTGGAAAAGACGTGACGTAGTAAAGACGCCTTACCAGGGCGACACGCCAGCGGTGGATTTAATGAGCTCAGAGCGTAGATCAGAAGAAGATAAAACGCCGGTAGTTGCTTGTACGAGGCCGCTGTTATACGCATCCACATGTTTATGATGCAGCAACTCCGCTTGTTGAAGAGTTGAGTAAATATGAGAGGTGAGCAAAAGTTCACCTTTCGTAGTTGTTTTGATGCATCGAGCTAATCAGATTTCCGACGCTCATTGAATACGTCACACTGCAGATGAGTCCATAGACTGACTGCGCCGTGTGACGTCTCACTCCTAAGCCGGGGTGCTATCTTATCGCAGACAAACAAAGTTCTATCCAAAACCAGACATCGATGCAGAGTTACGCCGCAAACAAAGTTCTATCTAAACGGTCCGGTTCGCGGCATATTTGACTCATCTTTCCATTACGGTGGAATCGTCTGTTTATAAGGGGCTTATGTGAGTCAGACATGACTTGGCTTTGACGTTGATGTATTGATGTTTTTTTTTTTTTTACTTAAATGAACAGAGCTACACTTGGAAAGAAAGTCTCCTGCAAATAGCATTTAGATGTGTAGGAATTGTAATTGAGTTTTCACTGTTATCAGTTTGCCTTTCCTAATTGTCCTCTCATATATATTGTAGGCTGCTGTACAATTATACAACTGAATCATCAGGAAATACAATTTCCCATATGGGCCCACAGGGACAAAGTCTTATCAAATGATGTGGCGTCACCTGGTGTATCTTTTGCATAACTATTCAGAGATCTGGGTGCCTCTGAGGATGTGTGATGTAAAAAATCCATGCAGGTAATATTAATCATTTTATACAATTATATATATTTATTTAGAACCGAACTGACCCACGGCAACAATAGCCAGCAGCTCAAGTGTGCACATAGAGAACAAAGCTCATTCTGTGTAAAACGGGGGAGACGCAGGTGTCACTTTTCTCAAGCACCTCCTGACGGCAGCGGTTGATGGCAGAGAATATTCACAGATGGAAAGTTTCAATTGAGCGTGTCATGAATTCTTGTGGCGTTCCACGGAGACAAAATGATTGGAGGCAAACCTCCCCGCTGATCATTCACTGAAAGTAAAAGGAGCACATCACAGGGACCACATTAGATTCACCTGGAGATTGATTCTTGCAAGGAAATAACGTTCTGAACCTGTTGAGCATATTATCTGGGGTTTAGCTCTTCTTATCCTACATTTTCCTTCCAATTGTCATATTCATAGCATAAGAGGGTGCTGCTGTGGGAAAGGACTCTTTCTAAAGTACATCTGCAGATGAATAGGTGAGGACATTTGATCTGAGGTGTCATCCTCCTCATTTTAGGGGCTGTTTGATTCAGGTGCCACCACGGTGAAGGAGTTCTATCACCTGCCTGTCTCACCTCATCTCATGCTATTTGCTGTAATTAAGCTTTATGTAACATTCAGAGCAGATGAACAGAAGGGAAGCAAATTAATTCAGTAGATCCCCACCCCAAAATAATGTTTTCATGATTTTTGGTCTGAAACTATTTGTTTTTGGTGCTACTTTTAATCACAGAGTGCTCTCACTGCTGTCAAAATACTGAAATATGAATAACTGTTCTAAAGCAAGTTAGCTATACAAGACCCAGTATGGCTCATCAGTATTTATGCGTGAAAGTAGTAGTAGTGAAAACTCAGGCTTTTTTCTCCAAACCAAACCTTTTAATATTGGTGATTTTACGCTAGTCATGCTGTTAGACGATAATGTTGGTCCATTCTTTGGCCGGTCTATCAACCATTCTGTGCAAATTTCTATCATTTTAATGTTCACCTTCATTTTCTCCTCCAGATACATTTGAGAAATCTGGCGTGTTTGTTAATCCTGTCTGGTTATCTGACTGTTGTTTCTTCTTGCAAACTTTTTTGCATTGTCAACTTGTTTTGAGATCTCAGCGATTACCTCTATAATTCCCAATAGGAATGATAGCCGAAATTACTAAAATATAATTCCAAACTGTAAATATCCTATCATATGGAGATTTTTTGTTACACTGTCTAAAGGTCATCTGTAAATCTGTGGCACTCTTTTCACTCTCTGCATCACCATTTTAGCTAAATGTGCTCATGCTACCAGCCCAGCAAGCCTGTGTATCCAAACAATTAAATAACATAAAGACATAAAAGGAGGTGTCAGTCAAAAGCAATTAATTAAGGATTACACAAAGATTAACATTTAGTACATAGAAAATAGATTAGGTATTGTCTTTGGCTGCATTTGCAAGTGCACACAAACACATCCACGGAATAATAATGTCTTCATTGTGTAACTGTACATGTTCATGCTGTACTGTATGTCCAGTAGCTCCACCACAATACACAACTGAAGCGGTGACTCACGTCTGACAAATACAGTGCTTTAGTAGTGTGATTAACAAGCGGATGTAGGTTACCAAGTTAGTATTTCCATGTCCAGTAAATCCTTCAAAAAAGAAAATGATTGATGATGGCAAGAAAATAAAAGGCTGACTGAACTCATCTGTGACATTGTAGAAGGAATTGAAATGATTATAGAGGAAGGCACTCCGCTGGCAATCCTGACCACCCACTGTCTGGGTTATGAGATGGTGGCATGACTCTCCTTTTCAGTATTTTCTTGTCTGTTACCTCGATAATGTTGTGAAGCGGTTTGTTTTGAGCCCTGCTTTTTCAGAATGGATTGTAATTCTGTTTAATTAGACATAGAACAAATAGCAGCCGTGTACTCTCGTGTGGGGGGAAGTGATTAACCACTGGCTTGGTTTAAATATAATCCTGTCAATCACAATGTCCTTTTGTCTACGGTGCTAATAAGTATTTCATTGTTCAGCAAACACGATTTCCCCCCAAAATAAGATGAATGATTAGAAACAATGAACTGTTTGCCTGCTCTTTTGCATCTTGAGTGAGGTTGAAGTGTGGGTTTGGGGGGGGGGGGGGGGGCATCACGAGCATTTCTATTAAGACGACTGAAGAATGTTCTGGAAGGATGGATATAATGAAAAATTTGAGTGACAGATTTTTGATAATACATACATTATCACACACCACCAGTAAAGATCCAGTATAATTTCCTTTTTTAATGCTATGCAGCAAGCACTATCATCCAGTCAAACATTCAGCCACATGTACAATTAGCCATTCATTTTTCTATTACCTCTTATTGTTGTCAGCCATCCATTCACTTTACTCGTCCATCTATCCCTTACCTTATTATCCTGTTATGGGTGCTGGAAACTATCCTACACTGTTAGAGACATGCTAAATTCATACCTTTCCAACAGCTTGTCACTACTTACTGGACAAGTCGTTATTGTACTACCAGGTCAACATTCACACTCCGGTCACAGCACGAGTTAATTTACCGGGTCGCCCTATGTCATTTAGGCTGCATTAAAAGGAGATCATTAGAATGAGTCCTTAAAGTCACATGAGACACTTCCATCATCCTTCCCCACCCTAAAAATGCATGCAACCTTTTTACAATAAGCATTCTTGGTGAGACATTAAAAATGTGGACGTTCAAGTATTACTCAGGCTGTAGTAACTCGGGGTCTGTGATCTGTGGACTCTGGAAACACTCATAATTAATATCAAGTTAAAGCTAGATTCACATATTCATTTTCATGAATCAACATCTTGGTAAAGTCAGTTATTTCTCATAAAATAAATTAAGCAGAAGCTCAATCCAGTCAAGTCACAATTTAAAATATGAAGGGCCAGAAGAAGAAAAACAGATATACATTTAATTCCCATAAGGTATGGGATATACACTCACCGGCCACTTTATTAGGTACACCTGTCCAACTGCTTGTTAACGCATATTTCTAATCAGCCAATCACATGGCAGTAACTCAATGCATTTAGGCATGTAGACATGGTCAAGACGATCTGCTGCAGTTCAAACCCAGCATCAGAATGGGGAAGAAAGGTGATTTAAGTTACTTTGAACATGGCACGGTTGTTGGTGCCAGACGGGCTGGTCTGAGTATTTCAGAAACTGCTGATCTACTGGGACATCTCTGAACGCACAACACGTTGAACCTGTTCGGCGGATGGGCTACAGCAGCAGAAGACCACACTGGGTGCCACTCCTGTCAGCTAAGAACAGGAAACTGAGGCTACAATTCACACAGGCTCACCAAAATTGGACAATAGAAGATTGGAAAAACGTTGCCTGGTCTGATGAGTCTCGATTTCTGCTGCGACATTCGGACATTCGGATCCATCCTGCCTTGTATCAACGGTTCAGGCTGGTGGTGGTGGTGTAATGGTGTGGGGGATATTTTCTTGGCACACTTTGGGCCCATTAGTACCAATTGAGCATCGTGTCAACGCCACAGCCTACCTGAGTATTGTTGCTGACCATGTCCATCCCTTTATGACCAGAGTGTACCCATCTTCTGATGGCTACTTCCAGCAGGATAACGCGCCATGTCATAAAGTGCGAATCATCTCAGACTGGTTTCTTGAACATGACAATGAGTTCACTGTACTCAAATGGCCTCCACAGTCACCAGATCTCAATCCAATAGAGCACCTTTGGGATGTGGTGGAATGGGAGATTTGCATCATGGATGTGCAGCCGACAAATCTGCAGCAACTGCATGATGCTATCATGTCAATATGGACCAAACTCTCTGAGGAATGTTTCCAGTACCTTGTTGAATCTATGCCACAAAGGATTAAGGCAGTTCTGAAGGCAAAAGGGGGTCCAACCCGGTACTAGCAAGGTGTACCTAATAAAGTGGCCGGTGAGTGTATATAATAAACTAGTTTGTTATTTACAAAAAAGATTAGAGGAGTGTAACAATGTTTCCCTGGTCCTATGTTCCCCGCTTTGTATGTTATTTTTCCCACCATCAATGCTGATGGGCTTACAGTTTAAATAAAGACTAAATATACACTCAACAAAATATAAACGCAACACTTTTGTTTTTGCTCCCATTTTTCATGAGATGGACTTAAAGATCTAAAATTCATTCCAGATACACAATATTACCATTTCTCTCAAACATTGTTCACAAATCAGTCTAAATGTGTGATAGTGAGCACTTCTGCTTTGCTGAGATAATCCATCCCACCTCACAGGTGTGCCACATCAAGATGCTGATCTGACATCATGATTAGTGCACAGGTGTGCCTTAGACTGTCCACAATAAAAGGCCACCCTGAAATGTGCATTTTTTTGCTTTATTGGGGGTCTGGGGACTCAGAACCAGTCAGTATCTGGTGTGACCACCATTTGCCTCATGCAGTGCAACACATCTTCTTCGCATAGAGTTTATCAGATTGTCAATTGTGGCCTGTGGAATGTTGGTCCACTCCTCTTCAATGGCTGTGCGAAGTTGCTGGATATTAGTGGGAACTGGTACACGCTGTCGTATACGCCGGTCAAGCACATCCCAAACATGCTCAATGGGTGACATGTCCGGTGAGTATGCTGGCCATGCAAGAACTGGGACATTTTCAGCTTCCAAGAATTGTGTACAGATCCTTGCAACATGGGGCCGTGCATTATCTTGCTGAAACATGAGGTGATGTTCATGGATGTATGGCACAACAATGGGCCTCAGGATCTCATCACGGTATCTCTGTGCATTCAAAATGCCATCAATAAAATGCACCTGTGTTCTTCGTCCATAACAGATGCCTGCCCATACCATAACCCCACCACCACCATGGGCCACTCGATCCACAACATTGACATCAGCAAAGCGCTCACCCACGCGACGCCACACACGCTGTCTGCCATCTGCCCTGAACAATGTAAACCGAGATTCATCCGTGAAGAGAACACCTCTCCAACGTCCCAGACGCCATCGAATGTGAGCATTTGCCCACTCAAGTCTGTTACGGCGACGAGCTGGAGTCAGGTCAAGACCCCGATGAGGACGACGAGCATGCAGTTGAGCTTCCCTGAGACGGTTTCTGACAGTTTGTGCAGAAATTGTTTGGTTATGCAAACCAATTGTTTCAGCAGCTGTCTGAGTGGCTGGTCTCAGACGATCTTGGAGGTGAACCTGCTGGATGTGGAGGTCCTGGGCTGGTGTGGTTACACGTGGTCTGCGGTTGTGAGGCCGGTTGGATGTACTGCCATATTCTCTGAAACGCCTTTGGAGACGGCTTATGGTGGAGAAATGAATATTCAATGCACAAGCAACAGATCTGGTTGACATTCCTGCTGTCAGCATGCCAATTGCACGCTCCCTCAATGCTTGTGGCATCTGTGGCATTTTGCTGTGAGACAAAACTGCACATTTCAGAGTGGCCTTTTATTGTGGACAGTCTAAGGTACACCTGTGCACTAATCATGATGTCAGATCAGCATCTTGATGTGGCACACCTGTGAGGTGGGATGGATTATCTCAGCAAAGCAGAAGTGCTCACTATCACACATTTAGACAGATTTGTGAACAATGTTTGAGAGAAATGGTAATATTGTGTATCTGGAATGAATTTTAGATCTTTAAGTCCATCTCATGAAAAATGGGAGCAAAAAAAGTAGCATCACCGACGCTATTGACCAAAAAAAATATTCCATAGGAATTTTCATAGACCTGAAAAAAGCATTTGACACGTTAATCATGATATTTTAATGGCTAAACTGGAGAGATATGGCCTTAGAGGTGTAACACTGCAGTGGATCAAGAGCTATCTACACAAGAGATCCCAATATGTTAAAATAGGTGATAACACATCGACTAGCTTGGACATAGTCTGTGGGGTCCCACAAGGGTCAGTTCTGGGTCCAAAGCTGTTTATATTATACATAAATGATATATGTAAAGTGTCAGATACTCTGAAATTAATAGTATTCACGGATGATACCAATATTTTCTGCTCGGGGAGTGACTTGAACCAACTTGTGGAAACAGTAAATCAGGAAATGGCCAAACTTCAAGTGTGGTTTAACATAAATAAATTATCATTGAATCTTGGAAAAACGAAATACATGCTATATGGTAAAAGAGGCTGCAACAACAGTCCCAACATTCAAGTAAACGGAGTTAATATTGAGAGGGTCCGTGAGAATAAGGTTCTGGGAGTGATTATCGATGACATGTTAAGTTGGAAGCCACACATAGCACAATTAAAAAGGAAGTTGGCCAGGAGTGTGTCCATACTTTGGAAGGTACAAAAAATACTAAATCAAAAAGCACTTCATCTGTTATACTGCGCACTAGTCTCTCCGCACCTGCAATACTGTGCAGAGGTGTGGGGACACATATAATGGCTCCACACAGCCCTTGTTAATTCTCCAAAAAGAGCCTCGAGAATCTTACACTACGCCAACTACAGGGCACACACAAATCACTTATTTATCGAATCGAAAATACTCAAACTATATGATTTAATAAACTATCGCACAGCACAAATGATGTACAAAGCATCAAACAACTCTCCCCCAGAACCTGCAAAAATTCTTCATACACAGAGAGAGACACAATCTCAGAGGGGACATGATCTTCAGGCAAAGGAAGGTACAAACTACGTTAAAATCCTTTTCCTTATCGGTCACAGGTGTTAGACAATGGAATGTGTTAGAAGACGAAGTCAAAAAAACACCAACACTGAGTGGCTTTAAGAAGAATTATGTATATTCAACACGCATGTTTCTAGCGCAAACCATTACGGAGTTATGACGCTCTAAAGACAACATGATCTTTTGTTGCGTATACGCTACAATGGGTCTATGCCTCCACTGATTACACACGGCAGCATTTTCATCGCGTTTGGTGAAATGTAGCCAGACTTTCGATCGCTTCCTCCTCTCCATGATGCTGCCTCGTTGTTTATAGGTTGTCGGCGCGCGCAGGGTCGTCGCAGAGAGAGTGACGCAGTGAACCGCGACGCAAAATTTCAAGTAAACCGGAAAACGTGGTGCGGAATCGTTAAGAAGAATCGATAACGTTGGAGGCATAGGATTCCGATGGAATTGGTTAGTTGGAGCCGGTTCTGAGTAGGAACCGGTTCTCGATTCCCACCCCTACACCAGAGAGAACAAAACCACTGTTATTTGGCCCTTGCTCTGAACCTTTAAAATGGAACGTCTCTGCTTTCAAACAGTGGCCGTGTCTATGCTTTCCTAGACCTTTCGCAGACTTTGCCTTGTTTGTACAAAGTTGTATAAGATTTTCAAAGTCACACATCGAAATAGCACGTAAAACTCCTTTCACCACCTTTAATTGACAGCTTGTTGGCCTCCTCTCAGACCTTGAACATCCAAAGGCCTTTAAAAACTAGCACTGGAAAATGAAAACCTAGCACCTCAGTCTCCACTGAAAAATATCTTTAAGATCTTGGCTCGATAATATGATCCAGCAGTGAAAAAATACAGGTGCTGGTTAACCAGTCACTGATAACCTTTCCCCAGTTAAAAACACCCTAGGTGAAGAAAATGATCCGTGTTTGGTGCTGATCAGTTTTACCACAGGCATCCATGGTGCAAGGTGGCAAAGCTACAGTGGGATTTTTCCCCCTTTTTGAGATCTGAATATTCGCACTAGTGAGGAAATATTCATAGCAAGCATTCTTGATCTAAAGATATAATGCCCTCTCTTCCTATTCAACCTTCATCTCAATGCCAAAGCAGCCTCATTGGAGATGACACCCCTGTCCGCTTTCAAAGCCAGGTTTTCAAAGCCAGCTTCTATCGCTGTGAAATCCAGAAAAACACTACACCCGAGGAATTGATGTCTTTGCCGGTGAAATTCTCATCTCATCTCATCGTCTACCGCTTATCCGGTGTCAGGTCGGGGGGGCAGCAGCTTTAACATAGGTGTGTGTAGGAACGAAGATTGACCGGTAGATCGACAGCTTTGCCTTCCGGCTCAGCTCTCTTTTCGTCACAACGGAGCGGTACAGTGAATGCAATACTGCCCCCGCTGCTCCGATTCTCTGGCCTATCTCACGTTCCATTGTCCCCTCCCTCGCGAACAAGACCATGAGGTACTTTAACTCCTTCACTACGGGTAAGGAATCATTCCCTACCCGGAGTAGGCAATCCACCAGTTTCCTGCTGAGCACCATTGCCTCAAATTTAGAGGTGGTGATCCTCATCCCGACCGCTTCAGATTCGGCTGCAAATCGATCTAGTGAGTGCTGGAGGTCACAGACCGATAATGCCAGTGGGACCACATTATCTGCAAAAAGCAGCGATACAAACTGCAGCATACCGAACTGCAAACCCTCCTCCCCCCAACTACGCCTCGATATCCTGTCCATGAATACCACAAACAGGATTAGTGACAAAGCACAGCCCTGGCAGAGGACAAGCCCCACTGGAAACAAGTTTCCTTACTGTCCCGAACACAGCTCACACTTTGGGAGTACAGAGATTGGATGGCCCTAAGATGTGACCCTCTCACCCCATACTCCCGCAGGACCTCCCACAAAATATCCTGGGGGAACCCGGTCATACGCCTTCTCCAAGTCCACAAAACACATGTAGACTGGATGGGCATATTCCCAGGCCCGCTCCAGGATCCTTGCGAGAGTAAAGAGCTGGGCCCTCATTTATAAAACTGTGCGTAGGATCCTTACTAAAAGTGTACGTACGCCAAAAAGCCAAAGTTTGCGTGCGCCAAAAAAAAATCTTATTTATAAAACTGTGCACACGCAAGCTGTACGCAATGTTCCCTTTATAAATCACAGGATCACCCACAAGTGTGCGTACCTGAATCCCGCCCTGTACACGCCCACATTTTACTATATTAATGAGCCGGCATGCAATCGTTTCCGTGTGGTGAATCACGGCGACAGGCCAGGAAAAAAGCGAAGAAACGTAACTTTTCAGAAACGGAGAAAGAGACACTTGTTGGGGAGGTGGAGGCCCGGAAAATAATTTAATTTAGTGGTCACAGCAGCGGGATCACGAATAAAAAGAAGCAGTGCGAGTGGCAACACATTGCTGCTGCTGTCCACGGCGTCAGTGGGACGGAGCAGACGGTGATCTGAAGGTAAATGACATCTTTCCGCTCCTAACATGGATTTAATGTATTGCTAGAGTATTTGAGGAAGTTTGATTTTGATGTGACTTTGACGGGGATTGTGTCCGAAAAGGAGGGAGACACAGACGTGACTGAGACCAGAGGTATAAGGGTTTTAAACTTTTATTGTATATAAAACAAAACGTTAAATAGTTTTTGTCCTTCCAGAGTCTGCAGCGTTGGGCGTAGAGGAGGGTGACGGTGAGGAGGGTGATGTGAGGACCCATAATGACTCATTATGGCGCATTTCCTCTGCGCTCTGGTGGTTTAAAAATGAGGATAAGTGTAACAATTATACGATGGCTTAATGGCTGTATGTATGTGCGTTGATGATATATGCACATAAATAAGGAGAATATTTAGTATTTCCCGCTGTGTTCTACAGTGATCTAATGGAAGGTATTTACCGTATACTGTATTACATGCATTTGGGCCGTCTCCTCCTCCTGCGGTGACAGCGCTGATTCAATATTTCAAAATTATTTTGATTTAAGATACAAGTCAGATTTTAAAAGAAGGTGTTAATATGAAAAAAACTATCACGCATTAAAAGCGTCAAAAACATTGCTGGAGTTCATCATGATAACGCAGATCTAACGTATGATATGGAGTGTAATTAAATGTGTGCGAGTCATCAAAAATATATAGTTCTTCTCACGTTTACTGCCGATTCCCGTCCAGTCTCCAGAATGTGCGTACCTCAGAGTTTGCTTACGGGTACGCACACTTTCCCGTCAAGTTTGGTTTTTATAGATCACAACATTTGCGTGGAAATGCTTTATAAATGAGGGCCCTGGTCCGTTGTTCCATGTCCAGGATGGAACCAGCATTGTCCCTCTTCAATCGGAGGTTCGACTATCGGCTGACCCCTCCTTTCCAGCACCTTGGAGTAGACTTTACCAGGGAGGCTGAGTAGTGTGATTCCCCTGTAGTTGGTACACATTCTCTGGTCCCCCTATTTGAACAGGGGGACCACCAATCCGGTCTGACACTCCTTAGGCACTGTCCCTGACTTCCACACAATGTTGAAGTTCCGTCATGCTCCAGGAACTGGACAAAAGGTGGAGACTACACATGAACTTTAACAAAAATACTTTATTAATGAACTCAAGAAAACCCAAACCAACACAAACCACTAAACAAAGAAACAAAGGCCCCAAAAAAAACCACAGTTTGTGCTGGAGGTCTGACCCGGCCGGAGTGCAGAGAGAGAGTGACTTCCCAGAGCTGAGCCTCTCTGCTCTGGCCTGGTGGCCACACCCCACCAGGTGCCAGTCATCAAGCCTGATGAGCTGGCTGCAGGCCCTGGAGACTCCGCCAGCCATCGAACCCCCCGTCCAAGACAGAGGTACCACCTCTGACCCCTGACCCAACACTCCCAAAACCAATGACTCTGCAACTGTGGATCCAGAAGAAGCACGGCCTGGGTAGAAGCAGAGAGACAAGTACATAACAAAACATTATGAAAAAGGAACATGTGATAAAGTATCTGCCCCTAGGTTATCCCTGCCCTTAATGTGACAGATATCCAAATGATAGGGCTGCAAAAACAAGGCCCACCACATCAACCTCTGATTCGGATTCCGCAACGAACGTAAAAAGGTTAGTGGGTTGTGGTCAGTATAAACGTTCAACGGAGAACCTGACCCAACATTAATGTTGAAATGTTGGAGGGCCATGTCCAATGCAAGGGCTTCCTTCTTGATAACCGAGTTTTAAAATTCTTAGAGAAGTAACTGACCTCAACCCCCCTCTCATCCACCTGCAATAACACAGCCCCAGCATCACTTTTTTTTTTAGGTAATACCACTTGCACAATGGGATCCCGGCTAAATCCTTCACCATGAGGAGCCCAAATCCTACACAGCAAGACAGCAGGTCTTTCAAGGATGGATCCTTTCTCTGCTCCTGCGCCAGGCCTACACGAGAAACACAAATCTGGCACAGCAAAGAAACACTCTTTGACTTTGTCTATAGTTACCCCATCATCAGGCAAAGATGCAGCCATGGCCCGAGTCACAGCACACACTGTAGATGGTTCCAACTCAATTGCTTGCTTTGACAGCCCCACTGGTACCACTGCCGGGCCATGTGCAGCGCTCCCTAAAGAGTTTAAAGAGGAACTACATGAGAGATCTGTTGACTCAGGTTTTGTCACTGGAGATTTGACTGCCCCAGGAGGAGCTGGATAAGGAAGACTGCTGAACAGTATCTTGGCTGGATAACACTGCATGAAAAGTCGGATTTTCGTCCCTGTAAACGCCCGAAAATCTCCCTAATTTTCGGGAGTTAACGACAATTTACAGGCTGCGAACGCCGCGTTCGTCTGTGCCGAAAATTGTCGGAAACAAACCACAGCGAAGGCTCTAATTAGCATATGAATAGCAGCGAAACCGCGCCTGGCCAGAGATGGCTTGAATATCCTCACTCAGGATTGGATGAAACCACTAGTTTTAAACAATTATAATCGCTCGTGATTGGTTGGCAGATCTGGTCATTATAAATGTAAAGCCAACCCACGTTGGCAGATCTGTCACTATTGGTCAACCTGATGAGTCATTATAAATGTAAACCCCACCCCCGTTGGCAGATGTGTTACTATTGGTCACACTGGGTCTTTTAAACAAGAATAATCACTAGTGATTGGTTAGCAGATCTATCACTATATATATATACATATATATATGTATATATATATATACACATATATATATACACACATATATATATATATATATATATATACATATATGTTTATATATATATATATATATGTATATTTATACATATATATACACACATATATTTATTTTTATTTATTTATATATTTATAAATATAAATATGAATGAATTTATTGAGGAAAGGAAAAATTGCCAGGAGGAAGTATTCAAAGAAAGAGCTTTATTGACAACACAACACACAACTGTACAAATTTGCCCACACAACAAACAAATGAACTGGCGACATTCTGTCCGAATTTGGTCAATTTTACAGCCTCCTGCGGTGCGTGGCCCTGTACTTGGGAGTCTTCTCTAATCGCGACTGTAGAGTCGCACAGAGCTCGGTGAGCTCCTGGCTACGAGAGGATGGAGGTCGCACAATCCATCCAGACACCCCGCCAACGACGCCGTCCTCCTCATCAGACATCATGTCTGTGGTGGCGCACTTCAAACGGTCCACCTCATCGCCAGCAAGCACACTCCGTCTCGCTTCCAGCAGCTGTAAAACAATCAATAAAGACAATCAGTACTGCGCGATACACTGCGCATGGACACAACACATCTATTAATGCACCTGAAAATAGGTTTAGGTAGGTTTGGTCACATTGACCAAAAACGGATCTAATAAGTCTTACCCTCTTTCTCCTGGTACGACTCCGAGCTGACCTCTTCACAGCTTCCGCCTGCGATGCGAGATCAGGCTGTGTGTGTCTGAAGCTCCTGCGTACCGTTTCATAGTATGTCTTACAGGCAGCTGGAAAACAATTAAATGAGTGGTATGAATAAGAAAACTTAAGTCACAGTAAAATTAAAACAAGGAAGAAGAAAACAGTAAAAGTTACTTACACACAATGGCGTCACTATCAGCGTCATAGAAATCCGGACTTGCGGACAAAGCTCCGAGCAAGTAAGAGGTCACAGCTTCGTTATGAGGCGAGGTTCGTCTGTGAAAACAAAATGAACAGTTAAGATCGGTATCTACTGTTAACGCATCTATTTCCTTATACAGCAGAATGAAAGCATATTCTTTAAATCGTACCCTTGCTCCGGTTCGTAGCGCCTACAATTAGTCTCCGAGTTGTGAAGACGGCGTACTGCTTCCTGTAAAAGACCAACAACATACACTTAACAAAGCAACTTAACGTTATACTGGTTCCTCTCTCTTGTTCTTTTACAAGGCTACTATGCTACTTTTAGCTTGGACTATTAGCTTTTAAGCTACTTTTAGCTTGGGCTTGCTTTGCTAATTTTAGCTTAGCTAGCAGTCACCGAACATATTCTTACCGCAATCATCCTGAGAGTCTCCAGCAGTCCTGGATATAAGAATTATAACATTTAAACCACATTTTCTTAAGTGAAGCCTCTCAGAGCAGCATCCCTCCTGCCGGTGAACGTGAACGTCTCCGCATCGTTCCCCCCACTGAATGAGGCGCCCGGTGTCTGCATCCGTCCCTTTAACGGACAACGGTGCAAGGCGTTATTAATCACCGTTAGTAAATATATAACCACGGTTTAACATAAGCACTATATTATTAGTTAACGTCGGTAAAAACGGCACATTTTCCGCTTCGCTTGCGCTCGCTAACCCCTAAATGGTAAATTACCGTCAGTAGGCTAGCCGGCTGGCAGGACCTTCGATTCGTAACGTTAACGTACAATGCCAACAACAATAAAGTAACGTTCATTATCAATATGATTTAAAAGTCAGCTGGAAAGTCATGTCATGTTACAGTATACTTACATGTGTACGCGGTTTGTGTCGGGCTCCTCGCCAGAATCACCGCAGTCGTCCGCCCATTATCCAAAACTTGTGAAGTCAGACGAGCCGCAATGCATTTTGGGAAGTTGAGTAGATTTAGCAAGGTCCGCTGTACTCAGAAATTCTTGCCAATGCAGTATACATCCGGGCATTTCTCGCGTGCACAAATTCACATACTATTGTATGTGAACGCACTACGTACTCAAATTTACGTCACAATTAAGTACGAGTAGGACGTTAGTATGGCATTTCGAACACAGCCGAGATCTATGATCTATGAACCCATCCTTGACCCTCTAGCAGAACTACGACCAGCCATTATAAAGCAGTTTATAGTTGTTAATGTTGTGTCAAAAGGTACTGCATTTAAACATGTTACTGCGCAAGTTTCCTGGCTTCATCCCCATCCGGACAGACATTTTTATGGAAAGCCAATAGAAGTTTGGAGCTTGCAGGGAACAGACACGTCATACCCAGCATCATTTCTGCCTGTTGAGCGCATTGCTGGGAGATGTGTGGTTAACACATCCACTGTGTATTTAAGCAAGACCAAAACAAGGGTCACTGTAGTCATGCCACTATGCACAGTGGTTGAGCTCTAGGAGACTGTGATGTTGTTTGCATGAATGTACATTTTACCTTTGTGGCAAAGCCTGATTAAAAGTAATTGTTGAAGCAAATTGTTTTGTGTATCTTTGAATGAAGATGAAATGAAGTTATATCTTTGAATGAAGATGAAATGAAGTTAACACCTTTCAGAAAAATGTCACCTGGGGGAAAACTCCCCCTGCTACCCTGATTTGCATTTGTATAGCTCACAGCATTTTCATTTACATGTTAAAGCCTCCCCTAGGATTACGGGGAGGGGGGTCATGGGGGGACAACTGCCAAGCAAGGCCCACGTCAATTCCCGGCAATTTACGTCAGTTTTCGGTGTTTCCTGCAAATTGCCGTTTGCAGTCGTAAACCTGAACTTCCACGGCAATTTACAGGGCCGCTAACTGACGAAAATCCCACTTTTCATGCAGTGTAAGGAAGACTGCTGAACAGTATCTTGGGTTGTTTGTGCTAGTACAGGTCTTTCATCATCTGGCCACATACAACCATCAGGTACCAGATCATTACCCAATATTATGTCAACTCCCCCCACTGGGAGCTCTGGATGCACAGCCACCTCCACGTTCCCCTGGAAGAAACCGCAGGACAAGAACATTTTATGCACAGGAACAAAAAGGGTTTGTAGCGCCAAACCTCTACAGGGCACACAACCTCCTGTGTCTGACTGCGGAGAGAAAGGCAGGATGGCCTCCCTCACAATAGTGTGTGTAGCCAGTAGTATGCTGCTTCTGTTTGACCCTCCCTGCTTCCCTTACACTCCGATCCCCGTTAACGAGGGGGGCGGGGCAGGCACATAACTTGTCCGTTCATTCATTCAGATTACAGGTTATACTAGGGTATAAGTAGCCCAGTGGGTAGGACTATCCCCCCTTTCGCCTTCTGCATCTGGGTTTCACGCAGGAGGCTATCGCCAGGTATGCTGCGATTCCACTGTATTGTTCAGGTTAATTCATGCCTAGCCTTAATACTCCTTTTCCACCTGTAGCTCTGCGCCCCCCTAACTCTGCCAGTGCCGTAGGGAATCTAACCTCACCATAGTACTATTTCTCTCCCTCGAGGTATGCGGTTTTAAGGCTTTATCCCCCCTTAGTCGTTGCACGGAGTTTTAATTGTCATCTTTACTTATGTATATCTGCAGCTGATCGTGATTACGGCCGGGCTCCTGTTTAGCGTCCCCTAATCAGCGACTACGAGCGTCGGCCCTGTTTGGTATGTATGAAACCCGATTGTTACTGTAGTCGTTGCCATGATCCCTCCTGTATAGCTAAATGTTTGCTATCTACATTGCAGGTAGCATGGCTTAGTCCAGCTCGCCTGTCTAGTGTGGTCACGCTGCTGTCTTGTCCATAGTTGTAACGTTCCATTCTGGCTCACTCCCAATTGTTTTATTTTAGCTTAGCCTACCGCTGCCCGTCTGCGTCGCGGTGGGTGTTTGTTTGTTTGTTTTGTTTGCCCGCCTGCTGTTGGCTTTTCTTTGCGCATGTGCTTTGTCCGGTTTATTTGCGTGCAGCGCTTGCCCCGCTTATCCGAATGCATGCGGCTAGTTTGCTGTGTGTGTAGCGAAGTGTTATCTCTTATTTGTTTGTGGTGCTTTCGACTGCATGTTTGTCGCATGATCTTGCCGCTAGTGCCGCTGTTTAACTAGCCGTCATATTTGTATGTGCTATAGATGACCTATGCTGGTGTGGCTACTGTGTGTTTTTGATTGTTTTATGCTTTGGCAGGCCTGTGGTTTCCCTTCGGCGGGGGGTAGCTAGTCACCTGGTGGTGGGCTTGTAAACGTCACCTTGGAGTGTTTAGGGAGAGCGCTGGTGGTGGTTTTCTGTGACAGGGGGTGACACCTTTCTGCAGTGAACGTGCACGTGTGGACACCTCTTCCAGATAGTCTGCTTCCCCCCTCCAGGTAAGCCTCACCTGCCGGTTTCTTCCTTTCCCTTGACTATTGTATATTCCAGCTGATGCGTATTATAATTATTTAATCGTGTGGTATAGGAAAAGATTATAATAAAACATATTTTTCTAACTCACGCCAGTTTTCTATGGAGCTAGAACAGTCTCATAATTCATAAATGCACACAGAAATTCATAAATGCACAAAAAAGATTTACAAATGTATTTGGGGATTTGTATATACCTGTGACTCAAAACACAAATACATTTTCAATGCACACACAAATATATTTAATTTCATATGTAAGTAAAAAATATTCACATATAAAAAACAAGATTCAAGTGCTTTTAATTTGTAAACCTCCCTGCATTTGTGTGTGAAACTTTTGAGACTCCCCTGACGTGACTCTGATCCACAAATGCGTTTTTTCTAAGAGGAGGTTGTCTGTAGCCAATCAGATGTCTCCCTCCTTTACAGCCAATCACGTGAGTGCGTTGCGTTGGAGGGATATGGGTGCTAGAGCCAGAATCGACCTTATTTCTGGAGATAATTTCCCTTCTTCCTGTGCTCCCTGTCTTTATGCTGTATAGATTAGGTCTACAGTTATATAAATATCTATTTTTCTTTTATAAAGAAGCATTTTATGGAAGTAATTTATTCCCTCATTCTGGGGAAGATGAACCGGTGCGGGCGGAGTTGTGTTTTAGACTTTTGGGGGAGACACTCACGTGATTGGCTGTAAAGGAGGGAGACATCTGATTGGCTACAGACAACCTCCTCTTAGAAAAAACGCATTTGTGGATCAGAGTCACGTCAGGGGAGTCTCAAAAGTTTCACACACAAATGCAGGGAGGTTTACAAATTAAAAGCACTTTGTAAATACAGGTCCAACAGTTCATATATGAATGTAACAAGCCCCAAATGCGTATTTGATGAAGATTGCAAATACTTTAACATTCATGTATTTGTGATTTTTTTTTTGATTTGTGTGTGCATTGGAAATATGTTTATGAATCTTGTTTTTTATGTGTGAATATTTTTTACTTACATATGAAATGAAATATATTTGTGTATGCATTGAAAATGTATTTGTGTTTTGAGTCACATGTATATACAAATCCCCAAATACATTTGTAAATCTTTTTTGTGCATTTATGAATTTGTGTGCATTTATGAATTATGAGACTGTTCTAGCTCCATAGTTTTCTTTCAGCGAAGTTTCCCCATTATCTCTTAAACCAGTTCCTTCAATAGTCTTACATTTGTTTTCACTGGAATTCACGTCTCCGCCTGTTGTATTCGACCCTGTGCAAATTGGTATCTAATATCAGTACAATCTAGTGTATTGTTCTTGTGTCCCGGGGTATTAGTCCCAGGGTGGCGTTGTTGCTGACAAATAATTCTACTCAACGTGGTCCGGTCACATGTGCATAATACCTGAATCTCTCTACACTATCACTGGGACTTCCATGTCACTCCCGTTTAGCATTACAAAACCATCCGAGATGAATATATGATAACCTGATTCAACCTCTGACGTATCCATGGCTTGAACCTGCATTTCAAAAGGTGCCACCAACTCCATATCTGAACTAACAGGCTCACGCACTGGTGCCACCAACCCAGCTGACTTCACCTGAACAGGGTTAAGTCTGCCATTACGTATAGGGCATTAATTTTTCCAGTGCCCCTTTTGTCGACAATAATGACACACTTCAGGCCCACCTTTACTGTTAAGGGGTTCTATCATTGGAGACCTAGTCGTCTGAGATTGTCCCCAATTAAAGTGTGCTCTCTCCCCGTAAAATCACTTTCCAAAGACACGTTTGTGTGTTAGCACATATTCATCAGCTACGGCTGCTTCACTCGGAGTAAAAACTTTACGTTCAGTAATGTAAGTGGCAATGTGGTCTGGTACAGTCTGTTTAAACTGTTCCAATATTATTAGATCACACAAATCTGGAAAGGTCTCAACATTTTCTGCCTTACACCAATGGGTAAAGTGTAGAATCAAATCCCTAACAAATTCTACATGTTTGTTTTCCAGTTTTCCTCCAGCCTCTGAACTTTTGGTGGTACGCTTCAGCCACAAGTTCATAAGCTTTCAATACAGCTGCTTTTACCTTTGTGTAGACCTTGCAGTCCGCCACCGACAGAGGAATACACCTCCTGTGCTTTTCCTGTAAAGACACACTGCAACATTAGTGGACGCTCATCAGGCCAACCTCGAACATCAGCCACACGTTCAAACATTGCAAAAAATGTCTCTACATCCTTTTCATCAAACTTTGGCATTAATCTTAAATTTTTAGTGACATCAAAATAAGCAGTACCATGTAGGAATATTGTTCACAAGTTAGTCAATCAGAAGGACCTCACAGTCTATATTGCGTTATTCAGATTCAGCAGGAGGATCACGAAGACAGCGGAGTCGTTGGTTCTTTAGTGCGCCATTGCTTCAGGCATTTATTTGCAGATGGACATCAGATGATACAGACGTCTGGAGAAACAGTCTCTTCTCTAGCTAAGAGCTGCTGTGTGCAACACAGTGCTCTATACCAGAGGCAAGAAGTTCTGGCGTCTATTCTATCTGCTCCAGAATATATACTGTTACAGAGTGTGACGGTCCAGAGGACCGCACAGGAAGACGCCCGACTCAGCTGCGGCACGCACGTTACACGCTCTATACATATCATGGTCTCACACTTATACTGATGCTACATGATGCAACACACACAGACTCGCGGACTTGGTGCCAGTGGAAGCGCATTAAAGCTACTGGCCAGAGCTATGCGTCTACTGCCACATCTGCAGTGATCATGTCTTAGTTAGTTGCACAACGTCATGGACATTTCTTTTAAAGAACGACGTGGACAATGAAATGTTGCAATGTAACGTTGCGCCTTTTTATTTGTTAAAGATATATCACAATGTTAAAGTTAAACGAACAAAAGATTTACCGGCTGCCGTCTCGTTTGGCTCCTGCGTCCGTGGGCAAAGGGTGCCGACGACAAACAACGGAGCGTTTATAGGTTCCGTGCGTGATTGGTTCCGTTTCAATGTGGAGTTTAGTATGGGGGTTTCCGGGGAGAGTAGGCCCTGATTAAGCCAACTTTTTTTGTTAAGAATCACTTCATGCAGTAAATTATGCGACATGTATATTGCATATTAATTGTTGTGGGCAGGTGCAATAGATATCTATGTATAGTCTCAGAGTGTTATTTGTTGTCATCGTGTAATTCTTTGTCCAATGTTCCCCTGTGTCTTCATAATGGTGCTGGCCGCCTTCTATATGTCTACCCCCTTGTTTCTTGTATGAGAGTGTTATGATGTCTAGTGTGAGACACACATATGTACTGGTCACGGGACAGATTATTGGAGAGCTGTAGACCTCGCTGCCTGAGGTTACAGCAGAGCGTTGAACTGCCGTAGTACTTTATTTTGGTATTTTTGGTATTTTCTAAATTTAATCTAGTCATTTGGTATTTGCATATTGTATATATGTTTTGCTGCAAACCCTCTTAATAAAGTATTGTCCAAAAAGAATTACTACTGCCTCTGCATCCTTGGCCAAACCCACAATTTTTTTTGTGTTTCGCAACCCGCTCGGTTCCGTCACACAGAGGCAGGGCTATGGCCGCGTTCAGACTGCCAGCAGAAATCCGATTTTTAGCCCATCCAGATTGGAACCGGATGACTCTTTTGAAGTCTGAACAGTCCCAAGTCACATGAAATCCGATTTTTGTGAAACGGATCGAAACCACCTCCGGGAGGTAGTTTCAGATCGCATTTGGACAGATGCGTCTCAGTCTGAACAGCTCCAAACACTCAGATCGGATTTGACTGTCCGTGAGGTCACTCTACGCGACGCCAGACCTGACCCAATGCGCCAAACCACCCGCCTGTTTCAAGTTGTGGAGCTATGTTACCGGTATGGAGCAGTCGGAAGAGGCCGAAAACATCAGTCCTTGGACAGAGGAAGAAATATACTCATGTGAGCTGCCTCCATCTTGTTTGTTGTTTTTCTCGTCGCTATTACATGACGTCACACAATACACGCCTCCGCTCCGACGTCGTTGCTACAGCAACCAGTCAGATGGGTCACTTGATGTGGCCCAGTCTGAACAGAGCCAAATGCGATTTGGACACTTGCTAAGCAGTGTGGACAGTCAGCCCTAAAAATCAGATATGAGAAGGAATCAGATTTGAATCGGATTTGCCTGCAGTCTGAACGCGGCCTATGTGTCATGCTTACACGTGCAAATGTGTATTTTTGGTATGGTAGTTCCCCTTCTGAGCTGAGATCGTCTCCAGCCCCCCCGTGACCCTGAATACAGGATAAGGGGTAGACAATGGATGGATGGAGAGTTCCCCTTCTGTCCCTAAGACGTTGGGGCACCACCTGCTTGTTGGCTTCCTCTTCCGGTCCTGTGAAGAAAACACTCATGCACTTCTTGCTAACTGACTCCTTATTTGGTGAAACTCTGCTTGTTGTTTTCCTGTTTCTTATGTTTGTGCGCTACTGTCATGCATTGAGCGTCTTCCTTTATTGTCCATCTGGCTCAGACTGGGTTTCTCCCTACCTTATGATACTGAATACATGTTTGTGCAAGCTTCCGCTGTTTTTGTTCCTCTAATGTGGTTAAGTAAGTTCATGGAGGGTGTGTAAGTTCATGAAGAGTGTATAGGTTCATGAAGGGTGTACATTCTGTTTCGGCTGAGTTCATGCTCTACAAGGAGTGAATCATGCAACCTCCTTTACTGATCGTTACCTTCTATTGCTCTGCCGCCTTCTGAGGGTGATAGGATAGGTTAATATCAAACACATTACATGATTCTTAAACATACATCGTTCAGGTATCATCATACATTTTAAGCATCATTATATCTACAACCAGCTTCCCCGCTGACCGCCCCAGCAGGAAGTTTCACCACTATAATCAGCCCCAGTTTATTCTGCTCCACTTCCAGTTTCATTTGTTCCACCTTATACTTCATTCTTTCCAACTCTTTTTCATGTTCAAATTTCAACATGAACAATTCCCTTTGCTCTTCAAAGGTCAACCCCCGCACAGAAGTAGTAACACCACTCTTACCATCATCGGCCATCAGGACTCTTTCCTCTTGCAGATTTTACTGTAAAATACTCTTGATGGTCTCCTTTGTACGTCTGGCATCCAGAGCAACAGTATAATGGTGTGCCAGCTTGAGAAGCTGCTCCTTCGTACATTGCTCTAGTAACTCATGGGAGGGACATTTAATGAAATCTTCAACACTGGCAGCCATACCTGAACCAAACCTAACAGTCTTGATAAACAATACACAATGTGGCCCCAACACTGGGTCCCCCCCTACTAACTGCCTAACCAGAAACTAACTACACTCAACCTTAGTCTTCAGTGGCATTGCTGAGTTCACCAAGGGCCCTCCCAGGATACCACCCAAAGGCAAAAAAAAAAAAAAAGATTGCAGCAGAGCCTCTATTGGGGACTGCTGGTACGCCTAACAGAGGGGAACACCAGTGAAAAGATTGCCACACTTATCAGTTTATCTCCAAGCTCTACACTTATCAACTCAGTATAAGTCTCCACCAAACTGCATCAGTAGACCAACAATTCCTACCCAAAACACTGGCTTTAGACAAGTCCCCATTTTGTCATGTTCTGTATTCCAGGAACTGGACAAAAGGTGGAGACTACACATGAACATAGAGTTTTTAACAAAAATACTTTATTAATGAACTCAAGAAAACCCAAACCAACACAAACCACTAAACAAAGAAACAAAGGCCCCAAAAACCCCCACAGGTTTTGCTGGAGGTTCGACCCGGCTGGAGTGCAGAGAGCGAGAGTGGCTTCCCAGAGCTGGGCCTTTCTGCTCTGGCCTGGTGGCCACACCCCACCAGGTGCCAGTCATCAAGCCTGATGAGCTAGCTGCAGGCCCTGGAGACTCCTCCAGCCATCACAAGACGTGTCATCCAATGCCATTTCTGGATGGATCTCATCAATCCCGGGGCTTTGCCACTGAGGAGTTGTTTGACTACCTCAGTGACTTCCACCAGGGAAATTGACGATGATCCTCCATCTGCTTCCAACTCTGCCTTTACCGTAGAGGGCGTGTCGGTTGGATTCAGAAGTTCCTCAAAGTGCTCCTTCCACCGCCCGATTACCTCCTCAGTTGAGGTCAACAGTG
Organism: Eutrigla gurnardus; assembly: GCF_963514095.1. Lineage (NCBI taxonomy): Eukaryota > Metazoa > Chordata > Actinopteri > Perciformes > Triglidae > Eutrigla > Eutrigla gurnardus. The sequence goes on along the minus strand of NC_139928.1, from coordinate 6,452,075 downwards.
TCCCATCCTTACTGTTTACAGCTTGGATGGTTCCCCGTTTCCCCCTTCTGAGGTGCCGGACGGTTTTCCAGAAGCACCTTGGTGCCGACCGAAAATCCTTCTCCATGGCTACTCTGAACTCCTACCACACCTGCTGCTTTGCCTCCCTCACGGCAGAGGCTGCAGCGCTTCGGGCTTATCGGTACCTTGCAACCACCTCCGAAGTCGTCCGAGATAACATATCCCTGAATAACTCCTTCTTCAGTCGGACGGCTTCCCTGACCACTGGTGTCCATGGTGTTCGAGGGTTACCACCCCTTGAGCCACCTAAGACCTTTAGCCCACAGCTCACCGCAGCGGGTTCGGTAATGGAAGCTTTGAACATCGCCCACTCAGGTTCGAAGCCCAGAACCTCCACAGGGGTGCCAGAAAAACTCCGCCGGAGGTGTGAGTTGAAAATCTCTCGGACAGGGGGCTCCTCCAGCCGTTCGCAGTTCACCCACACTACTCGTTTGGGCTTACCAAGTCTTTCCAAAGGTTTCCCCCACCCTCTGACCCAACCAGATGGTGGTCAGTTGACAGCTCCGCCCCTCTCTTTACCCGAGTGTCCAAAACATGCGGCTTCAGATCCGATGAAACAATCACAAAATCGATTATCGATCTTTTGGCCTAGGGTGCTCTGTTACCACATACACTTATAGCATGTTCGAACATGGTGTTCGTTATGGCCAGTCGCGCGTTGAAGTCTCCCAGCAGAACTATGGAGTCCCCTACTGGAGCCCTATGCAGGACTCCATTCAGGGTCTCCAAGAAGGCTGAATACTCCAAACTGCTGTTTGGTGCATATGCACAAACAACAGTCAGAGTTTTACCCCCCATAACCTGCGGGCATAGGGAGATGACCCTCTTGTCATCCGGGGTAAACTCCAACACAGCAGCACACAGGAGGTAGAGCAAGTTGGCTGGCAACCGCAAGATTGCCGGTTCGATCCCCGGCTCCTCCTAGCTGAGTGCCTGTTGTCCCTGAGCAAGACACCTCACCCTAATTGCTCCTGACGAGCTGGCTGTCCCCGTGCGTGGTTGACTCCGTCATCGGTGTGTGAATGTGTGAATGAATGGGTGAATGTCAGTCATTCCTGTAAAGCGCTTTGGAATTTACCATTTAGATGTAAGCCCTACCAGATCTAACTGGTAGCGCTCCACCTCTCACACAAGCTCCGGCTCCTTCGCCCACTGAGAGGTGACGTTCCACGTCGCCCGGTTCTGGTCCGCCCGTGGGTGGTGAGCCCACAGGAAAGTAAACTAAATATATGTATTGTAACCGGGCAACGTAGGACCCTTTTTAAAAACTAGGAACATAGGACCTGGGGGGCATAGGGATGACCCCCTTCTTAGCTGTTCACGGCCAACCGACAAGACTGATGGCATATAAACCTCCAGTCTTCCTATCTGATATTGTCTTCTGCTATTGTACCTCAATTAAGGGATCAATGTTAATGCAAAAGTAAAAACATGATTGAGTGACCCGTTGTATCATTTTGACACCCTTTTTGATATTTTCGAATATGACATGAACACTGCTTTGGCAACTTGAATATAAAGTAAACGGAAGGTCTGTCAAAGGTCAAGAAAAGTGTATAAACAATATTAGAGCAACGTGACATAACAGTGCTTAGCAGGTGTCCTCCAATTTCTGTCTCCGTACCACCAGAGAGAACAAAACCACTGTTATTTGGCCCTTGCTCTGAACCTTTAAAATGGAACGTCTCTGCTTTCAAACAGTGGCCGTGTCTATGCTTTCCTAGACCTTTCGCAGACTTTGCCTTGTTTGTACAAAGTTGTATTAGATTTTCAAAGTCACACATCGAAATAGCACGTAAAACTCCTTTCACCACCTTTAATTGACAGCTTGTTGGCCTCCTCTCAGACCTTGAACATCCAAAGGCCTTTAAAAACTAGCACTGGAAAATGAAAACCTAGCACCTCAGTCTCCACTGAAAAATGTCTTTAAGATCTTGGCTCGATAATATGATCCAGCAGTGAAAAAATACAGGCGCTGGTTAACCAGTCACTGATAACCTTTCCCCAGTTAAAAACACCCTAGATGAAGAAAATGATCCGTGTTTGGTGCTGATCAGTTCCACCAAAGGCATCCATGGTGCAAGGTGGCAAAGCTACAGTGGGATTTTTCCCCCTTTTTGAGATCTGAATATTCGCACTAGTGAGGAAATATTCATAGCAAGCATTCTTGATCTAAAGATATAGTGCCCTCTCTTCCTATTCAACCTTCATCTCAATGCCAAAGCAGCCTCATTGGAGATGACACCCCTGTCCGCTTTCAAAGCCAGGTTTTCAAAGCCAGCTTCTATCGCTGTGAAATCCAGAAAAACGCTGCACCCGAGGAATTGATGTCTTTGTCGGTGAAATTCATCTATAGTAACAATCTGAGTGAAATGGCAGCAATGCTCCCCAGACCACTGTCTGAGAGATGACATTTTGTTGAACAGTATTTCATTCCTCATTATCTTCTCATGTTCAATCCATCATCTCTTCCTTTTCTCTGGGTGATGCTGCTGCACCCCCCCCCCCCCTTACTTTTCTCTGCCCTAAAATATCTTCCTCGCCTCACATCAATCCCTTTTTCCTCCCTTTCATTTCGTCCCACATGTGATTCCCTTCCACGTGATCACCTTTAACTCTATGAAATGTGCTGTCTCGACTCTAGTAAAGAAGGGCTCCTTTGACACGCTGAATCTATACCCATATGTGTAAATGACACGTCTCATTTCTCAGCCACTTTTTGAGTTGATTTGACGCTTGACGTCAGCTTCGATACTGTATGACATAAGCCTTTTATATCCATACATACACTTAAGGAATGTTATGAAACCATGAGTCAGGATTGGTCGAAAAAAATATAACCTGTAAAAAGGTGCTGGAAGATGGAAACACATTTGTAAATATATTGTGTCTCTAGGGTGGATCCGGAGTTTTCAAAGCAGTAAGGTGGGACTCAAAGACAAAACACAGGAAATATTGATCAATAAATAAATCAGTTATTGTAGAACATAAGTAGACTTGAATCTGAACCATATTGGTTGTTGTACCATATTTTCCACAACGAGAGCTAAGGTGCAGTTTCTGCATCAGAATGTGTGTGTGTGCGTGCGTGTGTGTGGATGATGACAGGTAAATTTATGATAATGGCCATCTGGAATTCTGGTTATTATACAATCGAAGTTAAAATTCTAATCAAGAGACAGAACTCACTGATATCGTTCACTGAACAAAAAGTGATTGACAATTTTCCATTACAATAAACCCAGTAGATTCAACAACTGAGGCTTGGGGTAAATTAAAGCAAGAGCAGAGAGAAAGGGATTCAAAATGTGATAAGCAATTATGATATGCTTAATTACTCATCCAGCGATTTATCTGAAAGCTATTCTAGGTTGTGCAACAAAGGCAGATCATAAGACTAAAATTCATGGGAGATCACTCGTCTGGGAGAGGAACAACAATAATAAATTGCACCATCTGTGATGTAGAATGATCCTGCTAATATGATGCATTTTAAGTTTCAATATCCTCATTATCTATAACTTACATTTCTTATGTACATCATGGGCTTTGTCCCTATTTTGGACCATATATCTAAGGGTTAATTTGCAAAAACAGATCACATTGTTGCTCTAGAGGATATAAATCAAACTGGGTTGTTTTGATTAAAAAAAAATGCATATTAACTCTTCATTTCTTATGAAAGTCCCTGCAAACTAAAAGGGCAAAAGTCAAATTCAATTCAATTTCATTTATAGTGTCATCTCAGGACACTTAACATATTGAGCAGGACTAGAATATGTTGTATAATATGTCAATACAATTTCCCAAAGTCCCAACATCACCAGGGGCAAGCGTTACAGCGACAGTGGCGAGAAAAAAATGCCTTAAATAGGCTTTTAGGCAGAAATATCGTGCAGCCCAGGCCCTTGGGTTCCAACTGCATTTGGTGTTGGTAGTAGTATAGTAGTAGCATAGTTTGCACTGAGACTGTATGACATTACTGGTAATGAATGCTTGCATTGCTACCAAGTAGTGACAATAAAAAAATCTTGACTCCCATCGTCTTTTTCTAATCCTAGCTCTACTGAGCCGTGAGTGAGACCTGTGACTACACAGTGTAGACACAGCCATGCTAATTACCCCGTGCTGTGAGCAATGTTTGATGTGAGACAATACGTTTAATACTGCCGGTGTAACAACGCAACACAAAATCGGAAAGTGGGCACAGGCTCAGTCAAAGCTCATCAGCACATCAAAACTGTGGAGCAGATAACAACATCTTAAAACCACAGCGTCTCCGATCCGAGCCACCCTTTGTGCTGCGAGCCTGATCCGTAAGTAGACAACGCTGAGGAAATGATTGCTTTGTGGCACTGTTTTCACCTTTCTCTCCCTCTCTCTCATGCCTCTATTCTCTGAAGCACTTGCTTGTTTCTCCCTTTCCTCTTTCAGTCACATCAAAAGCAGCCGTTTCCGCTTAATGGGCCATTAGCTCTGCTCTGAGTCTGTCAGAAAATCTCCAAAGGCTTCTCATCATGCCATTTCACTCAATATGTTTTAAGGGCAACAAAAATTTTAAAAAAACATAGTTGTTCTTCCTTTCGAGTGAGAGATAAGGTGTGTGTTTGTGTGTGTGCGGGGGGGGGGGGGGTATATCTCCATTACAGCTGAATTATAACAATATATATTTTTTAGGCCCTACAGTACAATTTTTAAGTTTTGGTTTTATTTTACTAAAGATTTCAGACGGTGACATTAAATGGGTTTCCATTATAAACAATGTCTTTTCAATTTCTGCATTAAAACATCGGTTAGAAATAACATTTGAAAAGAAAGAAAATATTGCAAAATAGTTTTGATACTTGATTTGGAAATGTCAGTGTAGGGCCTACTGATAAAAAAAAGAGAATATTTTAAAAAGCATGAAATAAAATGTCATGCTTGGCCAGTCAGTGTGTGTGTGTGTGTGTGTGTGTGTGACACACAGGTAGTTATAAACCTGAAACAAAGTTTGCATCTGTCAGCAATTAAAAAAGGAGAGGTACCAAAAAGAAGAAACAGCAATGCACCAATCACAAACAGGCAGAAGCTGATTGATGTTTAATCAGCTAATCCAAATCACCTGTGATTCTGCCTGAGAGTGCTGAGTCATTGTTGGGCTTAACTGGTGAAACAACCTGAAAATGAATCCTACAGATACACATCTAGAAGTTTTACAATGCCCCCCCCAACCCACATTTTACTACATTTATTTCCTTTTCTTTACCATTCAAACAATAACCTTTCAGGTTTCCGTTGTGTTACGCGTCAGGAAAGCACAGACACAGATAAAGTTTGCTGCCGTTGGATAACATTTATTGTGTGGGGGGAAAAGGTCACCGAGCGGCTCGTCTTCCCCGGTGTCGTAACTCCACATCCGGATGATCTGCAGACCTTTCCCCCTCATGTGTTATGAGCACTGAATATCATAAGTGACTCAGCCATTGATCCCATCCGTGACTACATTATCATGCGCAGACACTCTGCCCTTGTCTAGGTACACACTGTCACCTATAATGCACGGACGAGCGGGCCATTTCATGCATGGATACACCGCAGGTATTATCAGCTGAACTGATGACTGGCTCAGATGTCCCCTATTTGATTCCAAGTGACACGGATTTCTCTGCTCTGATAAAAAGTTGCTGGACTCCAAGTGGGGGGGTGCCGAGGCAAGGTACGGCTCAAATGGCCCTGGTGTGAGTGCGCCCTAAATTATTTTATCCTTTTCTGTGTGCGGGGAGCCAACAGGAAGTCAGCCAGGACACGCATGCTCATAAAAGTGCGGAAGCGAGAGGAAACCCCACAGAGACTTTGTTGGCGCACTATGGATACATCGATATCTGCTGGAAAAGGAGACGTGAGTGAAAATACATACACTGTACCAAAATCCTGAAAACACGTCTTCTAGCAATCTTTCATGTACTTAAATGTAGCATTATGGCTAAAAGTCAGCAGATTTACAGTGATAACTAGCTAAAGTGAGTAGCTGTAGCCGACCAAGTAAGAAGCAGTGAAACCCATGACTAACTGAAAATAGGTGCAAATTGATTATTAAAATATGTGTTAAATATGTATAAAACGGAATGTGTTCTCTCTGCATTCAGTTACATGGGAGCTAAGGATATAAATACTGTATAACCTACTAGTGGTAATATGATTAGCATCAAAAAAAGGTAAAAAGTAAACAGAGAATTTATCTCAATCCACTATTCAACAAAGATATTACAAAGTCAAACAGCTTCACACGTAGAGAACGCACTGTGCTCGTTAGCATCTCCAGTGAAGACCCCCGTGGGCCGCCTGTCTGTTCACCCCAACGTTGTTATTACCAGAAAGAGCTGATTGGTATTAATCATGTTTGTGCTTACTCCCTCTTTTATTCTATTAATCTTGCTCGCCATAATCTTCCATCTCGCCTCACCCGTCAGCCTCAACATCTGCTCGCCGACAAGTGCTGTCTGTTTTATTCATAGAGACAAGCACAGCGTGAACAATGAACGCCGGACTCGCCAACGGTCTCCGCTTCAGCAACGACGGAGCGCCAAAATCTGCCCCGACTCAGAAAATGATACGGAACGGGATTTCTCTCTGCATAATCCATCTTGCGACACACTTTAATCAGGAAGGGTGCATTCGCAGGTCATGTTATCGTCACAATCTGGATCAAGGGCTGCGTATTCACGCCAGATGGTTTGTCATGCAGAACCAGCTGAGACGCCCTGGTTAGGAACTGTCGGGTAAAGGGCGGGCACTTTCCACACGAAGACCACGTTCTGCTGACCACACCACATGTTGCACATCCATCTAAAGTTATTTTTTCCTTTGAGTAGAGAATTAGCAGCCTGTAATCTCCGCTCCAGCATGCAATTGCAACTTCCCGTAGCTTGTTACTGATTGATGCGTAAGCTAAGACAAACCTCAATAAGCATTTTGATAAAGTAATTGAGTTTAAAAGGTGACCGCTCTCCCGAAGACAGCAACATAGAAACTAGCATGGCTCCAGCCTTGTATCCTTTCAAGCTGCTGATTAATTTGTGTAAGACCGTGCAGTACAGACAAATCCTCTTAGTGCGGCGAAAAAGGAAAGTATCATTAAAATGTGTCTTTCAATATGGACCCAAAACTGGAGGTGAATAAGAGAACGATATTCTTTCATTAAAATGTGAGATAAGAACCAACTGTGTAATTTACTCTAAATCTTTTCATCTATCGATAAAAAGACTCAAAGGTCGATCAAATTATCTTGCTTGAAGCTGTGCCATTCCTCAGAACGATATAAATCTACAGATTCTATATAGGTTAGCTAAATTTCACGACTGCTACTTAATTAGGAGAAATGCCCCGGCGTGCTATCGTCAATATTTGGTGAGCCGGTGGGTGCGATGACACCAAAGAAAATTAGATCTCACCTTGAATGTAATATTTTATGCTGCAATGCCTTAAGCTTTATGACTCCAGCAAAAGAAAAAAGCTGCAGGCAGTTTGCATCCATTAACACATTTTATGGGAGGGCTATGCATATGTATTGTGGAATATGACTGGATTTTAGGTCTGGCACACTGAGATGACTGCTGCACAACTTCTGGCATCATTTACGTAGCATGGCGAAGACTCGTGAATTATTCATGTAGCTTGATCAAGCCTTTTGATGTTATTACATGATTTGTGTATCTCTGAAGGTCATTCTCACAACTATTGATACTGTGTAGATGATTTACTTGTATTTTGCATATACTATTTCTCTTGTGTCAACAACAGGAGGAAACGAAAACACTCACGATAAAGGCATGATTGGGCTTTTTTCCTACGCGTATATGAAAGCAGTCAGCATGTAGTTTAAAGCACGTGAGATATCTTTATAACACCTTTGAAAAAGAAAAGAAGAAAAAAACCCTTTGAGCTTTTTGAAAGGTTCTCAATGTCAGAACTTTTCGAGGGGAGAGAAATCAAACACATTATGTTTCAACAACTAATAAAAGACACATTTCAGAGAAGGAACACAAGCAGCTATCTGTGTTTAGAAAGACACAAAACCAAAGCTCTTATATAAAATGTCATACTGGTTAACAGCCTCGAGCTGAACGGCTTTCTGGAATCAAACAATGTTTGTCAGACAGTTTACATCCAAAATGAGTTTCATAATGTAGGAGATTGAAGAGTCCTTATCCACTAAATGCTGCCCCTAAGCATCCCAGAACAGGTGTACACTCTTTTTCATATTTTGCAGGTAAAGCCGTACATTGTCAAATTACAGAAACTGTGATCTGTAAGTGTGAAACAAAAATGTTTTTGTCTATGGGTGAAAGTTTTTTTTAGATACAAAAATCCCAAAATATAAATATAGTCCTCATATAAGGAGGGCTGTGTGGATGCATCCATCCATTCAGTTTTCCCATTGTTCATTCATTATGTAAGCTATTTTATTAAATGATTAGGATATCAACACCAATGAGCATTTCATTTGATACCCATCCTGTGAATGGAAGCTGGCTTGCCAAACGCCGCCGTGCTGCACAGCGCTCATACAGCTGTTCACCACTGATAGCGCCGTCCGCCGACTTACTCTGGCAGGGCAGTGTTGTCGCGAAAGGTATAGCACCCACCCGGCGGTCTCTCCCCAGGGAAACAGTTAGTGTCGTCAGCACTGTTAGCTGCTTGCCGCTGGCTCAGACATCTCAAATCGCGTTGCCTTGTGCAGGCAGGAAATTCCCACCGAACAGGTTGCAGCTGCTGCGGTAGGGGGCTGATCGCACGTCACATTAAAAAGCAAAACCATCCAAATAATCTTTTTATCATGCAAAACAATGCAACGGCAACACAGCTATATATTAGCAACGGCTACAAGTTATTTTAATCAAGCAACCAAAGGTGCTCAACATCAAAACTGCAAATGGAAGAGAGTAAAAAGTGGCATCCCTTAATACCGTAAGTTAAAGCTGAGGCAGTGATGTGGATAATAAGTATGTTTTTTGAAAGAGACCGGCGAGCCTGTATTTTCAGTGTGTTCATAGTAGCATTTCATATTTTCGAGACATAAAAGGTAAGGCTTGACATGCTGTACCTTACATTAGCCTCTTTCGGTCAATTTCAAAGGACTGCAAGAGAAGTGAAAAGCACATATATAAAGCGGATATAAAGCAGCAGACACTCTGATACATCAGCTCCTCTGACCCAGAAACATCTATTCAAACTTTGCAAAGACAGAAATGCTATAGCAGAGATCTCAGAAAGCAATGTCACCAATTTCAGTGGCGCCTGCATCATGCACCAAGGGGGCATCCATTTGACTTGATTAGCTGAACTCTAATGTCGAAGTTGTTGCTTGTATTGATGAAGCCCAGCAGCTTACCCTGTGTGTCTAAGTTCCCCTCAAGTCGATGGGGATTACTTTGCATTCTTTAGCTCATTGTGCAGATTGTTTTGTTGTATTGTAACACTCTGGCTCCATATGTATTTATTTTACTCCGATGGTGTTTTGGCCTCCGGTCTTCAAAATCAATAGTTATAAAACTCAGGTGCTGTCAACTGGCAGACACATTTAGCGACTAGCTGGTAAGCCAGATATGTTTCCACCGGAGTTTGTGGAGAACAAAAAACTCAAAGAGTGAATGGACTTGAGTTCAACTCTTGGCTGCAAACCCAAGTATTGAAAAGTGTCGGATGTGCAAACAGGTCAGTGTCTATCTTGCTTTACAGTACCAAAGCCTGCAAGAGATCAAAAATCAGTGAATGCAGGTTTCATTAAAGGTCTACTTATTAGCTATATTTCCCCACAGCTTTCCACAGTGTTTTGCAGTCCTTGTCAGACAGAGGAATGTGCTTGTTTGTCAATGATATGAATTGTATATTCAAGGACCATTGGTTGTCATTGTGCAACACAGGGATGCACAACAAATTGCATTGGTAGCACATTAGCTACACAAGGCAAACAACAACAAAAGTGGCGTCAGAAGGAATGTAATGTAAAACTACTTCATCACATTACAATGATCCACACTTCGGTCGGCTCTGAATGTGTTGATATTGTTTTGCTAAGTGGTCCATTAACTATGTTTCATCAAGGACAGGTTCCACTTTTCGGGTTTCCTTTATCCATGAAGGAGTGTCAGAGACTAAACATTTATCTGGCAGCCTAAGTAAATGAAAGAATCAAACAGTAAATGTTGCTTCACAGATTTACACGCTTGAGAGAAGTTGCGATCATACAAACTAAACTAAAGGCTTTCAGAACTCATCAGCTGCCCATTGCTCAAGTTTAAGGTGACCTTGAGTACTTTAAAATGATCTAGCAGCATTCCAACAGTATTGTTCCCTGAAGCAATGAGCTGCGTTTTTTAATTTGGTTTTTGCTTCTCGTCACAGCTGGACCACGAATAACGAGATCAAGGGAAAACAAATGAAGAAGATCGGGTTTGACGAAAGCTGCAACTTAGGGAGAAAATTCAGGTGACATCGGCGATACAAGAGGGCTTCACACTAGGGGTGGGGAAAAAAATCTATATTGCAATATATTGTTGTGCTCTCTGTTGCAATAAATAAATCGATACACTGATGGCAAATATCGATATTTTGGGTCTACGGGTTTTTTTTAGACTCCCGTCGGTGCGTCTAAGAGTTTACGGTTCTCCGGAGCGGATCCGCGGGGGCCGCCCACTGCCCGGTCTGAGCTCCAAGCGGGTTTCACACAGCCGGGTTTGATTGCCTATTTACGGGCAGGATTCCGAGCGGCGCGCTAGAGTTTAGAGGCTCACGGACTCACGGACTCTGGCATCGGGTACCCCGAGGCGGAGGAAGAGGGTCCGCCGACGTGACCCGTGTGCTGGCCGGTGCTGTTGTGAGCTTCAAGCGCTTTTCACACAGCATTGAGGGCATGAAGACCCACTTTTCGGCCGGGCTCGATTGCCTATTTATGGGCAGGATTCCGGGCGGCGCGTGTTTACCATTCGCCGGAGGGTCCGCATGTGTGGATCCGCGGAGCCGTGTGCTGCCCGGTGTTGCTGTGAGCTCCAAGCGGTTTTCACCCAGCTCTGAGGGTATGAGGCCCGACTTCCCAGGTACTGGATGGGTGAACATAACTCTGCACATAATTGGTTGCATACTGAAATGTGCCCAATATTTCATTTAATTCTGATTTTATTCTTATCTTGTTTAGCTATTGTTAAACTAAAACGGGCCCAAGTTTACATAAAACAAGTTGCTACTGACTTTTCAGTATCAGAAAACACTGTCCTGGTTTACATAAGACATGTTATTAATGTTCATGCACTTTAATCTGTCCAGCTGGACAGTGTTTATTCATTTGTACGAAGTTTTGGAATTTATTTTTTATGCATATTTTTTTCTTTTTCAGTCACATATCGTGATATATCGTTGATGAAATTTCTTGCAATATATCGAATATCGCAGATATCGTGTATCGTGATATTATCGTTATCGTGGGCCAAATATCGTCACAGTATTGAATCGTGAGTTACCCGTATCGTCCCACCCCTACTTCACACTGTCTTCTGGACTCATGTAGAACAACAGAAGAAAGGCCAAGATGTGCACATTCAACCGAATGACCGATTGATGATTCTCTGCCCGGTACTCAGATTCCTGTCTTTGAGAATGTGTCGACCTCTTATCTTGATGATTTGTTCTCACTTTTTTATCTCACACCTTTTCTTTGAATGTAAGTTCACCCTTTATCCTTCAACTTAGTGGGCGTTTTGTCTTTTGCAGCTGGACCTATGAATAGATTCCTTGATACTTATCACAAAGAACATTAGTTCCCACAAGTAAGAGCTTCCAAAGTCTCCGTCAATAAGAAGAGCTGTGGCATCACATAGCTGGGATGAAAGCAGAAAACTCTCGCTCTGAAATGTAATTCATCCAGTACTTCCTGTCAGTACTCTGGCAGGCTCTCCGCATCAGCGGCAAATGAATGAATGTTAAAATGGAGTTCCTCAACCTTGAGGGGAGAGTTGCAATGGCGTGCACCATCACTGCCGGCTGACAAAATGGAAGCGGAGTAAAGTTTTTCACGTCGAATTTTGGCTTTTCCAGCAGACGATTTTCACATGCGAGGCTTTCAGGGCGCCGTGCATAATCCTGGCGTGCATTGCATCTGTGTACTTTTGTATGCAGTAAAATTGGGAAAACATAAAAGCCCAGAAAGAGATGTCCTCTCTCGTGGCGCTTCCTTCACGGTTTGCAATGGAATTTGCTTAGCTTCCAATGCTGTGGGAGTGGCACGTCATCAAATCCATAGGGGTCTAATGGTAAATGAGACACTGGCTTGTCTTTAACTACTCAATCTCCCACCTCTTTTGGAATTTGTCTCTCTTCAGCAGAGATTTCCTTTTGTGATTCATTCTCGTACGGCTCAGAGAAGCAGCTTCAACAGAATCACTTTCTAGAGGATAAAAAAATAATCGCAAGTGAGATCCAGCCCACAGGCCTGGAGATTGGCACGTGATTCACAAGTTTAGTTCATAGAATGCATTCCAACTTGGGACATGAACTGCTGATCGTTTTTTTTTTTTTTTAAACAAGATTGTTTTCCTGCCCGGAAAGCAGAAAACCTGATGCTGTTGGTGCCTCGTGCTGAGGTTAGACGACTGTAGTGCATCACAACTGATTAACAACACAATGAACAACAATACACAGGAGTCCCAGTGGCCCCTGAGCTAACTGTTAGAATACACTATGTGGAGTCATACAATATTTGGTGCAATTCCTGATTGAGCACTGAATGGTTTGGTTGTCACACCCGACATTATATTTATCTTTAAAGTGATAGAATTATTTAGCAAACGGGTTGACCTTTACCCTGATAGATAACTTTAGTTTAGAGAGTGCTTTCCTACTTCCTGTAGTTTTATCAAGATTATTTTACTGATCAAAGAGTGATTTTTAAGGTTTTTATGTTTATAGGATGTAACTCAAAACCAAATGTTGCTGCTTTTGCCTTGTGTTTCTTCCCATGCATAGTTATTCTCATGTATGTCCTGGAAGCTTCCTGCTGTATATTGAGAAAATTGGGAAACAATTGACCACCCCTTGTTTCCCTTATGCACCTTAATTGATCAAATGAAAATAAAAATGTCACTTGGAAAGGTAAGGGGTTACCACCATTTTGACAAATCATCCTGAGGGGAACAGTAATGTGTGAACCAAATTTCATGGAAATTCCAATATTTGTTGACAAATTCAATACCACAAATGTCAACCTTATTGTTGTGCTAAAGGAAAGTCAGGATAGTGCCAAAATCATTAGGAGTCATCCTCCAGGGACCATCAATATATGCACAACATATCATGGCAATCCATCCTTTAGTTTCTGAGAGTGACCATTTGAAACAGCTATACACACGTGTAAACTATTTTTAGATCGGACAATCTGAAAATTTCATTTCACGATTATCGGCCATAATAATTGCAATTCACAATATTATTCTGATAATCCTCCAAATGTGCCTAAAACTCTGAATGGCATTTGAACATACTGCAACACATTGCAGATAAGACACACAACCGTTCTTGGTGAACATCCTTTTTAGTGAAAAACAATCCGCCAAATTTAAATTTGATGATCATGAATCATGAGGTCTTCCTGCATGAATAAAGAATGAATACATTTCTAAAAACTATTTTTGTATCCTTTTTATAAAAGGCTTCATCTCTCACTTCTCTTCCATGATAGCGAGCTAGACATAATTTTCAAGTGACTCCTGACGATATTGTCCCGCTAATGCAAATTGACCACAATTGATTATTGTGAGTGATTTTTATCCTGAGGCGCGATCAAAATCTTATATTGTCCCATCCCTAAACACATTTGCCTCATAGTTCACATTTGGACGACACTTTGTCCTCCGTTCCAAGCACACACCCAACCATAGCCGTGGGAAGTGGGGGTGCTGGGGGGTGCGGCAGCAAATAAAAAAATAAATCCCCCGTCCCCCTGTCTATTATGCACTAATATAATGTTACATTAAACCTAGGAGATCTAAACAAACTGAAAAAACAAACTGTTATTTAATTTATAACAGTTTTGTATTTCACATGTTTGTTTTCATCGTAAATTTCGGTGCAAGGCTGTACAGCAACATGTGTTACCTTAGCAAACGGTTACTTTGTTTGCGTTAGTATCAATCTGTGTGCGTTTTGCATTTTGTCGCCTTTTTTTTGACAGTGATGTATGTCTGTGCTGTGTGCCATGCAACGCTAGTATGCTGTCCTGTTACAGAGGCGTTTCAATAAAATACAATCAATTTTGTACCATTTCAAATAAAGCCTATTTTTATGGATTTCTGGCAAACTACCCCCCACTACAGCACCCCCAACCAAAACTCACTTCCCACGGCCTTGCACCCAACCACACAGCCGAGTGGTGAACCAGATAGAAAGAGGCGACGTGCTCAAGAGGACGTCTGACACTCCACAGGTAGACGATGTTGCAGTCTGAGCACACGCTGAAGTAATTGCAGGGGAGGGGCCCTTTAGGTATTAATTGGTGTGCAGGGGTTTTTCCTTTTTCTTTTGCAGCCGTTACGGGATGATGCTGCAGCCGAGGGACAAATGAAGGCAAAAGCCATGTGGCTCGATGAGATTGCAACAGAAGTCAAAGACAAATCTGAATCGTCCCATTCAAAGGGCACTTCAAAGCCATGCAAACACTGTGATGTTGATATTCATGAATGTGTTTTTTGACAGAGGGCGAGTTGGTTTGCTTTTTATCCCCCCCCCCCCCCCAACGCTCCTGCTGAATATTGCTTCGCAGAATGTTTTATATCATGCCTGAGGCGTGTGTGTGTACAGCGCAGACACATCTGAATGATTGATACGACTTCATCGTGCGCATCTTGGATTGGAAAAATAAATGAGAGGAGAGGGAGTCGGAGCAGGTAATAAATGAATTTTGCCCGGGGTGTTGACACGTCTGTTCTAGGTGGACAAAACATTTTAACAAAAGTGCTTCATTTAAAGCCCATTATTTAAAAAACACAAATGCAAGGGGACACCTTCTGCCTGTTAATTAACTATTTATAACAGCCACATAAAAATCTGGATAATAGCTCTCTATTGATCAGCCCATTTTTAGACTCTAAACAATATTACATGAAGGAGTTCGACTGATTTGCATGAAGGACATTACCAAAATTCATATATCTGTTCATACATATTTCATTAAACCCAACTTATTTATGCACAGAGCACACTTAAATAATGAAGGTCATGAAACTAGACTCTGACACTGGGCCACTCAAGACAGGGCCCCAAGATTAGGTTGTAGTATTTTTAACGGGGACGGTGGATCTCAAGAGTGAGATTGTAGGTCAAGAGTGAATGTTCCAAAGAAGTGATCTCAAAGCTGGAAGCCTTAATGTGAAATATGAAAATGATAATAATATGATCCTTTATTTCAGACGCAGCTTTATGGACCTGTGAGGTAACAACTGGTAACTGAGGGCTGTCAATAGTTTGCTATCATAAACTGACCCCAGACCAGCCTTTCTATGGAGTGGGTCGGCTCTTCTTTTAAGAGTCGCAATCAGACAGAGGGAAACAACAAAAATTAGGTCAGAGATGTTTGTCTTATCTGAATCTCCAGCTCCAACTGTGAACACAAAGTGAACCACCTAAAAGGAATATACAAAATAAATCAATGCAATGAGTGTATAAGTAAAAATTTGATTTTTCTCCCAGATTGAGTTAAGGGTTTGATATAATGAAAATGACCTAGAAAGTGATTTATGATGATGTTTAGATATAAAAACACTGATGTTATATTCTTACTTAATGTACCCCCAAATAACTTCCAAAACTAACTGTGTACTTGTCATTTTGACTACTGTTGCAGATTCAGATAACACACACAAAATATAGAATAAATAAAATATGATGAATTACTATCAATTTAACTATTCAGCTTAATAAATTGAAAGGTCAGACTAAGTGCATTGTTCTGACGGACAGTCAGCTAGACAGACGGACGGACAGACAAAGAGGGATTCCCTGCTTTATAGTTAGATTGTCTTCCCTTTCCACGTGCCTCGGCTGTGAGATCCCATTTTACAAGAAACAGTCATTTTCCTTCATGTTTGGATCCTTTTTATGAAATAGCAGACGAGTGAGGACAAAAGCTTAAAAAGGCCCCAAGGGACAACAGCAACAACCTCTTCCAGGACGGCCTGTGACTGAATTACCACCAACCTCCCCAAAGCCTGCACCCTCTGCTCCGGTGGCTGGGCCTCTAATGCATTTACGGCAGTGACGAGGGAAAGGCACACTGACAGGAGAGAATCAGCTTTCTCAGAGACAGTAATGGGGGAAAAGCAGCCTCCAGCCCAGTTCCAGATCTTAATGTGGAGGGCATGGCTGCCAGAAAGGAGGCAGACATGGTGAGAGGCAGTGGGTTTGGTGGGATTATAATGGCTTTTGGAGAGGATGAGAGGTGCAGATGGGCTGTGAGAGGAAACGCGGTCCAAACCCAGCGTCGACTGTGGACGTCATTTGTGGGGATGGTGGCTTTTCGCTCAGCGGTGCATCATAAATCCAATTAAGCACTCAAATCCAAATGAACACATGCATAAACATGCACAGAAGCACACACAGACAGTGGGATCATACTGCAAGTGCAAAATAAGTGTTCTGAGATGCAAAGAAATTCACCAGCCAAGTTGGCATCCGTTTTAAAAAGTGCCAACAGGAAGGACGGAGTCGTGTCGATGTGCACAAGCACACAAGCCCTCATATAGAGAAAAAAGTTTTGTTTTTTCCTCGCACAAAGCAAAGACAGTCTCACCTCAACAGTTTAATTTCATCTGAGATCATAAACTCCACAAATCGATACTTGACATTTTTCTATCGCTGACCTAACTGCTGCAATTTTATACGTTTAGCTGCAAAAAAATCAATCTCCAGCCAAACTCAGGCGAAGTAAAGGACAAGTTGGAAATGATGAAGATTTGTTCTTTACTTGTATGGATGTAAACAACTGTAGCTGTCATGTTAGTGCTGTGTTTCTATGTTAATGAGCCAAACACATTTTTATTCAATACATTGAGCACAACAAAGTTCTGTTTACCTCGTTACAGGAACTGAATCCAAATGAGCGCTACTGACGATGCAAGTCAGAGCGTTGGAGCTCCACTGAAAGCTTGGCTGGGTAAAGAGCATGTTAAAAGTTCAATGCAAAACCATGAAAGCCACGGGAACACTGATGGTACGATAGCTCAGCTATGTGGCTGTTCAGTTCGCAACCCACAAATGGGTGAAATGCATCCGTAACTGCGCTGCCATCAAATGGCGTCACAGTGATCCTGTGCTCTTTGCATCTATATGCATACATTAAGTGCAAAATCGCCCACTTTATATGCAAATGAGCCATATTGCAAAAGCAGTCCAATTCACAAAGATTGCTAATAACCATGCAGTTACAGGGAAATGATTATGAATTATTGTCTTAGTTGTAGCGCTGGTAATACCTGAAGCACATTTAGGGTGTTGTTTTGGGATGCAGTCAATGATTGTTGTGTTATGAAAAGTAAGTTATGCTGCTATATATAATATAAATAAAACACATTTATGTTCAACAATTGGATGCAGAGGTTTAAGATGACATTTTCTAATATATCCAAAAGGTAAAAGTGAATTGTTTTAAAAGAGGTTCATGGAACATGAAGAGCCAGGCAATAGAACAGGTTTGATGAGAATACTGAAAAATAATATAATTTTAGGTATATTGCCTCCCCCTAATAAGTGAGGCATCTGAAAGGTTCTGCCTGAGCTTCTAAAAGGATAAATAGAAATAGAAAGATGTCTCAGGTCTAAATCTAAAAAAAACAAAACAAGAAAAGTGCTCCATCTAATTTTACGTACATTTTACGTACCAAGATTTGTACAGCTTTTCCCGACATTGATGGTAATCGGTTTGTTAAGTGATGACATGGTGGGGTATTTGTTCAGAACAATTGAACAACCTGCAAAAATCGCGGGGAGGAAAACAGCACGCTGCTCAGATCTTTACAGCCAGCAGCCGGCTATTCTCCCATCTCTCACATGTCTGTTGGATCACTGTATGGGCTGCTGGTGTGCCAGGAAAAATACTCAGCTTTATTGCCTTTCAAACATCAATTTAATGCCTCGTGAAAAAAAAAGAAAGAAAAGAAAAGGCAGGCATAGCAGGGCTGAAAAATCACCTCAATACAAAATGCAAAACACATTCCTGTTTAATCCTTCTGCCTCCTCTCGGGTGTTTTAGAACATCCAGTCTTGATGTTGCAAAGGTGTTTTGCATATTCCAACCCCAAAAAAGGTGTTCTGTCTGTGTTACAGAATTGGGCAGATTGATTGTACATAGGGATAATGCATTGTTAGGTAAACAACCACTCCGCCTGATGCCTTCGCCAGCAATGCAATTTAATCACACCAAGAGTAAATATATGAATTCTTGCTCCTGAAGACTCATTAAGGATGCTCACCATACGGCTCCTTCCTGGAATGAGGTATTTGCAGCTTCGGCAGTGAGAGTAATGACCATCATTCATACTGCCAGCTTTCATTGCCCGGTGGCGTGTTTAGCTACACATGCTTGAGATTTGGGGGAAGGAAAGGCAATTGTATTTAATCATCCCCAGGGAGAGATTTACCTTGAAAATCACGTTCAAGTGATCAATGGCTCACGCAGACAAGTAAAACGCTCCGTACAGATATTACTCTCGTTGCATCTCAGTCCAGCGCTCCTGACAGCTGCTTTCATGTCTGCACATCGTGGGATGAGATAACTGTGCAGGATAACATCGTTTTTGAAAAGAAAGCTGAGATGAAACCTTCATGGGAGGAAATTAGCTCTTGCAGCTACAATAAAAAAACAACATAAAAAAGAAATATAATTAAAAATCACAATAAATAAGATGTATTCTTACTCATAATGATAGCATATCATCATAATGTATCTGCAGCTACAATGAGTCAGTCATTAATAACAGTAATTAAACACTTCACCTTGTCTCCTTAAGTCAGGAGAGTGATGCATGGCCTCTTCACTAGAAGTTTCTGTCAGATGACTTCTTCAATGACGGAGCTTCATTAAGTCTGGCCGACGTGGTCCACTGTGTGCTGAATCCCCGCAGTCAGTAAAAGTAACCCCTGACCCTAACCATGAGATTAATTAGTACTCTCCCTACAGCAAAAATCATTGTCATGCAGTCCCTTTTTCGTGTCATAAATCATTAAAATAAACGATATTATCAGCGAGGCCTTCTCCCGTCATCTCTACTTCATGTAATCTCTTGGTTCCACTCCCCCACAACTCAATCCAGCAGTTATCGGTGTTTGTGGGGGCAACAGGTGAGGAGGAGCAGATATGTTTTCATCTAAAGCTGATTCAGTCAAAACAAAACAGCAGCTGATATGGCGATTGATTCAACTTGTTTCTGCTGTCAGAAAGCCAGGCACCGTGAAATGGCTTTGGCGTACTTAAAGGCAACTGAGGTGATGTTAAATTGTTTTATGGACTTTAATGCTGTGAAGTTGCTTTTTGTAAAAACAGTGACTAATGGTTATGTCTATAGCTGATCCCTAGACAGAAGGATCTTATCATGCATATGCATCATATTTCCTTAAAGAAGCCTTTTTCTTTGTATTTGTTATTGCAAAGTTATTCCTGGGGGTGTCATGCTAGTGTTACATATTATACCCCTCTCCCTCAGCCCACTTCCTGCCTGTTTCCATGCTGTCTGAAAAATATGTTCCGACTGAAGCACCGGCTCGAACACTCACACGAGCGTGACTGTCCCAGACCACTGAGGGCATGGGTGTTTGATCATTTTGTGTCGTGGTGGAGATGAACGTGCTCTTTGAGAAATGTAATATGTTTTATTCACCAAATCCAATTTATTAACAGCAACGGCAAGAACGAGGGAGGGGGTGGAAAACCTCCCCATCTCATCGAGGGGGGACCCGGGGAACACGGCCCTCCTTCTCATTCATTTCACTCCTGCTCCGTTGGTCTGCTCCATGCGGGACTCTACTGCTGACGTGGAGCCCCCTCTGCTCAGCTGGAGGTCTGGATGTCCCATCCGGTCCTTCATCAGGACTGCTTGGAGACCCGGCCCCGCCCGGCGAGGGACCACTGTTGGGGACGCAGGTCTGGTTATTAGCAAATACCAAAGATGATTATCCAAAGTTATTAGTATTGATGACTTGCCTGCATTGGTTTAATCATTCAAACATCTAATATAGAATCTAATGAAAAACAATGATTAAAGCTTAAAAAATTGGTAAATTCACAAGATATTAATAATTAAAAATGCCTTCACATTTAACTGAATATCTTTGGGTTCTGGATTGTTCATCTTTTTTCACAGTTTGATGACGAATGATTAATTGAGAAAATAATACTCAGCCCTAATGATGGAGGATCAATAATTCATTACGAGCAATCGTAGTTTGCGTGTGAGTGTGGGTGTGTGTGTGTGTGTGTGTGTGTGTGTGTGTGTGTGTGTGTGTCTGTGTGTGTGTGTTTGTGTGTGTGTGTGTGTGTGTGTGTGTGTGTGTGTGTGTGTGTGCATGTGTGTGTGTGTGTCTGTGTGTTCCTGAGCTCAGACTCTGACCTGAGCAGGTCTCCACTTTAACCGGGACACAGTATGTGGAGGCGAAAGGCTCAAATGCTTCCACAAAGAAGTAAACAGAGCAGCTTTTCTGAACACAGTGCACCGCTGCACCTGGTCAAACAGCACCTGAGGGCTGTTTTCATCTTGTTCCGCAGAGTCTTTCCTCACTTCACAAAGTTGTTTATCTCTCTCTGCAAATCTGTTGTTATGTCTCTCTTCCACTGTGAAACCACACAGGAAGCATTTTTCAAAACCCTGCTGTGAATTGCCTAAAAGCCGTCTCTTTCACCGCGCTCTGCAGTGCACATTACACCGACTTTGCCCTTTCTGATTTTTACGCTGCAGGGTTCTTTTTGTCATCAGGCAGACTGCAGTTGAAAATTCTTCTCCTTCTTATTCCTGTGCTTAATTGTGACTGATTGATGATTTCTTCATTCCTCTTTTTTGTGCTCCGCTACTTCTGACGGAAGAAGAGCTGCGGGAGCATCCTTCAAATTCTGGCCTGTTTAGACACACTCTCACAAAGCTCCCAGAGCATCAACAATCCAGTGGCAGACGATCCAAAATACATCCCCTGGTGTCGCCCTCCCCCCCAGAGAGGTCTTGTTTGAGAAAGTGGGTGTTTGTGAATGGAACAAATGTGTTTCTCAAAGCTACCTGAGAGCTCCGAGCGTGACTCTTTAAGTCTTCTCCCCAGCTCCTCCAAACTTTTTGTTGGCTTTTTTTATACACAACGGAGAGAGAGAAAAGGGTGTGAGGCCGTCCACGCTCTGAGGTGGTACAGTCCATCTCAAAGAGGTCACGGGGGTTAAGATCACCAATCAGACAATAGTGATTGAACCCTGTGGGATGAGAAACAGGCAGCGCCTTCGAGGATCCAATCAAGAGTCCACAGGCGGGATACAAAGTGTGTCTCTCTCTCTTTCGCATTGGGATTCAATCAGGTGCATTGCGGGGAGACTGGGAGCCTTCTCATGTCAAGGTGAGAGATAGTGGAAGAGAGCGAGATGGATGCATTAGGTCGGCTCTTTAAAGGTGTTAGTGGCGGCGAAACAAGGCGCGGCTGGATCTTCCCTTTTGAGCGGCATCCAAATTGGCTGGCGTGTTATCCCAGAGTCGCATCACAGTTTGTCCCTGGGGTGATTGACTGGAGAGCGCTGCATTTGAAAAATTGCCAACATGTCACTTTTCTCTCCCTCTCACACCCCCGATCCATCTCTTTCAGGCACTCTGCTAAGCCGGACAGGTTGGCGTGCCCTTAATTCCCATTATTCTATGCATTTTCAAACAGCCACACAGACGCTGCCGGTGAATTTCAAACCACAGGCAGCACGCTTGCTGCTTGTATTGATTTTTTTTTCACACTTCTGAGTTTTGTTTTGTTTTTGGACTGAGGCAAGGGCCGTAAAGGACAAGCAAAACATGTTAACGATTTCCATGACAACAAGTGCTAGGCTGATAATTTTTCCCTGCCAGCTGTGTGAGGGAAAGGGCAGGTTGTCACAGAATCCCCCCGTGGTGTCAGCATGATTGTTGTTCAGACTTATCTTTATTGTCTTAGGATGCTTTCACAAGCCTCTGTTTGCCTCTGAATCAGTGTGAAAATTATGGCTTTGTTTTTTGTTTTTTTTTGTTATTTAGCATATTCTGTATGTTCTCTTCAGCTCAGATGTCAAGCAAACATCAGACTTATAGTCTCACTGGAATAAAACCGTCCTAGGGTTTGCCCAGAAACCAAATCTCAACCAAATCTCGCTTTCGGCGTCAGACCGGCTGTTCTAGTCGGCAGCAGAGTACAATCACACCTTGTAAAAGCGAGTTGGCAGTGCAGTTCAAAACGTTGTGAAGCTGAAGGCTTCCAGTATTCGCTCCATTGAAGAACCTGTGTTCTTTGGCCAAAAGGCCCCCAACAAAAAAAAAGATGAAGAGACTTACAAGCTTCTAAAGGGCTCCACCCTGACTCGGAGCTGATAGAAATGCAACAAGGGGGAGTAGACGCGACTGACGCGGCCATTTGCCGTTAGGCAGATGTGGCTCTGGAGATCATCTACTCATCAGAAGGTCGGTGGTTCGATCCCTGGCTCCTGCAGTCTAAATGTCAATGTGTCTTTGGGCAAGATATTGAACTTCAAAATTGCTCCAGATGGCTGTTTATTTGTGTGTGTGTGTGTGTGTGTGTGTGTGTGTGAACGTTTATTGCTCCTCATGAGCAGGTGGCACACTGTATGTCAGCCTCTGCCACTAGTGTATGAGTGTGTGTGCGAATGGTCGATTGCTGGCTCCTGTTGTAAAGCGCTTGTGGGGTGGAGTGGTCGCGAAGGCTAGAAAATAGAATTGCAGTCCATTTACCATTTTGGTCCGAGATGCTGGTGCTCCAGTGAGACGTCTAGTGGTTCCAAGTATATGTAGCCTCTACCAACTACTGAGAACAGTATCCAAGCTGCTCCTAGACTTTATTCACCAGCTGGTCACTAACCTTGTCTGGCATTTGGTGCTGAACAGGTGAACAGTGGGTTTGTCCGAGCGTTGAAACAAGGAAAATGTTGTGTAAAACTGAGAGGAACTATGATGTCAGGTGATACTTCTCTGTGAGTTTGACACTATGAGCGATCACTTCTAACCAAAATGCTAAAATACAGGTTAGTGAAGCTTTCGGATTCAGTTGGTGCTTATTAATGGATTACGTATTCATGGTCCCAACTTTTATTGGTTGGACCTCCAACCTTCAAACCCTCTTGGCTCTTCCATCAGGCCAAACAGTTACACGTAAACACAATATTTTATATCAAATGGGCAGATTTAATTTAAATATATTGTGCAAATTCATGCTCCCCAGGGGATGACTTCCTTCCATTTGAATTTAAATGTCCACTTTGCACACAAGATGTGTAATAATCTCTTATCTGATTTACATCATTCTCTAGAAATATGCTGAATCACAGAATCAAAAACTGCTTTCAATGTCTAATTTGTCTGCAGAATCAAGGCTTTCTCCATTCCTAATGAAACCTGTAGAAATATATTGTTACCAAGGTTTGACAGGAAAAGTCTGATGAGAATTCCATCGCATTTATTATAATCTGTTACTTTAGAGCAGTGTTTCCCAAAGGCCTTATTTGAGATCATTTTCAATGCATGCGTTAATGAAAACATATGCTAAATGCACAAGTTAAACAATATATATTTAGGTGGAGTTAACAGGCGTTTTTTCCATCTCCGTTAAATAAACAGAATGTATGCTAGCCTTTGCCTTTAGATTCAACATTGTAAGTAGACTGCAATACGAACCTTCAGGCCCCCTCATGTGGTTGTATTGCAGAAGGTGTATCGCAGATATAAATAATAAATTAAAGACTATGTCAGAAATTCAGCAGCCCTAATAATGATTCAGAGACACAAAACACCATGAATACATGACGGTGCCGCTCTCTGCCTAAAGATAAAATATGCAAAGATGACATCAATCCATTTTTATTTGCCTGCAGTAATTAAACTTTCTTTTGATGTTATAATATGTTGAAACTCTAAAAGAAGGAGCCTTCTTTGTTGTGAGAGAGGAGGAAAAGTTTGTGTTTCCATCTTGTCTCATTCGTTGGAATGGACAAAGTCTTTTTTAGAAAGGAACTGAAGGACTAACAGAGGAGCAAAGGAAAAGAAAGGACAATTTTCACCTCCAGGTAAACTTCTCTTTTCACTGCGACAATTATTCAGCCCCAAGAGGTTATGGACAGAGTAAAGGACACACCAAAAAAGCCTTCAGCATTGTGGAAGTACAGAGGATGTGCTGTGTAGCCTGCAGAGTGAGCTTTTGTTTCAGCCGCTTGTTGTTTATTCTGTCGGAAGCCTCTGAACTCCCCATGAACACTTATGAGGAAAACATCATTAATATTTGCTGGTATTGACTGAGTAAAAAAACGGAGGTGAATATAAGCCTTGTCCTCCAGTCTACTCGCACACCTGAGCTCGAGTTAAACAACAAATAACACCCAGGGATAAAAGTGTTGAAAGTGTTTTGCACCGCTGAATAACTTCTGTTTATCCAGTGGACAAAATTAGCAAGGATGTGCAAGATAATGGAGTTCAGTACAATACAGGGGAGAAATTAGTCCAGAACACACTTTCAACTTTCACTAAGCTTCACAAATATTTATTATAAGTGAGCCTACTATTATTATTATTCATAATTATTCAAGCTTTGATTTCAGGGATATTGTAGATGAATTGTTATTTAGTAATGCTAGTGTGATTGTGCCAACCCTAGAAACTCTTTCACAAAAACAGCGGCTTGACAAAGTGTTGTAGCCTGCTAACGTGGCAGAGAAGTGACCATTTGAGCCTGAAACAGGATACAACAATACATTTTTAAATGTATGTCTCTATATTTTGATGATTATCGGGATATTGCATGACATTTCATAACCTCCCATGCCTTGAGCTGCTAAATATAGCTCACTACTGGAACGTACAGGACGGATGAATTAACAGCTATGCTACATTACGGATACTTCGAAATATGTGTTCCACAGTTTATCCTCTCCTTAAGTATCATAATGATGATATCAGTGGTGGAAAGTATATTTACTCACAGCGTACTCTACCATAATTGAATATTTTATGCTACTATATCTTTCTTCTCTATTTTGGTTATTTCACAGATAGTTTACCTGTTACTCCACAGAATAAGATGAAATATGAAACAAAATGTTGTGAGAAAGACATTTGGATTTTTCTTGCATGAGATCAAGATTAAGGCTTTGCATTTTTGCATCATTAAAAATATGTTGAATTAGCTATTAGCATGTGCTGTATGTATTGTAGCTACGGATGCACCAACAACTATCGCTGCATGACTTTTATACTGACAAAAACTTGAAAAACTTCAAGTTCAGGATTTATGAGGTTTGAGTGGGATGGAACAGCTTTAATTAATAAGTACATTAATCTGATTGGCAGGTTCATATATAATGATGTCAAGCAAGTTCTCTTTTTGCAGCCATCAGTGAGATATTCACTCAACAAATCATGAGGAGCTGTCATCCAACCAGAACACACACACACACACACACACACACACACTCTCTCTCTCTCACACACACACACACACACACACACACACACACACACTACACCACCACTCTACTGGGAATCCATTTTTGATTGAAACAGACAAGCTCACATACAGACTGGTCACTGACTGCGGTTCATTTTTGCTGCTGGATGCTGGATAGGCTCAAATATCAAGCTACACAGATGCTGAATAACTTTTACAACAGACCTTTTCTTCACTTCCCTGGAGTCAACGAGCAGCTAGCCTACAGCAACAGTGCCACTCTCGCATTCCAACTCAAATTGTGTAACTTCTTACTAATTTATAACACTGATAACGTTGCCGCAGACATAACAACTAAAAATCTCATACTAAGGCAGGTCTAATGCATACTGTATCCTCAGCCTGCTAAATTAACAAATATGATGATGATTTTACCAGCAGACCCGGCTCCTGAGGGGTATTCCATCAAACTCGCTAAGTGCAAAGCCGGGCTAATTTCGATAAGCCTTGCTACCTTTAGCGAGAGTTGCGTTCCATCAACGTGACTTGAGGCACTCTCCGCTAAGTAACCATGGGAATTTATCCGACCAAACTAGCCTGCCCCGGGGCAGGCTAACCATCAGGCTTACTTTAGCGGGGGTCTCAGAGAAGTCCGTCTGTCGGAAACAACTGTACCAGCAGAAGGTTCCGCCAAGCCTAGTCCTCGTGATTTCGTCACGTGAAAGACCAAAAATGACCAAAATTACATATATCAAGTACAAACAGACTATATTTTCATCAAGCGTCTAAGAATACACGCTTGCAATTAATAAAATATGAATAAATCGTTTATTTTGTTTAAGACCAACTGGCCATATCGTTATCTAAAGCCCCCAGTTGGGTGACTGGTGATGCTCCTGCCCCCGGATGTGGGCATCGCAGGTTCACATCCCGGCGAAGACATCTCATGTGTGTTTTTTTTTGTTTTTTTGCCTGTATAATTGTCTTTAGATCAGAGAATTAGACCAACATTTTACCTTAACTATGATAAATATGTCATACAATTTCCCCAGAACCCAAATATAACTTGCAAAAACATGATAGGCATAAAGATGTTATTATTAATAGCATGTATATCCCAATGACAAAGGCATTGCTGCATGCAATTTTCAGCCACATAAATTCCTTTCAGGTGAGTTCATTAATAGGTTCATTGAATGTGTTCATTGAATTGTTGAGATAAATGAGTTGGTCAATGTAGATGCATTTACTAGGCCTATCAAAAAAAAAAGAGAGAGAGTTCCGGACAAAGAAGGAAGTTTCTCAAAGTTCCATAGTCGGGAATTGAACCGTGGCCGGCGGCATGCAAAGCTAACGCGTTACCTCTATGCTATCGTCACGTTCGACAAATTGTAGTCAGAGTTATATTAGAACATGTTA
Organism: Eutrigla gurnardus; assembly: GCF_963514095.1. Lineage (NCBI taxonomy): Eukaryota > Metazoa > Chordata > Actinopteri > Perciformes > Triglidae > Eutrigla > Eutrigla gurnardus. Next base: position 6,424,919 of record NC_139928.1, on the reverse strand, counting down.
CTCTTAACCGTACTTCCGTATTTAATCGTTCGGCAATTCTTGCCCAAGCAGCCTCGTGATTTTTATTTATCACTACAGTATTCCTTTATTGGTTATGATGGGTTTGTACTCCTCATACAGTTCCATCAATATTTTTTGCGCTGGTCTTTTCTGCCATTTTCTCGATGATTCGACATTCACGGTTCTGGTCTGGCTTCATATCCCGTGAACGGCGTAACACAAGACAACTTTAACCTGGCTTGAATTAGCCTCAACAAGCCGCAAGTGGAAGTTGGCGTTAGTTCTAACCAGGCTTAACCAGGTAAGCACCGCTTTAATTAGCGAGTTTGGTGGAATACCCCTCTGGTGGGAACTGTAATAGTTCAAAGAAACGCTAATTGTTAAAGTAAACTGAGTAGCTAATTATATTGGTAGCATGGTAGCAACAGCCACGCATACCCAGCTTGTTTACAATGTTTACTAAAATAATAAATCAAGAAAGAAGTTCAGTTATTTTCTCATAGATTTCCAATCAATCAAACTTCTTTTTGCAACCGGAGGAGTCGGCCCCCTGATGGCCAGTAGTGAGAATGCAAGTTTAAGGCAGTTCTGCATTGCCTTCATATATCAGAACCAGAGGTTGCCGCCTGCTCAGGATCAGTGCACAGTGTTGGGTAAGAAGGTGTTTGTATGCGCAGTTCTGGAGAAATCTGCAACATTACACCAGGCCGAGCATTCGTCCATGTTTGCAGGGGCACTTCACAACTGCACGTAATCAGGAATACCTCTGAAAAAGTTTTGGTTTGTCTGCTGTGAGGGAAAAGAGACAGAGGTGCATGTTAATCCACTCCGATTACCACCGCTCACTTTGAAATGAGATGGATCAAAGCTTTAACTGCGCTTTGCTTAACTCTCCATCACCACTAAGCAGCAAAACATTGCTCTCTCTCCTATGCGTAAAACTCCCTCAACATCATTTGAAGTAGCGTTCAGGACCAAGAGGCACAACAGGAAACCACGCATGCAGCGGTGGCAACATATTATCATGTTGTCAGCGTGCAGGCACTCTATAAGAACTCGTTTGTCTCTGCGCCGGGAGCCGTCATCTTCCCCAAGACGCGCCGTGTAAAGCGGATACTAACTCAAATGATTGTCTCCCTACAAGCTCTGACAAGTTCATTTGGGTATAATTACTAGCCCCGCTCAGGTATTCCGTCGACATTTGTCACCAAGACACCCGCATTACCTGATGAGATTAATTTGTCATATTTCTTGTGTTAAATATTTTCTCTTCCTGTAAGTGATCTAATCCTCACAGCTCAGCTGGCAGGATGGCAGCACAGGGCCTTTCCTTTTTTACCTGCAGAGCCATAGTGTTTCGTGTAGGGGAGGTGGGGGGGGGGCGACCTCCAGGCTTATTTGTGCGAGTGGTCCCTGCACCCGTAGATAACGTCATTTAGCAGGACCCCGGAGACCGGCCCCTCCACTCCTGTTTAGAACTGACACCGGGCAGACGGATTTAGCTCCGCTGCCCTGACTCTGCACCACTTACTATGGGCCATTGCAGTCTCCATTAAGAGAATCGCTTCCTAATGAACCCTCTTCCTCAGGAGAAAGTGATTAATAGGAGTGGCCATCTAGGATTACATTACCCAGCAACACTCCTCTCCGCAAAACGAGGAGGCACACACAGGAATATAAAGAGAGTCGAGCGCTAGCAATGCTAAAAAGAAGTCATCCTCCGTTGCCAGGGAAGCAGTGGCGGTTTTTAGCTGAAACAAGCGAGTGTCTGCACACACTATCACAGCTATGTATGTCCTATTTCAGCTTCATTCATGTCGTGGCAAGTTATCTGGCGGTAGCTATTTACTAATCCTTTGATTCATAGTGTCCGTTTGAAGTCTTAAAAACCACACACATCTCAATAGCGATCACATGAGACTTCAAGCACAGAGGAGATAAAGGGATTATGTTGGAAAGGATCATCAGGTCCTTTTGAATCGATTTTGCTTTCACTAAATAAGCTGCTGGGCCTCAAAACGAACCAAATGCTGCATCCTGTGGAGTCTAGTATTGTACCGTGGAACTCTGTAACAAAGGAAATCATCAGACAAAGCCACGGGAGCCATATGTTGGTGACAACGGGATGCCATTTCCACTGCCACCACCTCCCTAGGGCGAAACTCATGCCAGACTCAGCAGCGTGTTGACTCCATTTTGCCTTAACATATGGCAGAGCAATGGATGGGGAAGATCATGTGTTGCACAGGGGAGAGTTTTGACAGTCGCACAGCTCCATTGGCTCTGAGGAGCATTTGCTGGCAATAACACAGACGAGGATCAGGAAAAAGTCTCCCTAGGGATCAACACCACGCTGTGGCGGAAAGCTGTTTTCTACAGTGTTAATCTACTGATCTATGACTTGAACACAAGCCCCGTAAACCCTCTAAGGCCAAAAGGTTACAAGTCATTTAGAGGTGTGAGGTAGCAATGATGTGGCTCGCTGGTAAACTTTGGCGACCCTCGGTGCTGCGATCGCCCAGAGACACACAGGAAATCAGTGAAAACCTTTTGACCCCCGTGTACACCTCCATGGCCAGTTTCATAAAAAGACACAACATAAGAGGATATAGACAGCCTGGATTCTTGACACCCTTGATCAGGTTGTGAGAAAAGCAGCGAAGAGTACTCAAAAGCGGCTCCAGAGCACAGCTGAAGCTGATTACTGTGACCTCCGGGGCTTTTCAAGCTCATCCGAGCAGACTGGCACCCGCCACTCACTCCTCAGCTCCGGCACTGCAGGACGCCACATGGAAAACTTGTCGCCGCCGTCTAATTCATCAGCGACCTTTAGCCTGTGCGAATGAACAGCTTGTGGTGGACCTCATATTAGACACACCTGTTGGTTGCCTCCCAGGGTGAGTCATGAGGGTCACACGGGCTGAGACTGACGGGGACGAGGAACAGCAGTCCCTTTGTTCGCACTTAATTTTCTGGTCAGTTGGCATTTGTTCTCTGATTAGCTCATTATGGTATTCAACGAGCGGCAGGCGGCGCACCCGGCTAACGTGATGGAGCGCACCGGGCCACGAATAATAGCTGCTATCACAGATGTGCGGTACAGACATTCTGCAGCATAATGAACTACAAATGATGATGACGCCGATGACGCTAATTAGACCCTTTCTCATACATACATGTTTGCCTACAGAGAGGAACGAGCAAATGAGCTGTTGCACTCGGCAGGAAATGGTTTTCTGACAAGGGGAGTGACTTAATCTCTAACGGTGGTTTATGGGGTTATGGGAGTTATTGCATGGCTGCATGCTGTATTAATGCACTCTTCCTCCCTTCCCTCCTGACCCCTCACCGCAACACACACAAGCCCTCATTAGTTTTAGTCAAGTATAAATCCACGCACCACGACTCTGTCATCCTGTGGAGTCATTCGGTAGCCTCAAAGGAAACATTAAGTAATTGTCAATCCAGAACAGGGCTCGGCCATCTTGACAACATCACTTTCTGCTTTTCGATTTGGAAGCAGCGCTTTACGACCGCAGAAAACTGTCAAGGAAAGCTATAAACAACGCCTCATTGCACTGAATGTTTTGTTTTAGCAGCTTATGTCCACATCGAAAAGCCAGCGAGCTTGAACCGGGACTAGAAATATGGATCGATTGAGGGTCCTAATCAAATGCAGTCAATCCATATGTGATCGATTGGGACCGAGCTGCTGTATGAGAGCTGCTGGGAGAGTGCTAGACGAGTCACAACAGCAGATCCGTCCTTGGATGCGGTGTGGACAGAATGAACGATTTCAGTTTGACCTCCAGTGGTTCTGGCGGAGTGAATGTGCTCTGCTTTGTCACGAATGCAACCCAAAGTCATCCAAGAATGTTGAATGTTTTCTCTTTGACACTTCACCAAGAGCTTAGCAGTGGAAATATAGATATCCCTCTGCAAATCCTTAAATGACAGTTACTCCTCCTCTCCAAAGTGAAGTTAATCCCCTCCTCTTGGCCCACTGGTTGCTGTCTGGTACATATTAGCACTGCCTGATCAGCAGCACAGGTGCCTGCTGCTGCTGCTGCTCCAGAATCTGAATGAAAGTCCGCTTTTATCCACCAAGTAGGTTACGTAAACTGAGAAGCTGCTCTTCAAAGATAATTCGTTTTTGAGCGTATTAAGGACTCTGGTGATGATAATATGAAAGAAAAAACAAGTTGTGTTCAGAGGAATACATAATAGCTGCCAACATATATGGGTTTGCAAAGAAAACCAAATTATTTTTGGCAGATATTACTTTTAAGAAAAATCTGGTAAAAGATAGGAAACATTTCTGCCATAATAAACATTATACAATAGGCTGATTTCTTTTAACCTGTTCACGGCAATTTGTTTTCATTAAATCATACTCATCAGCTTGATGCTGCATGTTCAGTCCTTGAATACTTTTATGTTATTACAGATCGTTCAAATGGTTCTAATGGTACAATAACAGGGAGGGAGTGTGTGTGTGCAATGATTTGACTCATTCGCAGTGTTGACAGGTTTATGACACATTATTGATTTTATTCTCTTTGTACATCAGAGATCATAATTCGGTGATCAGCTTAATACAACACCATTTATGTTAATCTGATTCAATTCAGATTTCTCCTCCAAATTAAAGAGTAACTTCACCTTTAGAGTAGTCTGGGATTCTCTCACCTCCACATGTTTGTGGTTAGTTGTCCACTGTCTGCCTGATTCCATGTTACGCCTTACCCACTCTCAGGACTTACACTTCACGACTCTGGTTCAAATAGCTGGACATAAATGCCTTTTATCTGTCTTCCATAATGTTGTGTTCAGTCAATTTAATTCAATTTTGTGTTAAATCCCCCTTGAAAATGGGACATAACAGACCCAACTAAGCGATGATGAAATCCGTTGCCAACTAATTTGATCATCGATTTGAATCTACTTCATTGATCAGTTGTTGTCGCCTGTTTAGCCAGCCACCTAGTTTTGTTGTGGCCCCTAGGTCTGGGGCCCCAGGGCAGGTGGTCTGCTTTATAATTCAGCCTTGGGTTGGACCTAAGATTGTCCTCAGAACCGTTATGTAAAAAGTGAACACATAACATGCATGTTCAAATAAAATGTTAAAAATGCCGTTGCATGTATTTAATGGCATGTATGCATGTAAGGGGTTTATAGGGCCCAATGTCCATTCGTCTTTACATCCCCGGGGAGTAGCAGCTCTTGCTGCCACGGTAACTACCACAAGGGGCAAACACAAGCCACATTCTACACACTTGGACTGTGCACATATGGACAACCTTTCACCTCCAGCTTGTACACTGTCTGAAATACAAGCAGTGAGAGAGGTGAGGACAACAGAAGGATGAATCTCACATTTAATCTGTGCACACAGCCCTGTGTAGTGCATTCATCTTAGGGCAGTGCCAACACATAGCTCAGTGACCCCTCTTCCCCTCTCTACTCTCAAACAGTAAATTATTACTGTCCATTGCATAATTACAAGCTAAGTGCAGGTTACTCCAGCCTGCATGCACTTATCAAGCAGACAAGCGCTGTCAAAGTTGGGTTATGCGGAGTGTGTGCACAGTCGTATTTCTGGGGAGAAAAAATGTCTGCTTAAGAGTAACATTGTGTTGGATGGTGGGATCAGATTTACTAATCAGGCGGCAGCGAGGGAGCATTGTGTGGTGAAACGAGAAAAAAAGGGGGTGGGACAGGAAGGATTAAAAGAATAAGCTGAAATGTGATCAAATATAAGGAAAGAGATGAGATGGAATGGGAGCGCGTAGATGAGGAGAAAACAGAAGGTTGTATTTGTAAAGACTTTCTGACAGCAGCTTATAGGACAGGGTAATAAATCAGAAGTCACCCTGCAAGTCCCCTCTATCAGAAGTCTTTTCTACATGGCCAACTTTGCATTGATGGGGGAGCCAAGCATGGAGCAGAGCTGAGAGTCTCATGATGGGATGGCAGCGCTGCGGTTGTGAGATGACTGATAGGATGAGCTCCCTCAAGCACTCATGTTACACCTCAGTGGGTGGTGTTGACTCGCTGGCAGAGGCGGTGCTACGCTGCTGTACAGCTCGGTGCAAAAGGTGTACACGGACGGCTGAAACAGAAGCACGGTCCAGCACGTAGGCTGCTTTTGTACCTGGTGCTGTAACTTTCGGTGTTTTTATGCCCCACGCCGCAGAGGATGGAACAAAGATTAAAGTGATAACCATAGCCATTGGGACGCAGGGGGGGGGGACAAACAGTCAGAAAGCATAAAAAAAATAGCTTTCTGCTGAAAGAGCAAAGGCGCGGAGACAGCTGAGGGACTGTGAGGATTCAGATGCATTTTGATCGGCCACAAAGTCGCAGAAATCCTCTAACGAGCTCAGCAAGCCGAGCCTGCGGACCGTTTCAACCATTTTTGAACGAGCAACGTCACTGGCTGTCGGCGTGCTGATGGAAACAAAAGGCAATGAACTGGAGACGCTTTTTCTGTGAGCCAACACAACAATTTGTGTGACATTTTCGACCAGTTGCAGATGGTCACCAGTGGATACTGGTGTCTGTGTGTGTGTGTGTGTGTGTGTGTGTGTGTGTGTGTGTGTGTGTGTGTGTGTGTGTGTGTGTGTGTGTGTTGTGTGTGTGAATTAGATTATTTCAATCAGTGAGCTCTTCTCACAGCTGAGCATGTAGCCAATATGGCACTTTTCGTGTTCTCTAAAAAGACCTGCTGAATTTATTTCCACATGCAACTCCACTAATTCCTATGACAGCATCTTTTAAAAACACAGCTCCCATAGTGCTTTGCAATTAATGATTTAATCACCAAATCAGTGATTCCCTCAGTCCTCGAGAGGTCTTGAGTGGAACACCCAGCTCAATGGTGCATATTTTGAGTGTGATTTAATTCAGAAGAAATGATCGCAAGCAACAGTGTGGAAGGATGACTATGGCATCCAAATCATAGTTTCACCCTCATCCCTATTATGTCACTGCACTTCTACAATGCCATGAAAGGCTAGATAAAGCAATCACTTGCATAACAATATCTCCTCGTATGGACATGGAAACAAGTGAGAACACAAATAACTAGTTGGCGTGGATATTATATTATGTGTTGTGATTGAATCTTGGGATCTCGTCTTACCTTCCGATGAGAAAGCTTTGACTGTTGCAGTCGCAGAGCAGTGGGGATTTAGAGCAGGGCTCATGTATCCATGTCCAACTACTGCCCCCTGCAGTATGCAACAGGGACTTCTAGCATAGTGATTGCATGTTTCAGTTTTGTAGTTGAAGCCAAATTAATTGCGTAGATCTGAAATTATCTTTCCTTTATTAATGAGTAATTTATTAATAATGATAAAAATAATTGCAAAGTTTGCCTTGGGTTATAGCTCATAAGGCTGCATGGGGCTTTGTTACATGTAAACAGATGTTTTTGTCAGGAATCAGTATTCTGATTTTTTATTAAATGTCATTTGAGACTCTGCCACTCCCTCCTGTAACCCCGGTTCCCTGTCCAGGTCTGCATCACCCACTAACCCGCCTGCTTCCCATTACTTCTGATTACATCCAGCCTCATACACTGGCTTGTTTCGTTAGCTGGCTAGCTTTGAAGACAACTTAAACCAAGACAACTAATAGTGCGTCCCTGTGTTGATTGTTAATTTATTTCATACTACTTGCTGCACTATATCACGGCTGTGTGTCTGACTTTCAGTGGGCAAAACGTTCTTTCCAAAGAATGTGTGTGAAGTCTATCCTTCTCCTTGGATCCAACAACGTGGGTGAGGGAGGTGTGGGTGACGGTGAACCGGTGTCCTCACCTCTGTTTTTTCTCTGTTCACTTGTGAGCAATGCATCACATCTGAAGGATTTGGTTTGAATCGCTCTTGAAAATAAATGCTGCCGACATATTCTGTAACACTGGAATGACTAATAACTTCTGTTTCACCGCATCTTTAGAGGTGTTAAATTCCACATTTAGAGCGGCAGCTGCTCAAGATCTTCTATTCCGTATGGCTACAGAAAGGCTTTGGATGCAGCAAAAACTGTTAGACGACCTGATAAGATATCAGTCCTATTAGTAGATATATTTAAACCCTGCTCATGTAATCCATAGTTCATTGGTGTGAATTTGTTTCTCTGGTAAAAAAAAAAAAGTCCTATGATACCACAGAGCTCTTTACTGCTTCATAGACATCTCACACCTTGTTATGTGTATTTGAGCAGATGACTTCTGCTCGAAATAGCAGCCCTATCGCAGGCTGTGAATCTTGAGATCATGACCAGCATTTTTCACGACTGGCAAGAAAAGCATCCCTGCTGAGAACTCCAACTCCCTCCGTGTGTAGGTTCACTTTTGATGATCGAGATAATAAGAGCGGGTCTGTAAAGCCAGCGCCTCCTATTTGTGTGTTGATTGTATTGCTGTCGTCTTGTGTTTAGTTTTATCTTGTGGCGTGTTAAGTGTTATCCAAGAGGACCACAAAGGAAATAAGTCTTGCTTCAGTCTGTTTTCATTCTCTGTGATTATTAACGTATGTAACGACTGCATTCAAATTTAATCAGTCAATTCACTATAACACAGAATCCCTGAGAGCACGTGTTCTTTCACACCTTACATTTGAATCATATACTGTTACATTGGGGTCTTGGTAGACTATGTGATAATAATACATTCTAAAACGTCAAATATTTTCCCTGAGATGTCCCTCCCTCTGGAGAGGCAGAAGTTGGCATTGTGAGAAAAACTTTTTAAGCAAGTTAGAATGTTAAATGACCAGTGCAGGGTTGATCTCAATCCAATCAAAATGCTGTGTTTTCATTCCCATAAGAAGCAAGCAGAGCGTGCCGGCAGAGAAAAGAAGAAAAAAAAAGAAAAAAGAAAAAAAGGGAGCATTGGGTTGGAAGCCGCCATGGTGATTGTTGTCTTGATTTGCTTGTGGCCACCTGAGTCAGCGTTCGTCACAGCGCATTTCGTTACGGACTCAGTCGAATTTATCTCGCCCCGTAAACTTTTTCAAATGCCGTTGGAGGAGAGAGCGGGCCCTGTGGTGCATACTATCATGGCCTGGGTGCCCAAAAGATAATATTCAGACCAAGCTCAAGGGACAAAGATAGAACACCGGCATTAATATTTCATGAGGGGAAAGCCATTTTCTTTGGATTATCAAATGTGTTCTTATTTTGCTGTGGCATTTGATAGAACGCTATAAAAACTGTAGCTGCTGTGCATAAAAATACCCGCCTCTAGTGTGTATCTTAATTACTGAGTGAATATATTACTCTGCTGCTGTTAGAAGTATTCAGGGGATAGATTATGACCCTTACTCCCGTTAAAAAAATGTCCTTACATGGCCAGGGGCATCACTGCTCCTCTGTGGGAAAGATTTAACACTCAGATGGATCACTTAATCACATTGATGAATTCATCTATTGATTAAACTGTGAAATGTTCCCACGGACGCAAGATTGTTTTTATCCCTAAAGCAAGTTAGACTCAACTTTAGGTCACATCAACAGCTCAGCAACAATGTCAAAAAGGAGTTTAACTTGCTGATTGCAGCGTTTTTAATGTTACCTCTGCTGAAAACTTGATGTCAGAAGTTAGATTGATGACATCTTTGTTGTTTAAAGTGTTGCGTAGGTGTGTGACTGCGATGTTTATTGCTTCTAGGTGCTGAGGGAGGGAGCCAGTTTATTGGCCATCACTGGTAACAGTATTACATTCCATTTGCATTCTAATTTTGTACAAATCCACTGCTTGTTCAATGGGCCTTAGTGAGATGGATGCACAGGTTTATAATAAACAGGGGACATCATTATGCAAATGAAGGAAATATTACACCCAGGAGTCATAAAAATGTCTTTGATGTGTGTGGTGGGTGGCGGAGTCCCGAGAAAAAAAAGTGCGGCACAACATGCTCATTGCCTTACGCAAATGTCATTATAGTCAGATTAGAAGGCGAGGGGGACCGAGGGTAGTGAAGCAGTCACTGGCTTGGATAGCAGACTGATGGGTTTGGCATGGGGAGTCTGTCTGCAGCACAGCATCGGCTGCTGATTGCACAGAAGATGTACATGGCTTTTAATAATCAGATTTACTGGGCACAAAGCCGCTCTAATTGGTTTTACATTTTTTGCTAATTGGCATTTATGGAGATTTGCTCGGTGTTAAGGAGGGACGGCGAGGACAGGCGGGTTAGCGCGTTGCTACACCCGCGGAAGTCCGTCAGCTCGGTCGCTGTCATCCATTAAGTCCTCCGTGGCCAAATAAATAAATAAGAATGGCCAAACACGGTGGGAGAGACACAGTGGTACTTAGTAACACACCCCTTGTTGGTATTCAAAGGGAGAAGTGTCCATTAAGGTTAATTTTGAGTCTCTCCCCAGAGCTAGCTTAATGGACAGGCGCTCTAGCAGCCGCTGGCTCAGAGTCCCAGACTAAACTGAGCTCTGATGCAAACACACGGCTGTGTGAGGAACTTAATCTGCATCAAACAGTGTGCATGAAAGCCGTCTGAAGGAGCCTCCTAAGACTTTGCACCCTGGGGAAGGCACGGCGTCACTTTTAGTGGCTTTTTACAGTGCACCATATTATAGTCACACTTCACGACAACAAACAGGCGAAGCTAACCTCAACACAGACTGCTTATTCACCGCCCGTATTAAAACTATCAGTCATGTTGTCATTGTTTCCCTTGAACACATTCATCTTCGCGGTCACAGTTGAATTGGGCTATATTAGTCTTTATTTTAGGCCACCGTGTTCGTGTTGTATTCATACATCTCTTTATAAGCAGTGTGGGCCCGAGGCCGGCTCGCTCGGCAGTACGGGTGTGATGAATGGCTGCCAGGGGCTGGCACTGCCTTCTGATGGATGGGGGGAGGGGGGGAAATGCTAATAGCCTATTGTTTTAAGGCCTTCGCCCGCCGTAACTTATAGCATTGTGAAAGCCTTTCACTGCAACCCCATCAATTTATCACAACCCAAAAGTTCAGAGTCAAAAAAGGAAAAGGGAATAGGGAGAAGGGCTGCTGGGTGATTTAAAGCCAAATGTGCAGCCAGAGAGCCGGCAGAGTGAAGTAGAAGGTGCTGGAATGCCTGACGCGCCATATGTTTCATGGCATACGTTAGCAGATCATACAGCTTGCTCTTGTAAAGTGGATATTTTTCTTTATGGTGTGCAGAGCGCCTAGTTAATGAAACATCTGTGCTGATGGCTGTGGATGATAACTCAGTGGATATAGCATCAGGAAAAACCTAGCCTACAGTTTATATTCTCTCTGAGGTAAAATCCCGATTTTTCTCTGTGAGTTGCAGCTTGTACATTAGCCTCAGAGAAAGAGGAGCAGACTGTGTAGGAAGTGGATTTCAACCGTTGAGTTGACACCTCTTCATTTCCAGTGTGAGTGTTGTACCTGCAAGCGAGAGAAGAGGTCTCTCTGTCCTTGGCAGGCCTCCCTGCAACATTTGAGTGGCAGTATTGATCCCACCTATTTTTCAACTCTAATTTTGGCAGCTTTGGACACCGACCCACAGACTTGAAGGTTCAAGGGATATTTGAAGCATGGTTTTGCGTCACCACAGAAACTCATTTAAACCATCAACCTAAAACTAATGCACCTAAAGGCGACAGTCAACGCAATGTCACACTTAACACATGGTTGTGTCCTGAGCAATACACCTGCCGTGGCATATTGGGTATGGGTGCAAAAGCTCAGGTGGACTTCGAAGGAGAGCTGTACCCAGCATGCCATTTGGCAGGTTTTCAACAGCTAATCCTAAAATCAGCATCTCTGGTAAGAGCTGTGGTCTCATCCGACCTTTCCTTGTCATTACAGAGAAAAGATGTGTGATGGCTCTTGAAGGTTAATCTTTATACTTCTGTTCTACTTCTTAGCTTTCATGAAATTGGAATGGCTGTCTGGCAAGCTATCAGTATGTGCAGGCCCGTTCAGCTGGCCGTGCCACACTTGGTGATCTGTGACATCTTAACTTCATTTTCAATTTCCCACATTTTCCACCCCAAAAAAGTGAGAAAAGATACAGTAATATATAGAAAGTGTCTGCTTCCGCCAATTGTATCTCTTTGGAGCCGCAGCAGTATCAGTGACTAACCGGCACCAAATCCATTTCAGGGGTAAATTGTTTCACAGCTTTCCATTTTGTAAGACAATATGCTCCCTTAGTCCTCCTAAATGTATCCCCTCCTCAACCTCTCCCTTTCACCTCCTTACCGATTTTTTTTATTTATTTTCCTCCTTAATCTTCTGCACTCAGATCCGGGCAGATCAACTCTCTTCATGGAGTTTCTAACCAGGAATAACAAGGAACATGATATGAGGCATCAAAAACATGATTTGTGATGAAAAAACATGTTTTCTCTGTCTCTCTCTCTCTCTCTCTCTCCTGGTACGGACTCTGTGTCTGTTGGAATTTAAGACCTTGAATCTCTACAAGAATGAATGCAAACACAGATAATAACCGGGGAAATCCATTCGGTGGAGCAGCTGTGACCCTTGATTTTCTCCGGGACCCTGCAGTAATCTCTTGCCAGAGGACAGCACTGACAAAGTATGATGTGTACACCCTCCCTGCATGCAAGATATCGCAAATAACTGGTGATGTGATTTAGTAATGTAGGCATTAGCCTTTATATTATTCTGCATTTTCAGACAGCACCAAAGATGATTTTTCTAACCATTGGTGACGTAATCTTGAGTATATTATCTTCGAGGAAAAGTCTTTGGGTTCTTTCTCCTTTTTAAACAAACGTAGCTGAGGAAGGTGCTCGATCTTAATGTTTGCTTGAAGCCCCGGTCACAAGAAATTGGCTCCAAACGTCCTTGTAAAAGTGCATCCAGCTTGTATTTTTGAAATCTTCTTGTTTTCTCGAAGATGCTTCTGCATAGTTAGAAAAGAGACAGATTGAGCTGCAAATCTGAGCTGTTGGATGGAGTGTTTGCTTTTCTGATTCAATTGTTGAGTATATTGCAACAGTGTTATTTGGAGTCAAAGCTGAGTGCACCAAGCCAGACAGCAGCGTTAGCCCTCAGTGCCTGTAGCCCCACCAAGGTAAATAATCACCAGCTGCCACTGGTGGACTGTGCAACACAACTAAGCCACGACAGCTTCCTTTCTCTAAGACTTTACAGCCCTCGTTGCGCTGCTAAGGCTGTTCTCTGTCGGTCGACTGCATGAATTTGCATGTCACACTTATGTATATATTTTAACAAAGATTTTCTTCAGCTGCACCAGCGGCAGCAAATTAACCGAAACAAATTTCTCTGACACATTTTTGTCATTTGAATAGCAGACATGACCTGATTTTGATACCAAAATCTATCTGCCAGATTGCAGAGATATCATTCAGGGTCTTCAGAGGGTGAATCGTCTTTGTTGACCTTCCTGACTTTTATACATGCTGTTCTACTTTCTGGTGTTTTTTTTATTTTTACAGATCATCGCACATTTTCTCAATAACCATTGTAGCCTGTAGCGGCAAATAGTGAAGTTTCTGACCTTTTTCCTGAGATCATGTCTTTTCATAGCAGTACTATACAGTCACTGCATGGAGTTTGAAACGCTATTATGGGAGGGAAAAGCAGCAACAGACACTTTTTGTATAAAGTGAATTAAATTTGGATGTAGCTGTGTGTGTGTGTTGTCCTCAGCTTTTGTCATGAAAACACCAACATTTCAAATATAGTATAAAAAATACATCTTAGCAACACATTCATTTGTTTCAATTTATATTTTTGGCCTTTTTTGGCGGGCGGACAGAGTGAGAGTGAAAGGGGCGAGAGAGAGGGACAGCATGCTTTAACAGAGGGCTTAATTCTGCCATGTTTTGCAGGGTTATGTTAAAATAAATGATATCCCCGGGGGGTGGGGGCGTTATGCATAAAGTGATCAGAGGTCCGAAAATGGGTCTTAAGATAAATAACGAACAGTCCCTGAAAAAAAATCTTCAAACGCCGTACTGCAAGACACGGTCCGTCTGGGAACACTGAATTTACTGTATCACAACATGGCACAACAACAGTGTCCAAAAAGTACGAGAATCGCACTTACCGGATGGTAATTGGAATCACATTTACTTTTTCATATTTCTTCAGATAAATCTTTATCTAACGCTGGCAGATGTAGCCTCGGTGTATTTGGATACACAAATCCATGCAAGCTGTGTTTGAGGTAATTCGGCATTCTTCCAGTTTAATCAAGTCACCCCCAACACCAGACAAACACACACACACACACACACACACACAAACACACACACACACTCCCTCACTGTTTTGAAAGCCACAACATTTTCAGGCAGAAACATCAAGCGATGTTGCTGCATGTAAAAGTTCTTCTTCCCATTCACATTTCTGTTTATCTCCTCTTCATTACAGTCTCCCTCTATCATTGCCGCTCAGAGTCGCAGCGACTTGACACCGCTTCCAGGAATGAGCCTCACCTCTTAGAAAAACAAACCGCGTATTCACCAGTCAGGATTTAGTCGACTTTTCCACAGTGGCTTTGCATAAATCAACTTTGGAAGTGATCCCTAAAGAAGAGGGAGGGAGGGAAGGGGGCATCATGGGGGCTGAATCGTGATAAAACCCAACAATCAGTTTTAATTCTTCACAATAGTGGGAGAAACTCCTAACCTAACAGCACACTGTGCCTGAACGGTGGGTGAGATGTTGGCTGCTCACGGGTCATCTCCTATAAGCACCGTTTTGGTTTAGCTACTCCCACACTGCTGTATTGTAGAACTGCTACATGTCAAAAGTATGCGTGACACACACACACACACACACACACTCTAGTAGGCCTCTTTGGATACACAGCACTGTTGATCAATATGCGTGATGCAGGTTGAAGTGAAGAGATGCTTGGCTTACTGACACCTACACAAAAACCAATGCCTCACAGAGACGTGACACTAAAACATCCTCCTCCGCTTGACATCACTTATTTAACATTTATTACATCAACACTTTGCCCAGCGGCTCCGGTGAAGCGTGGACAGCGTGGACAGCGTGAGAGGCTTTTTGAGGGATGAAAGTGTTGTTTTGCAGATATTTGTCATTTGTGCTAAGTTTCATCACAGTGTATGATTGCGTGGTTAAAGTGAGGTGGGCATGTGGGTCCATTATCCAGCAGGTAACCAATAGTAGCGAGAGCAACAATAGTCAGGCTGCACACTTTATTCCCTGTTTACTGATTGGTGAAAGTAACCTAACCACGGGGAAAAAATGTCACTTTTCTCACAATGGGTAAATATAGCTCCTGCAGATAGCTTTGCTTTTATGTGCAGAGGAGTTGAGACCTACTTTCAGAAGTTGTGGCTGTCGCCCCAAAACAGCAGAAGTAAATGGATTTGTACATGTGGTGCAGAAAGCAAGGATGTAGCTGTGGCTTAGCTCCTAACCGGCTGCACGTCTTCCGACTGGGAAAACGAACGGGATCACATATCACCAGTACCGGTCTCCCTTCACTGGCTTCCTGCCCGTTTCAGGATCGATTTTAAGATTTTGTTGCTTGTTTTTTCAGGTTTCGAATGGACTTGGGCACCACCTTATCTAGCAGAACTATTGCATCTCCATACGCCAGCTAGAGCACCAAGGTCGACCAATCAGATGCTCCTGGACGTCCCCAGAACCAGACACAAACCCAGTGAAAACTGAACCTGCAGTGGCCGACCCTGTTCTCTGGAAACAGCCTACGGATTCATATAAAAACTGCTGAGAACGTATAAACCTTTAAATCACAGACCCACCTCTTCTCATTAGCATTTCATTGACTTGAGCCTGACTTCATTTTCGGGTGTGCTGACTGTATTTCAAGCCACACTGGTTAGAAGCAAAATGTCCACATTTACTACATGTGGTATCAAAGTATGCAGACAGTTTGGTTTTATGTGTTGGGCTTTTTTTAATATCTGCCTCTGGAATTTGGGAGGCCACGGAACAATAAAGGTGGTTAGACTTTAATTTGGTTCAGCAGTAAAATATAAGAATTTATAGAAGTAATAAAAATACTAAACAGCAACATTTCTTTCCAGAAAATACATCCTAATTTCTTTGGGTGATCCACACATCTCACTATGGGCAGCTTTATTAGGGACTATTTGTTTGGCAAAAAGGCATGCCAATGAATCAGTATGTTCCAAACACTTATCCCTTTGCCAATAAATCACTAGCAAAGTGGCTCTGTTCTGGCAGCAGAGCTTTAAGGAGATGAGGGCCGTAGCCAATATTTTAAGAATACTAAAGTACAAGTCCCCATACATACCCAAAAGGGATGTTTTACCGTTACTGAACACATGATTTATTCCAAAATCAGGAGTCAATCATCTTAATTTATTTATTTTAGTTGTATTAAAATGTTAATATCCTGAATCTTTACTGGGATCAGTGATAACAACTGTGTGTTGCCAGTACACTGTAAACTCCCCTAAAACACTAACAAGACTTACAACACAGGCTGACATATTTTTTCTTGCCGCCTCAGATTTCTAACTAAAAAGTGTCCATGCCAGGCTGTTTTGAAAACTTTCGATGCTCTATATGTCCAAAAGGATTTTCAAATGTGTCTGATTTGTGGTCACACCCCAATCGGTGACATCCCAGCAGGTGTCACGGCCTCAACAGCTGTTTGGAAATGTCTGTGATGGCATTGCTGAGTGGGGTGGAGCCACAAGTGCAGCATGTCTAATGAGTTTCTGCCCACAGAGAGCAGCAGCAGTCCTTTGTGGTTTAGTCCTGATTTACCCATCAAGGACAGTTGACTGAAGAATTCCTTTAGCTGTCAGCGGAGACTTCAGGCTATGGTTTAAAGGTTTTTCAGTCCTGAAATTGTGGGAGAAATACTTGAAACTTTTGACAAGAAAAGATCAGCTTCAAAGATATTTAGCAGAAAGATAACGGCTGCAGCTTTGATGTCAGAACACTACTTTTCAGGGTGAACAAAAGTTTTTATAATGTGTTAAATTTTCTTTTTTTGCATTTAACATTGACCCCTACAATTATCCTTGAATGTATTTCAATAAAAAAGACCCCGAAAATATGAGGTATTCAAATGTCTTTCTTTGATTATTCTAATTTAATATATTTCTACGAATAAGCTGATCGAGATTTCTTATTTTTCAGAAAGCTATTCTGATCAATCCAGTGTCTGATGTACCATTATAAAACCTTCTTCCTTAGTCCAAAAGATGGTTCGACCAAACCTTTTAACTGCAAAGTGATCCTATCCACTTTTGCAACTTGTCTGAAGATGCGAACACTACCCGATGCACAAATGGGCACTTGGACTTCAAATAATTGTGATTTACACATGCTTTAAACGGGGGCAGTTAAAAAGGCCAGTCACAATAAACATGGTGCTTCATCCAGCATGTAATCTAACTCCACAACACTATTGCTTCAATATATTTATCTATGGAGGGATGCAAGTGGGGGGAAAAGTGTAATGCTATATTCAAATAAATAATCATAATCATATGGAGTAGCAAAACATTCGCATCCCTACTCATCACATTCTGGCACTTTGTCAGACGTCCCTAACTGGGTAGCACACTGACTGGAGCACAATAACAACAACATGGTTAACATGGTGAAATCAAACAAAAGCTCCTGCTTAGGTTTACGTGATGAAACCACTTGCTTGGCTTTAGGGAACACCTCATGGTCGGGCTTTAAATAATGTAAACCGACCATAAGAACAGGCTGGGATTAACCAGCCAGTGGGTTTTAGAGGCATGTTTGTCTCAGACACACAGTTATGTGGCTGTGGTTAGACAGAGGGGTTGATGGTTGAGACAGAAAGGCTCTAGATCGGCTCTCACGTATTACCTGTTGCTGTAGGCGAGAGGTGAGTGTATCTATCTAAAGAGTCTCCTCGTAACCTACCGTGACCCTGGTGGGGGAGTTTGCGCTCACAGCAGCACATTGTGAGATATCCATGTAAGAACTCAAAAACAGACCAGCATGTTTTTCCTATTTTCTTGTTCCACTTGTTTAATTTCAACTCAATTCAGTATGAAAATCAAATAACAGCAAACATAACGTTTTATTTATTTGCTGTCAAACAGCTAAATTGCAAGTCGGTTTCATTTTGAAGATATTTTTCTCGATACAGGCAGCTGCAGATGCTGTTCCTAGCAAAAGTTCCTTTCTGTAAATTACTGATCATGTTCTCTGCAGTGTGATTATTGTACTGTACTGAAATGAGTGGGAAGCACTGACGTATTGATTGATGGAAGGTTGTCATGGTATTATTGGTCAAACTTGGTGCCAGTATACATAAGGACACGTCATATTGAGTTTGACAGGATGAAAAGATGATTGGATTTTGGATTTTTGGATTGTTTAGGGGCCTATATTCCCTGACCTCTCATGAGCCTACAAAGCAGGAGCTCAGTGCAGTCAGATCTTTTCCACATCCAAACTATGAGGGACATGTAAATGATATCAGGTTTCATGGTAATGATTAAATTGTTGCTCACTGCTTCATGACAGCTTGGCAGATTAATGCTGCCATGTGAACTTATTTACCAAAAACTTACATTACATTTACCCATATTTCTTCAGAAAGCTACACCGCTGGTACTCGTAAAACAAATAAACTCTCGGGAAACAATACATTTCTAGATGCTAGATTAAAACAGAAAATATCCCATGCTCTGCATTAGTATCTGTCTTAAACAGCCAGCGTTGGTCAATCCTCAGCTGATATCACCGAGCAGCACATTATCAGTGCAGACGTTCGACCACCTGCTCCTGCTAATACAAACAGCACGTCTCTTTGCAACATTAGAAGCTCAGTCATCCCTGTAATAGTGCCTTCACATGCAAGATCATCATTCCTCCTGCCTAACTCCCGATCCTGGCTTCATCTCACTCTCACTCGTTGTGTCTGTTGATCTGCGTTTCTCAGCCTTAATGTGCTGCTCGGCTCCGCATGCCTCATCCCTCCTCGCCCCTATCTGCACACGGTCTACACTACCTGTAGTCCTGGCTTCAGCCAGGCCCTATTTGTCCTTTCCCCCACGGACGTTTTCATTAAGATGGTGTCAGGATAAACTCGGCTCATTCTGCATTATGTTTACTCACGGAGATACAGTCCAGGACGTCTCTCTTCTTCGTTGCGATCGGACCAGGCTGCACATGGCACTTTAAATAAATAAAATGAATACAAGAGAAACTTAGCTGAGATATGATTAAGTGATGTACATTATAATTAAACATTAGCATTATGGCAACTCTGAGCGGACACATTACCTTCGATACAAAACAGGTGTTAATCATAGGGTAGTCTGTGACACGAGCAACTCTCATTTTCATGTTAATATACTTCAGCTAGTATGGAAAATGAATGCTCATAATCAGGGATTGTTCAAAAAGAGCACAAAAAGAAAGGACCGTGCAGCCCCTTGTGATGGTACGAGTCACGTAGCATTTGAATAAAGCCCGGCAGGCATCTGCTGGTCGTGCAGCAGAAGCAAGTTACAATGAAGTCTCCACTTCAGAGGGTGAATAACTCTGCCTTTCCTTTCAAGACAACCACAGTCAGGTCAAACAAAGATTGATCGCAGCAAACGTAGTAATGGAAGCAGTGATTCATAATGTACTGTCAAGGCTGCGTTGAGTGGAATCATTCAAGTCGTTTTGTGCCAATTAAAGCTCATTTGACATGAACCCTTGTGGAGCTAACACCATGTGCATTTAACAAGAGCAGCAGCAGTCCTTTCTGCGCCGTGTGTATCAGAGACCATCAGGCCGCGGCGCATACAGAGCATTATCGAGCTGTCACTGAGAAGGTTGTCTTAAGTCACGTCCGGCGTTGCAACAAAAATCACAGAGGGTTATCACGGGATATGTGCCCCATTTCCACTCATTCCATAAGAGACGCTGACAGCCCGTTTCACTTTGTAACCCACACCTCCTCCTTTCTTGCGACGGTGCCGAGTCTCATTGGATTGTTCTTAATTATTCACTCCTGTTCGAGAACAGCAGAGCAAATCAGGCATGGAGAATGAGTCCTCCGACAAGGACTTTAACAGACGTGATTTTTCTTTTGTCACTTTTTTTGTCTCAGAACGGTTGTTGCAAATTTCCCGACAATTGCCAGGCTTCCCAGTGACACCATGATTGTCGTCTGCGTTACACACAGCGTGTGTTCAGCCAGGTGCTTTCTGCGTGGAGCTCTTTCATGGGCTTATAAGGCTTGACAGGAGGATTAAAATGGCATTTTGAAGAAAAGCTCAGACAGAAGCTTCCTAGCTGGACCTCCCAGAGGTTCTTGATGGTGGTAGTAGTGAGGAATAGTTCATTTGTAGTTCACGCTCTAATGTGAATCACTTTGTGTCACGTCATTAGACAGGAACAAATTCTGTCAAGTCTTATACTGAAGTACAATATCAAGTACTTCATTTTATACTTTTTACTATTACTATTACTACTTTTTTTTCCTATCCACTACAGTTCAGCGAGAAGTCTTTCAGAGAGAAATTCACAGCTAGAGTTAGTAGTTGTCTTGCAGTTTAAGATCTTAAAACATCATTTTATAATAGAGCGTATTTTCGCCATGGAAATGTTCAGTCTTCTCTCCCATCCAGACTGAAACGTCTCAGCAACTAGAGGAAAAGGTTGAGATGGCTATTTGTACAAATATCCATGATCCCAAGAGGATGTATTCTACTGGCTTTGTGAGGACAGCTGAGCTATCTCCATGACAACTGTGCAAACTCCATCCACTGAAAAAGCCTGTTGGATGTGGTTGAGTTGTCCCATTGCTTTGGGGTTTGTTTTGGACTCCAACAATAAAATTATGCTGACATGTTATTGTAATAAAAAACGATGATATGCATTAAATATGTATATGGCAAATACTTTTGGGCTTTGCAATGTTTTGCTTAAATAGAATAAAATATTTATTGATTAATTTATTGAGTCTCCAATTGTTGTATTTATTATTTGTATTTATTTTTATTTGCAGAACTAAAACACATGAATACTTTCTCCACCGTATTCAGCATGTTCAGCACTAAATCAACAACGTCGGTTGTTCCAGATGCAGGAATCCACAGTCACTGACTCATCCAAAGTTTGCAAGTGATGCAACTAAGTAGTACTGGCAGTTTAGCAAGGCGAGGAATACCTCTCTGCAATCTGCAAAAGAGATGGCTTTAATCCAAGATGTTGAAGGTAGTATTCATTTCAATTGATACGACTGATGAGAGGCTGTAAGAGGCAGAGAGAGGAAGTAAAGAACAACATTGCCCTCTATTGGTCTGTTGAACGGGTTACTAAAGAAGAACATGTGAAAACAGAACTCTGAGGTGTGACATAAGAATAAAACGTGATCTTCCTATGAATAAAAATAAACCGAAACCATTTAGATTTTCCTGTTAATGTCTATGAAGACAGTGTGCCCTTCTGCAATGCAAAGGTGAAATGTTGTGTTAAGTTTAATGAAATACTTTAAGACTACAATGTTGGGTTTTATATACTTTACTTGAGTATTTAAATTACCTTTTCAAATTAAGATTTTGTATACAAAACACAGGATTAGTTAATTATGATGCAGTATAGATTTAATTACCCAGCAGGATCTCAAACAAGTTAGAATTAACTCAACGTCAACATTAAAGTATTGCTTGGTGTACTTTTACATTTAATACTTTAGTTTATTACGGTTTGAACACAGGGCTTTTTACTTGTGGAATTTGTTTACTTTGGTATTTTATTAGTTCAAGATTGAAATGTTCTGAATACTTTTCTCCTTCGATCAATGAGAGGAGCTGCTCTCATTAGTGAGATTTTATAAATACATCTGGGGGGTTCCTTTTCCAAGTGAAAG
The DNA here is from genome assembly GCF_963514095.1 of Eutrigla gurnardus. Classification (NCBI taxonomy): domain Eukaryota; kingdom Metazoa; phylum Chordata; class Actinopteri; order Perciformes; family Triglidae; genus Eutrigla; species Eutrigla gurnardus. The sequence goes on along the minus strand of NC_139928.1, from coordinate 6,403,057 downwards.
GTTAACGGATAGTGTGTGCCAAGTACAGATTGTATAATCATGCAAGACCATTAATATTGAATATTAATATGGCCTTTACTTTAGTAAGAAAACATTGAATCTGTATATTATAGTTCCATAGAAACCAGCTTGAGCATTAAAAACATCCATTTATAACACTATGTGCAACTCGATGCTTGTCTAAACATCATTGTAGTTGGAAGTGTTTCTGATATTTTATTTTTTAAATCGGACTTTGTCGTAGCAATATTAAACTTGAGTTGCTTAACATGTTTTAGCTAGAACACGAAAATACAATAATCAAATCACTTAGTTTCCACCTTTTAGAATTCCAACTTGTTACCCAAGCTTTTATCAAACCGCCTGCAGAGGGAGACAAAGACTGCAGTTTTTAAGAAGCTGATCCACACTGGTGATGTCACATCTACAGTACATCGTCAACTTGGGTCGTCCATTTCAAAATGTTGGACAAAACCATCGTCATTAAATATTAATTCACTGCAGATGTGATGATGATCCACTGTTTTACACGGCTGATTAGTTGGACGACTTGTGAGGAACAGTTTTTCCACCTCTCCACCAGCAGGGAGCAACACATCTGATCACCCTTACATAACAGTCTGTACTACAGCCTTGTGAGAGTTATGTCCAATTACGAACCTGCAACTCCACTACAGGGTGACATTATAAAAAATATGGGATATTTTGGCAGTTTTGCATTATTGAAGCCAATTGAGAAATCAAAACCTCACATGCAGTCTCACTGAAGCTTCATAATTTGTATGATCCAAACTATTGAGGAAATTGATAAGTTAGCCGTTACCAAACCTGCCACAGTAGAATATCAAGCATATACTACACGGCAAGACACCAATGACTTCAACAACAAACTGTGCATTTATATGTTTTTTTTATTCGTTTTAGTACAACAGTTCAAGTCAACTATCTACTGTATGTATTGAGATGCCCAAGTGTATTGCTCGTTTGCATTCCGTGTGTAGACCCCCTATTCAGTGATGTTAAACATGGCATCCGTTCCCATGTCCGGCATGTTAATTCACAGCAAGACGTTATGTGCTTCGAAGACAACCCCATATTTTTACAAAAGCGAATTATCAGCAGTGGCACAAAAACATTACCTGCAAGAACAAACTTAGCAGAATCTGGGTAGCAAAGCTGCACTAAACACCTGCATGTATAACAGCTGAAGTCGTGATCAAACCGTGTGCTACTTTTTTTCCTTATCATATACAGTAAGTGCCAAGAACAGGTGTGGTTCACAGGGACACATTTCAAAACGCACTATGAGATAGGCAGGGATAAAATACCTATGCATAGAAACATGCTTCCTCAAAAAGGATAAAGTACACACTGCAAATTTTTCAAAAAGGGCAGAAGCTGCACTGACAAGCTACATATCAAATGGAATAGACTCGACAAGTGGGGGAAATAATCCACATGTAAAACCAGCGCAAGTACACTTATAGCAGGAAAATTGGAGGAAAAAAAACTCACTAAGTAGAACTTGGATTTATTTCAAAAAAGGTGGGTAGTGAACACAACAAAAATACTGGCCGAACAAAAAATAAATCAATCTTTGGATACGTAAAAAACCCTATACAATCCCCCATTTGCAACTTTCAGGCTTCAGTGCCGTCTTTGGTTTCCTTGTTCTTTCGCACCTCTTCCAACTTCTTGTCCTATTAGAAAAAGAAGAGGAATAAAAGAGAACAGGAAAAAGGTTAGGTTCCAACATCCTGTTGAAAAATAAATCAATCATGCAACTTCATCCATACAACATTAACACTGACCTTCTCCTTGAACTTCTCGTTCATGGCTGCCATAAGTGCTGTGCGGTTCTCTTTGTTGGCTTCCATCTTCAGATTGAGCTTCTCCTCAGCCATCTTACTGAAGTTGTTGTTCTCCTCCATAGCTTTCTGTAGCACTTCCTTTTCATGCTCACGCTTCTCAGCCAAGTGCTTCAGAACCTCTGCTTCATGGTTCTGGGGAAAAAAAAAAAAAATACATAAAAAAAAGTTAGGTTAAGCCCATTGCGATTTTTTCCCTCAACCCAACATGCACCACAAGAATTCAAATGCTGGTGACCACAATGTGCAAAAGACTAAAGGGTTTCAGTGTTTAACGGTTTACAAAAAATGCATGTTTAGGTTTGTAGGACACTATGATGCTCAATTTACATTACAATGCATCTATTTTACCTTGCGTCTCTCTTCTGCGGCATCCAGCTTCCTCTGAATTTCCTCCAGCGAGACATCCTTCTTCTTGGGAGGAGACAGGGGAAAATCACCCTTGGCATCCGGGGCAGGATCACCCAGGATGACCTCAAAGGCTTGACCAGAGGCCCGCTTGTCAAGCTCCTTGACCAGGATATCTGAAGGGACAAAACATTTAAAAAAGGTAAGTAAAAACAAGGCATTTAGGCACAGTGAACCTTCATCAAGCAGTACTCTGTTGTCAAATCTTAGTGTTATAATTCACCTTTAGGGCCGTCCATCTTAAGAGTGTGCTTCAGGTCAAAATGCCTGAAGGGGAAATAGAAGAGAAAAAAGGTCAGAATGTGATTAACCAGCTCATGAAATATTAGGCGATGGCTCTAAATGTTGGTGACCCCTAGCGGATGTTTTACACCATTTCCAATGCAACCTCCGTCTAAATAAGCCAAGCTAAAAATCAAAGCTGTGGCAACACCTCGTGGCCGCCCTCGGAACTGCAAGCAACCACCGCCCATCAATCCGCCCCAACGGCCGCATGTTACACACCATTGTTTATCTCCCAACTTGCGGCCGCAGCGACATTCAAATCCATCGTGCGCAACCGAGGCCGCTTTATATGTCGATAGGAGAGGCGTGGGCATATTTCCGCTTTTCAAAAAGCCAACCAACCGCCGCCATAACGACACAAGTCGCGTTTTGTTGAAACAAAAGGCTGGTCAGGGTGGCAGTGCCAGCTGCAGACAGGCCTGCAGTCTGCCTACTGAAAAAAAAAAAGAGAGAAGCCAAAATGCACCATCTGAAATGAGATTAGTGAGCACTGAGCATATCCGGGAGAGATGGGGGTAAATCCAGCAGAAAGCACCTGTTCCTTGCACCATGTGTTTGAGCCGCAGGAGGAGGGAGGGGAGGGGAGGGGGACTACATGCAAGGCGACCTCGGAATTGCTGGATCATTGTGCTCAAATGTAATGTCAGAAAATATCAATTGAAAAATTTATATCGACTTAGATCTTGAGAATCGTTAGAGCAACGACAATAAGCCGTCATGTCGTAGTTAAATAGTTGGTGTTAGTCATAAACATCACCGAACATGGGGTTAGTGAGTGAAAAGACCACTCCCCTAATTGTTCATAAAAGGCTCCCAACTAGCTACAAGTCTGCGTTGTCTTTGCTTTCCATGTAAAAAAAAAGAAAAAAAAGCTAATGCCGATTACTTTAAAACGATATTTAGTAAATTCCCAGACTTTGCAAATACCAAATATGGCATTTTAGATTTCAGTGGAGTGCAGATAGGCTTCACACAATGATCTCCACACAGTCTCATTTTGGATTGGGTTTACTGGGAGATTTGTGGTGTCATTAGCTCGAGCAAACAAAGGCGCGTTTGACAGCAACGTGAGAGCAGCTGCACACAAAGACGGGCTGGTTGCTTCCACAGGAAAATGTCCAGGAAAAAAAAACACACGCTGGAGCTGTTGAGGGGTGAATAAAAACGTTACTTTCCTGCTTCCTACACATTCACAGACATGAGCCAAGTCTTCAAAATCCACCCTCCACCCCCCCTCTGTCTCCGTCGGTGCCAACTGTGCCAGCGTCTCCCATCACACAATAGGCTAACAACTGACCGCCCACCCACATAAAGTCAACCACCAACCGACGATTCAGTCTCGTTTTTTGTCGTTGAAATAACCCCACAACGTATTTTTTAAAGTGGCTGACGAGATTTAAGAAAGAATACACGGACACATGTCTGTCGTGGTTTTGAAATTGTGCACGTGATACGCAAACAAAAGCGACACACACCATTCACCAAACAAAAAAAACTTAAAAAAGACAAGTTTCAGCAGAATTGAACACCATGTAAAACAATAAATGCGAACGTTATTAAAAACATCAAACGTGCCTCGCGTGCACCGCGTCGAGTTCAACAAGCTTTTTACTTACAGGTGGAAACAGATAATCCCTACACGGTTAAACAGCTGCTGTGTCACACCCACCTTCAACGAGCCCTGGATGCTGCGCTCCTCTCTCAAAGATTTCACCGCGAGCCCTGTGCTCGAGCGCGCCACACGCGCGCTCATAAATGGAGCAAAGCGAGTGGCGTCACGCTCCTCTCTGCCAATCATTGGTTTTCTCCTGGCTCTCAGGGGCTTCTGGGAATTGTCGTTTTGCGGTGACTTTACGTCGAGACAATGAGCTTTAATTATCCCACGAGTCAAAATGGATTAAATATTACAATGAATAGAAAACTGGGTGAGGCAGCTTTCATAGTAACATGTTGGAAAGCAGTTTATAGAAAATATCACTGGCAATTGGATCATTCCCTCATACAGTGATTTGGGTTTATTGCTCCACCTATGTCTGAAAACATGATCTTAAAAGTAACATTGCAGCAAGTAAAACGTAACATAATTTTAGTGTACAAGTAAAATCATAGGATAGCATTCACATACACAAGAGCTTCAAAGTGATGAATTAAATATAAACAGGCACAATGTTCCCATCCACAAACGGTCTTCCAAAGCTTCCAAATGACCACGCTTTTAAATACACTCATAACATTCTGTATCCACTACTTTATCTGCTCAGTCTTTCAAAACTAGTTCTGGAAAATGTAATCATAGTCGCCATAATAGCTGAACAAAAAAACATGATATTGATTGATACATTTGGTATTTGAGATCTTTCCCTCTAGTAAATAATCCAGTGGTTTTAGAAGGTGCAGACATCACTGAAGAGAGTTCAAGACTGAAAGAGGCCGCTCTTGAAATGTATCATGCAGGTCCAAGCACTTTTATCAAGAAACGTAAAGTGTCTTTGATCCCGACCAGTTCTGGATGTGACCTCTGACCCCCACTGAAAAGGAGGAAGAAAGGGCCTCAAAACTGAAAATAAAATAAGATACATGTGTTGAGAAGTGCAGACAGAAGAAGGCCTCATAGCAAACTGTCCTACAGGAATTGATTGGGTCTGCTGCAGCCCAGCCTTCCTATTCTGCTGATATCAGTGCACACACCGTTAGAGTGTACGTTAACAAAGCTGAATTAGCAATAACCACTGGTGCATGGTGTAAGGGCTGCACCGCTGCAACATGCTGGGCAGAAAAGAGGAGAAGTTGTACAACTTAGTCTGTCACAAATAAAAAATGCCTTTTTATCCCTTTTAAATCCTTGCTACCCCCCTGACAATGTAATAGCGTCTCAAAAATGAGATGACACAAAAACAGCTTTTGTTATTCCTGCTATCATCCCTTTCTTTAATTTTTCTATATTCTAACAAATAATTGGTCATTAGCAGGATTCAGCACCAGTTTTGTTGCAAGAAACCCTGATCTTGGTCCCCCTTAGATGAAATGTTCTGCCCCTTTTAATGCGATTAATCATCATTGTTCATCCATGTTTCCCAGAAGTACCTCGCCTGCTGTTGCATACTTCTTAACGTTCTGCATATTTTATCACAGACTCTCCGTGGCTCTTCTTCCACAGTTTCATACAGCTCTCCAATAAAACTCTCCGGGCGTTATGCAAATGGTAATGCTGGGACTGAATTCAGCTTCAATCGACACAGACTATTTGATTTCAGACTATTTTTAGCCCGAACATCATTCTGACAACAGGAGGAGCAGTGATGGTTCAATCAGAGTGATGCTGTACTAGAAATATTTGCAACCACGTAGCCTACAGTCTGATCTATTTTTACTGTTGCCGTGTGGATGTCATTTCATGTTGTGATTTAGGCCACTGATTTATAATTTTTCTGAAGGCCCTTTTAGTGGGATGTTTCGGTGCAGAAAGAGAACGAGAGAAATGGCTGCACACTGGAAGCATGTACAGCATCCTCTCCTCCATCAGGTCACGGAGTGGAGCGCTGGCCGGACTCATCAGATGGCTCCAGCCAGCCTGATTCAGTCTCAGCAGCCAACAGGGCCACGTTGGTTTCGATGTTGGAGAAGAAACATAATTACTCACATCAGCATTCAGACACAATTCTTCATTTCCCAAAGGTCACTGGTACAAATCCCCAGGGTCTGGGTGGGAAAATTGAAAAAATAACATGAAAATAACATGCTCCCATAAGGGACAAGGTGCCTTTGAGACGCCGCTGCTTATTGTTAGTGCAGGACCTGGTGGTGGTCAACGATGAGAGATGAAACAATGTTTGGACCCTCAAGTCTGCCTATTCCTGCCTTATAGATAACTCATTATCAGATACAAGTGGCACGTTTTCTTCTCTTCTTATTCTTGATATATAATTAAATAATTATTTTAGACGATATTTAGAAGCCATTATATTCTGTTGATATAATTATCACAATCTAATGATGAAGTTGCATATACGGACACAAAAAAATACAACATTGTACACTAAAAAAGGCCAAAACCAAATACTGTATAGTTTGTGCAAAGACATCAAATAAGTGATGTTGAAGCTGTTTAAATCACAATTTCTTATTTGAACATGCAATGTATGAAATTAAACAAACAGTAGCTTGTTTATTCTCCGGCTTCCTGCCAGAGTCCAAAGACATGCAGGATGGACCTGTCTGTCTCTACATGTCAGCCCTGTGATAGACTGGTTACCTGTCTGTCTCTACATGTCAGCCCTGTGATAGACTGGTTACCTGTCTGTCTCTACATGTCAGCCCTGTGATAGACTGGTTACCTGTCTGTCTCTACATGTCGGCCCTGTGATAGACTGGTGTCTCTCCATGTCGGCCCTGTGATAGACTGGTTACCTGTCTGTCTCTACATGTCAGCCCTGTGATAGACTGGTTACCTGTCTGTCTCTACATGTCAGCCCTGTGATAGACTGGTTACCTGTCTGTCTCCTCATGTCAGCCCTGTGATAGACTGGTTACCTGTCTGTCTCTCCATGTCGGCCCTGTGATAGACTGGTTATCTGTCTGTCTCTACATGTCAGCCCTGTGATAGACTGGTTACCTGTCTGTCTCTACATGTCAGCCCTGTGATAGACTGGTTACCTGTCTGTCTCCTCATGTCAGCCCTGTGATAGACTGGTTATCTGTCTGTCTCTCAGCCCTGTGATAGACTGGTTACCTGTCTGTCTCTACATGTCGGCCCTGTGATAGACTGGTTACCTGTCTGTCTCTACATGTCAGCCCTGTGATAGACTGGTTACCTGTCTGTCTCTCCATGTCGGCCCTGTGATAGACGTGTTACCTGTCTGTCTCTCCATGTCAGCCCTGTGATAGACGTGTTACCTGTCTGTCTCTAAATGTCGGCCCTGTGATAGACGTGTTACCTGTCTGTCTCTAAATGTCGGCCCTGTGATAGACTGGTTACCTGTCTGTCTCTACATGTCAGCCCTGTGATAGACTGGTTACCTGTCTGTCTCTACATGTCAGCCCTTTGATAGACTGGTTACCTGTCTGTCTCTACATGTCAGCCCTGTGATAGACGTGTTACCTGTCTGTCTCTACATGTCAGCCCTGTGATAGACGCGTTACCTGTCTGTCTCTACATGTCGGCCCTGTGATAGACTGGTTACCTGTCTGTCTCTACATGTCAGCCCTGTGATAGACTGGTTACCTGTCTGTCTCTACATGTCGGCCCTGTGATAGACTGGTTACCTGTCTGTCTCTACATGTCAGCCCTGTGATAGACTGGTTACCTGTCTGTCTCTACATGTCAGCCCTGTGATAGACTGGTTACCTGTCTGTCTCTACATGTCGGCCCTGTGATAGACAGGTGTCTCTCCATGTCGGCCCTGTGATAGACTGGTTACCTGTCTGTCTCTACATGTCAGACCTGTGATAGACTGGTTACATGTCTGTCTCTACATGTCAGCCCTGTGATAGACTGGTTACCTGTCTGTCTCCTCATGTCAGCCCTGTGATAGACTGGTTACCTGTCTGTCTCTCCATGTCGGCCCTGTGATAGACTGGTTATCTGTCTGTCTCTACATGTCAGCCCTGTGATAGACTGGTTACCTGTCTGTCTCTACATGTCAGCCCTGTGATAGACTGGTTACCTGTCTGTCTCCTCATGTCAGCCCTGTGATAGACTGGTTATCTGTCTGTCTCTCAGCCCTGTGATAGACTGGTTACCTGTCTGTCTCTACATGTCGGCCCTGTGATAGACTGGTTACCTGTCTGTCTCTACATGTCAGCCCTGTGATAGACTGGTTACCTGTCTGTCTCTCCATGTCGGCCCTGTGATAGACGTGTTACCTGTCTGTCTCTCCATGTCAGCCCTGTGATAGACGTGTTACCTGTCTGTCTCTAAATGTCGGCCCTGTGATAGACGTGTTACCTGTCTGTCTCTAAATGTCGGCCCTGTGATAGACTGGTTACCTGTCTGTCTCTACATGTCAGCCCTGTGATAGACTGGTTACCTGTCTGTCTCTACATGTCAGCCCTTTGATAGACTGGTTACCTGTCTGTCTCTACATGTCAGCCCTGTGATAGACGTGTTACCTGTCTGTCTCTACATGTCAGCCCTGTGATAGACGCGTTACCTGTCTGTCTCTACATGTCGGCCCTGTGATAGACTGGTTACCTGTCTGTCTCTACATGTCAGCCCTGTGATAGACTGGTTACCTGTCTGTCTCTACATGTCAGCCCTGTGATAGACTGGTTACCTGTCTGTCTCTTTATGTCAGCCCTTTGATAGACTGGTTACCTGTCTGTCTCTACATGTCAGCCCTGTGACAGACTGGTTACCTGTCTGTCTCTACATGTCAGCCCTGTGATAGACTGGTTACCTGTCTGTCTCCTCATGTCAGCCCTGTGATAGACTGGTTACCTGTCTGTCTCTCAGCCCTGTGATAGACTGGTTACCTGTCTGTCTCTACATGTCAGCCCTGTGATAGACGTGTTACCTGTCTGTCTCTAAATGTCGGCCCTGTGATAGACTGGTTACCTGTCTGTCTCTACATGTCAGCCCTGTGATAGACTGGTTACCTGTCTGTCTCTACATGTCAGCCCTGTGATAGACGTGTTACCTGTCTGTCTCTAAATGTCGGCCCTGTGATAGACTGGTTACCTGTCTGTCTCTACATGTCAGCCCTGTGATAGACTGGTTACCTGTCTGTCTCTACATGTCAGCCCTGTGATAGACTGGTTAAATGTCTGTCTCTACATGTCAGCCCTTTGATAGACTGGTTACCTGTCTGTCTCTACATGTCAGCCCTGTGATAGACGTGTTACCTGTCTGTCTCCACATGTCAGCCCTGTGATAGACTGGTTACCTGTCTGTCTCTACATGTCGGCCCTGTGATAGACTGGTTACCTGTCTGTCTCTACATGTCAGCCCTTTGATAGACTGGTTACCTGTCTGTCTCTACATGTCAGCCCTGTGATAGACTGGTTACCTGTCTGTCTCTACATGTCAGCCCTGTGATAGACTGGTTACCTGTCTGTCTCTATATGTCAGCCCTGTGATAGACTGGTTACCTGTCTGTCTCTCAGCCCTGTGATAGACTGGTTACCTGTCTGTCTCTACATGTCAGCCCTGTGATAGACTGGTTACCTGTCTGTCTCTCCATGTCGGCCCTGTGATAGACTGGTTACATGTCTGTCTCTACATGTCAGCCCTGTGATAGACTGGTTACCTGTCTGTCTCTACATGTCAGCCCTGTGATAGACTGGTTACCTGTCTGTCTCTCCATGTCGGCCCTGTGATAGACTGGTTACCTGTCTGTCTCTACATTTCGGCCCTGTGATAGACTGGTTACCTGTCTGTCTCTACATGTCAGCCCTGTGATAGACTGGTTACCTGTCTGTCTCTACATGTCGGCCCTGTGATAGACGTGTTACCTGTCTGTCTCTAAATGTCGGCCCTGTGATAGACTGGTTACCTGTCTGTCTCTACATGTCGGCCCTGTGATAGACTGGTTACCTGTCTGTCTCTACATGTCAGCCCTGTGATAGACTGGTTACCTGTCTGTCTCTACAAGTCAGCCCTTTGATAGACTGGTTACCTGTCCAGGGTGAACCCTGCCTTCACCCAATGTAGGATCGGCTCCAGCCCCCCTGAATACAGCATAAATGGTAGACGATGGATGGATGAGCTTGTTTATGTAATGTGAGGGGCTGAGGGGAAGGCCAATCAGAGACATCCACACAGGTGGATCCACCCACTCTCATTTTGGGAGCTGATCTCCTCATCAGGGGAGAATAAAGGACAGTCAGAGAGATGACGCGTGCTGAGATTGAAGAGCTTTCAGGCGCTTTCCCCTGAGCTCTTCTGGGGGAACTTTTGTTGTATTCGGAACCGATAAAATCAACTCGGCTTAAGTAGTTTTGGGTTTTAATGAAATAGCTCCAGCAGGAGCGAGATTTATTGTTTGGTTGTAAGACTTTGGGTTAGGGTAAATTAAACCCCTTGTCTTTGATTGGTGAACTATCACATTTCAAATCCTGCGACAGCAATCAAAGCTGCTTTCACTGAAAAATCTCTTGCATGTCACCAATCTTGCACCCAATATCACTTGTAGTCTAACCACATCAATATATTTTTAACAGTGGTGAAAGTGTTATTAGCTTAGCACAAAGTGGAATTTGGAGGGGGAGATGTAGATAATCCAGGAATTTAAAACGCTCCTTTTTGTTTTCAAAAAGAATAAGCAGTGAGCTTTGGAGGAACTCAACAGATTTTGTTATTGGACAGAGCCTTTAGCTGTTTCCATGCTCGGCTAACTGCCTGCAGCTCTGGATTTACTGTCAAGACTCTCGGCAAAAGAGCAAATTTGTTTTTGAAAATATCATTCCTGTTGCATTCTTCCAGCATGATTGCTTGCTCACTGAGACAAGCCTGACGATACTGTTATGCAGAACTACTCCCAATACAATGCTGGTGTTGCATAGCATTTTCCCCCTATCAATCGAATAGTCTGTGGTGTCCTGTGAGCTCAGTCCCAGTCAGTTCGGTGTGGTTGAGCTGCTCTGTCCTGGTGAAGAGGAGCAGATGGTGTTCACGGCCTGCCAGCATCGGTCTTTGCCACTAACGGGATCTGTGGTGCTTCACAGGACAAAGACGGGCCAGATGAGAGCCCGAGAGGGAGGCACAGGAGGGCTGTCTGTCAGCAAGGCCCGGTGGCAGCACCAGCCAAAATGTGCAGGTGTGTGTGAGCGGAAGACGATCTCGGTAGAGTATCAGGTTTCTGGGGGAGCAGGATTCTAGACATTGTTTTTGTGTGTATCTGTGTTGCTGATTATCTTTTCATACATTCAGCCTTGTGGCTAAGATTGAAAAAAAAAGTCAGTTTTGGTATTCAGGTCATTGCTTTGATTTAGGAAATGTGCTTACTCATTACCATTTTTCATTTGCAACAACAAAACCCAAACATTTTCTCTGCATCACTTTTCTTTTCAATTCTGCAGAAATGATTTATGGTCCAATTTGATTACAGGGAAGTCAAATCTGCTTGTTCATCATTTATTTTCCCCAAATACTAATTTATGTGTTTACAAGAAGTTTAGCTTAGTATTCACTCTGTCTCTTCAAACATTCGTCCCCTGCATTGTGAACGTATTGGAAAACACGTTCATGCTGAAGATGCTGTCCAACAAATGGTGCAACGATGTGCGATCAAGGAGAGAACAAGCGGTTGCATGATGGGAAACACGGGGGTTAATATAAATCTATGCATCTCCTATTGGGCTGCCACTGTGTCTCACGCCAGGGTTCACATACCTGAGCAGCCCATCCACAGGAAGCTTTTCTCCCAAGACAAGGAAGAAATGTGACCCTCCTTTCAGAAGCACTCAGCTGCTGGTGTTTGCTGGTTGGAGCTGGAAGCCTGACCCATTTTTAGTCCATGGAAACACAGTGCAGGCAGCCTCCCCGCCTCCCCGTATCAGAGACAGTGGGATCCAATAGTGAGCAGATCAGGGAACAGGGGGCAGTGAGTCCTCCGTGTTTCCAGGCTGCCCCTCTTATCACTTTGTTCTGTAATAGACCAGATATGGAGCCTGGCAGGCTTAATGTTTCTCTCTGGCTGTCACATGTGCAGGTAGTCATAACAGAAGTTACACATATCCCATTGTGGTCGAACACAGATTCATGAGGAACACGAAAGCCCTTTTTTGTAAATATTGCATGCAAGACGATACGGTATGTCTTCTGTTACCATGACCCTGAATCTACAGGGTAGTCATATTTAAGAGTAGTGATGGTAACTTTTATGTAACCGTGGGTTACATAATCACCAACTCAGCTGCTCTCCTCTCTGGGAGGCTGCAGCCTGTCTAGAAGTGGTTTCAGCATTAGTGCCCCCACCCCCCATTTGCTTTGTGTGTGTGTGTGTGTGTGTGTGTGTGTGTGTGTGTGTGTGTGTGTGTGTGTGTGATGTAGCCTATAGAAATATGTTGTGTTGTTAACTCTGAAAAGTGAAAAGTGGAGGGAAAAAATCATTGAAAATATAACGATGGCCAACATGTGTGACCTACTTAATAATACTATTGATCAGTCTTGATCTTACACTTTTTCAATGTTTTTAATATCAAAATATGTGCAATGAAATCAGAAAGACCACACCGAACAGCTGCTATACATTTAAGGTGATCATATAAGGGATCATGCAGATCATGGGTAATGTGGTCTTTTCCTAATACTGTTCCTGGCATGGCGGTAGGTTTGGTCTCCTCTTTGGAGAACCAAGAAATCAAATAGTAAGCCGACAATGGATATGAAAAGCAGATGTTCATTCTGACTGGGTAAAGAGGACTGTCTCAGTGCTGCTTTCCTTAGATCTTTAAGATGCAAAGTAAGGTGGAAGACACCCATTGACCTTTTGAGGTCAAAGCAATTGCCCCCATCATGGTTTCGATCCCCAACCTCATCCTTTATTGGCTTGCTTTAAGCAGTCCCATTAGCTTATAATGTCTCTGCATTACTCCTCCTGTAATACCCCTCCAGCCCCACCCACCCTCCACCTCGCTGTCAACCTCCCATTGTCCTGTCGCCTCAGTCTTCACACAATAGTCCGGTGTTGGGGTTTTCTCCCTAATGACGCTCAACAGATGGGTCTCACATCCGCTGGAACAGAGCGGTAAACCATTCTGTTGCAGCAGTGCATGTCACTCAACAGTAATCTGTGCAGCTATCGTAAGAGAGGAGAAACAAAACACTGAGCAGTGGTTGATATAGCTTTAAATGACTAATATGATTAATAATGCATGCTAGCAGCATGGAGGATGACGACTGTGTAGTTTTTTTTTGCCTCATCAGCAATTTTTGACAGTACATTCATGTCTTAATACAACAAATCTCACCTTAAGAGAACTAATGACTGTTATCCATCGTGAGTTGTGGAATATCATCCCATTTATGATGAACATTCAAGTTTAAAGTACACACAATTTGCCGTTCTACACTCACAGTAATGCATTCTGATCCTGTAACAAATCCTACCTTCATAAAGGGTATAATGGTTGATTCAACTTAATTGAGAGTTTTAGTTTATATTGTGGTTCAACTGTGCTGTATTGGAGTGGGGGTTGTTTCTAATATTTAGTCTACCCTAAAAAACACACTTTATATAAGAAGGGCACTCAGAGAGCGCTGAGAACAAAATCATCAATCAGAAGAATAAAACACTAATATTTTTTTATGGCGGTTATGTTGTGAAGCACAAATAAACACATTCACTATCTCCTCAAAAATGTGCATGTTTCATCCTACTGTGGCCTGTCTGCTCTCTCTGTCTGTGTCAGGCCTGTAAGCCTCAGAACACTGAGTCTATACACAGGTTTTTTTTAGGAAATTGTTATACCTTTGAATTTAGTTTACTTTTTTATCACTCTCATGTTCACGCACTAATTACAGAGCTAGAGCTGAGGGTGATTAACCTAGTTTAGCATGGCATTAATTGCAAAAAGTGACGCCACGAAGCAGGAGAAAACAGCTCTCTCCCGAGTTATAAAAAAAAATGCTTCAATTAAATCTGACTAATTAAAACATTTTATCTTGGTTGTCGAGATATGTAATGACAATTTGTGATTATGAGATACATTTTGGATATTTGACAAACAAATTTGAGTTTTTAAATAGCTAGTTTCCACGTACGTCTGTATTAATGGGACATAATGTACAGCTACATGCTAGGCTCCAAGGTAATGCTTTAACTAATGCTGTAGCCATATCAACTGCTGAAATCCGACTATTAATGAAAACTAATGCGGAAAGTATCAACGACAGGATTCCTATTAACCGCTTGCTTCGACTACAAATCCAGCTTTAGAGTCTTTACGCTAGCCTAGGCTAGGCTAATCACCTCCAGGCTCAGGCATCGTATTTAATATAACATATAAACGTATTCCCAAAATGTTAAACTAAGTCTGTGTATAATGTTAATTAATTAAGAATTACAGTAACATAACAACACAATGCAGTTTTCTGGTCGACTGATACTCTGAATCCGTGCATGTTTGCCACATGGATACATTTTCTGGCCGGTGTGGAGGATTCTTTCCCGTTTTGATGGTGCTTTTAAGCAACATTTTTAAAAATTCAACTCAAGCCCTCAACCCAGAGTCTGGCTGACATTTCTATGCTGCAAGTGAGACACAAATGCTCTGTCTTGAAAATAGGAAACAATCTAGTCTGAAACCAAGGTGAAATGTAAGGTAATACTTTCATGTCCTCCTCTATATTCATGCTTTAGATAAATATTTCATTTTGGTGTTGCCCTGATGTTTTCCAGTGATGCACTGCAGCTGTCCCAGGCGCAGACGTCCCAGGCTGCAGCCTGGTGAAATAAGAGCCCTGCCCACTTGGGAGAGCTTGTTTTCAGCACAGTAAAAGCAGTCTGAGCCCCGGAGCCTGCTGAAGGCCGGGTGGGGTGATGGGAGCGGTTGGCATGTGGTAGGGTGGAGGGTTAGGAGGATAAAAAGAAAGATGAAGCAAGGGTTGCAATAAAGATAGGGAGCAACCACTGCCTGAAAAGTGATGTATACGGGTGGGGGCATAGATGGGACTACTTGGTGCTGAATCAGGGCTTGTTACCATCACAGGGCTCCTCTGGGACTATGATGTCAGCCCCGGGATGGAGAGAGGAGGGGAGGCAAACAAAGGGATGAGGAGGGTGAGAGGGAGGCGGAGGTGGAGAGGGGGAAACCACATGGGGGATTGACAAAGAAGACCTGCGGAGATGATCCACAGATGGCTGATGAAAGCCGCAGGCAAACACTGGACGTCAATGAGATCTATTAGAGAGCTGCAAATTCAATTTTTGTCCTCCGTGATGAAATTAGTTTTATAATTTGAATGATACTTGTTATTGATGTCTTCTGATTTGACTTGCTGTTGATTGGCCCAAATTGGACTGCTTGGAAAGTGACATGTTTCGATAAGTTTGCGAGGTATGGAGGGAACTCTGTTTGTGTCCTGGCGAGTGATAATCATAATCCCAATCTGGGCGATTAGTGTTATCCCGATATAATCATACCAACATCCACCAATACAAGCCAGATGTCTGCACGAGAGGCTCAGTATTATCTCGGACCGTCCGAGCGCTGTTAGTCGCCGGCAGCTCTCAGCTCAGACGTGACGCTGATCTCTTTAGCCACGGCGTGACATCCCATTTAGCCGTCTGTAACTGGAACCAATAAAGGTGTGGAAGGAGGAACCACCTGGCCTTCGAGGTAACTGACCGCTGCTATATGAGCGCTTACAATCTACTTCTGATCCTCCGAGTCTCTGCCACATGCAGCAGATTAGGATAGCTAGCTTTAATTTGAATAACCAAACAGAGGTAGCATAAAAATGACAAAAATGTATGTATTAGTACATTTTGAGATACACCATCGAAAAACACTATATTATACCAGCGGTATAATGAGTACCACATCTGTGTTCTGGAAAGTTTCTATATATCATATAACATTTGCAATGTATACATTGCATGGTCATTCTAGCACTTTGGTCCAAGCTGAATTATGTAAATAAGTATTTGAGTAAAATTGATCGCCGTAAGCGAATGATTATTTAATCAAAATATATATTTTTCTCACGCTGGACCTCAAGCCGTTCATTGCGTGACACCTTGTCATCCTCAGCAGCCTCCCCATGCAGTTCCTTAAACACAATCTTCTCTCTCCTTTAAAATCGCTCAGACCAGTCGATGGAAATTTGAAAATGTCCTCTCCCAGGCTCGCTGCCAATTCATCCACCCATTTTTCTCACCAAAGGTCGCTCAAGGGGGAATTAAATGACTAGACGTTTTCAATGAACTTGACAAGGCAGCCTGAACCACAGGAGCTCTCCATTAGCAGAAGCCATTACTGTTCCTCCTTGTTTGAGTAGAATACACACGGTAGCCTGAGGAACACCAGGTTCTGCTCTTGTTGGCTGGGTTGTTTTTTTTTGGCAGTTTGTCACAAGCTTCAAGAAGACAAGAAGAGTATGATTTTCACGAAGAAAATTACTTTCTTTTTCCCGTCATGATTACAATGACTGGTTACTGCAGGTAGTGTGATGGCAGTGAGGTAAGAACATAGAATTACTGTAGTTTACACTGTTTCATATGTTGTCATGTATGAAAAATGTACAAAATTAACATTGATTTACTCGTGAATAAAATGCTTGCTGCACACTTGCTGCAATATTAGGCAAACTTAGTGTTTTCCCGCTCTTCCTGCTCATGCCTCATGTCTTTTTGCCTGTAGGCCTCATAAGGCACGCTCAAAAGCGAGAGGATGAGGAACAGCCCATCACACCAAGCATTTTTATATTTCCTCTGTAAATATCAGTCTAATGTAAGTCTAAAGGAAAGGCGTGTTTCCAGTGCTGTTACAATGGATCTTGACTCATTTCATAATTTCATACAAAGTTAAATTCATGAGATGCAGCCAACTATTATTACATCCAGGAACTCTTCTTTAATTTCCCAGCTTGGGATCAATAAAGTATATCTATCTATCTATCTATCTATCTATCTAACTCCTGTCTGACATGTGCACGTGTGTTCAGGAATGTTATCTGGGCGACACAGATAGGCGACACAAGTCAAGAGGAAATTGAATTCCAAGATCCCAAAATAGCTCCTGGAGGGTGTTTGACATGATGCCTGGCATGTTTGTAGTTCCTTTGAGAGGGAACTGCAGACAGTTGGAAGACATAAAATACAAGAATATGTGCTACTGCTTCAGTGTGCTCCATCAACTAAAAGTCTATAAAAGGCATTCTGCAGCGTATAGCAAACAGAATCCACTGACCTATTACTGTGCACAAGGAATATTGATGAGATGGAGCAGGGACAGCAGCAGTCGTCTCTCAAGAAGACCAATTAAGAACAGACTTGAGCTGAATGATAAAGGAGAGGTCATTGTTTGGGAGGGGGGAGTCTGCCCCTTTTCATTCGAGTATGTTTTTTCATCAAGAACATGCTGTAGATGAGGAGGAAGTCGGGCTATCAGAAAGACCAGACCGCGGTGATAAAACCACGCAATGTTTGTGCAAAGCAGTTTGGCCTGTGAGAAGGGGGTCAGGCTAATGCTCGTTTCATCTTATTGGGAGAGAGCGATGCCAAGCTGAGCTGTCTGACAGAGCGCTTATGGAGGGAGTGGAGTTGTGCTTTCCCACTGTGAGTGTGTGTGTGTGTGTGTGTGTGTGTTGCCAAGCTTACGCTGCCAGTCTCCGCCCCATCACTGCTTGGATGATGTCATATGTCTGTATGAGTGTGTCTGTGTTTACAGCCTTGTGATCTATTGCTGGACAAAGAATGAAATCCCTGCCAGGAAGGAAGAAAGATGGGGACATTTTGGGGGGAAAAACTCACGGGGAAATCAGCTACCCTTCATTTGTATCGTCCATAAATGAGGACAGATGATTAGAATGATTTCTTTGGTTCCACTAACTTAACTTGACTGATTCTTGGCTTCCACTCAGCAGTCGGTTCATAGATTACACAGGCAGCAGAAAAGGTCTTTAATTTGATTGCTTTCCACCTTACAGCCGATCATCACAAAATGATTGTATATTTGTCTGTACTGTCTGTAATGTGTGACTTTCCTTTAAGCCCAGAGATCACTCTTCCATGACGC
Source organism: Eutrigla gurnardus (assembly GCF_963514095.1). Lineage (NCBI taxonomy): Eukaryota > Metazoa > Chordata > Actinopteri > Perciformes > Triglidae > Eutrigla > Eutrigla gurnardus. Next base: position 6,384,818 of record NC_139928.1, on the reverse strand, counting down.
CAAAGGCACATATCTATTGTTCCATTAAAGAGCGGCTCAGTAATTCCCTAAAACAGCTTAACACTGGAGTTTTTAACAGACATAATATCATGGGCTTGTGGCTGAGTGCCACAGACATGCAGGATAAAAAAAGCATTAAGAAATAGATTCTGTTTGATGTGAGCAGAACAAGTGGATATTTTGGTGGTGAATGATAATAAATGGCAGCCACGTTGCCGCGGCTTAGGCAGATCTTACAGCTTGTGTTTCTTTTCTCTCACTCGCATGTCTTACATCTCTACCTCTTCTCTCCATCTTTTCTCCTGAGGCCGCTGTGTGTCGGAAATGGCACGTTGACGACCACGTGAAGGCTTTTCTATTTGCTGGCCTGCTTGCCTGCCTGCCTGCCTGCCTGCCTGCCTGCCTGGCTGGCATCCTCTCTGCAACCCACAGAGGCAGTCTTATCATTCACCCTCCATTCCTCCATCGCTGTCTTTCTTTATACGCCACCACTCGTTGTCTCCTCCACAACAGCTTGATCACACACACACACACACACACACAGACGCACACACACACACACACACACACACACACACACACACACACACACACACACACACACACACACACACACACACACACACACACACACACACACACTCACACACAGGCCTGGCCAGGAGGGGTGAGAGACAGAGAGAGACAGATATTGAAAATGTGAGTGTTGGAGTACCTAAAGGCTGCTGCTGCTGCTGTTCATTCACTTAGCTTCGACTGATAACAGCGCATTTGGCAATAACCTGTCTGTGAGAAGAACCACAGTGCATTTCTGTGAGGCAATTACTCGATGATTTCCTTGAGGGAAGCCAATAGCTAACCGCTAATACACCATGCTATTCAATTATGAAAGAAGATAGAGAGCTTTTCCCAGCTCTGCTTTTCTGTTATTTGGAATTGGAAACACCCTGTCTTGTTATTTTAGATGTGTAAGTGTGCACGGTCAAATTCACAATATAAGATAATAGCATTTAGGGCATTTTCTATACAACCAAAGCTAGTTTAGATACTGCTTCTACATCAACTTCGTCATCAACGTCATTTTGGCTTTTATATTTTATGATAATTATGAAAAACTACAAGGTCAAATATGTATTCATTTGAGGCGAACGGGCCCCCACGCCTTGCCATACCCAGTTGACATCACGCGTATGCCCCTTGTCCTCATTGCAGCCAAAGCCTTCAAATCAATTATACACCTTCCCTCATGCTCCAGAAAAGCATGACTGCATACAATGCAACAAGGCCCAAGCTTCTCTGAAGGCTAGGTTACCCTAGCAACAAGTTACGTAGACCCAGTCTGGGGCGAGGGAGCTACCTCAGAGGAGAGGAGGCTGCCCGAGAATGGAGGTGGAGACTAACTGGGATAGTTTAGCAAAAACAATGGCTCTGAAATGGATGACACATTTCTGTTTTGCTTGAACAAATGGCCAATTTAAATACGTACATTTACTGCATGCAGTGACGCTGTTGATGTGTATTTTATAAATCACGTTTCTGTTACATAATCAAGCTACAGCATTAGCTAACAAGCATAGCGTGTTGCCCACGTGCTTTACTGTGGTTGTATCTGCAGAGAGACAAAGAGTATTTGGGTGTGTGCAAGCATGGTCTCATCTCCTGTCAGCAGGGATGCTGGGACGCAGCCAGACAGCCAGTCTGCACCATGACAAAGATTCACTGCTGGCTTCCAAACACGCCCTGCTCACACACACACACCCTTCATTAACAACCTCCACAGGTTAGGAGCAGCATTTAAACAAAACGAATCCAAAATGTGTCAGTTTTCGTCAAATCACTCCCCAATGCTGCATGAGCGTCGAGACAACACTGGGTGTGTCCGAGTCAAACCGCTTACAGGGTTTCAAACCGAAGCATGTGTTTGAATGTGAAGCCACAACCTCCGAATCATGATTTGTAGTCACTATATTTATGTGACTTCAGGTTCTCGTGTAAATATTGTTGTAAGTATTGCATTTCAGCCATTTTCTTTGTACCAGACACAACAAAGATATCCGTCTGGTGTGGAAGCATGATGTGGGGTGAATGATAATTTAGTGAATGTCTCCATCTGCTGCACACCCGCAGGAACTGCTGCATTATGTAAGAGGAGTGTTCAAACATGGATATTCTGGAAGGAACGGAAAAAAGTGCATATCCTGCCTTATGCAGCCTTAAAGTACACTTTTATATGCTTTTACTTGACACTTCAGATGCTGTAATGATTATAAAAAAAATCACATCAAGAGCCTTTCATCAGAAATGGTGCCGGCAAAGTATGTAGTACTGTAGTAAAATAAGTAGAAAAGTTTATACTTTGATGTGTTATTTTATTTGCTGAAAGCTTATCAATGTACAGCTATTACCTATAGCTACATCATAATAAACTCCCATTTCATATACCAATATTCCATTTAATATTCCAATGTGTTTGGCTATTCTTGTGTGCTCAGCTTGATTTCATATTTAATGATATTCACTTTATTACTGCTAATATAATGTGCTTGAACATTATTATGATAATCTAATTGCTTAAAAGCACTTTTAACAGCAGTGACAATTTGTTTTGCAGGTATTTAGTAAATTAAATCATTGGACAAACAGGCCTAGATGAAAAATCATAGGATCAATTATGCCAGTAGGGAACATTAATATCCGTACACGTTTCCATGGCAATCCATTCAGTAGCTGTTTAGCTTTTTCAGTTTGGACAAAAATGGTGTACCGACTGTAACCGTTCCCACCACACAGAGCCCTGCTGCTAAAAGTATAGCATTTAAATATGATCCTGATTATTTTTAACACATCCTGCGTGTGCTAACAGGTGAAGATCAAGCACCACCACGAGGGCCTGGCATAGAAAAAGAAAATATTCAGCACACGGTTGTATATGTAAAGCTCGTGGGTTTAATATGGCAATTTTCACCACCAGATAGAATCAACATGTGGGATTCAATCCAGCTAAGTAAAATATATGCACCACTTAGAGATCAGGACACTACAAAACACACCTCTGATTCATCGACCCCCCCCCAACCCAGTGTTGATCACACAGCTCGTGTAGACCACGAACACGGAGTACAGCTTCAAAAACAGTGGCTGGGCAGCAGCACACACAGCTCTCCTTGTTGCATTTGTGAAACATCCACACAAAGACACAGCCACCGGCAAACATCTTCAAAGAGAGACAATTACAACATCACTTCCTATGTGGGTACGGTATGAATAAAGTCTGGTCATCATACAGGCAGCAATGTATGACACACATAAACATGGGTTATACTACAATACGGTATACTGTATATACACAGTAGCAGTGACTGGAGAGCTGACAATCCCTCTCTCTCGCCGCTCTTCGCCTTGCATTCACAGCTCCGCTTATGTGTTGATGAGCAGACTTTTCTCCGTGCGGAGAGGCAGAAGGCGAGTGTGCTGCAATTTTCGGCAAACGAAACACGTCGTGGCGGTGGTGCTGCTCGCTCCCCGTTTCCCAGGCAGTGGGCATATGCTGCTGTTGCAATACGAAGCACGTGCGAGGAGCCCAAGTTTTATGCAAAAACCCCAACGCTTGTCCCGATGGAGTGGAGGACCTGCAAGATGCAAGTCTACAAAAGCGTTTATCTTTCAGTCAAAGTTCAAACTGTAAAGATGTGTTATGATACCTCCTATTAAAACCGAGGAAATATCAGCAGCCCCAAAATTGTCGATAACAGTACTTCACAGAGAAAGAACACGACACATATCTGGGGTTGTGAGCTGCCACTAGGCACATTTTCAACGTTTTGGAAAGAGAAGAGTCATGTTTTTAAAGCAGCCTTGAACAAGAAACAAAAGGAAATCAACAAAATCTCTGACTAGTCTGAGTATTATTAAAAATAATAAAGCAGTGTGTACATTGCTGGCAGTGGGACACTATTCTCTAAAGGAATGTCTCAAGATAGACGGTTTTTATCACCTTGCACCACATGGACACCTAAAAAAATGGATCAAATCCTTGGCTGTTGCCAGGATCGAAACAGTCTGCAATGAGGGGTTAAAAACCGTATATTTACAATGCAGATATACTGTACAACAGCCTCCCATTTGAAAACATACAGTAGACCATACACATTTAGTGTCAAAGCAGAACACGACACACAGACTTCCCAATGTTCTTAAATGTACTGTTTTCACTGTCGCGAGTGCGATTTTGCATCCAGCCGGATTAAGAAGCTTCAAGCCACTAGAGGCTGCTGTCAAAGCCCCTCCTACTGTTGTCCATGTGAAATAACACACATCACTTTCAGATAAAAATCAGCAGGACATGGAACACATTACAGTTAGACTCACCGGTTCCTGTTTTTCTATACCTTTAAATAAAGCATACAAAAATAGTAGTGTACAGTATACACTCTGTCAATGGTCCCTTTAATTCTCAGCGTAGTTTCTGTGGTAAGTGTGTAACACACACACACACACACACATTTATAACACACACACACACACACACACACTCTGGTTCATAACTAAGTGACGACTGACTCTTTTCAGATAGTGCTGCTGAGTGCCTTGCTCCAGTCCTTGGGGGAATCAGTCCGTCAGTCCCTCCGTGGCTCAGCTGCTTCACAAACAGCCTGAGTCTCCACAGATCATCACTCCTTCTCCCGCAGGTCTCCCTCCAACTCCTTCCTCGTCCCGTCGCTCAGGTTATCATTGCAGGTCTCCGGGGAGGCAAATAAACAAGTCCTTACGATCCCTCTTTCCCTTCTGAGCTCTCCGGCGGCGCTGGAGGCCCCTCCGCTGTGGGTGACTGGGCCCCCCCCGGACCATCTGCGCACAAACCCAAAAAATAGACACCATCACCACCAATATGTTGCAGTAATTCATCAATCAATCTGCTACTTTGGCTAATCTTCTGAATGATCGAATTCCTCCCAACATTATGCGCTGCCTGCCTGTCCTGTTTCACTCAGAAACACGTCATGGAAGCTAGATGCTCTTGAAACGACGTTTCAGCCCAACTTTAATCTTTTATGTATCCCACGACCAGATATGATTTTTCAGACCAAAATCCATGTCAGGCAAACTTTCACAGACTAAATTACTCAGAAACTATCAAGACTGAAAGACGGCTGACTGTGCATGACATCATGGCCTTTCATTTCTTCACTTCACAAGTTGCTTACAGTTTTGAGTTTGCATTGTGTTGAATATTGCCACGATGAAAGTGAAAACGTGCTTTACCTTTGAGGGACAACTCAGCCAGCTTCAGGGGCAGGTCGCCAGGGTTGACGCCTGCCGGCGAGCCCAGGATGTCGGGCAGGGCATTTCTCCTCCCTGAGCGCCCAGAGGAGGCAAAGTCCAACACTGGCTCTACTTCCGTCATCTCAGGACCCCTCTGTGATAAAAGACAGGCCGAATACAATATTAGATTAATGCCTGTCTGTGAAAAGACACTTTGAAGTTCGGTAATAGGAAGAACTCAGGAACCACCTGGTTTGTTACCATATAAAAAGTGTTGTGTCTACAAAAAACATGTGTCACAATATATTCTGTATATCTTTCTGTGCAAATATAACTATATCTCAATGTAAATTCCAGTTATTTCTGATATGTCCAGTACAGCTTTGTTCTGCCAGCTCTGCCTCTGATTGGCTACAACTTCGTCGGTTGGATTAAGGCATGAGAAGTGAGATTGGGTTGAGGTTAAGAATATCAGGGTAAGCCAATCAGAGGCAGGGCAATCCCAGAAGAAGAAGGATCGCTGGCATGCATGGGTAAACCCTTGTGTCGTCATTAACAAGTAACAGCAACATCAAGATTAACTTAACACTATTTTACAGTTTTGGTTACAGTTTTAGCTTAATTAACAATAGCTGACTAGTTACATGGATTGCTTTCTTTGTTTGCCCAAAATGACTAATATCTAATATCAAAGCAAGCCGAATTGTTGTGATGTTGCATAGTTTTATAACAGACTGACATAAATGACACAAGGTTCAGTCCCAGAACATTTTAAAAGATGGGTTAGCCAGTTATTTCCGCCCAAGCCTAGAACATCTGTATAATTAAATGACACCGTCATGCCATGACTGATATGTTACATTATGAGCAATGCAGAGCACAGCTGTGGCCATTTATCTTAACATATCTCAGGAAACAAAAAGCAGTTTATCTGTTAAGTGATTTGAGCATCAAGAGAAGAGATTCATCACTGAAGCGGAGGATGTGTCTGTCTGGTCTCATGGCAACCAGCAGCTGGGGAGTCAGCTCTAGGCTACACTGGTGACAGGCAGAATTACATCCCTTGTCACACGCACGCACACACAGACACACACGCAGATACAGCGAGCCACTGTCGCTATGGCAACAACACGGAAAAAAAACCGCACCATTGGAAGGTAAACATATGAAATCCATTCTCTCACTATCTCACTTTCTCTCCCCAGTCTGCCTCTTTTGTTGTGTTGCCTCGCTGTAAATAACCATACCATTCTGTTGAGCAAAATCCCATTTCACATGGCTCTTTCAACAAAGGAATGACATGCAAGTTAATGCACACACACACACACACACACACAAACACACACACACACACACACACACACACACACACACACACACACACACACACACACACACACACACACACACACACACACACACACACACACACACACACACACACACACACACACACACACCCTCCAGAAAAAAGGGCCACAGGTTGGCCATCTGTTAGCCTCAAGTGCTAATAGTCATTGAGCTCATATAAGACACAGTAGTAAATGGTAGTCTAATTCTGTGAGTACCATATTTCCTTCACATAATCACAGCGACATGTTGGAATCTGCACATGCAATGTACACACAATCAAATTGTTAGCTTTTGCCTTGCTTTGATTGACTTGAGGTGACACGGGTAGCATGTGAGCATCAGCATGTAATCATGAAATTAAGTGTGCTACCTTAAATTGCCATACATGATTGAAAGCCTTTATTCAACAGCAGAAATAATGTGTTTTGAAATGTGAACACACATTACCAAGAATGTCTACCTACTCCCTCGGTGCACAGCATCTTTGGCTTTACTCTGCAGGGTAAACATACAGCGGGATACTAATAATTAATGCAGTAATTATTTATTGATATCAAATGCTGTTGCACATTTAATGTCATGACTGTCAACACCCTTGCAATAATGCGATCAGGGCCGTATAGCAGGAATTCAAATACTGAGGTCATGTGTCCTCCAACCCTTCAGAATCTTTGTGTGCAATTATTTTGGATATATTTTATTGATTTATTTAACTGTTCAAATAGCCTTTATTAATGTATTATCTTGTTGTTATAAAAGTCATCACACTTAAATGCATTTTGCTTATAAAATATCCACCATATGGATATCAACCCATTATTATTATTATTTTTTTTAAATCAAGTTCTTTTCATCACCACGTTTCTTAGCTCCCCGAATTAACATAGAGATAGGACATCACACCAGTGTTGTCAATGATCGCCGTGACCACTTTAATTCCAGGTCTCTGAATTGAAGTGCTCTCCAGTGAGCCATAATGCAGCTGCAGTATAACGTGGCCTTTCAGTTGGATCTTAATGTAGGCGTCCCAGGAAGCCAGAACATTGTTCCAGTTTTCCTTCGCCGGCCCTCAAGTGTCAAAGCTGCTCTTGTGCCGTCTCTGATCGGGTCACAGTTGAACTGAAAGTCCGATAACACGAGTCTAATCAGGTCCGAGCAGCAGGAAGAACCCTTCACACAGATTCTCTCGCCTTCCTGCTCCGGTCGATCCGACAGGCTTGTCAAGCTAACAGCTGATTATCAAAAGTAGGATTTACCAGTTAATCTGTACAATTAAAACTAGACGGCTTGTTATAATGTCAGGTCTATATTCATCTGATACTGGCCTTAAGAAGCTGTTTCCCTAATTAAGAAAATACCATTAGCTTTGTTTGAGCATCCAATGATGATTTAAATAGTTCAGAAGTTTTCCCTCTTATTCATTTTATGAGTAAATATTAACAAATGAATACAAGTTCAAAGCATTGTCTTCCAGTAGCTTATCTACAAGTGCCAATAATAGCCAACACCAGTCCGAATTAGAACATCTGTTTAGTAACTTTCATTAAGCCGGCAGATTAAACATTGAACAGGCAGTGACCCATCATCTGAACAGGTTTATTTTAGATGATAATCCAACAACAGTTTAGATAGGATTATCTTGTCAAGAAAACTGACCTAGATACTATGATGTCCTCTTCGGCTCAGAGAACAAGCCGCAGGTATGTTACGCAACGAGGTAGAGTTATAAAAGCCTTCTGATTGAAGAGCTGGCAGAGGTCAAGGGTTGTGTAAGGAGAGGGAGTCAAAAAGGAGAGGACAAAAAGGGCCATCTTTTCGTCTTTAAAACTGCAAACTTTTTACAGCTCTTCAATTAAATAAGAGCTCATTAATGCTGCAAATTGCTACACGCGCTATTCTACACACAGTGACGTCTATAATTTGGCAACAAATTATACACTACAGACTTCAATGATCCTCTGCATCGCAGGGCGACTGTGTAAATAATCATGCAAACTAAAATTGTCCTCTCATACCTCGTCAGTTAGGACAAAAAAAAAAAACTTGTTCACGCGCGTGTTCTTCTATGTGTTTAGCAGAGCAGTGTTCTAACTTGCACAGCCCTTCACATTCAATGTTGAAGGGTAACTGTGACGGCAGCGGAGCAAGGCATCGCCCCCAATCCAACCCCGCGGTGCTTTCAACGCCGTCGAGTGCGGCTCTATTCAGACGAAGCCTCGCAGGCTCTTGGAGAGAGAGCGCCTGCTTTTGTTAAATGGAAATACAAGTCCAAGGTTGCCAAGAAAGAAAGCTCGTCTCAACATACATTTTTCTCAGACGGTGAATGGAAGCTTTCAGCACCACGGACAGAGCAAGAAAACAGAAAGAGATGCTGAGAGCTCGATAACTTGCCTCTTCAGTGTGGAGAGAATGTCAAAACCAATCTTTATGCAAGAATATGGCCAATATTCCCTTGGTATCAACAAATGAAATGACTGGAGAAACAGTCAGAATCCACGATTCAATCCAGTATACAACCTTCTGAGGAGTGAAGCCAATGCTCAAGAGCCTTAAATTAACATTCTTTCTAATAGCGAAGAATCATCTGATTGCCAAAAGAAGTCCGATTGCATGGAAGTCTATGAGAAAGTGAGCCTACTTCTCACTTGATTTATGACCTCAGTAAACATTGTAAACGTGAGTTTATGGTCTCAGCCGTTGGTTCCAGGAATTTTCAATACAGCATGATGTCCATTTTGTAAATTAAGGCACCACTGAGAGTAAATTAGAGGATAAAGCGAGGTATGCTTTGGGGCGTGGTTAACTTGTAATTGACAGGTCACTACCACAGGATTTTCTGGTCTGGAGAATGTCCCTGCTGTTTTCCAAAAATGTGGAGTCATTTTAGATTTAAAACAAACAATTAGCTGAAAAACAGCTAATAAAAGCTCTGTAATTCTCTGTAAAATTGAGCGACCTCTTTCACAAAAATATAGAGCAGCGTTAACACTTGCTTAATTGAACAATTGCTACATTTTAAAGCGGATTTGTACATAACAAAAATGACTTTGAAAATACTGGTCAGCTTCGTGGTTTCAGGCTAGAAAAAGATATCATCAGCCATCAGGTATAATAATGTAATAATGTCCACCTGCTGTACACAAATATGCCAGAACGAAGGTGGATGAAATGTGGTTATGTCTGGATAATATGCGACATGTTTCCTACATTCTCATCTCCTTGAGCGATTGCAGACTGTTTGAAATGATGTTGTTTAGTAATAAACCAGGACACAGCACTGGAGAAAAGAAAAACACTCACTAAATGGGTCAGCAAAACTCCATTTTATTACATTTTCATCAAGCCGAATACGGCAATGACTTGAAAATGGAAGTGAAGTCTCAGACACTCTTGCTGGATTTGAGAATGTACTAGATTGTGACATGAGTGAAACATATTGCATCAAACCATGAACACTGTGGAGCTTTTACACCTGAGTTTGGTGTGAACATCACTGACGAGAGCTGCGTGGAAACAGTTTGTGAAAATTACCTTCCTTTGCATATTTTATTATCATCATCATCTCACTACTGCAACTCTCTCCTGGCTGGACTCCAAGACTCACCTGTTCAGACTTCACCTGGACTCTACATAGCATGACCCACTAACAACAATTCAATGGTTCAACATTTCTTTTTTTTGTTTTTTAACAAAAGCGTTCAACTCTATCTCATTGACTTCAGCTCAACTTGCGTGGACTCCCATGTAAAAGCACTTGCAGGCTGAAAAGCTGTACTTGCGTGACTCGATGACACCCAAGCAGGTTCCATTCATGGTCAAATGTTTCAGAGAGAAATCCAAACGAGTGAGAAAACCTTGAGTGCAGAATATTATCTCACACTCTCACTTTCTGTTGATTACTCTATTCACAATACCAATATGTGAGTGTGTTGTTCCCATGCATTGGCCGATAGTAATAATCAGAAATATAAACAATCAAACGGCATCACGCTGACTGGTCTGCCTTTACAGCCGTGTTGCGTATACACACCCACATGCCATCGTGTTGTGGTTTCTTTCATTCATTTGGGTTTTTTTCTGCTGGTTTCATTCACACTTCATTATCTTGCTGTATCAAGTATCATAAACATGCATTGCCACTGAGTTTATTTTCTGCAATAATTCAAAATCCCAGCTTTTTGTCGGGGGAGCCAGTGCAGTTTGTTGTATAATGACTATAAAAGCACTTTAACTAACTTCTGGGGGGTTGGCCGACAAAAATATGTCATCCCGGCAGCACTATATGGTGACATTGTTTCATATAACCTCAGACCTCTATTGGCATTTCTGTACTGCAATTTCTTGTTAGTTATCTTCCAGCATACACAGGGTTACCTTTTATCTGCAAAAAGCAAATATCAACCAATATATCAGCCCCGGCTGTTTATCAGTCGAACTCTCCTCCACACTGACTAAAAGACTCTTCAGGCTACTATAATAATTAATTAAGTGTGCTACATGAACGCTGTCTCTCTGTGATTTGCTCCAAATAATATTGTTCTTTCCAGGAAATCTATCCCAAAATATTAGTAAAACGGTTCTGAAATGACAGAGTCGTATAGCTTTTAGCATTATCGTTGCTTTAGTGGCTATTTTAATAATATATCTCTTTATTCATATAAAAAACTAGCACAAAATACAAGCTATTGGAATCTTCCGTAAAAAAAAATGTCTGCTGGTATTGGCCATATCAGTCAAAGCTTCAAATCTCCACACAGGAGACAATGCTATATATCAGCTCTCCGAGCCAAGCAGCCTGGCCCTGCCTGCTGCCTGAGGCTGACCTCTATTCTGCTTCTCATCACCCTCGCCTGTGTGACAGCCACAGTCACTGCACACACTACAGCTCCACTACAGTCTGAACATTACGTATCGCTGCGTAGGACACACGAACCGCCGACCATCATCATGTTAAACATGATTGGATTTTCATTGAGAGAGATGTTCAATTACAAATTGTCACTGTGGATGTTATTTTACAGTAACAAAGCAGTCGTGCTGGTGTCGCTCTCTATTACACAGTCTTGTTCTAATGCTCTGTCTAATAATAAGGAAGTAGGGGTAGTAACAGATTGACTGCAATAATCCTGAAATGGTTCCCCTCATCAGACGGCCTCGCCGCAGCAAATCCGACCCATGTGTCCACCGAGAGAGTGTTTTCTTTGTGTTGCGACTGTACCTCCCCTCTCCCTGTAGTCATGGCATTAGTCATTTTGTAGGACTGTGGGGGGTTTAGGTCAGAAAGTATGGCCGCTTAACGAGGAACTGCAGAAGAAATTATGTTTACACAGCCGGCGCAGACACGAGACGTTTGAGATGAATAAATAATGCCTGGGATTAAGTCCCTCGCTATTTTTAGTCCCTCATACCCTGTGATTATTCCCTGTCCTTCTCCCCACTTTTTTTTTTTTTTTTTACTGTTATCCTAAAGCTTAGCGTGCTCTAGCTACCATGGAAACGGCACCGTTAGAAAAAGGCAGCTACATAGTGGAAGAGGGGAGCCAAGGAAGAAACTGACATCATACAGCATTGTTTTGTTTTTTTGTGCTCATTGAGATGTTTTTGTTGTTATGATTATGTTGGATTTGTTGCTGCAGGTATGAGCTATGAATCTAATATAGCAATAGCATAAGAACTGTACGTGGGGATGCATAATTATTCCTCGTTATTAGAGCAGACCAAACTATACAGTGCACAACTATTAGGTTAAATGCAAAACGCAGCAAAATGAGGGAAAAAATGTGAAGAAAGGCAATCGGCTCTGCTCATCATATTCACATTAACAGGTGCACAGAAGGTCATACATATGCACAAAAGCTGGAAGGATCTTGGTGTTGATTTTCACAAAAAGCTGTTTTCCCCCCCCTCAGCGGGCGGAGAGAGGGAGGCAGAGAGAGAGAAGCAGAGAGCTGAGACTGATCTAATGAGACAGCGTGATCACAGCCTCTCTTCAGATCTTGCAAACATCCTGGGCAGATCCTCTCGTCTTTTCCACTGATCTGCGCAGCCCTTTTTCTCGTTATGGCTGCCTGCTTTCATGTTTCAGAAGCCAGGAATCAGGGACAAAAACACATGGGCACAGCCTTTTAGTTTGTAGATAAATTGCTAGGGTGGGTGGAGGTTTGAGAGAGAGAGAGAGAGAGAGAGAGAGATCGCCATGGTCTGTGTAATTACAGTAACTGACAATGAAAGATTTTTCCCGGCCTTTTATTTGAACTCAACCAGTCAAAATCACCCATTTCTCAAAGAGGATGATGGATGTGTGTTTTCTTATTATTATTATTACAATGTTATTACTTTTAGTGTCCGGTGGTCAGTTAGCAACGCTCTGAACACCGCTTGTTTAAAGCGTGAGCATGTCTTTAGTGTTGCTAAAGCAAAAAGAGAACAGGGTCTTATGTTCCTTGCTCTGAATCAGCATGAATCGTTAAAAAAAAAAAAATCAGCTGGAGACACATTTTCAGCCAACTCATGGAGTTACCATTTAAGCTAATTAACTCTGCCAGCAACAGTTGTCGTTTCAGACGACAGAATCGATGGTCAAGGGCGAGAAAGGAGAAGCTTGCTTTTGTCTACGTCTGGGTGACACTATAAGATGTATTGCTTCATAAATTGCAATGAATTTCAGGTGGTAAATCTGCCACTGTTATCATTGGAATGTGCCGTGCTAGATTGAAAAGTTTGACGTGCGTTACAGGTGCAGGCTTTAGTGATGGGTGAGTTATGTTTTCTCTCTAAAATTGAATAACAAATACAATCAATATCACAATCGGTGCATTGCAAAGCAATGCGCTAGATTATTCAGGTGGATTTTTTGTTGTTTTGTTGTACCTTGGCTAGCTGGTAGTTGGCTATTCAAGTAACCAGTTATTTAGTTTTCAAATAAGCAATCCCTTACCAGAATATCACAGTGAAATGCAAATTACTGACACATCTCTGCTAAACACAAGATCTAAAGTGGTTCTTTGGCAATATTCTTGGTGGAGAAACTAGACTTTTACAAATCAGCTAAACAACAGTGGTGAGTGGCGAGGCAGTAATGTCGTAAGTAACTAAATAATAAGTTAGCTGGCGTGGAACTTCCACCACAATGCCAGTTTTCAGCACTTTCACAAACAACCCCCAACACTAAGAAACTGTTACACGCCCCCGTCGATACCGCTGAGCTACGATGTTTAGAGGACCTTCAAATAGCACCTAAAAGCAATCCGCCCTCTTTGTAATTAACGGTGTTTAATGTGCAATAACAACACGCAATTATATGAAATGAGGCTGACAATGTGCCCTCCACGTTGCCAAATATGAGACAGATTGAGCGGGTTTCATGAGGGTCAATCACAACAACGGAGCACCCGGCTATTTACAGCAATTAGCACACTTGACGGAGAGTTGTAGAGAATGGCTGCCAGGCACCGCCGCCAGCGGCCTCAGGGATCATCTGAGGAGCGGATCACGTCCAGCAGGAACACACTGTTTTGGAGGATGCACGATTTTTACATCTTTTGTTCTGATTCGACAGATGATCAGTGAATCGTGAGCACCAAATGGCCCTCCGCTTTGCTCCATGGGAAAAGTCAACATAAGAAAATTCACATTGTGAATGTATCTCTACTCACAGTCTTATTACAGAAAGTGAAAGTGAGAATATGTTTGTGAGCTCTGATTTTGGTACTTTACAGGGGAACTCCGGTTGGACACTGCAGGAGCTGTAAGTCTTGTAAAATAGCCCCCCATGTTGTCAGCAAGGCTGTTTAACAAGCAGTGACCCGATGCCACCGTTGAGCTGCATTATGGGACGTGTAGGATCCAGCATTATTGGAGCTTGACCCACAACAGGAACTAACAGTCAGGATATCTCTGCCTTTGCTGCATCGAGTTCGTCCATTATTATTTAATCTGTCTCTCGCGAGTACCCCAACTTTGTGAAAGTGCTATCCTAAATCACTGGAGCACTCTTTTAATAGCAGAGCAATGCCGTCTATCAATCATTTAGAATGCACATTTAATTTTGCAAAGGGTGATTTATTAGTGAGTTGAGACACAGTTATATAACTCTTGTAAAAATGGAAGTATTAGACTGTGTTTTTGTGTCTTTCCATACTGTTTCTATTTTCTAATCAATCCATTAGTTACTTATATGGAGGCATGTAACATACATTGATTGCAGTTCTTCACGACGGTTCACACAATCAAACGAGGAACCTGTAATATCACTATTATTATTATTAGGAGTCACAGACCAGAGGTGGGAGAGTTTTGATTGTTCGAGGAAACACTCAAATCTAATTTTGGGACACTTGCCACGTGCAAATATGATACTTAAATTTAGATACTAAGGAACTAATACTTTATTAGATTAGACATTCCTATACAAATATAAGAGCTTAGTCTGAATCTTGTTGTCATGACACAAGCAAGCCTTAAAAGGGACAGTGTGTTACATTTTATTTAGATAAAATCAATACAGCAAAGAATTTCCTATTTGTATTTACATTGGAAGGGTCCTCAGGAGGCTTCTATGTCGTTTTGAAGACTACATTTTCATCCGCCCGTGATGCACTAGTCCCGGGGACCGGTACGTTCACGTCCCGCTGTCCCCCCGGAGAGCGACTTTTACCGAGCTTTGTTATCCGCCCGTGGTGGACGTCTCGGACACGACCTCTAGAGCAATATAAGCATTTTAGTCACATCTGTTTGTGTTTGTTGTGTGTCTAGTTGTTAGCTGATGCTATAGGCTACGGCATCGTAATGGAAGGCTACCAAAAATAAACCAATAAAAACATGGTAAAATAATCACTATATTGCTGGAGGAGTAATGACTTCTACATGCTCACACACGTTTGTTTGAAACCTCATCACCTGAAAGAAAACTGGTGAAGTGGTGTTGGATGACATGTTGTCATAGATTCTTGGTACATGACGGCTACGGCACTATTCGTCTGAATGCAAAATACAATTTCACCACTAGATGGGAGTAATTCCTACACACTGTCTCTTTAAAAAAAAAATCTGAAATGTTTTAAGTGAAAATAAGATTCAATCCAATCAAAGTTTCCCAGAGCCCAAGGTGACATCTTTGAAGTGTCTGTGTTTGTCTGACAAACAGAAACACAACCTCAAATTCACCTTGATAGAAAATAGGGATGGGCATTTCAAGCTGTGCTCAACGGGGGGGGGGGTTTAAGAGAGAATTTAAGAGTTTTCTGTTTTGGTAACTTTTATTCTGATTCTGTCGAGTTTGACTGAAGTGTCGTTTGATGCATTGCTGCTCGAACGCATCGGCAATGTGAAGCCACCGCGCAAATAAGAAAAGAAAAGGGACAAACTGAATGAATTTTTCATAATTTCATGAATATTTGAAAGTTATGACCCATCCCTGATGTAAAACAGCAAAGCATAAATATTTACATTTGAGATGCTGTTTTCTTTTTTTATATATCAAAGGTTCTGTCATATAGACTTCCTTTGAGCGACTACATGTTTCAGCAAACATCCTGTAGAAGAAGTATCAGGTTTCAGGATCTATATATCAGTTGCAGTCTAGCAGCCGAGGTCGGGCTGGGGGAATAAATCTACACATGTCCGATACGTGTGACACTGGGAGGACAGTGTGTGCTGCCGTCACATCAATATTTCAGCACAAAGCCTGTTGTTTGGAAGAGAGTAACCGAGGCCGTCCTCCACCCCCGGCACTCACCGAACTAGACCATGGTGGCAACAGCGATGAGGCCTGGGTGGCTGTGCGGCTGCACGTGCTCCTCCTGCACGCTGGCTGCCACCCATGGGCCTCTAGCACTCTCCGACAACAACCCTGGCAACTGAGGCATCAGCCGAGACACACACACACATATAATCAAACGCTATGAAGGCAGCACACACACTGCCACCCTGCATCAGCACAAGTGTCAAGCTCTTGTGTTGTGTTAGTGTTTGTGATTAAAACTCCACTCAGCAAAAGGGATAAAGGAGGAGCTTCAACAGATGAGGATTTCGTCTGCAGCAGTGGAAACCCTGAGATTTCAACTCATCATTACATTCTGCCATTTCCCCACATACTGTATATACAGGTTCAAGCCAGACAGAGAAGGACTAACATCTGTTTACCAATCGCACAAAATCCCAAGGTGTTCCCAGAACGTACAGGTCGTACCTCCCACCTCTGGGACTAATCCTGCAAACATCAGATTTTCTGCCTGTATCTAAAGTCATCAGATCTGGGGCTGCAACAAATACTTCCATTGTGGATTCATCTGCAGATTATTTTCTTGATTAACCAATTGTCACAATTTCCTTCCTTTCCACCCAATAAGTCACTTCAAGACTTAAGATATTACATTTATTCATGACATAACACAAAAAAAGTGGCAAATCCTCAAAACTGCTTGTAACAGGTGAATATTTATGATATCTAACAATCATGCAGAATAGCCAAGTAGCGCCCTTTTAAAGCTGCATCCATATCTGCCTGTTAAATGCTCCACTGTGTTGCTAGCTGTGTCTGTCTGCTGTTCGGTGCTGAACAGGTAGTGCAAAGTTCAAATATTTCCCTCTTGCTGCCATTTGAAAATGCAAATGTGCAAAGCTTCCAGGCGCAGCTGTAGAGAGGCGTCTCCCATGAAAACTGCTTTTGATGGTGCCCACTGAGAGACCTTTGAAAGCAGCGACTGCACCTCTCGCCCTCTCGCAGCCTCTCCGTTGGCCAATCTACAGAAGGCGCTCTTCAGACGGCTAACGTGTGACAAGCAGTTTTTGATGCCGTGCCTCTTAGTAGGGCAGACGGAATTCCACGCGGTAATTGCAAGGGGGGAAACAAAGCCGCTGATTCTATTGTGTGATCTGATACGCTGAAAAAGGTCACTGATCTGTGGACTGAATGGATGCCTTGAGAATTACAATAAACCCTTTGTCTCCGCCGAGAGACCATCCCATCTCACCTACTGTTCCTTTCCCATCTAATCAGTATGGAGAGGTTGGCAGCAGGAGAGATGACATTGACAAACCAGAGTCCTTTCCCACAGAGCCGAGCAGAAGCATGCTGGGAGAGGTCTATTGAGTTATACTGCCGCCCCTCGCCAGGTCGGGCTGCTGGGAAATCGGGCATGGAGAGGTTGAGGTCAGAGCACGCTAAGACAGCTTCCAGAAACCAGGTCGCCTCTGTTCCTATTATCATCCTGCGTCCTCTACATCTCTGCACAAACATGTCCGCTGTCTTGTACGTCCTCTAGACCCAGGTGGGGGAGAGAACCGACTGACGTGTTTTAATGGCAGAAAGATAAAAGTAGCCGTAGCCAAATGGCAGCCAGCCAGTGGTCACAGTAAAGGGCAATGGGCTGTACAGAAGCAGCGGCTCGGACTAAACCCTTATAGGTCACCGGTCAATACATAGGAATAATGAATGACTAGAATTTAGCCCGGCAAATTACTTCTCCATCCTTGGAGTGGAGAGGCCCTGCAATCAATGAGAATTAAATTTGGCGCCGGGTGGTAAAATTGTAAGTGACAGGCAACACTTACTGTTGTTCATCTCGCTGCAATGCAAAGAGACATGGTGCCAATGTGAAGAACACTTTTCTCTCCTTCAATAGCAAATTTACAGCAGGCAGCATGTAAAAGAGAAAGGTGTCATATCAAACACTGGGCTGTTCTGCCACCGTGTTTGATATCCTACTTTGAAAGATATAACCCCATTTAAAAAAAAAGCTGCTGTACATTCAGTCTTAAAGCTGCAAAACCGTGGCCCGGTAACCAGACTATATATGTTCACTTCTATGTGGTCAGTTGTTTCAGGTTTTAGAGGGGTTGTTATTTGTCCTGACCAATCAGCAGTAACGTATCAAACCTGGTTCTAGGAGCGGTTCGTTCTATTGAGTTGACTTTCAACAACCTGTAGGGTAAGCCTCATCCAGGCACACCCCCATTTTCGTGGCTATTTTTCTGGCTCTGGCACACTATTTTTTAATTTACTAGGATCTGTACAGTGTGAAAATCTTTTGTTTGACTTTGACTTCATTTTGTTCTTTGATGCAGTTTCTGGAAAAGTCATTTGGATGTGTTGAAAATATATTTCCTTTAGCGGAAAAATAAATAAATGTGCTAGTCCCAATGCTGTAGGACTTGAGGACAAGGAGAACAGGAAAAAGGTCTGTCAACAATTAGGAGAAAGAACTGAAGTTTCTGGTGCGTGAGTCAAACACAAACAAACAGTTAGCTAGCTACGGCAAACCTCCGCACATCAGTAAACAACCATAAATCGTCTATTTGGGATGAATAAACAGACAAACAATTCTGCAGCTAATTTACATGCTAATAGAGCAAAGCCAAGTTTCAATCTGTGTTTTGTCTGAATAAACCTGCACAATCCAAAAGTTATAAGAGCAGCATC
Organism: Eutrigla gurnardus; assembly: GCF_963514095.1. NCBI lineage: Eukaryota > Metazoa > Chordata > Actinopteri > Perciformes > Triglidae > Eutrigla > Eutrigla gurnardus. The sequence goes on along the minus strand of NC_139928.1, from coordinate 6,365,782 downwards.
GATATCGACACATCCTTTACAACTTCAGTCCACAAATATCTGTATCACAAATTAGCCAAGCACAGTTATCCGTCCACCTTGGCTTTTTAATGAGGGAAAGTGTCGGCTGGGGGATGAAGAAGATAAGCTGCTCAGTCGCGTTGATGCCAACGGAGATCAAAGCGGTTTTATAGGTAAAGCAGTTACCCGTTTACTGATTGCGGTGGCGGCCTTTGTTCCCAGTAAAAGACAAAGTGGTAAGGCTAACCGAGGATACTCAGGAGGTTAACGATAAAGGCTCAGATCACACCCGCCGCAATGTCATCACGTGTCTGCCATCGCCTTTGAGTTAACGCACGCCGACACAAGGCGGGATTTCTAAGAAAGAGCACGATGTGGAAGGGGAACAGATGATAGGAAGTCAGATGATTCACCCGGCAGTGAGAACAGAGCAGCGAGTTTAAATATGACTAGAACTGAAGTGTATTCCCATTTCTCCCTTTCAACAACGATCGTTTTTTTCCAGACCTCAGAGCTATTTGGTTCACTCTATATAAACTTCTTATATTCATTCATATTACGTCGTAGGTCAACTTGTTGTGTGAACCACGGATTGAAGTATCACAGGTAATGTGAAAGGTGATGCTCAAAGTGACAGAAAAAGCAATCTTCAAACTCCACCATTCCTCAGGCTCCGATTTAGCCTCTTTGGAAGTACTGTTTTGGTTTACGTCCACTGCTTTGGTTAGCCTCGTTTCCTGCTGCAACAGGAAGCTGTTCTCAGGAGAGGAAAAAAAAAAGCTCTGACACTGCACATGTGTCCAGACTCGAACAGGAGACGGAGTTAGCATTCAGCTGCTAGAGAGCCATCTATTTTCCTCAGAGGTTGGTGGAGACGAGGGTTTAATCCTGGAAGATTGCTCTCTATTAACCGTTTCCAGAGAAATCCGATACACACAAAATATCACTACCAAAAAAATCCCGGGATGCAAAAAGGCTATTTTTTGGGGGGAAAACATGAATTCCTGGTGGAGACCAAAACAGAGTATAAAGTATGACTATTAGATTACTGTCCTTCTGTATATGTAAATAAGCCTCTGTTTGATACATTTTCATTACATTAAATGATCGTACTCTGCATCTAACTTTTGTACGACTATAACTGGTTTGTATTTACTTTATTTGTTGGTATTTCCTCAGAAATGAATCACAAGAAGTTATGTTATTTTAAGACCCCAGTTGGTAAAAAATGAATTATTTGTAAATGTAGAACTCTGAGACTCTATTTAGTTTTAGAAAAGGAAAATTCAAAATAAGTAGAGTTCGCCGAGCAGAAACACCACAGCAGGCAGCCAATGAAGCAGGAAGCCAAGAAATGAGACTGACTCATAAATGACCTCGTGGATATGTAAGGAATTAACGCAGGGTGAAATCATAAAATTAAAAGAAGTGCCATGGAGCTAAAGTGGCTATTACAAAAAGGGAGGAGCCGCCGGTGGCCCAGACTTCATCTCCCTTATTTGACACCTAGATGATTCACTGAAAGCCACATTCAAGAAGACCAGGATTATAATGGCTACACAAAGGCAGACGCCCCGAACCATATTTTAATTTCTTGCTTTTTGGGAAAACATCTTCTGCTAAAAGACTGAGGCTTGTTCACACGTGGAACTGCGACCCACACGACTTTCTTTTTTAATTTCAAGGAGTTTCCTTAAGAACAGATTCAAGGGGTTGTGCATAATAACATAAAATTACATAATAATATATTTATATATATATATATATATATATATATATATATATATATATATATATATATATATATATATATATATATATATATATATATATATATATATATATATATATATATATATAAAAGCAGTAAGAGTTAGAAAAGATGACATCCACGTAGCAGTTTTTTTAGCATCCCATGGTCAAGTGGCAGTGTCTATTTTTAGCAATGCACAATGGTCACTTACTGTCCACTGGAAATTAGATGTGGCCTTCAACAACTGATGCAGACTGACAAGTCATATGGGGGCTGAGTGGGTTCATAACCCCCAAAAAAGCATGCTTTTCTGGTTTTTAAAGAATCCTTCCCATTATTTCACTTCACATCACCTGCGCCTTTTCAATAAACCAAAAGATAATCCGATCTCTGTTGGGAGCCAGTGGCCTTTTCATTTGAACAGCTGATGCTCACGACGCTTTGAGGCCATATGGAGGTGACAGGTAGCTGTTGGAGTTGATTGGCGGCCTGTTTTGCTATTGTGTTTAAATGTCACCAGATGATTGCTGCTGGCAGATAAATTGGCCACATTAGGATTTGTCGTCTCGGCTGGTGTTGTTGGAGCTTTTATGTGCCGGTTTCGGGCCAGGTAATGGCTCCAGCCCCGGTGAAACTCCCCCACCCATGCACGCCTATATTCTACTGTAACCAGCAGCTTCTTCCCCAGCAGTCATTCATTCCCTGAGTCTCTTCTGCAGGTTTGTGCCGATGTGTTTTTGCAGGAGCGCAGATGTTTTTATTATGAAGAAGCAGAAGCCGGTCCGTTGTCCTACCTGTGGAGCAGAACAGGTGACTGGAGCGTTATGTGCGCATCGACGGGTCACTCACCGACTGATTTCAGCGCGCGTCGCCGAGGAACAAAACCACGCAGTCCGAAGTTGTGACTAGCCGCCGGCCACCATCTTCTGGAGGGACGAAGAGGAGTACGTGCGCAGTGTCAGGGTGTCCGTCCGGGGCGACACATCAAACGGCTTCATCACAGCTCACACGGCGGGTCCACACCGGCGTACGAGTGGATTATACACGGCGCTGACAGCAGCAGCACAAGGATGGACACAGCCGAGCACTTCGCCGTGTTGTTCGCACTTAGCCCGGAGGATACAGGAAGTGAAAGGATTTGGCCTTCAAAGTAAAAGCACTAGGCTACTTGAACGATATCCACATTTCAGAAAATGGTATAGGCCTACAATAAACAATTACTTATTTTAGTTTCACCAATACAGTTATTCAAAATATAATTTCTGTAGTCCATTGAATGGCCGGCTTACAATTTGTATGTTTTATTATTAGCATTGTTATTAGTAGTATAAATTGTTGTAGTGAGTGTGCGTGATATGGCTACGTTATCAAATATTTTGTTTTATTTTGAAGTCACAGTAGTACAGTTTCCGGTGTAACTCGTGCTGTTTTGTCGAGGACTTGTCTTGTCGCTGCTGCTCAAAGGTTTGTACCATTGTCTTTTTAGTAAGGGGTGCGCCGTATCTAAACATTCTAATATTAAGAAATGGAATTTTGTTTTTTAATAGAATCCAGTAATTTGTCCTCAGTCCCAAATTATTGGCCCGTGGATAGTTTATTGAATCTTTCATCATTTCATTCTTATTGCAGAGATAATGAAACTTATGCACTTGTATATCAGATACGACCACCTTAATAATCAGAAACAGAAAAACAGTGGTCCAGTGAATGCAAAGACAACTGTTTTGTCCCCAAAGGCTGTTATGGTTTCAGTCAACAGGTTTCTTTTTTACATTCTCAGTATTTTGTTTCGTTTATCTGAAATGAGGATCACAATTCAGTGTATCATTAACCCAATAAACCTGTAAAAAATGTCACAAAGTTCAATGAGACAAAGCAGGGCAGTGAAAATGGAACACAGTAGTGATGGTAAACATCATAATCAGACACATAAGGTCCTGGGATTAATATGAAAATATCAACGATAAGGAAGTCAACAGTGGCGAGGAGGGTTGTTAGAGCCTAATAAAGATGATCAGATTAACATCAAATGAATTGCTCACTTACCATGCGGGTTGATGTAAACTATGATTCTTTTGATATTAAGGCTGTTAATATTTCGACTGAAAAAAAGGAGTGGTGAAGTGTTAAGGTTTAAGATTATTCACAGGTGAACACCTTCACTGTATCTTGCTTTAAACTCATTGTGATTACCTCACTGTGTGCTACTTCTGGTGATCCATTTTAAGATAAGGCCATATAATTCCAGTGCCTTTGCAATGGCCTTATTGTACATGTGGGCTAGTTATTTCCCCTATGATTTCCCTTTTAGTATGAAAAATATAAACAGTTATAATGCATTGAACATATTTCTTTAGTCTCTCAGACGTGTGCGAGCTACTCTTATATAAGTTTACTTCACTCTCTTCACATGTGTGTGCAGTGAAAATGTGTGACTTTACAATAGATGCAATAATGTGCTGATGTATAAAGTTCAATGTGAATATCTTCATAAATACAACAATATAATTATCTATAAACTTTCTTTCATGGAATAATATAATAGTTAAAGTAGTTAAAGTGAAGAAAAAAATCGTAGAGCAACTCCTGTATATATTGTCAACCTGACATTGTCATTCTGGATAGATAGGATAATAATAACAACAACAACAACAACAATAATAATAATAATAATAATAATAATAATAATAATAATAATAATAGTAATAGTAATAGTAATAATAATAATAATAATAATAATAATAATAATAATAATAATAATAATAAAATAATAATAATAATAATAAAGGCATGATTTTACCTTTAACCTCCAACCATTTGGTCAAATCTTTGGAGCGACGACTCACGAGGTCACTCACAGACTGGGTGTTGGATTAACAAGAAAAAAAACATGTTTACAACGCCCTTTGCAAAGTAAATAATTTTTTTTAAACTCCTGAAAAACAACGACGGAAGTACAAGAAGGGAGAGCGTATGCCGTTAAAAATAAAACCGAGAACGCCATCATGCTACAGCAATACTACATTTCATCGCACTCTGTGGATTCACTGTGTTCCACGTGGATAGTTGCCCTCGAAATTCATTCAAAAAAATAAATCGTATAATATCCCGTTAATGTACACATTAACTTACGTATATGCCCTAAATGTAAATGACATCATGCTTTTATTTTGAAGGGAATAACGGATTTCCTTCTGTTGTTTTCAAAGTACTTGATGACGCCATTTTGTCCCAGTTTCTTCCTGAACTTTTCAAGATTTTACTACTTTCGTCGGAATATTGTGAACTAAACCAACATGGGTGCTTGTTTGGCAGTGGGCTCCCTTGCCAGTTGTGTAAGTAAACAACAATTGGTTGTAAAGTTGTGACATGATATGTATTTCATACAATATCTTGATTAATTAAGCTGTTGTTTAGCCAAGAAAACGTTACGTTATGGCATCGACACAACGTCGTCGCCCACTAACGTTAGCTATTAAATGTGTTATCAACTGCTGCCGGTCACCAGATAGGTATCATGTAACGTGAAATTGGTTCTGAATTGTTGAATACGAGTTAACTGTTTGAGGAAATTAGATTTACAAACAAAACAGGTAACCTAAGATATTTAGTTAGGTTTTTTATGTGTCCTCCATTGGTGGAGTCGTGAAAATGAGCGACCAAAATATTAAAAGTTGTAAACGTGTGTGTCTTTGTAAAGTAGAACATTATACCCTATTTAAAGTAACGCTAACTTCAAGACAGACTTGTTTTTAATCGTGGGGGGGGGGGGGGGGGGGGGTTGTTTGAGAGCAGGTTCATCTTTGTTGCCCCTTTGACTTTATTCACCGTTAACCTCATAGTGTAGCCTAATGTATGTTAATGTGTCCGAATGGCTGTATTCAATGAGTAATATGAACAAATATACGCTGTCTGCAATGGGTTTTCTGGAAATGCGCAATTTCCGGGTTTTTCTCAGGCTCTCATGCCATCCCCAGTGGAAGAGGGCGTCACTGTTTTGGCTTCCTTGCGTTTCCTTGTTCCTGCTTTGATTTGTTTTTAATTCTCTGTTGAACATTGCATGGGGCTTTTCACGTTTTGTGGAATGACAAATATTTACAGGCTGTAAGCAGGTTATTGTTTAAAGTTTGGAAATCATTTTAATGGAGATCATCTTTTTGCATATGTTGTGTGACAAGTAATTTTCAGTCAAATACACTCACATCTGGAACATCCTATATCTACTGAGTCAACTTCAAGGCCCATTCCACACAAATCCACAACATGGTACCGAACAGGGGAAGACACTAACCACTACTCAGTTAATTAAGGTCACTAATCAAATTGGCACAGTTATTAATTTGCCCAAAGCAGGCTGAGCTATTTTAGAGCAATTTCTAGAGGTTTGTTTTCATTTGGACTTTTTTCTGTTTATCCCCTTCACATATGCTGTGATTGAATCTTAGGGAAGTCATTTTGTTTTGGGATTTATGTATTCACTCTCTGGTTTTAGAGTTATTTGTATGTTGTTTGTTGCCAATGCAGCACGGCCAGCCCGAACCGTGGAAACTGGGTTCTTCTTGTCACGGCTGCAATGTTTACAAAATGCCTGTGTACTCTGGTGCATACTCATATTTAGTGAAGGATGGCTGATCTCGGCTACAGTCTCCGCCTCAGTGCTTATCACACCTCTCAGCAGTCTGCATCTGAATCATGCAGGAATCCTCAGTGATCCCATTCATAGCGCTGGATGACAATCGGAGAGATTTGTTATTGATTTGTTGGCAGCTCTAATCACAGGCCTGATTACTGCCTCTGTAAATCATCCTCTGTCTCTGCTCCTGTGGGCAGTAGAAGGAGAAAGACGGTGGCTCTGACTGCAGACACAGTGTCATTTGTTTTGTTTCTTCTTCTCCCAACCGCCGTTGTTGCAGTACATGCATTACCCTGATTATCCCACACCCCAGAGCCCTGTTCCTGATTTTCATAAAATATGACTCTACATGAATGCCCAGCTACTTTGTCTCTTCTCCAGGCGTCTTGTTTGTGTGGCTCAGCCTCCTGCCTCCTGTCATCATGCTGCCCGTCAGCGGTCAACTCCACCGTGAGCCGACTGGCCTTCTCCTTCTTGCTGCTGCTCGGGACTCTGGTGTCTGTCATCATGATTCTCCCAGGAATGGAGGAACATCTTAAAAAGGTACATTATATACGACTATATCAAATGTAATGGTCCACACTTGGCTGCGGCATAATGGACCTTTTAATAATTACATAAGGCCCAGGTATCTTTGAATTTTCTCAACCCACATGTCATTTCCAATTAAAGAAAAAAATGAAAATGTCTTTCATAAGACTGTCACCCAGCAACAGTGGTACTGTGTAGAGCAGCTGGACAGGATGCTTGGAGTATGTGTTTGTAATATTTTTTTTCTGTTGTCTCAGAAGAAGTGACATTTTTTAAAGACCGTCCGATATCAAAAAGCATCCCAGTTGACCCAGATTAATCCTCACATTAAACCACACGTTCTTTTCTTTGAAAACTGTCAGATTCCAGGTTTCTGTCTCGGTGGCACATCCATACCTGGCATAGAAAACAAGGTGAACTGTGACATCATCGTCGGCTACAAGTCGGTGTATCGCATGTGCTTCGCCATGGCCTGCTTCTTCTTCCTCTTCTCCATCATCATGATCCGAGTGCGCAGCAGCAAGGACCCCAGAGCCGCCATCCAAAATGGGTTGGTACTGTGCACTGCAGCCTCATTTCCACAGTCCCGCATGATGAAGGCATGCTGCACTCTGCTGGCCAAACATGGAGACTGCAACTCTCGGATTGTAATACCACAGGTCTTCTGTTTCCTTACTTTCTCCTCAGTTTCTGGTTCTTCAAGTTCCTGGCGTTGGTTGGCATAACCGTGGGAGCCTTCTTCATTCCTGATGGCATCTTTAATACAGGTATGAAGCGTCCAGCAGCTCACACACCTTCTGACTAATAAGATACTACACTGCTTAAACATCAGTTTATATAACAACCAGAACTGATAAATGTTGACCTACAATGTCACATTCTGTTCTGCTACTTCTGCTTTCTGGTTTAATACTGTAAACGAATACGTCTGTCATTGCACAGCTAATAACATTCTAACAAATGTCTTCTTTCCTGTCTGGTCTCAGTGTGGTATTACTTTGGCGTGGTGGGCTCTTTCTTCTTCATCATCATCCAGCTCATCCTGCTAGTGGACTTTGCCCACTCCTGGAGCCAGTCCTGGCTGGAGAGGGCAGAAAACGGAAACGCCAAGGGCTGGTTTGCAGGTAGAAAGGCAACACATCCTCCATTCATCCCAATAAACCGTTACTTGCTAAGTTACATATTTACATGTCACCAATAGGATTATCAAGAGCAATACCTGCATATTAGGATTTCATGTATTCATTTGTGATTCTTTTTTCTGACTGTTTATTAAAAAGTTAATTCCATACAACATCTCACGGACTGCAGGGTGGAAAGGTCAGAATTGAAACAAGTCAAGTCAAGTAGTAGCAGGGCTGTAGCGACTCATTTATTTACATTCAAAGCTTCTATTATGGTTTTGAATGCCTGTCGTGTTTTTAATTCAACAAAAGACTTGGAACAAAATCCTCTATTTGAATAAAATGATTAATCAGATGAAAAATATTAGTATTTTCCTAATTAAGCCACCTTTCTTGAATGAATGTAACTCATGGATCTAATTCTTCAAAGAGAGTGCTAATAAAGTTATTCTTCGCTCATGTTTTTCTCACAGCTTTGCTGACCTTCACCATCACATTCTACGTGTTGGCTTTCACTGCCGTCGTGCTTTTCTATGTGTTTTATACCAAACCTGACGACTGCACCGAGCACAAGGTCTTCATCAGCCTCAACTTCATATTCTGCATCATTGTGTCCATTGTTGCCATTCTGCCCAAAGTTCAGGTAAGGAAGACGGCCGTTATTATGTTTCACTGGCGTAATGATTAATTTTCTGACTCATCCTATGCTATGTTGCCACAGGACGCTCAGCCCAGCTCAGGCCTGCTCCAGGCCTCCTTCATCTCCCTGTACACTATGTATGTGACCTGGTCAGCCATGAGCAACAACCCCAGTAAGTCACAACTTAAAAACCAAGATAACTGACTTTGGGAAGGAGAAAAGAACAAAAACGCCCCTGTAGCTGTTGTTTTCTTGTTTTCCCCCCTCAGACCGTCAGTGTAACCCCAGTCTGTTGAGTTTGGTTCAGCCCAGCAGTCCAACTCCAGCACCAGGACCTGCTCCTACCCGGGGCCCTGGGAACGTCCAGTGGTGGGATGCTCAGGGCATCGTGGGATTGATAATTTTCTTGTTCTGCACTCTTTACGCCAGGTATTTCACTGAAACTGCTCCTGTTTTAGGTTTCATGTTTTCACATGTTTGCTTTTGCAAAAGGACAGTTTTAAAAATAACTGAAATCTCTAAAGTTATACACATATATAGCCGTGTTGCTAGTGGTTACGTACCAGTATGCATTGCACGCAAGCTTCTGTCCAACGTCGCCTCGATATGATCAATATCTCAAATGGATGTATAATCGCCCATAACATCCTCTGCACTCATATTATGGGATACCTTTTCGGCGGTTTGTAACACGAGTGAATAAGACAGACTACATTTTCAACACTGATTGAAGGTCCACAAGAAGGTGCCAAATTTATCCTTTAATTCATGTCATGACTTTGTCTAAAATGATACACACCTGTTTTTAGCACAAGAATTCAGGGGTACACATAAATGCATCAAATCAATCCTCCTACATCATAAAGAAGGTCCATGAATAGATCAAGTTCAACATGGAAATAGTGTTTTTCATTAAGACGCAATTATCAGCCTGCAGAAGCAAAAGCTGACATCTTGTGCTCTCTCGCCCGTTGCAGCATCCGCTCCTCCAACAACACGCAGGTTAACAAGCTGATGCAGACTGAAGAGGGCCAGGGTCTGACCCACTATGAGTCCACGTCAGACGACGGAGCCCGACGGGCCGTGGACAACGAAGAGGAGGCAGTCACCTACAGCTACTCCTTCTTCCACTTCAGCCTCTGTCTGGCCTCCCTCTACATCATGATGACTCTCACCAACTGGTACATGTAAGTATCCGTTTTTCTTCCTCCTCCTCCATCAGAGAGGTTGACTTGTTGCAACACTGACTTCTCTCCGATGTTGTTCCGGCCTCGTCAGGCCCGACGCCGACTACCAGGCCATGCAGAGCACCATGCCGGCCGTGTGGGTGAAGATCAGCTCCAGCTGGCTCGGCTTGGCGATCTTCCTCTGGACCCTGGTGGCCCCGCTGGTGCTCTCCAACAGAGACTTCAGCTAAAACGGTGAACTCCGTCAGCATGAGACTGGCAGCCTGTGGCTATTTGCACCTCTTTAAAGAAATATAGCTTTAGCTACACATTGATTGTTTGATTGGCTCGCAACTCCACATTGAGAATGAACATGGTTATAAGCTCTGACCTGAAGCCACCGCATGCGTTACCTAAATGTTGCATTTTGTGGCAGGAGTTTAAATCTCAGTTTTATAGGATCATAAGAGTTCAGCTTTAATCATCTCAGGTTATTTGTTACAAATATTCAGTCGGAGCACAATGCCTTTAATATAGGACACCACCAAATGAAATTCATGTTTCCGCTTTCTTTCACGACTTTTGTTTGTTGTTTGAACCTTTTTTCCATCATTCTGTTTAAATTGGATTGGTTTCATGGAAAGGGGTTTACATGTTAGTTATACTTTTTTATTTAATGAAACAGCTTTGTGCTATTGCCCAATTTTATAAGAAGAGTGCCTTATTATATGTTGCACACAAGTTAAACAGAGGGACCATTTTTGATATCTCCAGATGTTTTAGGAAAGTCAGTCTTAGATGTAAACTAATTTGCTCAATATACTGTATCTTCACTTTTCATTATAATCAATAAAGTTGACATTCTGTTCGTGTTTAATCAGAGTGTACGCAGCATTTCTGTCCTGTAGGTGGGGCTGTTGTCCATCGAACTACACTTTCTATGTCAGCCAGATTTCTCTATGTAGAATCTGTTTTGACGTAGCTTTTGTAAGATTTACACATTCTGCTTCTTGAGTTGGTCCGTGTTCTGTTCAGAAATGGCAAACACAATGTCATCAAGTCCGCTGCAGGGAATTCCAAGTGCCTCACTGCCCTGCTGCCATTAATCATATGATCCTGCTAAAATGTGATTTATTGTGTTCCTTGGATGCACGATTCCCCAATGCCATATACACACACACACACACACACACACACACACACACACACACACACACACACACACACACACACACACACACTCACTTCTGGCAAGTAATGTAGAGGGAGTGTTTCTTCTCTATCACAAGATTAGCATGAGCAGGGGGGGGGGGGGGGGGTGCTGAGCTCTTCTTTATACTGATAGAGACTCGTGTTGGGAGAGGACAACAAAAGGCCGGCCTCTGACGTGGTGCTTGGACATCTGGTAACAAATCTCCGGTGTAATACCTGCAACATGTCTGCCCACACAGTCCTAATATGATGCTCATAGACTCTGGACTCCCTCTATGACTCGCCATGCTTGTTTTTCCATTTTCTTATTTGCATGATACAATATTACATTAGCATATTATGAACTGTTAGAGGACAGTCAGATTAAAGTCCTCTAAGAAGCACTGATCACCTGACAGCACATGCAGCAGATATGTTTTTGCAGTGATTGGCGTGGCCGTGGTCTGATGAATACAATGCGTTTGCAGTCCTTTTGAATGCACTCCATAAACCACAGTGATGCGTTCCAGTTAGGAGACTCACGAGAGAGATTGAAATAGAAAACAATTTAAAGCAGAAACATTGGCTTTCTGTTTCTGTTGTTGTATCGTAGTGGAGAGATGAAGCAAAAAGGTGACATCATGAACCAATCAGAGCTAGTGTTCCCCCTAAGCTGAATGTTGGCATACAGGACATTAAGCTGGCTACTTCAGCACACTGACCTGTTAAATCAGTAATCTCAAAATCTCCAATTTATCTCCGGAATTCCAGGCTGCTCGCGAATATGACATTTAGTGTGGAAAGACACCCTGACACTCTCTTCGAACACTAAGACGACATAAACAAGATGCAGTGCGTGTGATGCATTTGTGATTTGGCCCACATTGTTATGGGTGGCAGCGGTAGTCCCTGGCCCAGCTGTGAGCAGCAGGCTGACCTAATGCTGTTACATAATGTTGAGTGAGGCGCTGATATGGCTTGCATAAGCCAGTTATAGGATGCTGCTCTCATTGGGGGGCTCACCACGCTCCTCAGCCTGTTGTTGTTAGGTATTCTGGGCCCTGCCCCGGGGGCCCTTCACCATCATTACCAGTGACTGTACCACTTCTCCTTGGAGTGTTCGAAGCACCTGGCAACCAGGTAGAAAAACAAGCTAAATGGAGCCCTGACACACGGAGCTTTGTTTATCGGTAGCCCCGACAGTCTTCATTAGACGGCTGGTGTTCTTCTCACACTTGTTATTACAGGTTTTGTGAGGACAAATAATGTGAGTACATCATATTATCCTGGAATATGATGTGGATGTGATTAGGCATGAGAAGGTACTATCTAAGGTTTTCCATTTTAAAATATAAGTAATTAAAAAATGTACTTATGTGTGAAAGACTAATATTAATTATAGTCATGGTGATACATTGGAGTGACATAAGCAAATACGATTATAAATTATTACATTTGCGCAAATATCTTAAGTTTTTCCTTTTATTTCTAATGTTAATATAAGGGGGCGGGGCATCGCGGTGGTGCGCGTGGGTTCAGGCAGCAGCGTGTCTGTCTTGCGCTCCAGCTGTGGCGGGATGTTGGCCAGTGTCGAGCTATTCTTAATAAGACACGTACAAACCGGAATTTAGGCGATTTCACTTTCAGAATAATGGCAGTGAATGACATTGTTTTATTGAACAGAAATACGTAGCGACGCAAACTGCTTTTGGTTGAAAAGTTGTGCCCGGAAATGCTTTCTGTTTACCTTCCATTGACGATGATGATGCTGGCGCGGTGGTAAATTGCAGCATCAACTTTCCGTCCCGCTACCACCAGTCCAGCATCTGGACCATGTTCTCCTTGCACATCCATCATCTGGACTGGACCGCTGACGTTAGCCGGGAACACCTAGGCTAAACCAGACACACGAAGCGTAAAACTAAAGCGTGAGACAGATGCGTTGACAGGTTATGGAGCCAGATATCAGCAGCCGCATGCGTTATGGTAAATTTGCATAATTTGGTCTGTGGCACTGAATGAGGTGTTGCTGAAGATGTCGGTAGCGTTGTACTATCAAGCTAGCTAAAGGAAATGTTACTTCCGGTGTGAACTGTAACCTATAGCTTTCGAAACACAACGCACCGAGTGAAGCGCTGACCGACAACAGTTGAATGTGGTTGTAAATACAATATAATTCATAGGTACGTACACGTTTGCATATAGCTTGAATTACAGGCATTCACTGCTTCAACACTGAGCTCCACTTAGCTTTGCGCTTTTTGTTGTCAACGCCCCAAGACTCGTATTTTTCCGCTTTTACTTTGAAAGGCACAACAATAGATTTCCTGTCTCTTCTTGACGAAACCTCGTCTGACTTGACGCAGCTTGCGAAGCCGTGGTCGCACCGCAGAGAAGTGAAGTTGAGCATCCTGCAGGTAATGTAAGCTCATACGTGGTGTCAGTGGGGCGTTGTTGGAGATGTTACCATGTGTTTTGTCTCTTTGTATTATTGTAACGTTTAACGTGGTGTGTGTCAGGACGGGCATTATTATTCAGCGTGTTTTCTTGTCGCGATTTCTTCGGAATGGTAGAATAATGGTAGCTAACGTTGATATGGGCAGCGCAACCAGAGCTAAGAGAGAGTGATGTCCTCTTTCTGTTATGTTTTTTTGGCTGACACGTTAGGGCGTTAAAGCTACCTGAACTGGTCCTGGGCTTGCCCGTTACCCCCCAAACCTCTTCATTCATTGTCTGGGAGAGGGAGGAGGAGGTGGGGAGCTGCGGCAAGTCCGCTCGAATGGGACATAACGAGACCGGAAGTGGAGCGATTTCACGTTCAAAATAAACGTCTCGAATGTGCCTCGCGCATTTAAACCCGCACAGCGTGCGGTCGTTCGCTTAAAACTAGACGAGTCGACGTTAAAATAGTCGTGTTACACCACCGAGCGGACCTGGTGAGAAAACGCTGGCGTGGGTAGAATTGCTCGGATTGTGATGCAGTTTCATTTTGAAAATACTTGAATCGAAGGCTTAGTTATTCTCGTTAGCTTGACGTTGATTGTAGTGACAGAACTGCATGGTTCAGTCTGAGGTGGTCTACTATGTTAGGGGGAAACTGGAGCAACGCCTCCCTCTACGTTGTGCAAGTGGCACCGCCACTGCCTTTAACACACGGGCGCAGGTATTTTGTGTCTCGAATAATTGCAGCTACCGCCCGTTATCCGATTACACCATTCTAACCCCCCAAACCATACTGGTTTACACAGGTGTGTCGTGTTTGGGCACGGCTTTTGGTTATTGGCTATTTGAATCGGCAGCGTGTTGTGTTGCATCGGGCTACAACACCCGTTTGTAGCAAATCAACCTCCATTCAAAAATATCTGGCACTTTAATATATTTAATTAATTCGCCTGTAAACGCGCATGCCCATTCAGAACATGGCGATTTGATAAACTAAAGGCACATCTACCATCAACCAACTCAACCTATTTCATCCCCATGCTCCAGTTTCTTTGGTATAAGATCATTTTCATAAAGAGTGAGAACCAGTGGCAAATGTCCACATTCATTGTTGTTATGACTGCCGAATGATCAAACAGACCCTCAGGATGTATAACAATCATCCGTGTTATTTTAATATGTATGCATCTTGTCGAAACTGGCGTTTAGTCTTAAACGCGTGATTTATTGAACGCAACTTGGCCTCGCCGTCCCCCCCCCCCCCCCCCCCCCACATGCAACAGAAAACGAAACCTATCGGCTCCAGCATCGGCTGCGTAATGCCTTCCTGCCGCTCGGACGTTTCTGCATAACCTGCTTGCAAAGAATCCAACATGACATCATCATGCGTGAGAGACAGTGCCCGTATTTATTTATTTATTTGCTTGTTGTTTGTGTGTGTGTGTGTGTGTGTGTGTGTGTGTGTGTGTGTGTGTGGCTGCGGGATCACATCGCCGATAACATTATATAATCACAACTGAGCTTAAATTGGTGGGCTGATTTGGTTGCCAAGTGGATTAGTTTTAAACGTCCCATGTTACAGCGGATTTCGGCAGCGCTTAAGGTATTTTTTTTATTTTATTTTATTTTTTTGTGAAATAATAATAAAAAAGAACAAATACGACTGTGTGGCTGCAGAGAGCAAGAAAGTGACCTACTGTACAGGATCAAGCCTGCAGCCCTAAAATACTCCTCGTTGCGATGACGCCTGCTTGGATTAGAGGGCATCTGAGGACAGCTGTGGTTTCCAACATTGCTCTGCTGCAAAAAACACTTGATACTACGAGGCTTTTCTCCCTTTCATTTCCTCCATGTGATTGCGATTGGTTTATCACAAGATTTAGAATAAGCTAATTCCCCAAAGGCTCACATTTCTGGGCACAAAGCAGAGAAACATCTTTGCGGTTATACCCGTATGATAAATTGTCTATTATAACGGCGGCTTAGGAGGGAGGGGACATTGGTCTGCAAATTATGATTATTGTAGTTAGATTAATCTATTGATCACCCCACCCCACCCCCTCCTTTAACTAGAACCCAAGGCTTCCTCTCAGTCTCGTCCTGTCTGACTCCATAGTGAATGGCTTAGATTTTTGACATTCTTTTGTCAGACTGGGAGTTTTCTTTCCTCAAAGGCTCCATAGAAAAGCCGGCGGCGGCGACTGCAGTTGTTTATTATCATTTTTTTGTAACCCGGAGTTGTCCTTCACCTCAGTAAGGATGCACAGGGGACATAACAATCCACGACTCTTACGTTACGGCGTTCAGGTTGGATGCCGTGCACCTGCATCAATCATTCACCCAGATGATGAACAGGGGGCGCCGCCTCTCGTCTGTTGTTGTGGGCTGGTGGCAGGGCGACGTTGACCTCATGCGTCTTTTCAAATGACGGAATATATTCTTTGTGCCATTCATGTTTACCTTGCACATATTTAAACTCCACCCATTTTTACACATTCCGATCAGTGAGAGTTAAGTCTTGACCTGAAAAAAAAAACTCTCTTGTATAATGTCTTCTGTGGCTCCAAAGGAAGCTTTTCAATGTCTGGGAAAAAAAACAACACTGATGTCATCAGGGAGGGTCTGACAAAGGATGCCATTTAGCTGCATTGTGGGAATTGTAGAATCCAATACTTTGTCTGCTTTTTTAGCTTTGGATCAGGACAAGCCCATGCATGAATCCTCTCGGACACAGCCAGGAACTGATGACTCGTGGGCGGGTCGTCTGGGTGTGGCTGTAGGAAGTTGACCCCAGGTACTGTCGCTGAAGATGTGTTCAGGTGCATCACTAGATCTAAGTAACTCTCTGCTTGACCCCTAGGGAGAGGTCAGCGTATTTCAACAAATGCTGCGCTGATTTTAACCGAGGGTGCTCCGATCCATCCCAGTGCCTCTTAGTTTTATAGTAGAAGGTATTATTCTCATTAATTCCCCCACCCCATAATCACTCTTTAGTTTTTCACCTATTTCCCAGAGACCACCTGGATTTTATGTCGCTGAAGTTCCTCTCTGTCTGATGGTGTGTATTTGTCTCTGTACAGCCATGTTGGTAGGTGTTTTCCCATACAAGCGTTTATCACAGCCATTAGGAACTGGATATAAGTTACATCATTATTGTTTTATATCAATGAGTGATGGAATGGAATAATGTGCTATTATTGCATAACTATAATATACATTAATAATAACAGAAAAACAGTGAAAAATGGCCATCACACTATCCCTCTGTATACAGGTTGCATCATTAGTGTTTTCCATCAATTAGTGATGAAAAGTAGAAAAGGGACAATTTAATTTGCAAAAAAATATAGATATATTGTCGCCGTCGGCTGTAACGTGTTTACCCATCCAGAACATCTTCAGTGTTTCAAACGTAAGAAAAAGAGTCATCGTTATTGACGTTCCTGTTGGTTTCTTATGGATCACCGTAGGTTGGCGTTGTCTCTATCGAGCCTGACGTTTCATGGGTGTAAAGTGGGAACATAGGGGGCTTCTTGTGGCACCGATAGGCCCGGAGCCCAACAGCTTTCACGGTGTTTTCCCCCGGAGCCAGAATGGTGCGTGTGGTTTCTTGACACGGGACCGGAGCAGCACGGCTCTGAGTTAACCCTGCCCGGCAACACATACAGCGGTGGTACGGTAAACATTCATGCGGTGTGCGGAGTCTCGGAGCGTGTCCGAACGTCCCACGGCGTGCCGTTGCATTATGAAATGGCGTACAGTCTGGGTTTTTCGCTACGGCCCTGTCAAAGGTCCCTCTGTTCGGCCAAGGGCAGCAGAGAGGACAACATTGATATTCATGCAGCTCGTTCTCATGGAGTCACAGCGGGCGCCTCATCCCTCAAATGTCATGGCGGTGTCCTTGGTAGCAGGTGAGATGTGGTCCTTCTACAGCTTTGATGATGTCGTCCATAGCACTGATCCAGGCTCGGTGGAGGGACAACATGCCTTTTTATTCAGGCTTCCAGATTAGAGGAGGAGAAACTGTGGAGTCATCCTTCATCTGTGCCAAAGTGGATGTACTGATGACAGGAGATACGTAAGAAAAACGTGGTTCCACTTTATTATACATTTGTATGGCCGGGTTTCCTCCGTTCTACGTTTTGTGTTACAATATTTTAGCTTCAGTGCGACACCAAACATTGCATATGTTGCAATACTTTAAGGAGTCGTTCCGTTTTAAATGAAGTGCAGGGGTCCGTTTCACAAAGCTGGTTTAGTGAAAACCTTGAGTTAGTTAACCCTGAGATGAGGGAAACTCTGGTTTTTCGGTTTCATAAAGCCAGTTCAGCATAAATCTGAGTCAGTTACCCGGGTAACATACTCCGTGAACCTAACCTGCTCGCTAGCAGGTTTGCTTCAACAAACCCTGAGTTTCTCCCTACATGTCTCCGCCTTTTTCCGGAATCTGAACCAACTCAGAAAAAATGTGCCGTCCTTTCATCGTCAACCTAATCGATATGGAAATAAAAGTGATTCTAGCAGCTTTGGGTTGGGAGACAATTTTGATTACCTTTCCTTCCAATCACATTAGATATTATCTAAACAATATTCTCCGACATTTTCAACATTTCATATCGCGGACATAATCCGCAACCAGATTCTTTGCGGAGCTAGCGTTTTTGCAAACGGGAGATTTATGAAATGTTTAAGTACATTTCTGTGTTGACATACCTGCTTATGTTTACTGTTTAATATGTGAAATATGATTAAAATCATATGCCTTAGTCAACGTATTTGCGCAATATTCTTATGCTTAATTTTCAACTGGGATTGGGATTACACCCAATGAAAATGATAATTTGTTTGATGCGCTACTTTGTGAACTATGGGAGTTGAACCCCTGTTGCCTGCACCGTGGGCGGCATTGCTAACCATTACACCACAGTGTCGCTGTTCAAGGCTGAAAATAAAGAGTTATTACCTTTAGATCAATCGACTGTTTCATTCAGTTATACACATTAGATCGGGCAGTAATTGTCTGCCACGCTAACTATCGCTACTTTGCTGCAGTTAAGTTGCTCCGCTTTCTCAGGATGAGCTTATTTTCTACATAAACACTCAGTAATATCTAATGACGCTCTCCCCGTTGCCATGGTGAATCGTAGTATCGGAGCTCCATTGATGATGGCTTTATAGAGTCGGCAGGCATGTGTGCGAATGCCTTGTCTAAGACGAGGCCGTCAGAAAGTTTAAGATATTTAAACGCATATATAAATATCACATATGTCAACAAGCTTTTCAGCCCGGCTCGGTGTGGCCGCTGAGGACACTTTGCCTTCAGATGTGGTCGGTCGACATGTTGAACGAGCCGCTTCGTTTGAAGCAAACCATGGCCTTTATTTTGGGCATGTTTTTTTTCTTTCATTCAAAAAAAGAAGCCAAAGTTCTCAAATGCTAAAAGTTGGTCTAAAGACTCACAGCTATACAGCACTGTGTCTAAATAGAAAAGTCTGAAATTGGTAAAACATTTTAATTAAAGGCAAACTATGTGATCACAGAATAAGTAAACATGAATAGTCTGGCCAGGGACCCGTTCAAAGAAGCAGGTTTTCCTTCGTTGTCTTGAATACTTTGCTGAGTAAAACTTGAATTCAAATGACAAATGGCCGTTAGGATTTCATTAGGAGTCCAGATTCAAATATTTAACTTTGTTTTTCTTTTCTTTTTTTTTAATCAAAAAACTCAAATACATTTTACTATTAATGATAAATCTGAAAATACTAATCTGGATAACATTTTGCCTTAATGAAATTAATCGATTATCAAATATGTTGCAGGTTATATTTTATCTACTTCAGCTCTTCTTGGACAAATATGGTTGGTCGGCACTAAATAATTATTGGAGTTCAATACAGCATTTGTTAACGTATACTGAAAACTCTAATGTGTTCCAATATTGATATCGGTAAACAAATCAAATCTGTGTCCCTCATAGGGCAACTCAGTGAGGAGACTCAGAGCGATTACATCACAGCCTGTTTAGCGGCTGATGGCTGCAGCGCTCTCACTCAATACTGGACCAATTTCAAAAGGTATTTATCCCATCAGTCACTTAGACACAAATACATGGGGGAAAGGGGGTGAAAATTACCAAAGGTGCCTTTTAAGAAGCCGGCCCGTTCTGACCATCCACCACAGTTTAAATAGGAAGTAGGAAATGACCATTCACCATTTCCTACAGCTGTTACTGTACATAGTGCTGAACTTGCATTACTCTGATTGGAACAAATCTCTCCCCCATGCAATATATCATCAAACTCCTTCCAACCTGGAAAATACCATTTTTAAAAAAAAACTGTAAGCGACTCCAGCGGTGATAAATCACATGCCCAGAACCGTGTGTCCATGATATAAGATGCCTCATGTAACCGGCACTCGCATGAAAGTAAGGATGTGTAGTACACACACACACACACACACACGTACGCTCTTCCACTTGTAGATAAGGGTGACAACATCCCAGCTAGTGATGCAGCGGTGGACCCTTGGGTGGCTCTGGTCATCAATCACTAGGACTTCCCCCGGCAGCAGAGACACAAGCTTTAATGTCAAAACTGCTGTAGGTGAGCAGATTTCTTCCTCCGCCGGCGACTGAAGACGGCGGGAGCGGAAACTGACTCTCGTCCTTGTTAATGAACAGATACTCTCGCCTGCGTGTGTGTTTACATCCTTGACTACGCGTTCGCTTGCCCATGTGCCCGTGCACAGGCACACGTGTTTGGCAGTAAAGCGTGCATGTGTGCTTTGTGGACGGCGTATGCTCGGGTGTTAAGCGTCACGTTAACATGCAGTGTGTGTGTGTGTGTGTGTGTGTGTGGAGGTGCATGGGAATCAGAGCATGTGTTTCACTCGCTGCGGGTTGTTTGGCCCGTGGCTGAGCTGCAGCCCTCTGCTGGAAGGGCTTGGATGCCGTCAGTGACCCTGGAGGCGAGCGTATGGACCCAGCTTGGGTTGCACCGCGAGGTGGAAGGTCCTCTGGTTTCTGCGACCCCCGTGGAGAGAGCAGGCTGTCAGGCAGAAGGCCTGTCAGCTGCAGTTCTCATTCACAAATCACCTAGTGGACACACACACACACACACACACGCACTTATAAACTCTCAAAATGTACCCACATGCATGTCCAACATGGCCCCTTGCTCCCCCAAAACATAGTATTTGAATAATTATTACAAAGCCAGCGTTCTATAGTAGAGCCCGACCGATAAAGGATTTTGAAGGCCGATACCGATACAAATGTTTGTGATTTAAAAATCCGATATTCCGATATATCGGCCGATATTTTTTTTTCAGAAACGCGTAACAAAACATTAACAGATTTCCATAACATTAGTTATTTGTAGTTATTTATGAGTCTTCACTAAAATAATATGATAATGCAGTTTAAAAATAAGCTTGTTTATTTTATTGTCACAACGGAACAGAGGAACATCAAAATATATTAAAGTTCTGATAAATAACATGTATAAAAATACAAACTTAAGATATACAACTTAAAGTCCTTTTGAACAAAAACACAATAACAACAACAACCAAACACAAAGTTACCAGTATTAAAAGACTTGGTAAGCTTCATAAATATAACTTCCAACAAGACTGGAGACAAATTCTGTTAAGTTCTATAAGGGTGTTTCGTCCGTTTTTATTTTATTTTTAAAATATTCATTTATCAGCCATTATAAATGCAGATACTGATAGTTTGGAAAATGCCTAATATTGGCCGATAATATCGGCCTGCCGATATATCGGTCAAGCTCCATTCTATAGTGAGATTGTACTCAAATGTGTTGTTATTGTTCCTACGTATTCTTCTTATAGCTATTAATATGGTTAAAGGAGAAATGGGTTTCAAAATACTATTTTAAATTAAATATTGTCCTGCTGCAGAGCTGTCCTGCACTACACAACCTGGACTAGATTCATTTCAATATGTTTGTCAATTGATGCCAAAATAATAATTCCCATATCGCATTGCAAAACCGGCAAAAATAATCGCAATTCGATATTTTTTTCAAATCTGTTAGGCCTGAACCATGGCGACCACAGGCTGCATCTATGGGAAATATGCTCGTAAAAGCTCCGTAAAGCTTCGGGGTATGACATAATTGAATAGAAATATTGATTACATCAGCTTTAATGTAGTGGGGGCGCATTCAACAACGCATTTACAGAGAAAGTGTTTTAGAGTGCAGAGAAGCAACACACTGACCTCCACATCACACTGCGTGTCCCCTCCCATCCTCTGTCCTGTCCTCTGCTTATACTTCCGTGGACAATGTCATCGTCGATCAAGGTTGGCTTCTCTCCGAGCACAGAGGGCTATGTGGTGCGAGACCGCAGGCTTTTTTTCCCTTTTTTATTGTGTTATGTAACCGCGGCTGTGTCTATTTTTCTGGATTTGTCCCAAAGTGGGTCTGCTGTCCATGATCCCCCTGAGATAGAGACCGCAGCACCGCTAGGTAGCCCGGCTTCTTGCATAGCCGCTGACTCAGCTGGCACCTACAGGTAGACCTCGGGATCATTGGCAGCCACATCCCCAATTACTGCTTCGCATCGGGAGTGTGTGTCAAAATATTGCCGCTGCCTACAGCTTCTCCCTGTCTCTCTGTGTGGAGGGTATAGATTCCTCGGACACACGTCCTCTTTGGCACGCTGCCTCCTTCCCTGTCTGTTGATTCACTGTTGAAATGAGAAAGCATATGGCTGCTCTCTCCCTGCATTACATCACCTTCATATCCAAGCAGATTGGTTTGCATGTACAGCCCCGCTCAAGAGGGGGAGAAAAAAAACGCCCATTGTATTTGGATGGCTCTTATCCAAGCTGTGTTTTCCACAGAAATCGGCATGCCTTTTTTAAAAATGAAAATGAAAGTTGCATGTTGGGATGTAGCATTTTTTTTTACTCTGTAACCTGCTTAACACAGCACACAGCCAGATGCATCAGGCCCAACAGTGTTAGTATCGATCCGTCAAAGTTATCATGCAGAGTTGTTGATGCTCCTGTGGAGAGTTTGCATGTGGTTGTTATCAGCTATTCACTGGTTTCCATTAGCGTCCTCATTTCCCATCTCTCCCGGCTCCTTTCATGAACCGCTGCTCTCTCACCGCTGCCATATCGGTAGTGATTTGGTTTGAAACATCTCGATGGCCTCTTAACCTCAGCCGCCGTCTCTTCTTACTGAGGTCAAACCACTGTCGTTCTGAATTATAGAACTGAATGGTAAGTCACAAAATCTTTATTCTCGAATCATATAGTTCCTGATTTAAAACAGCAACTTTTGAGAATGAAAGTACAATTTTGAACTTTTGTTTGAGGAAAAAAATCCCACACCAAGCTCTCATCCAGCATTACCTGGTCTTCATCAGCAGATGCAGTTTGCTCAGTTCTTGTTCTTGGATCTGTTGCAGTGTTTCCTAGAGGATTTTGGCTCCCATTGACCCCCCAGTAGGGGGAACACATCAATGCATGCGGGACAAACTAAACTTGCAGGTGATTACAGGAAACACTGCATGCAAACTTGCACGTATGATCCGGATGGTACCACCACCGCTTCATCTTGGGGTTTTTATCCCCACCATCTTTATGATAGCTTATGAGTATGAGGTGCAGTCGAATGCTCAGGCGAAAAGATGAACATTAAATTAAAAAGGGTTTTGTAGAGATACCGTCCATGTTTGTCTTTTTGTGAAATAAGGAATCAAATCAGAACCAAGACAGAGAAATGGTATTCTCTAGTATAAAATAAATGTGATTTATTCATAGCCATAGGTATCACAACTTTTATAATCTCCCAGTATCCCCTTGGGTCACATCCTGCAGGAACCACTTTTGTTAGACTTTCAGTATCATGGTTTAGCGCTGCTGCTTATGGGTCTATAAAATGTCTGAATAAATGAAAAGCTTCTTCTTGTAATTTCCCACAGAGATGCATTAACAACTGTTTTATGAAAAGCAAATACATACGTTTGAAGAATTGGAACTACTAAATGTTTGGCACTTCTTGAAAAATGACTAAAGTGATGAGAAAATAGTTGTAGACACATTTTCTATGGATAGACTCACTGATTAATCGTTGCAGCTCGATCATAACTATTTGATTGTTGTTCCTATATTTCCTTTTTTTAAAGTGGATTAACGTGCAACATGTTTTCTGATATGGCGGTGAAGTAGATATCCAAGCAGATTGTGTTTGATACGATGGAGCCAGGAACTAGAGCAGGCAATAACTGCTTTGATATCACGTCAGGTTCTCGGGAAGAATGTCACGTCATTGAATGAATCACATTTAAGGAGAAAATTGTAGATCGAGTCCAGAAATCTTGATTCACACAGTCCTACGGAGGGTGTTTGCTATTCATTTGGCTACAGGTGTCGCCTTTAGCCGTATGCCTTTGTCATCATGACGGTGATGAGTGTATGCAAACAGTGTCACGGTTTCGGCCGGCGGCCTTACCGAAACCCAGGCTCGCGCCCTGAAACCACAAACGCTCGCAGGCACAGCTTAACTTAGATGTGGGGACAAATATAGCCGGGTGCTGGTCATTTGTCCTATATTTAGCATTTCCTCTAGATATTTCCAACTTGTTTTCTCATCGCTTGCACAATGCCTGCCATTCTATGGGTCTTTGTGCCTCTCTCCTTGTTCCTGATTTGGTTTGCTGCCTCTCTAAATATATGCGCCCCACACTTTTCCGTCAATGAATCTGTTGTCAGCGAGTTCGTAAATATCAATATAACACTTTTTATACATAGAGTCATTACCCTGGGTTTGCCCTTTTAGAATATACATTGGGTTTGGTGAAGTACACGGAGCAGAAACAGGAATCTCTTATACTCTGGCTTTAATTGCAATATTGCTCACAGTGATTATTGTGAACTCACTATTTAGAAGTATTTGTTATCCTATCCTTTTTTATAATTGAATGCCAGGAAGTATTGGCTTCTATCAGCCTGTGATGCTGACGAAGAAGCTGCAGAAACATCAGCCAGTGTCTGGCACAGCTGCCAGCGGCCTGTAAGAAGGGTTGTTCCGGGCTCAAACGAGGGTGGACCACCCAATGCAGATCAGTATGCCCGCCACGATTGACTGAAACAGAAACCATATTCGTACTCATAACTACTACAGATACAACCACACCGATACCACGACAGCAACGTCAAATGTCGGGGTTTCCACAAATGTATTGGAAGCCTGGCGTAATGTCAGCGAGAGAGAGAGAGAGAGAGAGAGAGAGAGAGAGATAGAGACGGTGAATATGAAGTCAGCAGTAACGTTGTAGCTGTGAATGCAGCATTGCAGTGTGTGTTCAGTTAATCGTCGGCGAATACGATTAAAGACCCGTGAGGAGACGCAAGCTAAGCTCCCGTGTCCTGCTTGTCAGCCGCAAAGTCAAATTCTTGTTTTGATTAAAAACAATCTAATCATTAGTGGTGTTAGTAATGTATTATGTCTTAGAGCCAATGTTAGTGTTAGTGAATTAATTCCCTCTCTAATACCTCATTTGTATTGCTTTGAAAACATCTCCTTGAAAGAACTTTATTTATTCAAGTTTAGCCAAAAAACGAATGTTGTGGGGTTATGTGCCAGACTATTTCTCGACGAGAGCTGTGGCATCCCAAAGTGCCTCGACTCATTGTCTCAATGGTTACACTCAAGGGTTTAAATGTCCTGGCTGTGACTATAAGTAAGAGCATTAAAAAAAAGTAATAATTAGTAACTGACAAGTGAAAATGTATTTTGAAGCCTGGTATGATTGGGTGTGCCTCGTAAAGGCAGTGGGATGGTGCACAGAAAAAAAAATCTGAATTATTGCACCTTGAGTACACACACAGCCCTCTTTGGTCCATAAAGGTACACTTGTACATACGTGGAATAAGTATGTTATTGGAACATTTGGTAGTAGGGTTTGAAGCAGCACCTCCCACCACAGCTGAGCTCTGCACAACATCTGTCAACGTGGTCTACTGTTGGGAAGTCAGGTCGTCTAGCAAGCGGAGACTTTTTTTTTGTTCAGATACTTTTTAGAGCTCAGATGGCTATTTCTCTCCATGGACTCTTTAAATTGCGGCAGCGCAGCCTGCCGTGTGTTGGTCACTCTGCTGTTTTCTGTGGCTGTCAGGGCAGGTTGAGGTTGAGAGGGGCATCTGTTCCCTTCTGGTTGGTGGTAAGGTGGAGGGAGGGTGAGGGGGGTCTCTGGTCTGTCTGTGGCTGGGCGTCTGGAGGGAGGCAAGGGGACCTGTGGTTCTGATTATTTGTTGGGAGTTATTGAATTGGTTTACACACACACACATGCACACACTCAAAAAGGTATACCAGCTAGATCCAGACACACTCTTATTTTTATAGCCGGGTACTCAGAGTGCAACGCGGAAGGCCATCTTCTTTGCTTTCTCCACTCTGAACCTACAATATGCATTCCCACAGTATTCTACACCAAACATGCAGTCCTACATTTTCACCAGACGGTGATAATGCATTTAGAGGTCATTAAGCACGACAGACTGAAAGACCACGCTGGAGGGAGCGGCGCTGCCTCGGTGGTGTTTAATGGCCATACGTGAAGTCCTGGACAGCCGGGATGCTGAGGAGGACACTGCCTGTGTTTTCTCTCCTCTGACAGGTGGCACAAGGCCCAGAAACTCCCTCTGTGGCACCGCAGGACGGAGCCAGCGCTGTCCTCTGCCTGGATGCTGACGCTCCACCGCAAACCAACCAGGGTCGGGCCGGTATATGCATTTGCCAATATTGGCCTTTTAGATAAAATCAAATTTTGACCAGTCATCCTCCTCCGATCTGATGGAGGTTTGCCCCCCTCAGACGTGAATCAGACATTCAAGCAGAGACTTTACTCAGTGAAACTTCTTCCAAACAGATCTGCTAACCTACCGTTACCGGCAGTTTGTTTTCAGGGTGTCCGTTCATCCATCTGGCCCTTTCTTGTGACATCTCAGGTGGACCTAACCTGGTCACAAGGATGAACTGATTAGACCAGGTGGAGGTCACTGTGACTTCACATCCATACAACTCTCATGATATCTCGAGAACGCCTTGAGCAAAGTTCTTCCAGTTTGGCTCAAATATCCACTTGGACTCTTAGATGAACAGATTAGATTTTGGTTGTCAAAGGGCAAGGTCACTGTGATGTCTGTCCCATTCTCATGAATGTATCTGTGTGGTGAAGTGTGTAACCCCGGCTTTTTTTTATTTGCTGTCTCTAAGCCGAGTGATGTCATCCATTAAAACATGATAACCTGGATGGCCTTCTTGAGCATATAGCAGCCACATATGAGTCGTAGGACAAATAATACATAAGCATTTAGGGCGTACTCACACTTAGGGTTGCAAAATTCCGGGAATTTTCAAAAGTGGAAACCTTCCATGGGAATTTATGGGAATAAACAGGAATAAACAGGGAATTTTTTTAAATTGATGGTTGGCTCTTCAAAGGGGACTTAAATAAAGCTGAGGAAAGTTATTTTGTAGCATAATCTTGACTAAAACAAACAGATGCCATTCAAATACACTTGAATATCCATGCCATTCCTCAACCACATGCACAGAGCACTGCTTAGTGCATGGCTATTGAGACCACGCCCCCTACTGGCTCTGTGCATGCCTCCATCACATGTACAGAAGATCACTAGAAGACTGGACCACACTTTTGAGCCTGAAGCACAAAGACTATTGAAGGCACACATTTAAGCTTCTGGACTAAACAAAGTGAAGTAAGTTTTGATGCTATTATGGGGAAATATATTTATTAAAGCTCTAGTCTATGATTTCAAAGGTTTGAAAAAAGATCCCCCCCCCACACACACACACACACCCCTCCCCTCTGTGCTCCTCTGAGCTCGTATCGTTCTCCCCTCCCTCTTATTTTATGAAAATAATTAAACGAAATGTGTTTCTGAAAACATTTTAGGCGAGAAATAAGCTATGCAGTTGCTGAATCTGTCTTTATTTTAGATCAACAACAGTCAGTTTGAAAGATTTTCGAGAGCTTGCGGGCGGCGGCCCTCCGTCTCTCGAAATTCGCCGCTCCGCAACGGCATTGCACGGCTTCTTACATAGACATGAATGGGAACATTCCATTCCATTTTTGAATGAGTGGGGTTGGAAGTATTGAACCTAACATTCCTGTTTTTGACTTCACCCATGAAACAACTAATTAAAACATGTTCTGTTCTACTTTCAAATAAATCTGTTGAAATATCTGTTGAAAACATTTTGTATGGATGTTTTCTTATGACTTCTGTTCATATTTATGCTTGGATATAATATATTCCCAGTTAGCTCCCCTAAATTCTCATTAATTCCCATAATTCCCATTATTCCCATGGAGAATTTCCAAATATGGAATATTTCCAAAATTCCCAAGCTTAAGTTTTTCCTTAAATTTTCCGCCCCTTTGCAACCCTACTCACACTACACCAACCGTACCTCGTCTAGGCACGATTGAGCCTAAAGTCGGGATTGTTCGACTAGTGTGTGCTCTCCATCAGCACGCTTTCTCGGCCCCGGCATGCTTGAAAGAGGTGGATTTGAGTACGGTACGATTCATGCACGGGTAAGCAATGTGGACATGATGTCGGCTTCAATCTATAGGCCGTCCCTCTCATTATCTCTCAGTGCTCTACTTGGATCTCCCCCCGCTAACGAGCCGATTTATGACTGAAAACACTGTTGATGACTGTATGACACAGATGGATTCTGGGTGGGGCTTGGGCTTCAAACTCATGGTGTGAGCGGTACCGGAGCAGATTCGGACCGGTACTTTTATAATAAAAATGCAGCTGTATGTCTCCATCCAAAATCCGCTCCGGCTCACCTGCGCTGATGCAGGCCGAGTGTTTACTAGAAATATGTGCAGACGGACTTGTCAGTAAGTTTCCAGACTGTCCTCCTCGAGAAAACGACCACATAGGTCGTGTGTCAAGCACCGAATTACGACCATATGTTACGTTTCAAAATAGCGCGGCCCAGGTGTGAGTGCACCCTTAGTTTCTTCATCCAGCCAGAGGCAGTGACAGCCTGATTTACCTCCAGGCTCTTACTTGAATCATGCGCTCTTTTAGGCTGAAGGTAACCATGTCCTGCTAAAGTCTGTTCTAATGTAGATCCCAGTGAGAGTTTATACCATTGATGAGATGTGACAAAATGAAAACACAAGGCTTCACTTTAAAGCATTGTATTGAGGGGTTCTTTTTACAGTTGCATAACTTTTAAATTGCAGCAAATTATTTGTGTGTACTTTTTCCCTTTTTTTTAAAAGACCAGTTTTTCCTCCACCACAGGTTAATGTCAGCTCTAGAAGCATAAAATGGCGGATTAACTGAAATTAGGCAGGTTTACCATCTACATCTGCATCTTTAAAAATAGCCCATCATTTCTCTCCACTGCTAAATGTTAATTTATTGTTGGCTGCAGCTTGAGGTGCAAATTCAAAGTCTTCGGATTAGCAAGAAGAGGACAGCATTATGAGACCTTATCTTTTTGTTTCCATCCCATCGTTGCCCTACATTCCTAACAACAATAAATATTCCCGTTAGGAATGTGTTTGGTATGATGTTCACACTGTGACAAGGTTATCCAGACAAGCTCCAGCTGCATGGAGGCAAACCTCCCCTGTGAAAGAGCTCAACACTGGCAGCTCTGTCACCTCCAGAAAGGCTGACAAGTGGAGTAAGACCGATTTACTGAGCCAATATTAGTTTTCATGTCATGCTCAAATAATATGACAAACCAAAATATGTTGAAAGCAAAAAACACCTTTATTTTCAGCAGATTTAAGCCTGACCAAACAGTCATTTATCATAAATGGCAAGGTGTTTAGGATGTTATTTGAAAAAAACAAAAAACAAAGACGAAAATACCCTCTATGAATATATAGATAGATATGCAGGTAAAAGTTTATATATGTGCACATTTCACTGAAAATTGCAAATTCAACATTTAAAAGTGATTTTCAGGTTTCTGTAAGTGGAATAAGAATGTTGCTCGTCAGCAAGAACTAGAGATGCACAAATAATTCATATCGCATATTGGTCTGACTCATATCGCTGGATCGGGAATCGGTTACGGTTTTGGATACCATTATTTTAATAAATAACAATGCAGTCCATATATATATATATATGTGTATATATATATATATATATATATATATATATATATATATATATATATATATATTTGGTGTTACATTTGGTTTTACAAAGTTAGCAAAGCAATGTTTACACACAGAGAGGCATACACTGGTATTGTTACTCGATACCCCAAACCCAGGTCTCTATATCTGGACTGAAAAGGTCAGATTGGTGTACCCCTATTAAGAAGCAGCTAAAAATGCAATCCCCAACCAATATGTTGGGGATTGCATCCTCCAATATGCTAGTTGTCTCTTCTAGTCTCAGTTTATCTATTTCTGTTCTTCAGACACTTGATCCCAATGTGGGAAACGTCTGTCCTGCCCTCTAGCCACATTCCTACTTCCTTTTATTTGCCATTGACTACCTGTCCACCAGAAGCCCTCAGACATTTTCAACCTGTCCCATCACTTGAACCCCCCCCCCACACACACACCTGCTCACCTGTCTCCTCTTTCACTCAGCACTGCAGTACATGTACCAGCCCCATTGTTTTTGTTGCATGTAAAAACAGGTGGATGGAAGTAGATTTCCAGTAGATTAATATGATGTTGGCAATATTTGACTTTTAGGGACAGGTAATAGTCTATAATAATTCAATAAAATTGTCTATAGGCAGCCTTAATCCAGAAATGTCAGTATCAAGGCCTTTGCATACAAATTTGGAGCCCCACTCACAAGGACTCTCTGTTGGCCGGTGGAGGATGGACACCCTGGGCTCTCTTCCATTCCCCTCTCAGCTTCCCCTTTTCCAGATGAGCGGCTGACCGCCTGCCTTCATCCCGCCGGCTGGTATTCCCTCAATGCTCCACATGTCTGCAAGCTTTCAGCCCACTGAAAGAAGTCAGTTGGAGCAGGGGGGAAAACCCATGGCATAAAAGAGCGGGGAGTGATGTCAGAGCTGCCTGGACTCGTTTCAGCCGGACCCCTGGCAGGAGCATGAACGCCATGCTGTGGTGTGTGGACATTCTCCAGAGCTGCTCTTAAAAAACTGGATCCCTGTGCCCTTTTTTCTTTTCCATGCGGGTCCTTATATGTTTTCAAATTTTCCAGGGTTTTCTCAGAATGCAGCACCAATAGCGCTCCACCTATGCTGGAAATTGAGACCTGAATGGGGAAACTGTGTTTTAAAAATATGAAGTAACCCTCTCCACCCCCTTTTCCGATCAAATTAAAACACCAACCACTCACCCTGCCCCCCTCTACCTCTCACCGGTTTGCCAGCTGTGCAGCCGGAGACGGCTGCCAAAAGAAACACAAGCTTACGTCAACTTCCAAATAAGGAGCTGCTACTTCACTTTGACCTGAAAGAGAGACACTAATGGGGGGGTGGGGGGGTATGGAAGAGGTGGAGATAGACAGCGAGAGAGTGTCCCCTCCTCCTCATTCATACGCATAATATACTCAGCTACCTGTTTGTCAGCCCAGTGCACGTAGAGCGGAGACTCGATTACCCCTCTCTCTTCACCGTCACTCTCATTCATCCTTTTTCACTCCCTCTCTCTCTCCCATTCCCTTCACCTCCCTCTGGCTCTCGCTCTCTCCGTTTCCAGTCATTCACAAGCGGAGGACAACACCACCTGCTACCAGGTAAAAAAAAAGAAAGAAAGCCATGACATCCTTTCTGTCATCTGCATGGATTGTGATGTGCGTGAGGTGATGTTGATCGACGTAATGTGGGTGTTATCCTTTCAGGTCTTTGTTATTTGCAAAAGGCTGCACCATCAATGAGCCAGCGAGTGAAAAGTGTGGAATCACACTCAGACATTTGAAATGATCTGAATATTTTCTGCTGTTTTAAACACATGCAGGCAGCGCAGTGAGGTGTTTGTGCTCGTGTGTGTGTGTGTTTGTGCTCGTGTGTGTGTGTGAGTGTGAATGAAGGAGAGGGAGAGTGCATAATAGTGAGTGGCTCGTGGGCTGTGTATGTATTAAAGCTCACAGCTCAGACTGGGAGTGAATGAGCTCCCTGTGTTGTGCATCCAGCCTCCTATGTTCGGCACCCTCTCCCTGGGGACTGGGGAGCACTCCCGAGGTGCACACACACACACACACACACACACACACACACACAGACACACACACATCCTCTCCCCGAGGGATCTCCTCTGTCCCTGGAGAGCACCGCTGGCAGGCTGCTGAGGAAATGTGCGATTTCTTTTTTTGATTTGACGGCGTTGCTAACGCTGAGCTGACATCGTAGTGGAAACGGAACAGCAGATGAAGGCATTTGTTGCTCGGTTCCGTCGAGTCTGCGAGGTGAAGCATGACGGTGGAACAATTTAAAATTAACTTGCCGTTGTCATTGTGTTTTGCCGTGAAATTGTCAATGAAATGCCTACTTTTTTGCTGTCGATTTCTATATCTTAACACATACATCTGTTGTATTTACCTTTTGAAATACTGCATTATTCTCTTAAAATGTTGACTGTTTAGTCAAGCTTAATAGGAAAAAAGAAGGGTTTAAAATTGTTCATTTGGTTGAATTGTGGAGAATACTATAGTTTAGTGTTTCATGGAGACCGTCATGCATTTTCCGGTTATCTGGTTGCTCCTAAAAAAATGGGAGTATCAGTGTACTACGAATTCAAGACTCCCAAAGTATTGATTTTCTCTCCAAAAAGCCGTAGCTTCGAGGAGGGAGGCACCTTCGCCTGCCTCGCTCTCTCCCTCTCTCTCGTCGGTGAGGATGCTGGAAGATAAATTTAGCCCTCCAGCTCTCCTTCCATCTGCTACCACATGGTTTAGGGCCGTTACCATAGGAACCACCGCTGGGTGCCCATTAGTGTGAGAGGAGGAAATTGACAAGATTTTTAAAAAGCCATTTATACAATATTCTCTTTCTGTGCGGTGTGAATGGATGCAGCATTAGGACACATTTATATAAGATTTCTTTTTTGTTTTTTATTAACTCAACTCGAGGTGACCTGGTTGGTTCAGTACAGATTTTGAGCTCAGTCTGCAGATTGTATCCCCACAGTGCAAATACATCAGAAATGTGTCATTGTATACTGTAGTAGACCATACACATTTGGGGGATTTCTCATTTTGCACATTGCTCATAACACTGCCTCATGCCTTCTGAGAACCGGGAAGCGTTTTTCTCATCAGTAATTAGTTACATTAATGACGGCTGTGTTGCATCAAGGTGCGCCAGTTCCATTAACCTGGAATTACTCACCCTGACTCACTGGTATGCCTTACTGGGATGCCATAAATGGAACAAAGCCATGGACTGTATGTGTCACAATGTCTGCTGAGCAAAAGGCCGGCTGTTTCTCTGGAAACTATGTCCGACAGTGATTAAAAGAGCACTTATATTGTCAGACTCACGGCGGACGGTCATGAAAAAAGTATTTTTTGATTCCATGCATTCATCTTCCTTGCCCAAACCTACATAACCCAGAGTGGAACTTGAGTGCCAACAGTTGGGTTAAAGATGTGGCTGTGTTAGCAGCAGCTGATGTAGCCTCCAGCTGCTAGCCTCAACCAGAAGTGAGGAGGTCTGAGCTCACTTCACACCTCCAGATTTGTTTTTTTCATTTTCAACCTTGCAGTCTTGATCCCCAACCAATGCTCACTCAAGTGATGTCA
This sequence comes from Eutrigla gurnardus, assembly GCF_963514095.1. Taxonomy (NCBI): domain Eukaryota; kingdom Metazoa; phylum Chordata; class Actinopteri; order Perciformes; family Triglidae; genus Eutrigla; species Eutrigla gurnardus. The sequence continues at coordinate 6,332,522 of NC_139928.1, read as the reverse complement.
TTTGAGTATCATATTTCACGCAACTCGTTGTAGAGCCACAGAAGGCTTAACACAACTCGTTCCATCTATGCAGTAGTACTCTTACAGGCAAACTTTGATGCGTACAAATCGGTTGAGATGTATTTATTTTCTATGGATTGTTCCTATAGAAGGATGTTGGTATTCAGTTCTTATTAAAAGTGTATTTATTTGCCCCAGCGGACGTGTGTGTGTGGCTTTTAACACTGAGGACATTACATGCAGACGTGTGTTTTCTAGCAGAGCCTTCATCGAGAGAGAATCATCGAGGCTGAGAGCCAAGGACAGGAAGAAAACAGGATCCGTGTGGAGAGAAGGGTTGAAGAAAAAAAAAACTGCCTGCTAGGTTCATTTGCACCTTTTTAGAGGTGCAAATGAACAGTCTATAGTTAACTCCAGAACAAGTGTGGCACATGCAGGCATACATGAGCAAATGCATTGCATGTTTAAAAAAATAAATAAATGTCACTTGGTTTTAGGTGCTTTACTGCAAGTGCTCTCTTTGAAATGTATTTCACTCCAGTCATTATCACCCCCCTGCAGAATCTCACAGCCGTTATTTTCAGTAAGACGGCTGAGTTTCTGACTCTCCTCCAAAAGCTCTTAGTCCAGTTACACTACCTGTCTGACCTACATTTAGCACTTATAGTCTCACTGCAAGAGATGGAGGCCTATGACATCTGAATGGAATTTTGTTAAAGAGAAAATCTACATAGGTTTAATATTCATCCAATACTGGCGTGCACACTCTTCCCACAAGTTAAACCAACGCTGGTTATCAACCTGTTATCAGTCATTTGGATCCAATCCAGCAGTTTTGCCGTCTTCCACCAGAACGTGGGTGTAGAAACCAGCTGGTCAGTGCGTGGGATGCCTTGTTTACTGTTTCAGTATACTGGCACAAACTTAAGGAGTTCTCTTTAGTATCTCCACTGAATCACCTTGTGCATGCAACTCAGGGCTAACAGCCATCGCTCACCTTCATTTGGCTTGACTTTTTTTTAGTATTTGAAATCACAGATACAACGATCAATAAACCATAAAGAAATGATGAAGGTGTCCACATGTGGCAGCGTTGTATGGGAGCACTCTATGGTGTGATAGTAGATGATGCAGCATGTCACACATGCAGCATTAATTAAACACATTTTAATGAGAGTAATCTTAGTAAGGATCTTGTATAATTCCCTTCTGAAAATGACAAACTCTTCATTGGGCATGTTTTTTTTTTTTTATAAAAAGCCTTGCTTCCTCTTTCAGCATCAACCCATTTCATGGGAGTGGGTGAAATATGCAAAGCTGTCCAGAAACATATTGTGGTCTATTTTTTTGATATAAGCATGCTTGATTAGAAATCATTGAAGACCATGACAATTTCTGATGATGCTGTTGTTGAAATGTTCCTGTTACAGTCATTGGACACGGTGCTCTCTGTTAGCAGAATCCTCGTTTTTGTGTGCTGCTTGCTGATATATTTTTATTAAAAAAAAAACAACATTACATAAACCATTCTAATTTTGACAGTATTCAGCAGCCGCCAGAAAGTGAAATCTGACTGTTATGACACAGTGATAATGTATCACATGAAACATAACTATCTATATTTGGCGAGTGGAGGGTCAGAGGGTTGTCTGTGTCTCGAAGTAGAACCGAACGCACCATTTTATATAACAAGTTGTTTATCTTCACAGATCTCTATATTGCCAAGACCGAAGAATCATATACTTGGCTGAGTCAACCGAGCATCAGACTGTGTGACTGGCTGAGTGCTTCACAATGGGATACTTGAGGTCAGCATGGCAGAGGACTTCCTCCACAGCACATGAAACATCACAGCTGCATTCCTTGATGCCGCCGTTTTACATTTGATGGCATCATTCTGCTGCCAAGCAATAAAGTTTAAGCAAATCAAGTGAGAGTTATGAAGGCAACTAAAGTGGACGCAATTTGATAGGCCTCTCACTCACATTAAACACACTATCCAGTTAATGATTTGGTTCGAACTCTGTAGCCTGGCTCAGGCAGACGCATCCCACGTGACTACCTGAGGCTGTCCTTCCATTTTATGGAGGCCTTGCACAGTCGCCTGACGACTGGGGAGCAGTCCGGAGGTCAAGAACATTGTGAACCAGAGTCTCCCCACCGAGGCCCGCAGTCCAAGTCTCCCTCCCAGCCCCGGCGGCAACAACAAACCGGCTCCCCGAAACCCCATGGCACACTACAGCAACCAAAACAGTCCAGAAGACAGCATCCTGAACGCAAACGTCTCCGGCACCAGCGGCAGAGCGTTGACTCAGATGCAGCGCTTGAAGACAAGGATGAGGCAACGAAAGCGACCACGGATTCTCATTTGTCCCCGGGCTCCCCTTCCTCAGCAGGTGGCCCCACCCAGTCTAAACCGGAAACCAAGGAGGGCACCCCAAAACAGAAACGTGAGCGCAAGCCTCAGAGACCAGGAAAATATGTCTGCACTTACTGTGGCCGTGCATGTGCAAAGCCCAGTGTCCTACAGAAACACATACGCTCCCACACAGGTGAAAGACCCTATCCTTGTGCCCCATGTGGCTTCTCTTTTAAGACCAAGAGTAACTTGTACAAACACCGCAAATCGCACACCCACAGGGTGAAGGCAGGTCTGGCACTTGGGGAGCCGAGATCTTTAGAGGAGCAAGTCACTGAGTCCGAAGATGAAACCAGACAGCTAGTATCAGCATCTTCCGTGACAGAAGGACAAAGCAGTGTAGCCTCAATCAAGAGTCATGAAACGGACATGGCCAAAGATTGCACTGGAGGAAATGATGACTCCCACGCAGTGAAGAAGAGGCTGGCCCTGCGTCTCAGCAGAGGAAAACTTGGTCCTCGAGACTCATCTGATGAAAAGAGCTCATCTCTAATTTTAGGGAGTAAAGGCAGCACAGAATCAGGCTATTTCTCTCGCTCTGAAAGCACTGAGCAGACACAGGACAGCCCCCCGAACACAAGTGCCAAAAGCTATGCAGAGATCATCCTGGGCAAATATGGACGTCTCGGACACCTCCAGAGGATGTCTCGGCAGCACAACCAGCAGCCCTCTGGTCAGGAGGACAAAAATATCCCATTCACAGTCCCCAAAAAACAGGTCATTGACCATATCACCAAACTCATCACTATCAATGAGGCGGTGGTCGACACCAGTAAAATTGACAGTGTGAAACCGAGGAGATTCTCGTTGTCCAGAAAGAATAGCTCGGAGTCGCAAAAGAGTTTGTGTGTGAAAGATACATTAATTCACAGCCCTAAAGCGGCAGATCTGTGCTATAAAAACAGTGGCTCCATCACCATGGGAGTTCCATGTGAAAAATTTCATCACCCATCAGCTAATGTGGAGCAGCCAGCTGGCCAAACATCCACCGCCCCTTTGGTGAGAAGTCACTCAATGCCATCTGCGGCAAGTTCATTCGATGCCTCCAGTGGTGGCCTCAGTAAGTTCCGCCTCAGTCAGTCCTTTGATGAACGACAGCGTTCAGAAACAAAAGCACCCCGTCGTTACGGGATGCTAAGACGGCAGCCTGCTATTGAAATCCCACTTGGTGCTGAACTGACGAAAGAGGAACATGAGGGTCCTCAATCACTTTACCCCGACAGCGTGACCACTGTGCCTGACCACAAGCAAAGCCAACCGCAGCCGTATGAGTGTGAGGCCTGTGGCACTGGATGCAAAGATTGGGAAGGTTATAAGAAACACAAGCAAAGCCTGTGCTTAGCACATCATCCCAGAAACGAGGTGGTAATTAGTCAAACGGGGTGCTCACAGCTAATTAACCACACAGTTAGAGCGGGAGCTTCAGCAATACGCAAGAGAAGGAAAGAAGAGAGTTTTGAATTTGATGATCCCTCTTCTCCTTCGTTACCCTCACCTGCCCTCTTGTCAGGACAGTGTAAAGATGAAAGCAATATGGCTTACGAGGGGCCCAGAAGACCTACGCTACAAACCTGTTCAGTGATTCAACACACTCGGTCATTTGAAAAACAAGAATCTTTGTGCAATGAGAGTCAAGGCGGTGAGGCCGCAAAAAACTCCCCACCTCACGAAGAACATCAACTGGTGCCTCAGATACAATCCCAACCATCGACAAAAATACCAGCTCGGAAGCTGGTCCGCCAACACAATGTGCAGGTTCCAGAAATACTGGTCACAGAAGATTCCAACATGAGCACGGCGAAAACAGTAGAGCCGAGCACCACAGCAAAACATACAGAGAAACATGATGAATTTCAGTGGCCACAGAGAAGCCCTTCTCTGGCCCAGCTGCCCATTGAAAAGCTTCCTCCCAAGAAAAAGCGATTGCGCCTAGCTGAGGCCGCCCAATCCTCTGGGGAATCCAGCTTTGACTCTATATCCCTGCCCCGCAGCCCCAGTCAGGACAGTAGTGCATCTTATGCATCCAGTCGTTCCACATCCTTTGAAGAGTCAAATAGACCAGACATGGAGATACCAGGGTCAGCACCACTGAGGAGATCAAGAGCTCCACACATGCTAACAGTCCCTGGGGTGCATCAGCACCGAGAGATGAGGCGCTCAGCATCTGAGCAGGCGCCTCATGACCCACTGCCAAGTGTCCTCATGGCTGAGACCCGCAGTAAGTCTTTTGACTACAGCTGTCTGTCCCCTGAACGCTCTGCCGTCGGCTGGAGGGAAAGGAGAAAATGTCTACTCATGAGACACACCGCTATCAGAGATCCGGATGAGGAGGAGGAGGAGCAGTGTGCCAAACCGAGCCATAGTCCCGAACGTGTCAGCTCCACCACATCTTCTCAAGCAAGCCCAAGTGCCGTGTCCTGCAGCAGATCCCCTACTTTATCGGGGGACGCAGTCTTGCGTAATCCTGTAAGACTACAAAGCAATGAGATCTTCTCTCAGTGGAAACTCAGTCAAAACATTCAGCTGACAGGCAGCACAGAGCTCACTTCTGTAGATCCTGTAAAGGAAGAGGCTCCACACGTCCATACAGAGCAGCCTCCTCCTCAAGCACCACAGCCCTACCCTACACCATCAGGGGCAGCCAGAGCTCGCTACCTCCCCATGTCTACAGGACTGAAGCTAGAGATTCCCTTACTACATGATGATTATTCAGAGGTTCGAGTAAGTGCCCTCCAGCACGCACCGCACATCACTTCCAGTCTGGAACAACTGAGGCCAGTCACATCCCCAGCAGTGGCGGTGCGTCTCCAGACAGACACCCTCACCCTAGCATGTGCCATATACACCACGTTTTCTCAGTCCACCTCCCCCAGGCCCCAGGAGGTGGTGGATGCCGTCTCACACAATATTGGCACCCCAACCGCCGAACACAGAAACCATAGGAACTTAAGCGCAGATCTTCAATTGTGGCCGGACGATGGCCTTAGGATATCAGGCCCAGGGGGCAACAAGCGCATGCTTTCCCCTTCAAGCAGTATAGAGTTCTCTCCTGAGTCACAGCAGCAGCAGAAACGAGTAAAGGAAGAAGGGGAGGGGGAAATGGGATGTGTTAACAAGGCGTCAGTGGACACATGCAATCAGGTACTCAAAAGGGAAAATCAGACATGTCTACCAAGTGTTTGTTCTCCCATTGCACATTCTGGACCATCCTACCCCAGTCTGTTGTCCAGCACCTGTAATAGCTGGTGCTATTTGAACTACATTAAACCAAACCCTTCCGCTCTGGACGAACAGAAGCCCTCAGTGTATTCATCGTGGTCCACGAGCGGCTACGACCCTAACCCACCTGGCCTCTCAAGCAAGACGGCTCTCTCCCTGCTGCACTGCAAGCAGAGGCTCAGTCCCTCCATCTACACTATATCCCCCATGTCAGTCAGGACAGCTGAGTCAATGGAGCAAGAGGACAACAAAAGATCATGCTCCGCTGAGGTAATTACAAACTGATTACAAATAGCACTGTGTGTAAACAATCTGTGAATTTCACATTTGTCAGGCTGATCAGAGTGCAGAACACATAACAACAAAATATGTGAGGCACATTTGAAACCCATATATCACATTTAGATGATTGGTGTCCAAAGCTTTAGGCCTTAAATCCAGGTTAAACTGTCCAGGGATTTCCTTGGCATGGTTTACATCCTCGCAAGGACAGTGTATAAAAGGTGCAGCAAAGTGTGGGGCCCCAGTGGTTTATATCTCTGTAATTCGTATTGTAGTGTATAAAAATCTTTACAATGGCAACCAAAAGGGAAAAATATGTTTTAACAAATGCTATTAACTTCAACTTTCAATGAGACTTCCCAATTTTTGTCTCCCTGGGCATGCTGGAGCAGAGTTGGTGAATTTGCCCATGTCTCTTTCGGGTGTAGGTCTACAACAGCCAGTCACACTGCAGAGAGCGCGAGGGAACGAGGAAGGCACAGCAGTCGGCGGATGACGACAGGTCAAACAGAGAAGAGGCGAGGGAGGAAGAGAAGAAGAACGAGGGGGAGGAAGTGCAGTCATGCTCCAGAAATAAACAACCACCTGAAGTGCGGACCTCTGAGAGAGGGTGAGTCTGAGCTCAGCACTGTGTAAGATGCAAAAGAGCATTAGCTAATAAACGTCCGGTTTACTTGTGACATACTGTCTGTATTTACAGTGTTTAATCCCACATTGCTGCTTGCGTCACGTATTGTGGTATGTTGTGGAAACCGTTGTCTGTCCACCATGTTGGAGAGGCCAAGGGTTGGCTGTCTGCACCAACAGAGCCCGTCTGTTGAGGGGCCAAAGCCAGGAAACTACCTAGCTTCCTTTGCGCCTGCGGAGATTAATTTACACCGACCATCACAGCCACTCACACGGAGCTGCAGTATGTTTTATTGTCTTACCCCGAGTCGAAAATATACAGTGTGTACGTGTACATACATAGCAAATGGGATTGAGTGGAAAAACAGACAAACTGTTAAAGTGCCAGGGTCTAAGGACATGATGGAAAAAAGACATCAGTTAAAAAAAAAAAAACATGTCAGCATGATTGACAAGCCATCTGGGCAGCTCTGCTTCTACATCCTCTCATGCTGGACTGAGGGCTGACTGGACACTACAGTGACTCACTATCGCCTCTCGAGGTATAAGAAGACAGGCTCATAGTTACATTATACACATGCTGCATATAATGTGATTCTTTTTGATGTTATTGAATTGTAAATGGTTATAGTCAGGGTCAGTGAATTTAATTCCTGTTCAAAAAGATAACATGAAAAGCAGTGACTGACTCTAAAACTTGTAAAGTGAAAAGCAGTATGCAAACATGTAAAGTGTGAATTCATTTTGACACAGTTCTGTTACTTGTCTTCAATGCAGCACAGAGATGCTTTTCAAATGAATTTGCGATGCGATGTTAAACCAGAGAGCTCCGTACTTCTGATACTCATCAAAAATGAGCGCTGCCGTGATGCAGGCGAGTGCAGAGAGGTGCCATCTGTGTGTCTCTTTTTGGTTTGGGAGCGTGTCTGTGAACAAATCCCTGTTGTGACTCATGTTGACGCTCCTCGCAGCCTTCCTAAAAGAGTGAGTCATCCTCGCGCCTGCTCGCTTTCTCCTCATCTGTCTGTTCAGTCTGTCTGAGAGATAAAAAATACCAAACCGAGGCAGGAAGGTAGTCCATTGCCGTTTTCTGTTTTTGGGAAAGGGGGAAGGCAAAGGCACCGTGGCTGAAACCTGGGGTGTGAATAGGTGTTGCACGAAAAGCCAATGAATATAGATGCTTTACAGTGTAGGAGTATAGTGGCCCGGCATGACGGAAAAGTGTTTCTCTTTCATGAACTTTTTCAAGACTGTAAAAGCCCAGCATTTATGATACATGTCAAGTTTATCCAGCCGTGAAGCCTGTAGTGAAAATAGAAGAAAAAACAGCCGATTATAATCAGAACGATTGTTTGTTGTCGGAATGTGTTTTCATTTTTGGTGTTTTTTCATGCTTATTTGGAGCAGCAGCTGGTCTGGGCCAGGGTTTCCCTCCCTCACTGACCTGTTTTTATTGGCTGGCTGCAGCAAACCCTGGACCTTGGGCCACATCGCAGGCTCCCCCTTGTTTGGACTCGGTGGTGGTGCGAGCTGTGATGGGGTTATAAGGCAGTGGGAGGCGGTGGGGGCGGGGGTCTGGTTTTGGCTTATGAAAGCTGCTCTGTTGAAGCTGAAGTGGGTGCCTCGCTGAGGGACCCTCAGTGTAAATGGAGGGGTGGACCCCGGGCCCAGCTGCCACAGTGTGAGCTCACAGTGTAGTAAAGGCCAAACAGATAGCGTAGTTACACCGGATAAATGCAGCCACTAAAAGGCTGCTTACAGGTGCTAAAGGGCCTGCAGCCTGTGTGTCGGCTCCAGTTACACTCATATTGATTGTGACTGTCATCCCGAGAGGAGCGGCATCAATAGACAACAGACAGGGAAAAGCTCTGAGGATGAAACTGAAACCTCCTGCTGTCTTCTCACTCACAGATCAAATGAGAAGCATGCGCTCATGCATGCTGGAGGAGCAGGGAAGGGCCAATGTGAGGACTGTGGATTCCACCTTAAGAATGCCACCAGTGTGCTGCCAAAGTGTACCCATCGCATCACAGAATCCCCACCATATAACTGCGAACACTGTAACCCTTCTCCCAACGCCAAAGGTAAAGGAAATTACTAGCGGTGTACAGTATGTGTTCACTGTGCGTCCTTTATTAGCTCAGCTTGGCTTTTGTCTGTTGCAGGAAGCCTCATCGAACACCTGAGGAGATCCGAGTCGCACGGAAAAGAAACCTGTTGTTACCCAGATGGCACAGGTAAAGGTATGTCATGTTCTTGTCAATTCGATTCAAAGAGTTTATTGTCGTATGCACAGTAAAGAAACGTCTTTCCTTGTACAATGAAGTTCTTCGTTTGCTGTCCACAGAATGCCAAACTGTAAAATCTCAGTATAAAAACAGTTAAATAGTAACAAAGTCATTTAAAAGGCAGCATGTTACACTTAAAACAACAATAAAATAATGCTTAAACCTTTATTCACTATGTTCAGAGCCATTTAAAGGCAGTCCTCGTATCTCGCACCTTTAAGTCCAACTGAAATTAAACTGGATGTGTTTGTTTGTGATTCAATGCCTCCTTGGAAATGACAAGGTCTGTTATTTTTTTATTTATTTTTTTGTGCTGATTTTTCTATATTAGTTTCCCATCATCCATATAAGTTAGTTTACCAGCAACCCTATAAGCTTTATAGCACAATAGCTTTCTGGCTAATATCTATGAGCATGGACACGTCTTGTGTTACATCTTGCTATGTGGATGAAGCAACCACACAAATGAGCCAATTGTTAAATGTTTCAGCACACTGAACAGCTTATTGACGCTGTGTGTTTTAGCAATACGGATGCGATTGATTGGTCTTTTAACTCCCCGTCAACACTGGAAGAAATTCGGTGTCATTTTGTTCTCACCTTGCACCGACACATGATCAAACATCTGAGCCGTTTTATAATCGAATGTTCAGACTGACTGACGGACGAACATAAGACATAAGAGACTCTACAGCAGTCTGAAAAACACTGACCACTATTTACAAAGCAGCACTAATTAGATCAGTTGCCCACAGAGCACCAGGATCAGCTGTCAGCGGCCATGCTACTGTTGTGATCATGGTGCTGATCAGACTGTTGGTTATTGTTATGTGTTGATATCAATATTATATCATAACAGAAGTTAGAGTGTGGACGTGTGATAATACATGCCCTTTATAGCTCAGCAAAGCTAAAGAACCCTATTTTATTCCTCCTTTCTAATAAAAAGTAAGTCTGAAATTCACTTCACAAAAAGAGAGAACTCGTGAGACTAGTTGAGCCTTAAATATGCTGGGAATGTTTAGCATTTTGCAAACCATGAATCATTTCCGGCTGATTTTTGTTGGGAATGACAGGCAATAAGAAAAACTCATGGAGTTATTTGCTTTATTTAATTCAATATCACAAGCATTCCTTTGATTTGTGACTACCCACAAGGATGGCTGCTCTAACCTGAGCCACACGCCATTGGTTTGAATGTATTTATTTATAATAGTGAAACCAATTATGTTGGCTGTTGCACTTTGTCACTTTGATAGAGCTTCAACATTTCACATTTGTTTGAGGAGAAGTGTAAACATTGGTTAGCAGGATATCAAGATCTTGGGATGATGGAAGAACATGAGAGAGGCTGTTTCTAACTGGCCACAACACAGCACACTTATACTTTTACACTTCCATTTTCTGAGCAAGTCTACACATTAGTGCAGTTAGAAAATAGCAATTTTTTTTTTTTAAAACATCATTTTGTGATTGACCAGATAATCCTCCATATTTGGAAGAAATGTCTTGTATATATGTTAATTAGATGACTGACCAATATCAGCCTGGTACACTTGATGTGGATTTTTGATTTCTGTCCTAGGAGCCTGCGAAGAACGTACACTTCCCCCGGATACACCTAAAGATCCTCAGAGCTCTGATCGGGGGGAAAGTCCACATGTTGAAGAGGATGATTCAAGGGACAAAGATGACAGATGTGATGAAGACAACAGGTCCAAGGTGGCTGACAGCTCTCACGCGGCCTCGCCTGATAGTGAGAAACCTCATCCAGGAGGCCGGCCGATGGAGCCCGAACCCAGCCGATCCGTTCCGCTTTCCCCGAAGAAGAGCTCGGCCAGCGCCAGGAGAGCCCTGTTTGCCCGCAGAAGCTTTGACACCTCAGCATCGGCGTCCTCCAGAGGCTCCCATTCTCCGATCGCTCAACCGCTGACTCCACGGAAAGAGCCGTCTCCACCTCACAGCCCGTCGCCTGGACCGCGCCAGTTCCCCACTTCACCTTCCTCCCCCTCCCCATCCAGTTGTCATGGCACCAACTCCACCCTGAGACCAGTCTCCCCAGTTAGAGGTCTTTCCCCTATTATTGTCCAGTCCCATGGATTGGAGTCCTCTGGGCCTCCAGGCTCCCTGGCAGACACTTTTACTCCCTGTCAAGCCTGTCTTCCCCCAAGAGACCGACCTACGGCAAGACTGGTGAGCCAATTCAGCTTTTGCATCCAAAACATGGCGACATACTTTTCGACATACTGTATCACCTAATTCAGACATTGTTTATTCTTATTCTGAATCTGTCACGATGCTCTGTTTTTGTGTGTATAATTAATGCTGGTCAAATCGTGGCTTTTGTTCAAACCGCGGTCTTCACTCACCTGTGACCTGATCCATCTCTGTTAGTTTAGCCGACAGTTTTAAATACATCAGCTTTTGGCTCACAAAGCTAATCTTGTGTGGCTCAGTTGAATCCCAGTAAGTCAACATGGAGAACAAATATAGATAGGCTGGTACATACGGGGTTATTTTAAAGTCGCACACATTTATTGGAAAAGGAAGGAAAGGCAACTCTCTTGTTTTATATCGCTCAAACCAAGCCTGCAGCTCCAGACCTTAAAATAATGCAGGAGAGCTCCCAAATAGACGCAACATGTTTTCCCTGGGCAGCCGCTGATAAAACGAGAAGTTGAATACCAAAGATTGGAACCACATGTCGACGACGGAACAAACGTGGGTGAATATCAAATCGAAGCGAAATAAAAGAAAAAAACATGTCGAGTCCAAACTTGCGGTTATGTTGTGGTGTAACCTCACCACTTCCTCCAAACACTCATATTGGTCTTGTGGGAGGAGATACTAATTCACATTCTCTGCAGGCTTTTTTTTTTTGGTGTGTTTTTTTTCCACATCTGAACACATAGACTTTCTGTTCATGTTATCTACACCTGAGGAGCCATTTTATATACCTAAATATGAGAGGGATACATATATGTGAATATATTCTTAAAGGCACACCACAAATTCTTTATCATTTTTATTGTATAGATTTTCTTAACACATGTTTTTACAGATTTTATTAATTGAATATATATTATTTTAGACACCATTCTAATACTGTAATGTACACTTTAGTGATATAATTTTATTGTCGTATATATAAAAAAACAGTCCAAAGATGTGTTTGAGCTACTTAAGTGACATTATGGATAGTCATCTACTAGTATGTCTAAACACTACATATCTTTATCGCCCTCAAAAATCCAGTATCAGGACTCTAACTTATACCTGTCTGCTGAAAATATTCAAGCCATGTTAAAATTGCTGTTTGTTATTTTTAAAGCGAGACTTTTGAAAGAAGAAACAACACTTTCTTTCTTTTACAGACAAAAATAATTAAATTCATAAGCAGTAAAACACTGCATTGTTCAATATATTACACTCAGGGGTGATTCACAAAAAGATTGCATGGCTTTTGTGGCCAATAAACCTCCACGTATAAGACAAAAAGAAACTGTGTAATTCTCAAATCAAACGGTGAAATACATCCTAAATACACACTGACAGAGGCACCTTCTAACTAATTACTATATATATATATATATATATATATATATATATATATATAGTTCGAACTCAAGTCAAATTCAACACATTAACTCGCTAAATGTATTGATATTATTAATTAATCAGCATGTGCTTGTGTTGCTTAAAAATGAATCACTGCTGGTCGCTAACTCGCAGCACCTCAACCCTGTTTTAAGAAGTTGTATTCTCAGCCCCAAACCCAAATAGTCGCTGAGTCATTGCTTTTGATCACATTATCGCCCCTTTGAATCTGCCTCATAGACATTATGTCTCTTCTTTGCTCCTTCCTTTTCGATAACCAATCTTTAAGTCAAGTTTCATTTCTTCTTGTTCTATTGTAGTCTGTGGACGAGGTCGGTCAGACCCACATCAGCCCACATCCTACGCGGCCTCGCGGAGCCAACAACCTCCTGAGCCACCTCCCTCTACACTCCCAGCAGCCGAGCAGGGCCCCGAACCACCTGATTCCCATCGGGGGGATTCATATGATTCAGCCCAGGTCCACCCTACCTCTGTACACCCTGGTGAGCAGCCCCATAGCAGCCACAGCTAGCCCCGCGGGGACATCCTGGAGACTAGGCGACGCTCCCAAGGGGAGGTTTCCTCTGCTGCAGCGCCAGGATACTCTCAAAGAGACGTCGCACGGCAGCCGAGCCAACCCGAAGCCCCCCAAGGCATCAGGGGGAATCTCCAGGAGCAGCCGATCGGACACTTTATTACAGAGAAACAGACAAGGATGCGTCAGCGTCCAGCAGCCGTCGAGTCCCCGGACAGAGACGAGGCATCCGGAGGTCGACACAGACACACATGTTACAGAGAGGTGTGTTTACCCCGAGTCCACCCAAGGCCAAAAAAAGGCTCCTTCCTCCCAGACACAACTCTGATAGGAGGGAGAGTCTGATGGGACAGTGCAAAAGACTGAAAAACCAGAGTCTGTTGTAAAAACACAGCACTGGTTCGGAGATGAGGGCGAAAGGCAAGAGCACTTCAGCACCGCTTCTGAATGACGCTAATATGTAATTATATGAATCATATATATACAGACACTATGTTAGATATGCAGTATGTTTTGTAAATCTTTTTTTACCCTCTCGTTTGATGTCATCGGTGTTAATTTATTTATGTGCTATTATGCAAATTCTGTACTATATGCAAAAGCAGCTGGAATGAAAATAGACAAAGTTTTAAACAGTTTCCCTATTAACCCCTTTGACAGCTCGAATATGCTGTTGCTGTGTTAATGTACTGTATTACCAAAATGGATATACAAAGGTACCACAAATATTTATTCACCCCGACCAGTATTTTGAAGTGCAATTTTATGTCGAGATTGTGGTTTGAAAATGTCATTCTTAAAGGCTGTGATTATTCTGATTTGTTTGTTGTTTTTCTTTTTGTTGTCGTTGTCGTCTTTGTTTGTGTTCAAAGAAGCAGGGTTACCTCCTTTTTCTAACGTCTTCGGGGAAAAGAAGTTTCGGATGAAGACATTTGGTGTGCACTGACAATAATAATTGATAATTTGATATCCAGAGGAAACCTGTTTCACGTACATGGTAGCTACGGTACCGTTTTTTTCATAAACAGATACATGTATTTTTGTGTTTTTGCTTTTATAAATGATACAATCACACTGTCATTTTCACGTTTACCATTAAACTTCTCATTTTTACAGATTTATATTAAAACCGTGTCCCGTGTGTGCTTTTTTTTCTGACATTTACCCTCCAAAATTCTCATTGATCGATAGAAATGAATGGACATCAATGGCTGCTTGGAAGGTAGGAAAGGCACATTTAGAAATATCCATCCATCCATTGTCTACCGCTTATCCTGTATTCAGGGTCACGGGGGGGCTGGAGCCGATCCCAGCTGTCATTGGGCGAAGGCAGGGTACACCCTGGACAGGACGCCAGTCTATCACAGGGCCGACATGTAGAGACAAACAACCATTCACGCTCACATTCACACCTACGGGCAATTTAGAGTCACCAATGAACCTATCCCCATCCTGCATGTCTTTTGGACTGTGGGAGGAAGCCGGAGAACCCGGAGAGAACCCACGCTTACACGGGGAGAACATGCAAACTCCACACAGAAGGAGCCCGGGCCGACCCGGGAATCGAACCCGGGACCCTCTTGCTGTGAGGCGAGAGTGCTACCCACTACACCACCGTGCAGCCCACATTTAGAAATATGAATCTGAAAATGTAATTTGTAGTTAAACACCTCCTTCAATCAATCTACCAATCTGAAACACAAAGTTCTTCAACAAAGCTAATAACTGACCCATATCCACATAGTTCGAAACATTTTCCCCACTTGTTTTTCTCTTTAAATGTCACTAAATAACTGTAAAATGTTCAGCTATTTACCTCGCTCCTCTTTATGTAACAGTGCTGTGATTTGTGTGTGTAACCGCACAATGAATGAATATCCCAGCAGAGGTCATTCCTTTTTTTGTACCTAGACAAGAACACTCGCCAGGCTCTGTTGATCTTTCACATGACTGGATGTTTCTAACGTTAAGAAATGCTCTGTCGAAAAATGATGATACTTAATTTGACCCCTTTTTTCAATGTGATTTTCAATGTTGCCAGCACCACAAAGTACTAGTTGTTGGGTGAATAACACCCAAAGTAAACGCCTGTTCAATACCGTCTTTTCAGGTGGAACACACTTATACAGAGCTTTAAATAGATTTTTAGCAAGTGATAACAGCTTACTTATCAGTGCTCGTCCACTGCAATAACAGTTATCACTCCCTGTTATAGGGCTCTTTACTGAATTGTATTTTTTTCTTGCTATAAAGTGTTTTCTTTCATAATGTCCAGTTACCTTTCTTTGTGTTTGCTGTTCTTTATCATTCAATTCAGTTCCTGAAAAAGAAAGCACTGAAAAGGCCTAATTTAGTTTCCCCGGAGCCTGTGGTGATGAATGTGGCTCCACCCTGTGGCTGTGGTTAGATTGTAGTTGATGTGGAAATTCCACCTCCCAATATGTAAACACTAGTTTTACTAAAAAATTAGCGTCATAGCCTGTCTTGATTGATTTATTTTCATTGTGTCGTGCTTGACATTGATCTTCCCTTTTCCGTTCTGTGCTCATGTGCTTTGTGAAGGCAGCTCGTCTTTGTTTCCCAGAAGTGAAGATGTCCCATGTAACCACTGGGTGGCAGGAGAAGGCAACTTTAAGTCCATCTTGGCTCCTGAAAGGAAGGACATCACCAAAAAAAATCAATATATATATATATATATATATATATATATATATATATATATATATATATATATATATATATATATATAGGTGTTTTGATTTACATGCATCTGTTAGTTAGCTTTGGATTACGTCTCATTATATCACTGTTGCACATGTTCCCTGCCTTGTTGCCTCTTCTTTGCTGCAACCAGCATTCCCCAGACTCAGATTTTACAATACATGTCTTTAAACGCCATTTTCTGAAAATATATTTAATTTATTTATAAATACATGGCAAATAAAATGGTTTCGTGGCTGTGATAAAAGAGGTCTGCATAAACCCTTTACTCTAATACATCAACAAAATGAAACAAGAATTTAGAATATGGCTTCAGATTCCTCTTTTGGATATGTATGACATTTAGCACATCGTTAATTTGCATATTTAAACATAACTTTCAGAACATTTGTAATACAAAAAAAAAAGTCTGTTCATATAAGTAATCACCTGGACTATCCACCTCTCATGCCTCCCAGTCAGTAATCGGGGTCGGACAGATATTTCTTTATGATGCATTTATTGCTTTATGATTATTCCTGCAGCACGAGACAGACTACGGTCTGTGTCGGATGCCAGGAGCTCGACATCAACAGAAACAAGAGCCAAAGGTGCCCTTGAAATTGGGCGTCATTTACACAGTGATAATATAATTACAGATATTACTTATAACTTATTAACTGAAGATTATGACTATGAAGGAGGAGTGCGATAAGGTTCACCAGAAGAGGAGATTGAAACAATTGGATAATGCCTTTTGCTTGAGTTCACCTCATTCCATTCCCCTGAGTGTCCACACCTGGATCTCATCAGCCACTCTTTCTTATCCCAGCCCAGGTTCATTTACCCTCTGCCAGATTGGTTAAAGTAGAACCAGCCATCCACGGTTCCTCTACTGGCTTAATTCTGATAAGCCTATTGTTTTAAAGATTTTCTATATCAATTCAGTTTTCTTCTGCCTGCCTGGTGTTTGTGGCCCTTGCTCGTTGACTCTGATAGAAGGATTTTGGACACTCATCTACAGCCTCTGAATTCAAGCTTTTGTGTTTTACTTGTGTTAACGCAAAAGCCTTAAGGGACAACAACTGCCTTTTGTGTTGTAGTGACAGTAAATTATTCTTGAACCTTATTGTCATCTTTTTAATGAAACATTACAAAAGATGATATTTTCAAAAAACAAATACGGTAAAAAGACAAAAAAAACAACTCAAGACAACCTTGCGATGGGATCACACCACAAGCAATGACAAACCGGGCGTGGAGGGTAAAGTAGGGGGATTGTTCTGGTACCCTTGTTAGGACCACACCCGTTTCTGATCTCCACACCTGCGGTAGTTCCCTGAAATGGGAAGGTTTCTCTATACCCCCAAAAGTGTTTTCAAGAAAACATGATTACAGTAAATTATGCATTATTTTCATTTTCATGTTACAGTGGCAATAATAACATTAAGTCCTGAGTGGACATTTAAACTTAAAATAAGTACATAACCAAGGATTCAAGTTGTGCTGCTGATAAAACTTTAAATGTATTAAATTGTCCATCCATCCATCATCAACCGCTTATCCTGTATTCAGGGTCACGGGGGGGCTGGAGCCGATCCCAGCTATCATTGGGTGAAGGCAGGGTACACCCTGGACAGGACGCCAGTCTATCACAGGGCTGACAGACAGACAGGTAACCAGTCTATCACAGGGCCGACATGGAGAGACAGACAGGTAACCAGTCTATCACAGGGCTGACATGTAGAGACAGACAGGTAACCAGGGCTGACATGTAGAGACAGACAGGTAACCAGTCTATCACAGGGCCGACATGTAGAGACAGACAGGTAACCAGTCTATCACAGGGCCGACATGTAGAGACAGACAGGTAACCAGTCTATCACAGGGCTGACATGTAGAGACAGACAGGTAACCAGTCTATCACAGGGCTGACATGTAGAGACAGACAGGTAACCAGGGCTGACATGTAGAGACAGACAGGTAACCAGTCTATCACAGGGCCGACATGTAGAGACAGACAGGTAACCAGTCTATCACAGGGCTGACATGTAGAGACAGACAGGTAACCAGTCTATCACAGGGCCGACATGTAGAGACAGACAGGTAACCAGTCTATCACAGGGAAACATGTAGAGACAGACAGGTAACCAGTCTATCACAGGGCTGACATGTAGAGACAGACAGGTAACCAGTCTATCACAGGGCCGACATGTAGAGACAGACAGGTAACCAGTCTATCACAGGGAAACATGTAGAGACAGACAGGTAACCAGTCTATCACAGGGCTGACATGTAGAGACAGACAGGTAACCAGTCTATCACAGGGCTGACATGTAGAGACAGACAGGTAACCAGTCTATCACTATATATATAGAGAGAGAGAGAGATGGAGATTTGATTTGAGAATGTGCTCATTTCCATTGTTTAATTTAAACTGAATATGTTTGTGTTACATGGATGAATATGAATGGTACAGTATTGGTACAATTAATTATCTGAAACATGTCACATGGCTCAGAGTTTCTGTCCGCTGTGTTCTTATTTTAATTGGTCACACTGGTATCAGTACTGACAGATGACTAGTCGTTGCAGGCATCCTCATCCCTCATGTCAAATACACTGAAACCGTCGTGTATTTCATTTTCTAGTTTCGGTCTTTGTAGTATTGCTGCTATGAAGGCCCCCATGCACTCATATATGGGTACATATTCTTCACCTCAGTCCCATGAGGGTCGTGAGTCACTGTCCCGTGCTCGTCTCTTAACTCAGACTTCAGCTGCAGTTGCCTCATTTGCTTCCTGTTTTTTTACGCAAGGAAGAATGACGTGTCTGCCATTTTCCTCTTCGTTGGTAAAAATGTATATGAAATGAGTGAGTGAGTCCTGCTGATCTCATTTAGAAAATGTGTTGAAGTTAAATTGTCTGTCCCTCTTATAGAAATAACAGAAAAAACTAGCAGGCTTGCAGGGTTGGACACTTTGTCATGTCACGGCAGGGTGATCAAATGAATTAGTCACATTATATTTAGTGTGTCACAGCCATCGAAACAGCATGCACTACACCGGGGCCCTGGCCCACCCAAATGGATCAAGGCCATCTCAAATCAAGTTTTTCATTCTTGTATGGCAAGAATTTGTTGTATATTATCAGCCTTAACTAGCAAGATAGCTAATTAAGCTCATTGTGAACCCCAAAATGTAGCCACGCTAGCTAATGACATGCTAACTCTTGTTACGTCTGAAGGTAGAAGCTAGACGTGCTATGCAGCTGACGTTAGAACACATAAACACACTATTCTTTGCTTGAACAGAGGGCTGATATTTTGCCGTTTCATGCCATCATTTCCACACAATGACCGTTTTCGTCGACATCCTGAATGTGAGGACTTGTTTGTGTGTTATTGTGTCACGCAGCTCATATGTTTAACCTCATCCTCGAGGAATTTCAAAGGATTCTGCAATCATGGTTCCGCTATTTGTGTATCATTGCGCTGCCTCACATTCCACAGCAGCGGCCGGAAGTCGGAAATAGATAAGGGCCCTTTTTTTTCTTTTACACTGCGAGTGCAGAGAAATGTCCCTTTGCTGCCTTGTCTGGAGACAGCAGCAGGGGAAGGGAACACGGGGGTTCCTTTAGATTGAGCCCATTCCAGTCTGCACCGCTGGACAAATATTTGCTCTAGATGAGTATTGTTCTTCTTCACTGTAACAAATAGTTGGTGAAATGCCAGTCCTTCTCCATTGTAACATCCTTTTGGCATTTCCCCGCGCCACTTAACCCCGTAAACCATGACCACTCACAGATTGCAGCGGTGTTTTTTCCTGTTTCTGTAGTTGTCTCTTTCCAACTTCTGCATTCCTGCTGGAGCTCTGATGTAAAAATTCCTCAACATTTACAAGATTTTCCATCTTTGAGTTGAATGGCCTTGAACAACTGTGCTTCCTGTTTCTAATTTCCCCCTTTAGGTCTGGCTTCTCCTTTCGTTTGACATAAAACCATGTATGGTAAAAAAAAACAATCCTTATTTTATATACCAGAAAAATACATAATTATAAAATATTTAGATAATTAAAACATGTACAACAGGAAGGTTTGCTCTCACAAGCAACTGTGCATGTTATTATTATTATGATTATGATTATTATTATTATTATATAGATCACAAGGGTAACAACAGTTTCATGAAAATAAAGTAGAAGTTTAAAAATGGGTCCTCTTTGGAAACCATTATGTTAAAAATGATATTTAATTCAAATATATTTACAAAAATGACATGTTTAACAATCAACAAATAATGAAACAATAACGAATAAGGAATTGTGTAGTATATTGAGATAAGATGTTTAAATGACAAGAGGAATGTAGGTAATATGGGTAAATTACAATATAGAGCCCCATAGACTGTATGAAATGTATGAAATCCTTTGTTTACTATAACCTCCTGAGTGTCTGTAGAATAAAATATAAAATGTGACACATTGTGAAAACGACAGCTGCCAAACAGTGTAGTGGTCAATAACTAAGAGGATAAACGTAAATATGATATAAGCATTTCTATATAAGCAAGTTTCAAAGTGGAGATCCGAAACAAATTCTACATTGAAAACAAATGGTGCCGTTTCAGTTTCTTTACTTACTCCCCAAAGTGTTTTCAAGAAACCACGATTACAGTAAATGATGCATTATTTTCATTTTCATGTCACCAATTGCAATAATAATATTAAGTTCCGAACATGGTGTGAGTCAGCTGGATTTATGGGAATATAACAGCTCTGGAAATAAATAGAGTTGGCTGGCTTGTCCTGACTTTTTCTTTTAAAATCTCTCTTACAAAAAAAGGGTTCCACATATATTTTGGTAAAGAGCCATTAGATGCCCAATAATATGGCAATTCATTCAAAAGCATGGGGCTCTGCAAATATCTGATTTGATATATGACATTTCAGGGCATTTTGCTCCAATGTTGTAAACCGGAATAATGCAAGGAAAACCTGAGAGTGTTTGCATGACATACTGTAATGGTTTAGACTGCGTGGGTGACCTGGCAGTGGTCAAATTCATGATGTCTGTTTTTGTCCCCGGCAAGAGATATGCAGTATAAACTGACAGGGAGATGGTGTGTGTGTGTGTGTGTGTGTGTGTAGCCATGGCGGTTTGTGTGTGGGTTATAGAAAGCTGATGTGGCAGGCGGCTGCGTATCTCTTTGCGAAGGTCAAAGCATGTTACACGCTTAGATATTGTTTGTGTGACAGTATAGGGGCGTGTGGGACGATTGTGCCATGACCTCACCTTCCTTTCCTGCAGCGGGAGGAGGGGGATGCTGACAGCTCTCCTTGACTTCATCATCCTCATATCAGCCGTGTGGCACATACAAGCCGTCTGACTGTTTCTATTGCCACAGCTCATCTCTTCCTTTGCTGCCTCCAGCCTCATCCTGTGTCCCCCCCCCCCCCCCCCCCCCACAAAAAGAAATTAAAACACAAGGCACGTCATGGCCTCATTTAACCTCCTGTCTTTGTGATAATCATCTGCTGCCCCTCAATCCTGGCTGCTTAATAAAAGTATCCTCATTATTTTGCATGACAAACTTCAGGCTGCTGTTTGAACAAACAGATTGGGATTTCTTGATTTCCACTTTAGATTTCACAAGCTGTTTATACCTCGTAGTTCTAGGTAGTCATCTCCTGAAGTTTCCATATCTAGTGGAATCCAGACATCTTTTACATAGTAATGTGTTAGTGACATATTAGTCATTGCAGGTCCTCTTTATGGACTACCAAGTTTCTACGGTAGCCCAGAAGGGAGTTTCGGGGGGTTGGGTTCAATTGGCTGCAATCTGCCACCTTACCACTAGACGCCGCCAAATATGTCGCTCTGCATTTTTAAGTAAAAGCATTTGAGTTCCTCCACTGGTCCAACCCTCATGCACCACAGATGACTTCAAGTTATCTCTCAGTCTCATTCGTTGTCAAGGGCATTCTCGTTTTATGTTTTATGTGCAATGATGATCAAAGTGACTCACTTTTTTGAGGGTTAAAAAGTTTTTGGGTTTTAATAATTCTTCTAATTATGTATTTGGGCTGTTTAATCTAAGCTCTATTTGTAAATCCCTCACATGTTGTCCTTGCTCCTCTTGGCCTGTTGGGGGCGCTGACAAGACTGTGGGTTGAGGTCACTGCTGGAATGTGAGGAGGGCAGGTGGAGTGTGAGTGTGTTGTGTAACAACACTGTTCCGAGTGACGAGCACACAGAGGTGGGAGGGACCATCTTGATATCACCCACGGAGGGGGGTATAAGTAGATGTCCTGGCAGCAACGAGAACACAAAGCACCTGTTGCTGCTCTCCAGCCTCAACACACACAACCGTCTCCACCTCTCGGAGTGGGTCAACTGACTGCTGCTGCTTTTACACGCCAGAACTTCAGACACAGGAATGATGGTGATGATGATGGCTTCCTTCATGTGCAAGATGCTGACGCTATTCATCGTCTGCATGGCTCTGCAAGAGAGTGAGTATCTTCTCTTTGGTTTCTTGGAATTTTAGCTTTTTCTGTTAAATACTTTTGTAGATTGTTGTGGCTGAAATCCAGTAAAAAAAAGTATTTCATGAATATTTTTTATTTGATTATACATCCATTTTGGCTGTTCATGCAATTTATTTTGCCAGATATTTCTTGGCTTATATAGATAAAGGTTTTTAGCGTGCCATAATAATACAAATAAGCAACGTTAAATAATCTAAAATGAGTTGTGCAAAAGGAGAAGATGCTGGTATGACACAAACAGCAGCCTTTGACTCTTTGCCAGTCACCACAGAAAGTACAATACAAGAGCTGGGTCAATAACTTCAATAATTAACTCACTTTTTATCACACAATTATTATACACCCACTTCTTGCGTAGTTGTTTGACTTGGATCAGGCAATTTGATTTTTTAACATAATAAATAGGTTCCGCCATTAATCAAAACCTCATTTTTTAAACCACACGGGTGGGTGTTAACCCGCCAAGTGGATTTCTTTGTGTTTGCACGCGATAGCCACTAACTGCACAGTCACGCTGCAAGGGATTAGTTGACGCTTTTTAATCTCGGCATCCTTTGTGTTTTCCTAGGTTGTGGACTCCCCTTATCAGACCGGGCAGAGCCGCCGGCTCAGGCTCCACATCAACACCGCGTCAGGACCAAGCGCTGCTCCTGTAACAGCTGGGATGATAAAGAATGCATCTACTTCTGCCACCTGGATATTATCTGGGTCAACACGCCAAGGTGAGGCTGCCGAACACTTCCGACATGCACTCAAGGATCTGCCTTTGTTACTAGACCGGGAGCTGGAGAAAACCCCTCTAACCCCAATAGCATTGTCACATGCTTTCACCAAAACTGTCCTAATCACTTTTCTTTTCCTTCACAGTAAGCTCCTTCCTTATGGCCTGGGGAGTCCCCCGTCTCGTCGCCGACGCCGCTCAGCTGAGAGATGCGAATGCCTCAACCTGGCCGATAAAACCTGCTCTGGCTTCTGCAATAAAAGGTGACCTCCCTTCCCATCCTACTTCATTCCATACAAACCGTCCCATCACGTACACCCTCCTCGATAGTATCAAATAAGCTTCTGTGTCTTCTTCGATTGCCATCCATGTGTGACGAGCCTGAAGTATGTTGAGGCAAAAGTATTCAGAGTGTGATAGTGTTGCTACAGTATAGGGGCAGCAGACGTACGGGCCCGCATTTCCTTTGAGGCCTTGACAGAAATCACAAAGGATTATTAGAAATGCTGCTATTTTTGGAAAGGTTATATGCTCAAGGAAATGTTTGTCCCGTCTTTGAGTCATAGCGTTCATGAAACGGCCACTCTGGCTTCGCTGTCTCCAGATGTTATCCGAGGTGGAATAACAGTTAGAAGCCGCACCTTGCATTCCTGCCCATGAGGCATCTAGATATATTAGTTTGGAGTTCCAAGGAAATTGCTGACTTGACTTTGAACCACTTAATGTTATAATCCCTGACAAATCCTCTGTTTAATCCCTTGATGCATTGAGTGGGTTGTATGCCCTTGTTTTAATGCCGTTATTGTATCTGTCCACAGCTCAGAGAATCCAAGGACTAATGTCATGAGCCTGTCGGGGTCTGCCAGCACGAACAGCAACAAATTGCTCGAACTTTTCAGGTACGTGATGATGAATTTAAGGCTCGGCCTTAAAATCCACTTTGTGCTGTGTTTCATGGTGATTTTTTTTACATTTGAAGCTTACCTGTTTTCTTTTTATCCTCTCCTGCAGATCTGTGGTCAAGTCCAACACTGCAACGGTGAAAAGGTCATCAAATGAGAACCCGGGTGGAGTAAACAGGCTGAGGACCAGAACAAGGAGGTAGAGGACTGAGTGAATACCAGAAAAGGTTCAACCCTCCATGGATTCATCCTCCATGGGCAGCTAACCTCAGTGCCAGCGCCAGGGTTTTGAAAACATGCCAGGAGTGTTACAACCTCTGGGAATGCGAAGGTGGAATGATGGCAAAAGAGGCAGCTTCGGAGGAGTGCCAGCTCACCCAGACAGAAGCCCGACAGCAGGAACAATGCTGGGTGGAGACGCTTAGTGATTTTATTTAACTCCCTTTCAACTTGTTTGAACTTAGCAACAGATGCCAAGGAAGGATCCAATAAATGTCCTTTTGGGAGAACTGCATCACGGAAGTTTACAAAAACCAATCAGCTATTGATCTGTGGTTCTTTTGACTCATCTGAATGGACAGTCTTAAATCCACAACTCATCTACACCGCGGATTATTACAATCATGACATATTCCAGGGATCATCTCTGCATTTAGTTGGGAATTGTTTGTCAATGTTTACTTAAATCATCCTTGATCTTAATCCTTAATATTCCTCTGTATCAGAGCTGGAATCTGCCGTTCTGCCTAGTGTTTAAGGCAAATGAGCAAATTGCTTTTTAATTATGAGGCAGTACTTGAAAATGGCAGCTTGTTCACTCTTGGCACACGCGGCCTCTGAAAATGAAGGTCATCTCTTTGGGATTCATCTCACAAACAGCTTTATACAAGGTCCATTGTCGGCTCCTCTGCACACACATTTCTGCGAGCATAACAACAACAGTAGGTCTATTGTGTTGGCTCGAGTGTTTATTGCATAGCTCCAGTTTAATGTTTTGATTTAAGATAAGCCAGAAGGTTTCAATGGCACACGGCGTGCCAAAAAAAAGTGAAACAATTGTTATTTTCCCCTGACAAATGTTCACTTAATTCCTCTGTAATTAGCTGCTGGGAAACCATGACTCTTGATTTGTGTGTTATGAAAGCTCTTCATCCGTGATCTTTTCTTTGCCATGAATCCATTCACTCCATCTGCCCTGTTTGGTTGTCGTCAACTCACAGACACCTTCACTGTCACTTAGGCTTTTTGCAATTTATTTATTCTCTAACTTATTCATAGATGTATTTATATTTGTATGAATGATGCACTGAATTGTTTATGACAAAATAAAAAGCATATTTTGTATTAAACATTCTTTGACTTTGATATCTAATTTCTATATCGTCCACTGGATCTTGAGCTGCTATTCCAGCAAACACTTTGAATTATCTGAATTATTGTTTGAACTTTGCACTAACATGATGGCAATATTGCTAGAGGGTTCACCACTGGTTCATATTTACTTTTCTTTGCCAGTGCACACGACACATATTGTACCTTTCCTTCTACTTTCAGCTCGTACAAATTTTAAAATATAGCAAATGAGCTCCACTGAAGACCAATTGTTTCCACAATACCAAACATCAGATTATTTCAGCAAGGCCAGTAAAACCAACAATCCAATGACCTAAAGGTGAAGTAGGGATGTTGTATCCTACTCTCACAGTTCATTATAAAGGGCAACTATGGTGTATTTCAACCTGGACCCTATTTTAGCATGTTCTTGAATGCACGTCTGCACCGTCATTTTACTTCCACTAAAAGTGGTGGGATAAGCGAAAGGTAAAGATTTTTTTTTTCATTTCTCTGAAGGGTCCTTTCCAATATTACATTTTCAAATACATTTCAATTTTAGTGTCATATCACAACAATAGTTATCTCAGGACACTTTACACAGAGCAGGACTAGAACACGCTCATGAGTCAATTTTCTTTTTGGCAGAAATCTGGAGCAGACCAGGCTCTTGGGTTCCATCTGCATTTACTGTCAGTAGTAATAAAAAGAGTAGTAGTAATATTAAATAATAGTTAATATGTCAGTGGCAAAGTTTAGTTTAGCATCTGCTGACTGCACCATTCTCACTCAGTAATGGACCAATTTAAAAACATGTTGCCTCCACTACTCAGAGGAAAAGTTACACCTTAAATCCCATTAAAATGAGAGTGACATCTCACAATACACCGCTACCTGTTTGATAGCATAGCATGGGGTTGAGCTGCATTCTGATAATATCAATAATCATAATCATTTATTTGTGGATCCAGGGCAACGGAAATTGTGACAAATCGATTTGATTGAAAGTCTCCCAACTTGATTCTGATTCATTAGCATACAGATGTGTGAGAGAAAAGAAGAGAATGAATGAAAATAACAGAAATAATGCGAATTTGCTTTCTGTCTGAATGCTAGGGGTGTGCATTGGCACTGCCCTCACACTTCGATTCGATTCACGAGGTAACGGTTCGATTCAATTCGATTCTACGATGCATTGCGATGCATCAAAATTCTACTGCACACAACAAGGCAAATTTTTCATCAGTCATGAGGCAAAACAAGCAGTCAGATATTGAACAACAGATGTTATTGGCTGCTATGTGTGTATTATCACTCTCATAACATAAATGTCATTAAATAAAATAAAATTGAATGGTACAGGTTAATGGATATGGCATTTTCAAACCTGAAAAATAAAACATAAATCACTGCTTTCATTGCTTTGAATGAGAAATGTTTCTCTTCTCCCTGCTTTTGATCATATTCATTGATGCCGACACTATGCTCCGATAGAACAACATAAATCATCTGGTTTTAGAAAGAAAAAACACGCCTCTACGTACACCTAGAGTATCATCCTGTCCACTCAGCGCAGTTCACCGTTTGTGCACATGCCACAGGTCCCTCCTCCGCGTGAGAGTTGTAAACATTCGAAATCTGAGTCGATCTGCCAGACTTGCCAACTGCGACTTTAATTACCCTTCTATTGCGGTCATCTCCCCGCCCCTGGAAGTAATTGAAACTTCACAACTTTATTGTCCACTTGAGGCCAGAAAATAAACAGTAACATAATTGAGTATGGCACGTTGCCGCATCGATGCTGAATGGTGCATGCCCCGCATTGCGATGCATCGCCAAATCGATTTTTGTTGACACCACTACTGAACGCACCTCCTTTAATGCCTCCCATGTGGGTGGTGATGATGATACAGGATGATGATAGTAGTCCAAACTGTCTGGTCTTTGTAGGTTCAGGTTTACAGCTGGTCCAAATGAGCCAACATACTCAAAATGCCCAAGTGTTGCCAGCTCAGTGTCGGCGAGTCACCGATAAGTGTTGCTCAAACGCTTGTTGACCTTTGTTGTTAGATAGCAGTTTTGTTTGATGGAAGATGACAGGGCGAAACAAAAACACACGCTTGGTTCAATTCACCAGATTCATTGGAAGTGTGTCACGATGTGTCAGATGTGTCAGGTGTTAATTTGTTGCTAGCTTGTCACTGGCTTCCATTGAAAATGACTTGTAGATTGTTGTGATTCTGTTTGAAGTGTGAACAGAGCATCGCTCTATTCATCTGCTTCCTCTACACTTTAGTCATTGGTTGAAGTTTATAATGTAAAAATATCCACAAAGAAATTGATATTGACTTGACGAAGAAAAGCCCGTGGATTTCAGTGAATTTGAGAAAAATGTGCCATAAAAGTCTAACTTTAACATAGTTACATTTGCCAGTAAATTTGCCAGTATTAAAATGAATTAAGATTCAAATTGGAATAAAAGATGAAATGTTCATAGGCTCTCCTTGCATGTTGCCATCAATGAAAGTCTCGACCCTGCTAAAGCCTTCACTTCAGTCTGACTGTGCAGAAAAAAAGGTGCGTCTTTGAAGTCGTCTCTTAACACTTAACTAGAACAGGCACGCGGTGAACACGCTGAAGTATGTGGTCGCTGCACATAGCATGTCTTTGTCCTTAATGTCACCTGCAGCGGTTATCTCCTCCTGGTGTTGAGTCTCTCCCCATGCTGCTCGTGCACTGATGTTTACTCTAGATAGGCTGTCCTGCAAGAGGGACGTGAGCTCAGAGTGTTTACTATAGAGGATGTCGGAGACTTCCCAACATCTGCAGGACATCCTAGGTTACAGGTCAAGTGCTTAAGGAATGACAGATAGGGACAATAAATGAGACCTCAG
Organism: Eutrigla gurnardus; assembly: GCF_963514095.1. Classification (NCBI taxonomy): domain Eukaryota; kingdom Metazoa; phylum Chordata; class Actinopteri; order Perciformes; family Triglidae; genus Eutrigla; species Eutrigla gurnardus. The sequence goes on along the minus strand of NC_139928.1, from coordinate 6,304,458 downwards.
CACCATTCAAAGTCAATCACAAGTTAATATGAATTTTAAAAATTGCATGCACTTTGCAGTTGCCATGTGTGTGTAAAAGACTAGAAGCGGAGCTCCTGTAGGATGTAACAACAGACTCATCCATGAAGTGACAATATGCACCTGTGTGTCCATGACTCCACGCTGTGACATCCTAGTTATTCACCCTGACGTCAGTAAGAACTCTCAGAACCCCAGCGGCCACGGCGGAGTGAATAGCTGACTAAGTATGAAAACAGGATGCTTTTTCTGCATTCCTCCCAAATTCCTTGAGCACAGGAGAGAACCGGGAGAGGAACAAAAACAAAGGAAAAACAGGAGCACGTCTACTGTTTGCACAGGGAACTGATATGGGCTGGATGGGGGATTGAGATTGCAACCTTAATCACGCTGTTGTCATAACAGCAGTTGCATTGTTTGCCCTTGTTTTAGTCCTTATACCATTTTGCTGCCCTCATTGTTTTGCTCCCCGACATGCCGGCTGATAGTAAATCATGATTGTGTGATTATAATTGTTTGTGAAAGTCGCACTGTGATCCTGCCTGGGTTTTTTGCATAGACACGTGTTGGGTCAGGGCATTGAACTGGCTATACATTTAGCTATGAAGTAACTTGACACAGGAACTGTGGCCTGCAGAAAGAATGGCGCAGAGAGGGGGGATTAAATGTATGTATTTTATAAACTTTTTTTCTACTCATTACACCATCAAAAGAAGAAAAGAAGAGTTTTGCTAGATTTAGCGTGGAACAGTGGTGCTTTGAGCTAAATGCTAAGACGTTTACTCAGTGCAACTGAGGCTGAGGGGAATGTCATTAGTAAGGCAGATTTTTGGTCAGAAAGATTGATGATGTCACGTTGTGATAAACTAAGGGTAATCCACCAAATAGTTCAAGCCAAAGATGTCAACTTGCTGGTGGCACTAGAAAACAAGTAGGTCAACATAGGTGTAAATAATAGTTGAGGCCCTTATAATATGCACGCTTGTTCACTGGAATGGCTATAACACACTAATTGGACCATAATTAATTTGATCAATTACACCTGTATTTACACCTGCTATGACATGTCACATGGCACCTGTGGAAAAGGGGTTATTGTCTGGGGACCATGAATGACTGTAAAGGAAATTCCATTGCAATCCATTCAATAAGTGAGGACATATTTGAACCACAGTGGCAACCCCAACGAAGTGATACACATTTCCTTAATCATTTTAAACAAGTGCAAAATATACATGACATTTCCAATTATCCAAATACATGGCAAACATGCCAAAATGCACTTTAATAATAATAGATCAACTTTAAATGACTTTTTGTGATAAAGCAGGGAGTAAAGGTAGGAAAAAACAACTTTTGGTGGAGATAACACCTGGGAAAAACAAATCCTGAAACTGTGACAGTCCTCTGCATAGTAGAAGATACCTTTACAACCCACCTGACATACACGTTTGAGGAGCTTTCCCTTCTCTCCCAAAAAAGACAACCCTTCCCTCAGACTTAAGGGGATCACTGGCATCATCACTCAGATTAGGTGTTAGAAGTATATATTAAGATATGGATTATAGCATTATGTGCATGGTAAAACTTTGTAACACATCAAGTGTTTTTGTGTTTTTCAATTGATGTTGTACAGTTCCAGTCCAAACTGGTTGCGATTACAGTAAAACCGGCGTCGGTACATTCCTCCTCTTCCTGGTTTTGTTTGCTGGGCCCGGCATGGCTTGGGGACAGACGGGGGACAGACCGGCCTATCAGCACCGCTGGTCCGAACATGCCCGCTGATACCAAAACACGAAGTCTAGTCATAACCAAACAGCCGTCCCAGCAGGAAGGAACCCGGCTCGGTCAGATAGAGAAGTAGACGGCGTTTGGCTGCATAAATGGGTCACTTTTCAGCCATTTCAGTGACGTGACTTCAAAGGACTTGCTCAAAGTCCAGTGATTAAGCAGTGACATAGCAGGTTCCAATAGCAGCCATTCCTGGATGCTTCCTCACCAAGCTCAAAGGTGAGCCTCATTAAGAAGCAGCAGCCTAATCATTCAAGGACCAAAGTGTTTCCAGTATATAAACAGTTGAACAGTGTATACAGGACTGTGAAATGGCCTGTCCATAATGTTTCTTGCAGAAATGGCCCCAGACTGCCAGACATTCCTTCTCCTGCTTGAAACAGACATCTGTGTTTCTTAATACGACTCACCGGCATGCCTGTACTGGACGGCATTCTTCACATTAAGGTCTAGATTGTCATCGCATCATCTGTATGTGGGCACACGTACATGCCAGATAGCCGCCCACAATGCATCTGTGGCTCGCCTTGCAACATATAAACAACGCATGCAACTCTGTAAACAGCCACCGTCCTCTGTGCGACACTGCCGATCGGAATCTTAATTCGCCATTCAGAGACCTGGCGATGTCCATCTGCTATCAGACATTGAGAATGTATGGAAGGTGTATACGTGATGGATTGTGACAGATCAGTGTCAACGAGGGCAGAGGGACAGTGTTAATATGCACGTCCACTGGATGAACTGTGATTATGTGTAAGTTTGATGAGGAAGGAGATGCATCAAAGAAAGTTGTTGGGCCTCATTTATATGCACAATGCTCTAGTCTGCAGGGTACTGTACCCTTAAAAGGTTGCGCCACCGATTTAGCATTGCTAAGGCTCTTGATGAACAATTATCAAAATCGATGCAGCGGATAGATCTGTATCTTATTCCGCTTCGACACCTGGCGCCTATGTTACCTAAAACGAGACTTGGCAGCCAACAGTTTGGTTGGAGATTTGGGTGTGTTATTATAATAGTGGCTAACGTAGCCTGGAGCCTCTAGTCTGCAGCGGAGGAGCGGGTTACAGAGATCTGATAAGCTCACTTCTCTCCGACTTCAGATTGTTTTCATTTTCGAACTTGTAGTAATCAGTCTCAACCCTGGCTGACTCAAGTGACATCACTTGAGGACATTTATCAGGCATCACACAGCTCCCTCTGGAGACACAAAATGCTAAATGCTAAAAAGTTTTCGATACCTTACTTCAACTTTTCTTGAACGGTTGACAGCAGAGGACAGAAAAGCGATACTGAAAAGGCGTAGACACATCAGTCATGGTGGATCATAGCACCATGAACATGATGAGCGTAACGACTAACAACGGCCTCAGGAAACACCCGTTCCACGCACGCCTGAATGCATCCGCGCTTTGGAAAGCTGTGACAGCTCACGCTGGTTTGCAGCTTCACGATGAAGTCAGTGAGGAACAAACTGTGAAACGGCGACAGCTTGCTTTGGAAGACATCAGAGAACATTCAAATTCAGGCCAAGAACACTTTCAAAGTCAAAGCACAGCCCCAACTGTCTGTTATGAAACCCTTTTAGATAGTCCAAGGTGAGTTGAGCGTGGCACTCAAACACTGTCTTCCTGTTCAGAGGGGGCCAAACTCGTCTCTGGACGCAGGACAGGAGCTGGAGAGGCAAAGTGTGGATTAATATTTAATACTCCACACCACCGATGTCATGCATTTGTGCTCTTTGGTATTCACAACAATAGGACTTAGTTTGACTCATGTATTGGCAATGTCGTCTACACAGACGATCTCTAAAAAAGGAAATAACACGCAGACAAACAGGCGGATGTCACAGGATAAGAATTTCTATCCTCATTCCTCTCCAGGTGGGGTATCCACTCAGTTGTTTATTAAGTGCTTCCTCATTTAACATTATGAGGGCCATAAATCTTCTGCCTTCTCCCACCGCTTCCAGCCAGAGGGAGAGAGAGTGGGCGAATAGGCAGCGGATCAATGTAACGCAGTGTATCCTTCCATAAATCATGCTGAAACGGGCAACAGGCATGCAGTGCTTGTTTGATTTTCAGGAGAAGCTCACACTCCTGCAGACCCAAACCTCCGCAGACTTCGCCTGACACCTCATCCAACAGAGCTGCGTTTGTTTGCCCAGTGAACAAGATTAACCTTCTTCATTAACATTCCCCAGAAGATCTGATACTCAAGTACAGAGCCTCGCCTTCTCGGAAGGTCAAATAGAAGTGACTGTCAAAAACAGAAGCGACGGTCATTGATGGTTTGACGGGAACTGTTTTTACTTTTTCTGTTTCGCATATGAATAAATATCTTCCTGGCAGCGCCGCCTAAGACGTGATCAAGCAAGAATGGGATTTTCCGCATGTGCCATAACCTGCTTTTAACCAACTCATCGCTGCTATCTGTGAGGAATGCTGTTTAAAGGGCCACGGACCCGGATGTCTTGGTGATGTCGTTCATTAAATAGGTTGTAATTACACTGTTATTGTTTAAATTTCAATGCATATTTCTTCAGGAAGTTGCAGCCAAAGCAACACAACAGGGTTTACAGAAGCCCGCAGCTGTTTTACCAAGAAATAAACCAGCCAGACTGCCAACATGCAATCGGTCCATCCAAACAATGTCCACCTGGACATTTGTGCCGATGTCCCCGGAGTGAGGGAGACGGAGCTGATCCTGCAGAAGGGCTTAACAAAAACTGAAGGATTAGCTCATTAAATGCTGGACTGGTTTAGGATATGGAGCTAAAAGTGGACCAATACATGTTGTTTGGAGGAACATGTCACCCAAATGGTTCATTGGTGTGGTGTGTCATGTACCATTAAGCCCCATAGACAACTGTGGGGCTTAACTGCACAGAGGAATAATATATATCATACTTTGGAAACATTGGTAGTCACCAGATTTAAATTATGACTGGAATGATGAACATATATTTTATAGTCTATGAAGATTATACACCTCTTCTTATGGCTCTGTGTCAGCAGGTCTAGTAAAGCATTACAGTGAGCGAGTATACACAATAGCAGCTCCCTTGAACTGGCTCATCTGAATGGAATGCAGCCATCGTTGTAATATCAGTTACACCTGTGCTTTCCCTGCTATGACATGTCAAAATGTTTGATGTCAAAAAGGTCTATTTTAGTCAACAAAGACATTTACAGTTTTTCTCTCTCTTTTCCCCCTATTTTCTATTTGTTCATGATCATTACAACAGTTATATGCTTCATACAGTTAATTGTTGTTTTTTGTCAAACACATCAGCATTTATTAATGAAAAGTGCATTTTCTAAGACCTTATCAGAACTTATAATTCATCACAGCTGAATAAGGAAGACAGTTTTTGTAAAAACCGGATCCAAACACTATCATCACTGCGACTGGAAAAATAGACATAAACACAATTTTCAAGGATCTTCTTGTCACAGATTTAGTTTTCTGGGAAGCGGGCAAGAGCGGAGACAAAACATGGAGGCATGACATCATTTCTACAGGTGTTCAGTTTTACTTTCAGTTGTAAACTGAGTAAAACAAATCGGTGTTACTGCAATTTCTTTTAAATCAGTTTGAAACCCAAAAAAGCCTTGCAGGAAGCCATAATACTCTGACATTTCCTGACATTTCTGTGTGTTATTATAATGCATTTTAAGGGTTCTCTCACTTCCTGGTTGACCTTTATTGACCATCCATGCAGAACTTTAGTCTGTTGTTGTTAGAAAAATAAGAAATAATGTATTTAACTACATACGTTTCTGTTGAAGATTAAAGCTCAAACCACAGTAAATACAATTAAGCAGCTAATCTTAAGTAGTATTTGCACTATGATCCTCAGCACATTACCATCTAATCTTGTTTAATTTGTCCGGGGTTCTTCCTTTATTCTCAGCTTCGTGGTTTGATTATTTTTCTCGGTTTTAACAAGTAGTTGATCCAAAAATGTGGGAGGTAAAGCCATTACAATTACTCGGTTCACAAAGGAATGTAGAATCCAATGGGTAAATTCCATCTCAGTCCTAGATACTAACATGTCATTATTGTACATGTGGGGGAAAACTGATCTAATGCCCTGCTGGGAATGTTTATTCTCTTACAAACATTGCAGACGCCAGCTCAAACCTCGATCTTATCAATCTACTCTCTCGCAAATTCCATAACTTCAGACACCTTTGTTTAATTTTCTAGCCTAAATATATCTGACACTCTGCAGATCTTTGGGTAACTAATTATAGTCTGAGGAATCTCCCTTCAAAACAAAGACCTTTCCCTCCAGCAACCTTTTTTTATCAAGTTTCCGTGATGCTCCAGCTCCTCGTGGGTACACTCCCATCCTTTTTCTTTTTATCGAGCAAAGACGCCCAGGATGATGGCCTTTATTCATGATGACAGGAGAGGGCGGGTGGCAGTGGATCAAGCTTTGGATGACAATGGCACACATGAGACCTGGTCACAGCAGGAAGTGGAGAAGCAAAATGAATTTGTGCGATTATGAGGCTTGGAGTCTTGGTGAGACAAACTGTTTCGCTTTTGTGGAGAAGTTAATACTTTTACAGCTAATAAGCCATAAAAAGAAGTCAGCACTGCTTCATATTGGTCAATTGAACTCAACAATAAAAAATATTGGGGATTTACCTGCAAGAGAATCCAGTAACTTCTCTTATTCAATTGGAATGAATCAAGATTGCTGCAAAATTACACCATTTCAAATGCTGGCGACTGACACAATGGTTGCAATCAGGTATTTATGTCATCGTGTGTCAGAGTAGTCCATAGTGATATGATGTCATCTGTAATGCTTTGCCACATTTGTTAGCAAAAGCAAGCCACCGTATTACAAAGGATGATGCTCTCTGAATGGAGATGCATGGAGGTGACAACCAGAAATATAGTGGATGGTAACTGGAACTCAACTCAGTTGGTTATGCTGATATGAATCTTTTTGACACTAATATTATTCATGGGGATTTGTAGTCAATGTCATGCTGGACTGGAAACAAGTTCAGGGCCTGTCCCTGACTCTCTTTCATAAATCTAGACAGGAACAAGGAGAGGAGACATAATCAATCACTCAATCAATCATTGATGCTCAATTTATTTAAATTGGTAACTTCACCACATCTTTATTGTCCTATATGTGTGTTATGTGTGCCACTGTAATGCTCCCTGTCACTACTGTAAAACACAAATCCCCATAAAACCGTATTTGTTCTGTCACATTTCAGCCTCTCCTGTCCGTGGGTCCATCAGCAGACGGTGTGTCATCACTGACCTCGTCTGTGAAATGTGACCTTTCTGTTAAATTTCTTCAGATAAGGACTTTGTACTTTTCCTAACCAAATTTCTACATGTTATGGGATTTTCCTAAAAAATGTACTGTTATCTTTGTAACTTTCTTTATTATCATCTGTTTGATCTGCCAGGTAATAAAAAGCCTAAAAAAAAGGCCTTTTTTACATAAGTGATGCATCTTCAACTGATTGGAAGTCTGAGCGCTCCATCAGACATTCCTTTTTGTTTCCAAATCATCCTGTCAATCATCACACATCGCTGGAAAGCAACATTAAAACACATCCGAGCCTATCTTCTAACAAGACAATAGATCAAACTGACAAGAGAACTGTGGGACAAGTCAGAGTTTGGGTGAGATTTGGCTCATTGTTTTGATCTCTCAAAGATTGTAACTCCAGCCTTCAAGCTCACACAAGCTTCGGCAGTTTCTTCAGTCACCCTGTCAATTAAAATATCACTTTAAGGGCCTTATCTTAACTCATCATGTTCCCCACTTCTTTCTTCAGTGGCTTGGATAAGAACAAGAGCTGTGCTTATATTTCAATATTGACAGTATACATGTGGCTAATCTTTATCTCCTTTTTTTATTTACACACACATTTTCCTTCGTAGTCTTTTCCCTCAGCATGCTGTTGGTTTGAACACACCTTCAATTACACTTATTATATTATGTCTTTGCTTGGTGGCCTGAAATCCTCATTATATCAAAGTTGTTGGAAGTATTCAGCTCCTTTTGGTTAGTCATACTGTAAAAAAAACGCAACAAGTCTTGTTTCAAAAATGATGAACCCAGAGACTTGTGTAGTTGATCCAGGTAGAGCTAATTGTGTCTGTTGAGAAATGCATCATATTTTATAAGATCATCATGTGCATTTCTGCTGCAACAACCCAAATATGCTGTAGGATCAACCCAAGCTTTCTCTGATGTCATTAGTTTCCACTTCATCACATAATGACAATATAAGTTAGTTTGGTGAAACTTGTAAAGAACCTGTAGGTGATTGATATTCAAGTGGTAGTGTTCAAGTGTCTGTTGTGCCAGTTGTCAGGTTGTTAAAAAGGATATATTCATGAGTCACCCACAATCTATTTTTTCAGGATTGTTTGGCATTGGCTTATCTCATGTTTGAGTGAAACCATGATACGGTAGTGTATAATCAGCCCCTGAGTCCACAGTGATGAGCGTTTTGTTTTCCTGTCTGTTTCCGGCGGGGTGGCAAAAGGAAAGTGTAGGCGGCTCTATTATCGAGACAGTGGTTTCACCCTTTGCTGCCAAATATAACTCACATTTGTGTTTCTGCTGTTTCATTTTTTCCCCGCCACCATTATATTTAGGTGGTAAGTTGCTATTGTAGTTGCTTGAGAGAGAGAGAGAGAGAGAGAGAGAGAGAGAGAGAGAGAGAGAGAGAGAGAGAGAGAGAGAGAGAGAGACAGAGAGAGAGAGAGACTCCGGTACAATAGGAATACAACTAAAGGATGTCCATCCTTGGTCTACTATCATTTGGGCTTGAATCATGTTGCATCTAATTTATTATATAATGCACTGTACTAATGGAACATATGTATCTGTTACATGATGGTATTTTAGTACATGCATATCTTACCATTCTGCAGAATAGGTGGACATACCTATACTCCATGAATGGTCCTGCAAGTCAAATCATTAATTGAGAATTTTACTTGAGTTAAGGGCATGCTGCTACTACATTTCTACTTCAGTATACAGAGAACAAAGATTGTAGGAGACATCTGAGCGTCACTAAACAAAACCACAAATAAAATAAAATAAACACATTTACAAGTGCATTTACTCAAGCAGTGTGCTCTAGTACAACGTTGTGGTACTTCATACTTCTGCTGTGTCATGTCTGCTTAAACGTTGTCATCTTATTTTGGGTTGTTGTGTTCTTGTGTTTCATTTCCTGTTTTATTCTTGTAACTTCCTGTTCCCCGTACTCACCTCTCCTCTCGTTTCAGGTGTCTTGACTTGCCCACCCTCTTGTGTGTGGGTGCAGTGTGTGTGCGTGTGTGTGTGGGTGTTCCCTCCTGGTTGATTACCTATCTACCCTTATGTGTCTCACCTGTTGTCTCCCCGCCTCCTAGTAAGTGCCTGTCTTATTATTATTATTATTATTATTACTATAATAATAATAATAAAAAATGGCCACATTGTCTTTGTTCCTTGAGAGAAAGCTTTCCAGCGTATCTTTGTATTTCATAGTGTTTATCCTCTGTTTTTTCGACTGATCCACTCCGCTGACCGCCTTCCCGTGTTCCGATCATTATAAGCTTCACTAACTCTCCAGTCTGTGCAGTTGTGTGTTTGGGCCTCATGCCTTATTCTTGTATCACATGCCACTGTATTTTTTTTTTTATCACACTATATTGATCTGACTGCTTTGCAGATTGAGCTTTTTCATCAAATATCATTTTATAAAACACAATGCCTTTTGATCATCCAACAGTACACTAAGTAGATAAATCATAGCTCCCCACGACTAGAATATGTTTCATATTCTCAGTCCAAGACTTATGATGGAATATTTTTCCATTGTTGATTTACTTTTGTACAGGATGTGAGTAGTTGGACTGAAAAACTATCAATGTTGGTTGATTTGTATTTAAGTTACACACAGATTTTTGCAGAGAAATAAACGGCAGTTGCTAACAAAGGAAGAAGTAATCAAAAAATAGCCAAAGTGTGCTATTTATTGAAGGTTAGCTGCTAGCTTAAGTGACCTTCAAAATAGCCGATTGCCAGCTGCAGCTAGTTACTAGTCAGCCTGTTCTCTTTCCAAGATAAGGAACGTCAATTGTGAACCCTTTGTTTTTAAACCTTTTCCTACAAAACACTTTACAGTCCAGTAAGTCTGAAAGTCATAAATTTGTAATGGTCCTTAGTGAAGTAGTGAAGTGAGGAAATACGATTTTTAAGTTTCCTACTTGCCATTATCAGTGTCCAAACTGCAAACTATGGAGCTTATTAACTCATACTGAGGCAAGGGGCACATTAAAGCATATTAATGCTTGCATGCATGAGTTTACGAGTCTTTGATTCACCAGAGCTGATGTCGTTTGAATGCGGAAAGACATCGGAGAGAACATATAAACTATCCTTTGTATCGCAAACATTACATTTACAAAAGCTATATCTGATTCATGACCTTTTGTGGAGAGCTGCATTAAACTCCTCAAATATATTTGGTCTGTAAAATGCTCTCAAGTAGTTGAGTGAGCAGAGCCGATATGAATCAGCAACTTTTCCATCTTATTCATCCATAGGTCACACGGTCAGATCTAATTTTGTGATGAGAAATGAGCAGCTAGAGACGCGGCGAAAGCTGAAAATATAATTCTGCTGACTAATTATAGATTTGTAGACGTGGGTGTAGCTAATGAAACGGCACATGTATTGTGCAGATTCTATTCACCATGAAATGGTCAGACTATCAAGCATATTTATAGTTTGACTTTTCAGGGTTCAGGTTTCCTCTGTTTGTTCACTGTTTCTATGTTTAATATAAGGATGCGAGATCCCAACGCTGAATGGCAAATAATTCTTCTAAGAGGAAACATACTGTACCCATGATGTTATACTGTAAAGTCAATCAATAGCAGGTAGGGTTGTGATTATAATTTTCAAAAATGATTATAAATACTGTAAATCTCTGTGTTTTTACGGTTTTATTGGTGTACTTTTAAATGTGCAGCTGTGGATTCCCAGCGAGAGGGTCCTGGGTTCAATTCCCGGTTTGGGTTTGGGTTCCTTCTGTGTGGAGTTTGCATGTTCTCCCCGTGTAAGCGTGGGTTCTCTCCGGGTTCTCCGGCTTCCTCCCACAGTCCAAAGACATGCAGGATGGGGATAGGTTCATTGATGACTCTAAATGTCCCGTAGGTGTGAATGTGAGTGTGAATGGTTGTGTGTCTTTACATGTCAGCCCTGAGATAGACTAGCGTCCTGTCCAGGGATCGGCTCCAGCCCCCCCGAATACAGGATAAGCCGTAGACGTTGGATGGATCTGTGGATTCCTTCAATTTTAGTCAACGTTGAGCAGCTATTCCCAAAGACTGAGATGGCATCCAGGTGGGTTGCAGGAGGAGGATTTCCTCCCTTGTCTTTTATCTACCATTTATATCTGCAGTACACTTTTGAGCCACATGAGGGACCCTGAATGTTCATATTTTTTTGATAATTGTGGCCTCTTTATAACATTGAATCTCATGTGATAAGCTGGTGTGCATTCTGTTTTTTTTACTGACAAGAGGGGAAAGAAACAAGATAATATTTCTCTCTTTGACATGTGAATATAAGGTGATGTGGAAATGGCAGTGCAAATGGTCAGAAATGTCCATCTATTTTCTACCTCTTATCCTGTACTCGGGGTCGCGGGGGGTTGGGGGGGGGGGGGGGGGGGGGGGCTATATATATATATGTATATATACACACACACACAGTACACACATTATATTGCCAGAAGTATTCACTCACCCATCCAAATAATTGAAATCAGGTGTTCCAATCACTTCCATGGCCACAGGTGTATAAAAGCGAACACCTAGGCATGCAGACTGTTTCTACAAACATCTGTGAAAGAATGGGTCGCTCTCAGGAGCTCAGTGAGTTCCAGCGTGGTACTGTGATAGGATGCCACCTGTGCAACAAGTCCAGTCGTGAAATTTCTTCGCTCCTAAATATTCCAGTGAACTGTCAGTGGGATTATAACAAAGTGGAAGTGATTGGAATGACAGCAACTCAGGCAAGAAGTGGTAGACCACGTAAAATGACGGAGCGGATGCTGAGGCACATAGAGCGCAGAGGTCACCAACTTTCTACAGTCAATCACTAAGACCTCCAAACTTCATGTCGCCTTCAGATTAGCTCAAGAACAGTGTAGAGAGCTTCATGGAATGGGTTTCCATGGCGATCAGCTGCATCCAAGCCATACATCAGCAAGTGCAATGCAAAGTGTCGGATGTAGTGGTGTAAAGCACGCCACCACTGGACTCTAGAGCAGTGGAGACGTTCTCTGGAGTGACCAATCACGCGGTTTGGTGGTTGCCAGGACAACGGTACTTGTTGTGCCACGTGTAAAGTTTGATGGAGGGGGATTATGGTGTGGGGTTGTTTTTCAGGAGCTGATGGGATGAATTAGAGTGGAGACTGAGAGCCAGGCCTTCCCTCCAACATCAGTGTGTGACCTCACAAATACACTTCTGGAAGAATGGTCAAACATTCCCATAAACACACTCCTAAACCTTGTGGAAAGCCTTCCAGAAGAGTTGAAGCTGTTATAGCTGGACCGACGTCATATTAAACCCTATGGATTAAGAATGGGATGTCACTTAAATTCATATGCCAGTCCACATCAGTGAACCACATCACATCGGAAACAAAACAACAGTGATATATTTTAAAGTACAAAGACTAAGGACTGCATCCATAATAAATTAGAGGAAACATGAAAGATAGTTCTTCATTTAGGCTCAAGTGTGTTCAGAGTATTAATGTAATATGCCTTTCTGCAGAGCAGTGAGTTTATAATGTCACCGCCTCAAGGAAGATTTTTTATATTCCCCAGAATATAATATCATGGTTCGTGATAACTCTGGCATACATGAGGCTGAACAGATCAGATGGAACATTGAAGGCTTCATAAGAAATTATTAGAATCTTAAAATGAGCTATTATGAACTATGTTGGAAATGCTCAATAGAGGTTATTTGATATTTGATACTAAATGCATAGCTGGGACATGATAAATTAATTAAATTTGATGGATAACTGGATCTCATTCCCATTCTCTTGAATGTTAATATCCAAGGGCTTTAACAAAAAGACATCTGTGCCAATGTTATAAACCTCTAGCCTTGACCAGTGACCCAGCAAAAACCCCTTTTGGGTCAAATAATAAAAGGGTTACTATAATTAAATGCAGTAAGAGGGTGGGGCAGAAGGACTAGACTGGGTCCACCTTAAGGTCACTGCAGGCTTGCTTTTGTGTAACTTTTCCTTAATGCCCAACAGTCTCTCTCATGAAGAACTGTTCAGTAGAAAAAACACAATTCCAGACTGTGAATGGCTGGCAGCTATTCTCACAGCAGGCAGCGCTGTATGGTGTGTTTACTTCCTAATAGCAGGCAAACAAAGGGCACATACATTTTAGCAGGGTTACATGAATGCTGCTTCAGTATCAGATCTGGCATCAGCGCCTTGATCTTGGATTAGAGGAGTGTCTGGAAAAGAATTTGAATAAATGTTTTTATTTTGTCTTTGTTTGATTTGATGACAATGTGAAGAAATGTCAATTCAACAGCTAGGCCTCATGATAAAAAAAAACATCCAACAGCTCTGGTTGTATAGTCGTGGGGTTAGGCAAGTGGCTTTGTTCGCATGATTCTTGGACTGTTTGTTTACAGACTTGTCCAGACTCTTAGCAGCAGAGTCTTTGCCTGTCCAGTAGATGGCAGACAAATCTATGCCTCTGAATTATGGCTTACAAAAACAGGCACTGTACTCATACCACGCAGTTCAACAAAAGACCACAAGAGATCACAGTATTCATACTCTTGATTGCTGGACCTCCAGAGCAGATTTCATGTTGGTCAATTTCAGTTAGTTGAACACTACTCAAAATATAGATGTCAGTGGTATTGTTGTATTATTTGGATTATTTTAATTAATTTAATTATTTACATTCTCTCTCTCTCTCTCTCTCTCTCTCTCAAATGTAACAACATTTTAAATGGTCTACTGTCACAACCAGGTGAGAGTCTCACCTTATTGTCGCCTTATGGAACTGCCTGACTGTAACTGACTACTGTCTTTTTCATACAAATCTCTCTCTCTCTCTTTATATATATGCATATAAACGCCTTAAGGAAATATAATTAATATAAGCCTTGACAAACATATAATCAATATAAGCCTCAACAAAGAAATGTAATTTGTTAGGCATTCAGAGCTCAGTTGGTCACGTGATTCCTACTCTAGGTGGGGGAGCAGCGGCTAAGTGGTGCGCATGCGCAGCAGTACTTAATCTTCCTACCGAGTTAACGTGCAACACCTTTTGACAGCGTCAAGTGTTGACGGATATTTGAATACAACATCTCTTGGCATTTGGTGTGAAATCGAGCGATGCTTTTATGCTTTATCTTTTCGCTCTCTCCGGAAAGTTACTTTTGTGACTTTATTTGGGTCAAAAGGTAGTTAGTGCAGCTAACTTTAGTTCCGCCTTGCTCACTCCCTGTGATGGACAGCAGCGACAAGTGTCAAAAGTAATCAGGGACGGATATAACGAGATACAGGGAAACAAAGCGTCTGCTCCCTTTTCGATACACTTCCACGGAAGTTAACAGCTTACAACGAGAAGGTGAGTAGCCTATGTGCGCGATAATACGTAGGTCTTTTTGACCTAAGACGACATGTATGAGCTACTGTTCGTTAGCTCACAATGCTAATGCTAAAGCGCAGGGGCAGGAGCTACCTGTTGCTGGGCTCTAACTTTAGCTAGCAGCAGCAGCCAAGGATTAGCATTATGGAAGTCCTCTTTGTAATTAGTCTCTATTTTTAGCTCACAAACCTAGCTTTGGTCGTTCAAATTAGATAGGGAAATGCACAGGGAGGCCGAAAATCAGTGTAAACGACTGTGTTCGTACTGTTACAGTAGTTCCCCTATTACCGTGTTATCGACGGACGTTACCTGTCTGACCTTAGGTTGTTGGTGTACGTGTTACGTTGGCCAGGACGATGCTGAATTATAATACCATCATGGCTGTTGGTTGGCTGTCTCTTGTTCCCAATATACTAAACAACGCTGTGCATGTTAACTAGATTTAAAATATTTAAAATCCGTTTGGTAAGTCGTCTAACTTTCTGATTACCTTTGCATATGAGCCCTCAATCCTTTGCATGGAGGGACACCCCAGGTGTAAAGTATTTGGCTTCCAGGGAAACAACTCTGTGAGCAGCTGCATTCCATTCACAGGCCTGTCTACTTGTTTCAACAAGCACCCAGTACTTTTAGCATTACTGACTGAAAGCAGTAATACGCCCTTCAGGACACCACAGACTTCTAAAGAAAGGAAAGACAAAGGGAGCTGCAGCTTATTGTATTTGTTCTAGATAGACACAGTCGTAATTGGGTCAGTCGTGTCATTGTGCTTTGTATACAGATAGTGGACTGTTGCATCTGACGGGCATAACACCTCGCTTACAAAGCAGAAGAGATGTTGGTAGATTGCATCTCAATCTAGATGCATAAAGGTGAGTAGCGTTTTTGGATTGAGGTTGAGGTATTGGTGATGAGGCAGGTTGCATGGGATTGGCATAGGTTTTAAGAGGATTCAAATGGTGGGAAATGGGACGCCTACCATGGCTCACATAGCTGTTATCTTGTTCACAGTAACACCTTCTATGGCAGCTCTCCAACTGCCGAAGAGGTAAATGCTTCTGATAACCTTATCTGATACTGAAGAGAATTTCTAAAAAATTTAACCTTTTATAAATGTGGTTGTTTTGGAAAGGTAGGCCTATTGCAGAGGAAATGCTTTTTAGTCCATATCTGGGAATGATGTCTTTAATCTTCTACATTTACACAAGCTATAACTTACAGTATTGTGCAGCCTTGGAAGAGGTATGCCAGGATTTCTAGGCAATTTTGAGTTGGGGAACAAAATCTGAAATAGCTGCATTTGGTAAAACAAGCTACTATGGTGTGTAGAATAGGAATCTTTAGAAAACGGATGTTGTGATGTGTTTCAGTTGTTTGAGCATTTGAATATTCTGGGTCTGTGTGGGACTTGTATAATCAGATGCCATCATCAACAAGCTGCTAACAGTGGCTCATTGAGGTCCAAGCAGCTCGCTCCCAAACACCGCAGCTTGGTTCTTCATTCAGCGAATGCCAAGTCTGCAGAATGGACTTGGCCCAATGGCTGATTGTACTCCCCGCAGCTCCGCAGAGCTCCGTCCTTTTATCCAGTGAACTCGGAGTTCTGAATGAGCTAATTGGAAGCTTACAGTGAACAAACAGGATTGTGTAAAAATGATGAAGTTCCAGTGCAGTGCAAACAGAGTCAAGCTGATTTTAAACATTGACTCTTCAAAATAATCATTGTCCATTAACATTGTCACCCAGAGAATGATATGCCTCTAAAGTGTATTATGCAGCAATCGACTTATTGCTTTGCTTAGACAACATACGGTAATCAGTTATCATAGTAAAGTACTTTGGCTTCATTATAACAAGGTTTGTTTACTGTTTGGATTGCTAGTATTATAACAAAGGAAAGTGACGTGGGCTTTATATTGATGTGAATAAAACATTGTAAGTTCAGAGGCTGTGGTGAGCTGTTGCAGTCTTGGTGAGGTGCATTATATTTGTTTTATTGATGGCAGCAAGCCTTGCAGTGGGCTTATCGAATTAGAATGATGCCAGTTAGTTTATTGATGGTCAAACCTTTCTGTGCTGATGAATAAAATATTAGTCATTACTGTGGGAAGTAAGAATAATGGTGGGGAAGTTAAATACAAATGCATTTAGAAAATGAAATGATGGTCAAAGACTGTATTGTATTGTAAGTGGGTGCTAGGATATAGGGTATATGGGAGGCATAATGTAGAAAACGCAGCATCTGCTCTGATTTAGATTGTTTTGCATTGATTCCTAAATATTCATTAATATAAAGCAGAATGTGAAAATATTTACAGATTTGTTTGCCTACATTTGCATTGTCTGCACAATCAATGCATATAATCATATGCGTAATTGTCAGACTGTTGTTCATTATCAGCATGGACGATGTTGTTGTTCTGTTTATACATAGATCTGCAGAATATAATGACACTGAAATGCCAGTCAAAAATTGTCCATGAAAGTTAATTCATGATTCAAGGTATTGCATCTAATTGTGTAAAAAGGTATGAGGGCTCACTTCCATAAAAAGCATCAAAACCAAGCTCACAGGAAGAGCATCAGACTTTGAAGTGAATTCATGTCACGCTCAAACCATGTAATTACAACTTTAATTTTGCTTCCTGTGATACTGAGCAGCTTTCATGGGGACAAACAGGAAACCGCTTTTGTCTCCAGTTCTCTTTGGACATCCCTGAAAAAGGCGTAGACTTCTACTCATGTGAAAATACTCAAATACTGTCATTAGATCCTGTTACCAAACCAGAAAATCTGGCAGCCATTTTGCCTACGTTTTTGTCCTCAGTGTTGTCTTATGCTGAGATATTCCACGTCAGTTTGATTCATATAAAGACAACATGGAAGCAATGACTTGAAACGCGACATAAGGTAACCGCTTTTCTCCTCCTCAACCCTTTTGGATGCTTTGTAAAGTGATAATGACAAGAGACAAGCTGTGAATCTGTGTGTGTTTGTACATGTTCACGTGGTATCGGGCTTCAGCATTACATCTCCTGGCTCAGCTGCTCTAGTTTACTGGCCTGTATGCTCACAAAGCAGTGCACATTAACTCACCTCTGTATTTGCTTTGCTGCCAGCCTACGCCAGTTTGTTGTTGCCTCGGCCAAGTGCACTGGGGGGACATTCGAGAACAGGAGTGCCTTGCAGCGGTGCTGCATTTAATCTAGTGAATTATTTGTGGGTTCAAGTGTGTATCGACTTCTCTATCTTAACAGGCAGGGTGGAAGCAATGAATAATAAATGGATGAGTTTTTTTTAAATGGTAGAATAAATTAAATCAATTGGGTCTGTCATTTTTAAAAAGCTCAGACATTTTATGTATTAGAGCAATTAATGCCACAGATTTCGAGACAAATATCACGTCAGTAATGCTAATGTTTTGATTCTCAGGCGAAACCAGTACGTGAATGATTTGTTGGCGTTAGAGTGCTCTGTATTCTAGTCTGCTATCTTGTAACATCTAGTAAATTTACTACATTAAAAAAAAAAAAAAAAAGTTCCTGCTGTGATCAGTCAAGTATATTTAACAGCAACACGCACACACGCACACACACGCACACACACACGCACACACACACACACACACACACACACACACACGCACACGCATACGAACACACACACACGCTAAAGTAGCGGATCGTAGTTTTAAATGGATCATTTGAAGTGGTGTACTGTACAGACATGTAGTCTTGCCTGCAGCTGTTGGAGCATGTGCTGTGTGTACATTGTAGCACAAGACTTGTCAAACCAGTTGGACTGAACCAATGCTGACCAGGCAGAGGGTTGTATCCTCTTTAGAAAGCTGAAACAAGCTGATTTTAAAAGTTCAAGGAGAGTTGACTCTCATGTGAGGTTATGAACTCATATTTTAATGTTTTTTAGCAATGGTGAGAAAACAATCTGTGCTACAATCCCATAAATCAAATAAAAAGGCACTCAGTAAAACCTTACCTAATAATGTGAACATGTTTTCAGGCTAAGGTTTTTTTATTAAATGTTTTTGTTTTTAGCCCAATACCAAGACAGACATTGACTCTGAGTCTTGCTGTGTGTTTTTCTTCTCTGTTTTTACAGTTGTGCCATAATCACGTTGCTTCCTCTGCTGGAACCAGAAGTCACAGCCAAATTTCAACGGCAACATTTCTGGGAAAGATTTTATCGACGATCAATGATCTTCAGTAGAAGTAAGTTGTTGCGACGAAACAACATTTTTTTTCAACTAATTAAACTAGTTCATTTTGGCTTATTGTACATGACTACAGTACTGACATTACATTCACAACTGTGCTTTATCAGTCCGAACTTGGCCTAGTCGTGATGATAAGAAGGTCAAATACTTGCCTACCAGGCTACACTCACCCTTCTATGCTGCAGTGTACACACTGTGCAGCCTATTCGGTCACACAGGCTGGGTTTTACCAGTTTGTTGTCAACTGACGTTTTACATTCCAAAGTGCAGCCTGATACTGCTGTTTGGACCCTCCCCTGTTAGCGTTGTGATCTAGCCGCACCTACTGACTTTGACCAATTACAGGCAGTGCCATCTTTGAAAAGTTGAGACGAAGCAAATTTTTTTTATTTTTTTTTGTCTGTCAATGTCTGTTGCTTTTCCGTGCATGTGATCCTGATCTTGACACAGGGATCATTCCCCCCGTCCAACTGCTCTGACTGAAAGCTGACATGCTTCAAACGAACACACTCGCTGTGCAATTCTGAGCTCTTTTGCTATTCATTGGATTTTTGGTTTTGACATTTGTCATTTCTCAGGTGTGTTGATAGATGTGTTGATAGTGTATTTGTTTACATTTGGGTTTCAAGTAGCTGAAGGACACTACTCTGCTGAGTTTGCAGTTATGTTGATTCATATACCTTTGCTCTTGCATGCTGTTATTTTCTTTATTTATATGTTCCAACAGCATCCTGGCAATCAATAAGAATGTTTGTGTATTTTAGAAGTTGATTTTTTTGTTTTAGTTTTTTAAGTTTTCTGTTCTGTTAGATGCCTTAAGCACTAGGGATGCGATGATATAGGATTTTATAGCAGATAGATATATACTTACAATTAGTCAATTTAGATTTCTCATAATTGGGATAATAGTTGGGATAATTAATGTCCTGGGTGACTTGAAGAACCGATCCAAAATCCAATCCAATCCAATATTGAATTGCCCTGAGAGTCATTCATTAATTTACGGATTAATAATGAAAATCTGAAACTCTTCAGTGATAGGATTAACGTTTGTAAATTTTTATAAAGTTCAATTTCCATATCGGTTGTCCTTGGATGTCGTAGTCCCTGAACCACTCAACTTTTAGATCTGATGAAATTATCTTTTTTTCAGTGATTTGTATTAGTTGTGCATTTTCAGAATGATGAAATGTGAGAGGACATTTTTTTTTTTATACTGTGTCAAAAATGTTTGAATTATTTTTGAATTTCATGATGATCCAGTTTCTTCTATTCTTGTATTTCTTTCAGAAGTTGCTGACTACTGAGTTTTGGACACTGTGATGGAAAATCCTGGTAAGAAAACTCATGCAAATGTCAACAAATTAAAAAAATAAATAAAAATACAAATATTATAATATATTATATATTGTATAATATACTGAACCATAGTATCATGACGGCAGAAAGTGGTGAGTCAACAAAGAGCGTTATGAAGCTGACCATTAAGGGGTTGGCCCTGTGACGCATTGTCCTGTTGACACTGCAGCTATCTGATTGGCTCTCATCCAGAGGACACACCTGTGGGTTACCAGAGCTGCCGGTTTCTCTTGCTGTCACTCGTGGCCGTGTGTCTATTTCACCTTGGTCATTGATAGACCTCAACATACTGCCGTAGCCCAGAGGATCTTTGTTCCTATAGGCTGAACTCTAGTAGGTTTATTTGTGACATCTGCGGGAAAATACCTAGGATGGCTGTTCAGTCTGAATATATTTGTAAGTAAACCGGCATTTTATTTGTTGTTGGATGTTAAATGTGTTTCCTTTAAACCATACTGTTCTTTTTTGACTAACAATATAGCATTTGCTGAAATTATATTTAGAAAAAGAATGAGATTATATTTAAATCTAATTATTGGTTATTGTTTTGGTCCGTTGAAATGACAGGACAGGGCATAGCTCCATGATCGTTTTATAGGCCACTGGTACATGGCAGGAACAGATTAAGGAAACCTGATCTACTCATCCTTGACTGGTCCTGTGGCCAAGCAGTAAAAATACTCCTTGGCCTTTTTTTTAAAAGCAATGTTTTTCGGACAACAAGACATGTCTGTTAGGCAATAATAACACGCCAGCGTCATCTAGCATGTTAGCCTGTGTTTATTCAAATTTGAATGCTGTGGGTTTTCTTGATGATACAGTATGATAGTATTGGGTTTTGTTCACCCGAGCATCATGTTCCTATGTTAAGAATGGATTGTTTACAAACCGGAAAAAAATGTGTTTGTCTCCATCTGGTGATGCTCTTTGGAAAGACTGAAAAGGATTTCAGCGTCATGATGAGTCATAATGTGGGATACGTCATAGGTTGTGATCCCTCTCTGTTTACCAATGAATTCCTGGATGATTGTCTTAATTACCGTCATTTTACCAAAAAGCTGGCATGTTGTTTTGCATTCCACACATTCCTGTGTCAGGGGCTCGGCTCACATGCAATGGCTTTCATTAGGCTCCAGAGGGAGCAACAGTGATGTAGCATGTTATAAAGTCAGCTTCTTACGATAATTCGAATTAATACTTACCAAACCTCTTTTCTAGATCGAGAACCTTTCGGCCTTATGTCTGCTCAGGTGTTTTGTGTTTGACACTTTACTTGAAGAAACACTTACTTATATCACAAAAGAAGGAGGTACAGTATGTCAAAGTAAAGAGCAGATGTTTCCAGAGAAGATTTTCTGAATTTGCCATCAAAGACTCAATTCCAAATTCGTATTACTTTAGCCAGTGTGAATTATATCCTAAAAACATTCATATCGAGTTGCTTATATGTAATATAGGTGTCATCAGTTGGCACATGCGTTTCATAGTTTTAAAAGGACAAACCCTCGAGTGTCACGAGACACCTCCGCTGTGTCACTTCCTCTTCTCTAGCTTTGAGCTCCACCTTGGCCCGGCTCACCTTCCACTTCTCAAATTACCTCAGCCTGCAGAGCCCGCCCCTTTGCCCTTCAGGGAGTAGTGTTTTGTCAGTCTGTGAAATGGTGCTTGCAGGGGGCCCACTGCATCGCAAATCCCCCTAGGCTTGATGACTGGACAGGCCAAACCTCAAAGCTCGCCTGCTGTGAACTTTGCCCCTGAAAAATCTGCTCTCAGGAATGAAAGGCATCTCCTGCATTACCTTATTGGCGTACCTTATTTATGAAGTCAGAGCTCCCAGAAGGGAGGGACTTAAGACATTGGCGAGTGTTTGTGTTTTAAAGCAAAAGAAGGAGGGAGGGAGAGAGGGAGAGACCAAATCACACAGGCTGAAGGGAGGGGGAGTGCAAGTCTATAGAGACGAGGGAGACTCAACGACGCAAGTGAACAGTCAAGACAGTCTTGGGTTACAAGAGCTCTATGTCTGGTTGGAGAAGAGCGAGGTGGCGTTAGGTTTTCCTCTCCTGCTGCTGGCCTCAGTAGAGGCAGGGCCCGGCTGGCCAGCTGGGACAGGAGCTGTAGCATGGGACACACTGCTAGCAGCGAGACAGTGGCCCAGCAACCAGCCCAACACAACACGGGTGAGTCTGAGACCAGAGGCTCAGCACTAAGTGGCTGCTGTGAACAAGTTGGCTGGTTTTCGATGGGGGGGAAAAGACCCAGCCCGGTGTGTGGAAAGCCAACAAGGATTATACTGTATGCAGGTGTTTTTAAAGCACAGAGAAACTGGAAAGCAGCAGGCACGGACAGGTAGAGAAGAATGTGTGCAGATGGAATGTGGTGATTGTGAAATGTATGAGGCCACACAAACTTCTCTCTGTCTGCACTCAGCGCTCCATCTTCCTCTGGAGGCGTTTCTGAAAATAAGAAGTGGGGGTACAAGGCACGACCAGACACCAGCTCTCCCCCATGTGGATGGGGCTGGGTTCTTTTTTAATTCAAATTAATGAAATGTCTCCTGAAGACATATTGTTGTCTACACATCATCAGATGGGAACCCTAAAGCCCCTGTCTATGGTTATGCTAATAACAGTTCAGAACCTGTTTTTGCTGTCTAAAGGAGGATCCTCGCTGTTTCTATTTGCACACCCACGTGTCCTCTTAATAATACACTTTACAGCTATTGGAATCTAGCAGCTATGTAACACAAGCTACCTCCGGTCTGTCACCTCTATTCTGCATAATATCACAACCTTTAATTTGCTGACACTAAGCCGGTGATCATGGCCTGCTGTTCGTTAAAAGGAACCAATATTCTGTTGACATTTAATTAATTGGAGTAATATTTGCTTACCTTAGGGCTTCTGTTCAAACACTTGTCTCAACACTCTTGCCTAAATTAAAACAAGTAACATGAGAACACTCTTCACTAGATATTCACCGTCGATGCACAATGTATTTTTGCCTTTGGTGTACTATTCTGTGTCGTTGGTGTCAAAATGTCATGTGATTGGCATGAGTCATATGGACAGCTTGACTGGAGGTCTGCATGGTATTGCATCAGTGCTCGGTGGTCACTGCATCTTTCATGCTTTTAGTTAGTAGTCCTTTTGCGTTTGGATGACTAAACATTTTCAGAAGCCAATGTGTTCTTACCACCTTCTTAGGTTTTGTTGAAACAAGCTTTTCTGTGACTTTATCGGTGCATACCTGAAGCTTCAAAGATGTTTCTCCTCTTGACTATGTTTAACCTCCATTGTTAGGGGTCACTGCCTTTTAATTCTCTGGCCGTTCTGTGAAAAGCAGCCATCTCAGACTGCATGCTCTGCTGTACAAGGTCAGCACATCACACAATGCTTCTGTTGCACTAAAGCAGTGTTCTCCCAGTTCACTGCCACCCCACCCTCCCAGTTTAACACCCACTGGTGTCTGAGTTATGTGTCAGGAATAGCTGTGAGGGCCCGTGCACTGCACAGGGTTCACTGAACTCTGTATGCCAACATTTCAGCGTGGGATTTAACATATACGTGCAATGGCCAGCTTTACTTCATACTGTGGGTAGATACAATATAATAAAGTTTTATAGAGAGGGAGTTTTTAAACAAACATTGTTGCAACATTTAGTCAGTTGAATGCCAGATAACCAGCACTTCGATATGTGTTTTATCTATAACGAAACTGTGGGTGTATCTGGTCAAAAGATAAACATACAAACGGAATCAACACGGTAAAATTAAAGATGATGAACATGGATGTTCATAGAGTAAAGAATATCAAACCTATATTGCATTGACATGCAAGCTAATCTGATCTGCCTCTCCTGAACTTTGGCATTTTTATCAGCTACCAGTAGAGTAAATACAGATGGCCAATTAAAAGATTGCAAAGAACAGCACGCATCTTTCTGTCCTGACGTGTGATATGACACAATGAAGCATTGCCAAAGTTTCGAAATGTACCACAAGTTGTAACTTATCTTCCAGTTCATTATTGTGTTGTGCTCTTTAGCCACATTTGCAGTGGGAGCAAGTCGAACTGAACATGTTTACACTGGTACTGAAACAGATCCAGATTTTTTGGATGATTGTGGTCAGCAGTTGCCGCCTTATTAAAGATGAAGGGATACAATGTGAATGTGGACACTATTTAGTTGCAGAATATTAGTTGGAAACTGGTTGTCACATCGAGCAAGACCGATAAATCTGTAGAACCTGGGAGATACTGGCCCATTCCTCTGCCAAGGAGGATATGTTTTCAGTTTGTTTTTCATTTTTGTCAGCAGGATTGTGGAGAAATTACTGGCTGGTTTTCATGAAACCTGTGGAAGGATGTAGCATGGGCCAAGATTTCAATTTTGGAGTTTCGAATCACGAATCATGGAGCGGTCACAAATTCATTTTCACTTTTCTTTGGCAAGATAGGGCATGGCCTTGACGGAGGTCTGCACTCTTGCCCTCCTAGTTGTAGATAATTCAGGACTGGTCAGGGAATAAGTAACAAAAGATCATAGCACAGATCAACAGCACTACTGCAGTATGTCTCATGCATCTATCACAATCAAGAAAACAAAATCTGAGGTCCATATCAAGATTTTCTTGTGTTCACATCAAACTAAAATTCTTTAGATTTCTGAGAAAAATAATTTCACGTGTTTCAGGTGTTAAGGTTAACAGGTGCAAATAAACCAGTGCAATTTAAGCATACAAATGTTTTGAGTTTACTAAAAGAAGAGAGAGGCAATAGTGGAACGGCAATTAAAAGCAAGATAACTAAACAAAGTTGTTATAAATCAGTATGGATAATAAGATTAGACTGAACATGATGGCACTACTAAACCGAACCCAACTCAATTATAGGGTATTTATTGTTTTTAATTTAAAAGTGTTGTTTTTGTCAGAAATATTACAAGAAGAAATGGTAAAAGAAACAGTTACTACAATAAGCTGGTTAGATGAAGAGCTGCAGAGCCACTGCTACCCAAAATAAAACATGATTACAGGAGCTTTCAGCTCGTGTATTCCCAATTGATTAATGAATCATGCATTAGTCACCTCAGTACAATATATAAAAATGTTTATTTTCCCAAGGAGCCTGATGTCCCTAGCTTTCCTCTCTGACTCATCATACTGGCTACATTTATCTCTGACCTTGGAAAACTCATTCACAGTTTTATAGCCATTGTAAAAGCTAACAATCCACTTTTACTCCCTCTATGTAACGTGTACTGTAGCATATAAGGTGTTTGGTAAGAAAGGTCCCCCCTCCTCTGTCAGATGTTGTTCAGCGCAATAGAAACATGAAAGAAACTATGTCTCATGTCTCGCCTCTCCCAACCCAATTTGTCTCGACTGTTTGTTAGATGTCTCCATTAAGTTCATTTCACTCTAATTTACACCCTATTAACCACAACTGTCTGACTGTAATCAGGGTAGTAATGTTTGATGTTTTTATGACTTTTAATATGTCAAGTGCCAATGTCTCATATTATATAATGCAATTATATTGTTTGTATTTCAAACTAAATAATGTAGTTACACCCTAATATCAGCACACTAGTGCAGTCAGAGTTTCTAAGGAACTTTTGCTGCGTCTATGTCCTTATTATATTATATGTCAATGACTGTGTGCCAATTAGAAGAGGCATAACATCAACGGACCTTGTGTGTATTTATACTTTCACTTTGCCCTAAATTATTTGAGTTATCCCCCCTCAGTAAATCATTCAATTAGCGTCCTGTCACTCTATTCCACACATTCTGTTTTCATCATAACAGAATGTGAGTCTCCCAAACATGCGTGCCACATTCATACTGTCATATAATACTCTCTCTAATGTGAGAAATGAGCTCACCGTTTTTCCTGTGGTTAAGTTCAGCCCACACATAAACCATAAGCCTTCTTTGGGGCATCCTGCAATGCTACACAGCGACTCATCACCTAAGAATTATTACACCGAAGAATAGTGGTTTCAAACCCAGTTATTGCTGTTGTAGGATTTTCAGTAGCTTATGACCAACTCTTGAATTTTGAGTCATAGTTTCTGTCACAGCTGTGTGTAGAGTTATTTAGTTTTTACTTTGCTTCATAATTACTCTGGTTTAAAACAATACTATGAAAACTTTTGGTATTGATGGTGAACCTGACAAATGCAGAAGATAATCCATAATCTTATCTACATGCATCATTACAATGGCAGATATCACGTTAATTCACACCACCCTGTAAATAATACCAGAAGAAGCTGTGCCCATACTGTCTGCCTAACAGCTGAGGCACTGGGAGTGGGATTTGGACCGGCCCCTTTTTGATGTTTGGACCTTCTATCACGACAGATGATTGAAGCAGCAGCTTCGAGCCGAGCCCAGCCCTGTGTCTGGACATGCGTGCACGATCAGGAATCTAAACATGTGACTGTTGTCAAATGCATCATGTTTGGCCTGTATATCAGCCAGTCATGATGGCATCATATCTGACTGATGTGATGATATATTGTCGTTTGTTTTTTTTAATAAAAAAAACATCCTCAATTGGTTGTCTAAACAAAGTCCTTAAAATAACATGGCCATAACCATTTTAAACGTACGTCTCATTCAGTTTATTTTTTTGGGCAGTATGACGACATTGTCTCTCACCCAGCACGGAAACAGAAGATTCTTGAATTTTTAGTGTTTGCTCAAGTCATACGCCGCTAGCAGTTACTTGTCATCAGGATGTGGGCATTTAGTGAGATGAAGATTAAATTCTGTTGTGCCCGGTTTGTATTAGAGGTGTGCCAAAAATTCTGTGGCTCGCTTTAAATAATACCTGGATCTATCAACGTAGCTTAAACATAGTAGCATTCAGATACAATGGGGTTCGGTTCAGTTAATGTAGAATATGAGGCTGAAGTGTTGTTCAGTCACAGCTTTTAAATGTGTGACTGACCTTCAACTGTTGGAGTGTGTATCGATCTCTTTAAGTGTTACATTGTTAGCATTGATTGCTTTGGCCTCCTGGGAACATAGAGACCTCAAATTAGTAGTTATTTTCCACCAGTCAAACTCTGAGTCATCTGTCGTTTGTCATGTTCACACAGATGATGAGGTTGACCTGCAACACAGCACAACAGGCGGTGAAGAAGGAAACTCTGGTGGGGGATCGCCTACAACCAAGCGCAAAGGCAAGTTCTCCAAAATGGGAAGGATCTTCAAGCCCTGGAAATGGAGAAAGAAGAAGCCAAGTGAAAAGTTTGCCGAAACATCGATAGGTATGATGGGCACAGGTGCTTTTTATTTTTACCTGTGGTGTTCATTACTTAATGCTGATTTCTTTCTCCATTTTGTTTCTTTTTTTCAGCCTTAGAAAGAAGAATTTCTGTTAGAAAAAGTCGCCAAGAGCTGATTGCTAGAGGGGTTTTAAAGGATATCCCAGAGAATGGTAGGTTTGAGCTAGAATTGTTTTCGTTAAAGAATATTCTATAGATGAATTTGCTCCATTTCTGATCACACTAACTGTATTTCACTGCTTTTGTATTTATGGGACAGAGAGCAATGATGTTAACCACTCAAAAGCTCCACCAGTGAAAAATGGGCACCCTGTGCCAATGGACATTGACAAGATGTCTGAAACAGGGGTGCGAGTGTCTCGTGGGGAATCTGACATCAAGGGGAATGCCCTCAGAGTGCCCCAAGTAGATGAACGTCGAAGCAGAGCAGCGTCCGATGCCTCCCGAAGTAACCGGGCACCTCTGGATGTGGACTCTCACGTACGGCTTTCTGTGGATCTAGACAAGCGAGGCCGTCTACCATCAGATGTTGATAAGAGAGGAGGATCGTTATCACGTGGACCTCCACAAGAGGATCGATACCGCAGAGAGGAGAGGAGAGATGGCAAAGACGACAGGGATGACAGAGGAAGGAAGAACAGGGAAGACATGGAAAGAAGGGACTGGCGAGAGGAAAAGGAAAGGGACGGGGGAGTGGACCGGAGAGAAAGGCGTGAATGGAAGGATGACAGAGAGAGGAGAGATGAAAGAACAGAGAGAGACAATAGGGAAAGGAGAGATCGCGAGGAGAAGGAAAGGAAGGATCGTGATGAGAGAGAAAGGAAAGATCGTGATGAGAGGGAACGCAGAGATCGTGACGAGAGAGAGTGGCGAGAACGGGATGAGAAGGAACGCAAGGAGCGTGATGATAGAGACAGGAGGGATGACAAAGATAGGGATCGGCGGCTTGAGAGGGAAAGGAGAGAGAACAGAGATGACAGAGAACGAGAAGACAGGGAAAGGAAAGACATGCGAGGAGAAAGAGATGACAGGGAAAGGAGAGATGACAGAGACAGGCGAGAAGATAGAGAGAGGAGAGAGGATAGGGACAGATGGGATGAAAAGAAGAGGAATGAAAGAGAGCGACGGGATGAGCGGGAAAAGAGGGAGGAGAAGGAGAGGCGAGAGAAGCCAGAGCCTCAGCGGTCTGTGGATGAGCGTCCTATCGTCAGACCTGTCTCTGAAATGGACTTGCGGCCTTCTCTACAGAAGAGCTCCTCAGAGGACAACAAGAGGGTTCGCCCAGCGTCGGAGGCTGACAAGAGGACTACACTGCCCAGATACAACCCGGCTGCAGAGTTCAGAGAACGCTCAGGTAAGAATGTTTTCTCTGTTGTTGAATTGCACTACCTAACCGGTTTGAGACTTTTCAGCCTGACAGCTTCTAGCATTCAACAGTGCAATGACAATTAACAAACTGCTGGTAAAAAAGTTGAAGGTTATGTTGAGGCACATTCTCTCGGCCCACTTTTTAAACTGGATGAGGCACACAAACTCAACCCTATTGTTTTTCCATATTTCATCATGCAGATGATGCTATTTCTGCTGGCTAGCTCCGTGTTAAGTTTAGACTCTGGCTACAGATTGTCTTGTCATATCATAATATGGACTCAATGTTATTTTTTCCTGGTTTTCAAGACTGTATTACAGTAACGTGTTGTAATTTTCTAAACTTACTAGATTGTTCTCACTGTTCCAGTGCATGACACACTATGTATTTGCCTGTAGCCTCCTCCCTTAAATACTTCATACTTGTTTGTATGAATTAGCCCCAGCCTTGAGTTTTGTTTGCACTAGCTTTTGTTGTGTCGGGTTGTCGTTTGAGCTAACATGCAGGGTACTTGGGTACTGCAAACCATTTTCCTAGTAAATAGCCAGTGAACGTTTTGCTATGATGAAATAACGACACGTGTGCAAACCAAAGTCTCCTGATGGTGCTGTAAAGACATTACGGGTAAATCATTGAACTGTCATTCTGACCTCAAAAATCTGAAACCTTTGATACATGGATTTAGGTGAATACGGAAAGGGGGGACTATCATTATGTTCCCTCTGTGTGTCTTTCTCCGATCGTCTGATTTGTGTTACGGCTCATCCTGCATTAACATCTGCTTAAGGTTCACTAACACCATAGATTTTTCTCTAGTGTTGAGCTGTATGTGATTTAGTCTCATTGTGTTTCCCTTGTTCTTGGGGCTCCGTAGATTAGAGCAACAGTATAAACCGTGTTGTTTTGATGTTTCCTTTAATGTTTGGTTGTATGCACCCTCTGTAGAGTCCGCTGCTGTCCGCTTCGCCCCTGACCCTCGTCCACCACAAGATTCTCAGCAGGAACCTACCTCACTCAAGCAGGCTCTGCTTCCCCCTAAGTTTCTCACTGCACCCTCTACTGAGTCTGGCAGGAGTTCAACCCCCTCCTCCTCTTCCTCCTCCACCTCTTCCACCTCCTCCTCCTCCTCTGTTGCTGTAGCTGTGGTCAAACCCCCAAGGACAGTCTCCCTAATAGTTGAGGACCCACCTCGACCCTCCGTCACTGCTCCCTCCTCAGCTGACTCTAACACTCCGCCCCCTGTGCCTCCCCATGCCAAGCAACCTCCTGTCCCTCCACCTAAACCCAGCAACCGCCTCAGCAACCCTGCACTGCTTGGTGAGTGTGTCAGCATCTATAGTATTATAAGAAACGTGTGGTGTATCTGTCTTTATACTTTCGGTAAAACAACCTCCCAAATGAAAGTTTTAGGGTTTTAGTATGTCCAAGGTAAACTGTGTATTCAAGTTCGAGTTGACTTTACACTCCACCGTAACATCGATCTGCTGCATGTGTATGACAGCAGTGTTGATTAGGGAAGTCATTTTTTCAGCGTGAACTATTCTTGTTGATCAAAGGCTCTCCCATTCAAACAGAAAAAAACATTTGTGAGGTGTCAGTTAATGCTGGGATTTACGTGGAATGTTGGGTGTGTAAGGTCTGTGCTCACACCTATTTCAAAGATGCAGATGTTTTTGTCTGTTATGCTGTGGCTGTTATTATTGACAAATTGTATTATCTTTCCTGGGCCCCACGATATATTATCACAGTTTGTCCCAATTGCAAATTATGTATTACCTAGGTATCTGTTTTACCTAACAACATACAGTTTTCACTCAGTTGATCTCACTCAATCATTTTTATTGCAGAAAGATGGGAATTGTCAGTTGGTTTTGTTTTCCTGCCAATCCTACTGACTTACCCCATGATGTTGTCTTGGAGTTGTGGTGACTAGAATGAATTTTCTCGCAGCCTAAAACATTTTCAAGGGCCTTTCAATATTGACTATAATTACCTTGAGTCCTTTCACAATCTATCTCAAGCACAGTTTCACAGTGAGCCTGGAGCACGTGGAGTTTTAGGTGTTTTTCCCGTGTGTTGCTATCGTGCACTTTATTGTTTGTGTTACATCCACCAGTCTCTCACGAGGGGACACACACTGGCTTATCCTTGCATCATTAAGATACAATGCCAGTGGCACTTCCCTGGAGGTGAGGCTGACACTGATATGGCTTTTAGTGTCTCGTGTTCTTTGTTCCAGATGCTTTTGTAACAGCCTATGAGACTTTTTGAAACATCGTCTGTGGCAGTGACACTCCACTACTACTACGTTTCATTCCACACGCCGTTATTCACAGTCAGTACAGAGTACCTTGCCTTATTGGCTGTCTAATATTACTAAGGCTGCCCCCTGAAAGTTGGTGAGTCGGATCATCCAGCGGTGACCCTTCAGTTGAGGCCAGATCTAGGAAGAAATGTGTGCTATTCTAAACAATTTAGTCATGAGCACATTGGTTGTACAGATGTGAACGGCGATGTCACGGCAACAAAAGTTAAATCCACAACGCAGGGTACGCACTGAGCACGTTTCCCCCCTGTGAGAGAGGGTACAGTGAGTGCTAAAATACAGCATCCTGTTAAGAGGTCCCACAGGGGGATCCTCCCACGTCGAGGGGGAACAAACTGCATGGATGCTACCCGGTTAGAAGTGAAAAATATTTCCAGCTCATCTTGAAACTGAGTGGGCTGTATAATGTCTTTGAAATAATCCCTGAAACTCATGCCAATGGATTGCTAGAATGCCAGATACGAAACAACAACAACAAATGTCAAATCTTTGTATTGAACAGCAAATGCTGGTCTTTGTCATTGAAGAGTGTCTGTTTCAGTGTACTGGACTGTTGGAATTATGTGCATCGGCACCCACACGTCTCATGCATGTCCCAATAAGGATGTATCGATCAATAGCAACGATCTTGATATGGATCCCTTGGATTTGCGACTGACATACTGAGCGGGACATTCAGAATCAGCTGGTCAGTGCGCCTTGGTGAAGAAACACTGGAAAAGTGACACTGTATTAAAATTACTCCAGACTGTACTGTGATTTCATGTTACCTTTCAATTGACATATCCACCAAAATAAATATCTGCAATAAGCAGATATCAACTGATTAATCGGTCTATCTCTATAGGGATGAAAACAGGTTTTGAATGATCAGGAATGTCAGAAAACTGTTAAAACAAAATCAATCAATGGGAAAGATGACACTGCAGTGATACTTTATGCAGCCAGGGTAATGAACAAAAGTATTTCTTATCATGTGCTCAGAGTTATTTCTCCACAGAGGTTCTTTAACATCTAGGGATGAATGCATACTCTGCTTCTGGACAGCCTCAAACCAAGATAAACATAATCCGAAAACACCCTCCTGTATTTCTCTCCCAGCATGGAATGTAAATCCAGCCCTATCCCTGACATCTCCACTCATTTTTGCCAGCTTCCTCATTGAACAGGGGCTCTAAAGTCAGGCAGCCCTGTTACTGGACCAGCTGGAGACGCCAAAGTGAGCTTGGCTTGTACCTTTCTCTACCTGTATACCTGCGGCACAGAGCTGTCCAGGCCTGCTCAGGTACCCAATGGGGCGCCGGATCTCAATCCATCTTAAACGAGCCTGCAGACTGCTCACATCAACTCACCCCCTCATCGCATATGGAATACCTCACCTCAGTTTTAACACCCATACTGCATGCATGTGTACTGCAGTTCTAACTCAACTCTAAATGCTGCCAAGAAAATGTTGCATGGCAATTGAATGGACATCTATTGTGCTGAAGTGCATTGAATGCGTTTGTTCCCGTTTGATCCCGGATGCTGTTACAAACTGTTGATACACTCTCTCTTAATGTGTGTGTGTCACCCTCCACTGACTCAACAACCAGCTCAGCAGTAACGGGATAATATTTTCACCCCAACTAAAGCTGTTATTGACATATTTACATACCCCCTGCTACAACTTCACCCTGCTTCAGACTGAATGTGCAGCTTCATTTGTTGACTACAGCTTGTTTATTAGCATTATTCTGTATAAATTGTACTGATTTCTGCTGTGTCTCTTCAACAGCTGAGCTCTCACAACCCGGCAGTGGTGTCATCATAGTTCCAGCACCTGCTAAGCGCTCACCGCCGACACCACCAAAGAGGATGACCCCCGTCACCAAGCGCCATTCCGTGGACCCTTCACCTCCCAGTCGGGACCCAGAGTCTCCCAGCACTGACCCAGCTTTGGCCCCTCTACCGATGCCCCCTGCTGTCCTTAAAGGAGATAACAATGAGGACAAGACAAATGCAGCTGCTCCACAAACCGCCACCGAGTCTCTGCCTTCACCACCGTCACACATCCCTCCATCTCCTCCCAGGGTTCAGTCGCTCCAGCCACCCAGCACCAACACCTCTGTTCCCGTACCCATTGTGCAAACCGATCCCCCCAGCCCGACCACCGAGCCTCCCGGCCAGCATCCAGCTATCCCCCTGCATATCCTCATCCAGAGAGCTCTGGCCAGCCCGAGCCCAGTTCACCCCAATCCAGACGGCTCTCAGAGGGCCCACTCACTACTCTTTGAGTCTCCTCCAGATTTCCTCACTGAGGTGGGGGGTAACTCGCGGAACTCTCTCCCTATCACCATTGAACCCCTAAGACTGTGAGTGTCTCATATTCTTCACTTTCCATTCTTGTGTAACAACATAGCATTGCTTTAGAGTCCTCTTTGAGTTCAACCCATTCTTGAGAAGTTCAGTTTGTGGAATTTCTCACTTGATTTGGGTAAATTCATATACCGGTAGTCTAACAGAGTAAATGCATGGCATGTCACTTGTAGGGAAGTCCATGAGTGTGGAGATTGGGACATTGACTTTGACTTCTTTAAATCAGCTCAGGCCGGGGTTATTTTCTGGAAATAGACGGCACTCAGTGTCGGCTGTTCTGGGATTGCTCTCTTCATAAATGAAGTAATCTGTACTTGTTTACAGGCCAGAAGACGATGACTTTGACATGGAGGAGGAGATGCGGAAGCTTCATCCTCATAGGCCTCCTCGCCAGCCTGAGCTGGAGCCTCGCAGCAGGAGGGGTTTGGTTGGAGACCTCAGAGTGAGTGTCATCCCTGAGGGTGGAGGCCACGGGGACAGTGAGGAGGAATCCGACTCTGATGGCCCCATCCTGTACAGAGACGACGACGATGACGATGATGACGATGAGGAAGGCCCTCCAAGTAAGTTGGTCTTTCTAAAACTGTTTAATTGACGTCATGTTGGAGAGACCTTGGGATGAAAATATCTTTTCATAGCTTGAAAACTTGAAGTAGTTGGCCTTTAAATAAACTCTAGCTTTTATGCTGGAGTGCCTGAATACCTTTTATATTTTCTATGTTCTGTCAGAAAAAAAATGAAAATAGTGTGATTTCATTCTTGTACCCTTCCTTGCTGCAGCCTGTGAAATACAAAAATCCTCACCGCTTTCCTTTGTCATTTTGACAGCAAGTATCTTTTGTCAAACAAAAGAAGCTATTCGAGGGTTGAACTATTATTTCAGAAGACCTATTTAAGTTTTGAGCACCCATCCCAAAAGCATCTCAAAGCTACGAGAATCATAAAATTCATCTTCCCAGCCTTCTTAAGCTTAAGCAGTTTTTCCCAAAAGCAACTGAAGACACTGTTAGAAATGACATCAGACTAACGAGGGACTCAGTCTCACTTGTACTGTTTTTGTTTGTATGTATTTTAAATCATGAACACTGATTTTTCTTTGTTTGAGCGAGGCTTAATTTACAATTAGTTCTGATTAAATGAGAAAATATGTGCGCATATTTTCTCATTCGACTACTGTAACGGTGTCTTTAAAGGTCTCCCTAAAATGTCGATGTTCTGTGAATTCAGAACGCTGCTGCTCGAGTTCTCACTAAAACCAAAAAAAGCGATCGCATTACTCCGGTTCTCAGATCTTTACACTGGCTTCCTGTCTGTCAAAGAATAGATTTCAAAATACTACTGCTGGTTTACAAAGCACTGAATGTTTTAGGTCCAAAATACATTTCTGATCTGCTTAGCTACGAACCATCTCCTCAGAAGGTCTGGGACAGGTCTGCTCTGTGTCCCCAGAGTCAGAACCAAACATGGAGAGGCAGCCTTCAGTTTTTACGCACCACATATCTGGAACAAAGTTCCAGAAAGCTGCAGGTCTGCTGCAAATCTCAGCTCTTTTAAATCAATAAGGGTGCAACCAAACTCAATATATTTTTAGATTAGGAGCCAAAGGCCCCCAACAGGAGGAGGACAGATATGTTCAGATGTGCAGGAAAATGCTATTGTTGACATGGTTGTTGTCATCAATAGCACTAGTAAATGACTATAGACAAAATAAAAATACATATCTATTGAAGCAAACTGCCGATTTTCATTTCTTCTTGTATTTCCTAAAAAAATAATAACTGGCATGTTATAAAATACAAATGTTCATGTGAAAGAATTTCCCTCTTTTCTTTGGAGTACATATTGATTTAAGTCACTCAAATGATTCAAACTGTGTAAAGTGTCTAACTTGTGTGTTGGTGATGGTAGTGTTTTTCCTCTCGGTGTATTCTGAGAGACGGTGTGTGTTGTCGTCATGGCGATGGTTCACAGTGTTGGCTGCACTGAACGTGTTTAGCAGCTGATGTGAACTGTTTCGCTCAGGTGCCTGTTGGTGATGCAGACTGTAGTTAAGAGTTTTGCACATGTAGCTGCAGTTGTGCCAAAAAATATATATAAAAAAAAAAAAACTATTGGCTTGTTTTAATGCTTTTTCTCCAATGCTTTTCATGTTTTTTCTAAAGCACTTTGAATTGCCCTTTTGTTGAAAGGTGCTTTACAAATAAATTGCCTTGCCTTGCCTTGCCACAACTAAATGTGCCATACGTGTAACAGGTGGTCTGGCGAGTCGTGTGAAGAGGAAGGACACGTTGGCCTTGAAGCTGGAGAGACAAGAGCGAGAGCAAAGGGACGCTCAGGAGAACCACGACATCATGAGTTGGCAGAACAGGGAGCAGTGGGTTTCAGTGAGGAACAAGATCAGCTCCGCACTGACACGGTAAAGTACTCGCATCATAACCGCTAACTGATGATGAGGATCATGTTTATCCCTACCTTACAAATTGGATGTGGAAAGTCACTGTCATCCGTCTGATGTAATGGCTGATTTGTACATATTTCGTGCATTATTTATAGTGTAATTAATGCTGTTTGAGGCTCTCCACACTCATGCTGTTACTTGTCATGGAAAATAAAAATGTTCATATCAGCCTTTAAAAATAGTAGTCAGCAGTGTTTTGTGTCTCCAGGCGGCTGAGTCAGAGACCATCAGCAGATGAGTTGGAGCAGAGGAACATCCTTCAAGGTAAGACTTCATCCCTCACTTCTTCATTCAGGTGTGTTTGTTTGTGTTTAAACTTGTATTGCAGAGAATGCACACACACACACACACCATTTTTCTTTGCTCAAATCAATAGTCTGCATTAGTTATTCATCCACTGGCTAGTGTATTTTTCGCCTCTCCTTGCCTAAGGCCTATCGATGGACACTAAACACACAGCAGTTTGTAGAATATCGGTGGTTATTTCACATGATAATATCTACGATTTGAATAATAATGCTGCAGGGACCAGATGTGTAAACCATGCATACGCATCATGTGACATCACACATACACTGTCTTTCTAAAGAATGTGGGGACCTTGTACATGTATACAACCCTTTTGCTTCCAACATTTCCATCAGACTAGAGAGAGGAAAACACCCAAAAGTTATTTATTTTACTACACAATCTATTTGCAAATTTTAAACCTTGCTTTATGCAAATAAGCACACATTCAATAAGAAACTACATCATTTGCTTTGCAATTAACTATTTAAAACATGTATTTTATTCTATTCAACATGAGTGTCTCGACTTAATTTGATATGGTAATGGGAAGATGAAAAATAGAGTGAATCAAAGACTGAATCAAATCTGCATCCAATATTTGTTTTAGGATGTTGGTTGATTTGAGTGTGTATGCAGTCTAGACACAGCAGTGTAAATGTGCAAGCATCATTTAATGACTTGTCCAAATGTATTGTTCTTTTCACTTTGTATGTATTTGGCATTTCCCTCATTTAGTCACTTCCGAGTGTTGATCTTTTCATTTGATCCTTTTCAATGTGAAGCACATCGTAACGTCTGTTGTGATATTAACGCTGTAATGTAAAAAGTGCAGCTTTCCACAACGGCCAAGCGTCAGGACGGCTGTACATTAGAAGTGTGCCTTTACTGGTTCATGAGAACTTATACCAATCCAGTTGGTACACCTATTCACATCAAGAACAGTTTTCTGTTTGGCTCTGTTTATTTGCTGTGGTGAGTTGACGATGTGCAAAGCTGAGTAAATGGAAATCAGGCTTGTGCACATAAATACTATCTCACAGTTCATCTGAGGTTTAGTAGGGAGTTAATAGTTTGGACTTGTAGGCATTATAAGTTGCGAGTTTTGTCTTCATCACTAAAGAACTTCCTCTCCGATGATATCTTATGTGGCTGTACGATTTTATTGGTGTCTGTGGTTGTGACGTTACCATCTGTGCTACAGTGTGTGACGTAAAATCATGCAGTACACGTGTAAATTTGACCAGCAAAAAGTCGGAAATATGAGACTGATCAGCCAGTCACCGGTCATGGCCAATGACAATCGGCCGCCGCCCGTGTCGATCAACTGATTGATCGGAGGATCTCTCAACGTTTATGTGTGGCTTTAAAAACTGACTCCAGGTGTTCAAAATGAATACTCTCTTCTGATGCATTTTAAATACAACGTAAACACAAAAACATAATGAGCAGCGTGCACCAGCAGGCCGAGTATAGTG
This sequence comes from Eutrigla gurnardus, assembly GCF_963514095.1. Taxonomy (NCBI): domain Eukaryota; kingdom Metazoa; phylum Chordata; class Actinopteri; order Perciformes; family Triglidae; genus Eutrigla; species Eutrigla gurnardus. The sequence continues at coordinate 6,266,769 of NC_139928.1, read as the reverse complement.
ATCAGCCTACTGTGGTGAAACATCAAGACAGCGTCACCATAATGCCAAGTTGGACCCCAGAACAAAGTATTAACATAATACTTCTCAGATTCTGTCATCACCTTTTGATCCAGGACTCATACCATCATACCGTAGCTCGCCTGTCCTCAAATGACTTGGCCAAGACGATGCTTTGCAACAGACAAAGCAGCGCCTTGTGCCGAGCATGACTGTGATTAAAGATTTCGTTACCGCGGCACGCTGGCAGCAGCTCGGCTGAAATCTACCTGACTGGCTGCAGTGTCTCTCTCTCATGGAATGTCTTTTCTTCATGCAGCCAAGAACGAAGATGATCGACGATTAGAGAGATGCGAGATCAAACGAAGGCTCACGAGAAAGGTCAGGACGCAACGAAGCCACTGCATCAGACACTTGCCAGTTATTATTATGAACTATGACACCTAAACCTGAGCTCAATGAACATGCTCCTGTCCACTCTGCCACCAGCTGTCCCAGAGACCCACAGTGGCTGAACTCCAGGAGAGGAAGATCCTGCGTTTCCACGAGTACGTTGAGAGCACCCACGCCCACGACTATGACCGGCGAGCAGATAAACCCTGGACCAAGCTCACTCCTGCTGACAAGGTGAGACTCAACGCATCCTCACCTACACACACATGCACACTCAACACCTCTCTCCATACTCACAGGGTAGGTGCAGCTTAGAGCTTCTTAGCGAGAGCGAGCCTAAGCCTCAAGCGTTTTTAACAGCAATGTCTTTTACTTTGTTCAACACTGAGAGGATTCGCATTCCAAGCAGATTGAGTATCGAGGAGGAATCCCGGATACAGACACTGCCAAATCGTTGGGCTGAATTTAACCAAGTGAATTACCTGGTCCACTGAAGCTCAGAAAATGTGTAGGCGCAGCAATTACTGTATACTGGCAGTGGAAATGTATGTGCATGTTTTATGTGCACTGAAAGTTAAAACATGTTTTCTTTTTAGTTAGTCTGGAACAGTGAAAGTGAGAAATAATCTAAATACGCGTAGCTTTTTAACAGCTTGTTGGCTTGCTTTTAATGGGTGAAAGCTTTCCCTTCTGACGTGCTGTTTCTGTCACGTCTCCTCGCAGGCTGCCATCCGCAAGGAGCTCAATGAATTCAAGAGTTCAGAGATGGAGGTTCACGAGGAAAGCAGGATCTATACCCGGTCAGGCTCGTATACAGCGCCCATTAATAATTCACCTCTTTTCTCCAAGTTTGTTCAGCAGCCTCATCAATAGTTTATTAGTTCTGTTTCCTCTTTTTGAAGATTTTGTGAAGACCTTCGTAGCTATGTCGGGTCTAGAATACCCTATTTACCTTTCCCCTCTCTTTCTACCAGGTTCCATCGGCCTTAGCTTGTCACGGCTGACCAGAAAAGCACTTACACCAAGAGTAGTGAGGAGGTACAAGTCCCCCTCCTCACTGTGAGCTGAACACGTGGCCTCTTTGGTCCGTTTTTACCGACTGCCTGCTAATCTGCTTCAGCTGAAGAGTGAAGACACTTCCGTCGCCGATAACTGGAACCAAAGCGAAAGAAGCCACAAAGTTCACAGTTCAACCTACGGGTGTTTCTTAGACATACTCCAGTTCTTCGACTGTGGAAGTTGGGACAGGAGGAGTTTGTTGGTGCGTCCACGATGGAGGTACCATGTGCCAACACTGAAAGAGTGAGATATCACTCCCCAATCTGCTGGGGGCTCAGAAAGAGTACAGACTGAACTGCAAGGATCTAACTGTTGGAGGGTTATGACACTGTGTCCCTCGGGGGAAACCACTCTCCCCATGCCTTTACCTGCCTTCATTCTCTATTTTTTCTCTTCCTTGCCGAACAGGAAGACTATGCACATTAAGAGATTGTGTAGATCCTATTTTTATTATTAACCTTATTATTATTGTACCCATTAGGTACTACAGATATCCCAGCACCAGCCTTGCTCACATAATCTCATGCACTCGTGTAATTTGAGGTTCAGACACAATGTGAAACTGTACAGCAGTGTGCAAACTCAGTTGTAGCCAATCTGTAGTTTACGCTCTGTGTGTAGACCCTCAGAGCCCTGATTCCAACCTAATATATGAGAGAGTGCATTTTACTGTATTTTGTTGATCATTTTAATGATTCTCATGGAGCCCGTATCACTAGATTATTCTCTAATAAGGCACTTTAATTGGGTATGTAGAAAGTTTCGAGCCTTTAATTCTGTTTATAATTGAACTATTCAAGCAGGAAAATGTACATATTTTTATTTTCCTGTTTTATTGTCCTTTATATAATGCAAGTCCATAGCTGACTGCAATTGTATAGCTCGGTTATGTAGATGTGATTGACTTTATATTGTACATCCACAGTAATGCTGTCATGTTTTAATTGTAAAGTATTTTTCAAATGCTATTTCCACATAGTAATGGTACAAAATGTTTCTCTTTTTTTTTTTTTGATACAGAGATCTTTAATAACATTTTTTGCAATATACACTGTAAAAATGAACAATCCACTCAGAAATTAAAATAACCTATGATTTTCATTTCAATATGGTGTGATTATTCTGGTCTGCCCACGCTTCATCATTGTAATCCTTCTATCAGCTGGGGAAATAAATATTCCAGGTGAATGATAATTACTCAGCCTCTAAAAATGACCAGAGGAGGGCAGTGTTATATAAAATGTGCAGATTGATTCCCAGACAGTCTCTATCGTATTAGTGCCAAAATCCAATAATGTCCTCCAAGACAAGAATACCCTTCATTAGAATCGCTTCATCCCTCACAGAAGTGTGGACCTGTGAGATATGTGCTACCAGCGTCCCTTCAACCTCCCCCGTGATGCTAATTAGCAGTAAATAGATAATTAGTCAGTCAACAGGAACGCGGATCTCCTCCACTAAGTGTTCAGACACTAACTGAATGTCAAATGATTATCCAAATGAATTGATTAGAGGGATACGCCTTTAAATATAAAATGTGCTACATCCCTGAGGCATAATATTGAAGTTTTTACTCTACATTTGAACTTTAGTTTCTAGTTACTTTGCAGATTCAGATGAACGGTACAAAACAAAATAACAATATTATGTTAAGATTATGTAACCGTGCAAATTATTCAATCCAATTGTATAATATACACTCAATTCATTAAAAAAAGAATCCAAACTAGATGTTTGCCCCTGGAACCCCTACTAATTTCTGTTTTGTATGTCTTCTTGTCACCCTTTTCATAGAGTTTTTTTCTACCATTCATGTGTTGCTCGACAGTCATTTTCTGTACTTTCGGCAACATAGTCTAATTAATGTTTATCTCTCCCTCACAAATTAAGAAATTGACAAATTAGTCCGCACAGTAATTAGACTCAGTCACTGTCTTGCGGTCGTTGCACCGGGCTGTGTGCAGCCCTCGGAGGCACCGTGTGCTGCTTGTGAAGGATCTGATTGACCTCAGAAATGTCTAGTTCTCTTTCATTTTGGCACTTTGATATTGATGTAGTGTGGAGCTCAAGATGTTGTTACTTTCTCACACTTCAGGGACCTGTCTGGCTAAACGTTTATTTTTAGAGTTCTCTCTTTACCTTGGAAACAGCAGTTGATGAAACTGTTCACCTCAAGGTCTATGAAGTAACAGCTGTAGAGCTTTTTGATTATACCATTTGATCTTCATCAGCAATACGAACATTGATCCTCACTTATTATGTCAGATTCACATGACACTGGCAACCAGACTCAATAAAACGACTGCCTCTGATTGAGAGGTGCCTATTGGATAAACCTTGTCTCCTTGGATCACATGATGAATCTCTCTGTCAACAATCATCGGTAATAATGCCAAACCAGCAGTGATGATTGAATGCAAATCCACTAGGTCCAATTTGATTAATTTCCTTCCTCGACTGCTGCTGTCATTTTCACGCTTGATTGATCGTCCACTCGAATCTGTCCTTCGCCGTCATGAAGGCTGCACAGAATGATGGATGTAATCTTGGTCAAGATGCCGTCATCGGTGCTTTAAAATGAGTGGCGTCTCTGCGTGCCGGGTCAACCTGTGGGTCTGATAAGGCGTCTCATGGCCTGGCTTAAATTAATCCTATAATTACATTAACTCTGAGCATGCATCATCAAATTGTCATAACATTTCATCTCGACATCGGTTGGCCTGTTATCACACTGTCAAAGCTGTTTGCACAGCAGAGCATGTGTCACCCTAATTAGAGTCACTGAAATGTTGACCGGTAGCTGAAAAAGGAGCCCGAGAGGAAGAACAGCCGTATACATCTTTATTATGTGTTTAGCCACAGTCATGGTCCCCAGAGGATGAATCTCAATTACTTTGGTGATCCCTTGGCTTTTTCTTGTCAGCAGATTAAGCATTTTTGATTTTGGTCTTGACAATTATTAAATGGATTGCCCTGAACTTCAGTATATGCTGAGATGACTAAATTACTTTGGTGACCTGTTTGTTCATCGACTTTCACCTACCTTGAGAAATATCGCGATGAGTTGACAAAATCTTTTGTACTGACATTCAAGGTTATCAGATGGTGTCTGTAAGACTTAGTTTGAGTTTTGAGTGAAATGTCTCAACAGCTATTGGGTAGTTTGTTTACACATCCATGGTGGTGAAGATGGTTCCCATTATGCTAAACTATGCTCCACTGTAATATTTTTTCTAATTATTTTTTATATTGTTTTCTTTCCAATGCGTTTAATGTTTTATGTAAAGCACTTTGAATGACATTGTTGTTGAAAGGTGCTATACAAATAAAATGTCCTTGCCTTGCCAAACATGTAAATGGTCAGCATTCAAAGGTGGTAGAGCGAGCTATGGTGTGAATGAAGACAGGGAGGACCATTAGTGAGAACAAAGCAGTGAATCAGGTAAATAAAACCTGTTTTTTATGTTGTAAAGCACAAATAAACACACACACTTCTGCACAACACTGTGGGAAGGTGCCACATTGCCAGATAATAAATGAATGCAGCTGACACATTGCACACAGCAGAGGAGAAAGACGGAGAGTAGGGGAAACACTGAAGCGCATTAAAATACACTGATGGAACAACTCGATGTGCATGAGATAACGCCTGTTCGTATCACAGATGACATGAAGGGTGCCTCGGACACAGAGGGCCGTGACAGCAGCGGTGTTTGAAATGAGGACCGGCTGGTCGAATACTAGAAGAATAGAGAAAACGCAGGCAGAATCTGCAGACACAGACACACTTCATAAAGGAAGTCTGAAAGGGATTTTTTGGGAGCAGTTTATACATATTTTTTTTTAGGAAAATGCTAGATATCATTCCTTTAAGCTTAAAGTACAGCCAGACCGAGATATAGCTCCATAAACATGCATGTCTGTAGATATGTGTTACATTGTCTTATTGGTACAAACTAGGGTTAGGGTTAGATACGAGCCTTCATAAATAAGTAGTTGAATCTCTTTTGACAGTGCATATGATTTGTATTTTACATCAGTAGGCAAGGCAACCTGAGGTTAAACATATCAAGGCAATGTGACACAAAGTAAATGCTGAATAATTTGACTTCCATCTGCATCGGTAAACCTCCTCAGAAATTACACAGCAGGAAAAACTAAATGAGAAAGTTGGCTACTGGTGTTCTTGGAACGAAGCCCTGCATGCATGTATAATTAGCTATGAATTCCAAATATTGACAGCGACTGTTTATTGGCGAGTGATTATGTTCTCGCAGAGAAGAAAAAGAAACTGTTAGCTGAACTCGACTTCATCTCCGACAGAATCATGGAATATTTATGACTGCACCGCGGCAATTTGTCTTCCTGGGGTCGAATCGATGCAAGCATGCAATCGATGACTTTTGGTGGCGGCTACATTTAGATAGCAAACCCTCCATTAGGGTAGTTCATAATCCAACCACAATATCACACTGCTGTCAAATAGCCATGATCCAATAGAAAACATTTGGAGTTTCAAACATGCAAGAGATTAATTATCTTTCATGTGAGTTCCAGGTTAAGCGACAATAATCCCAGGTTATTACATAAAAACCAAAGGCTTCCCCCTGATTGCCTTCTGCTGCAAGTCACGAAGTACAAATGAAGACATTGGCGTAAAGACAGGGGATAAACTGTAAAAGAGGCTCAGGAGGAGTGTGGGGGGTGTCATCACTGAACCATTAGAGAACCCTGGAAGTCTCCAAACAGCTGCTCTCATTGGGATTGCTGGGGGAGTGGGTTGCTGATGCAAGACTTTAATTACCTTTTGTGATTAAAGCTGCAAGCAGCGATGAATGGGCCCTCGCACAAACCCACGTCCGCCTGTCGACACGTGTCTGAATTTTCTCCCGTTTTGCGACAGAGTTAAAGGTCGCTTCCTGCGTCCACTAGGTGGCGCCAAACAGTTCTCTCTGTCTTAAATCATGCCTCAGTGTAGGAGGTGTACACCACATCATGAATTTTTCACAAAAATCAGACTCTGACTCTGTGAAACGAGGCATTCTATCTGTGGCAGGAAGCCGGAGAACCCAGAAAGAACCCGCGCTAACACGGGGAGAACATGCAAACTCCACACAGAAGGAACCCGGGGCTGACCCGGGAATTGAACCCGGGACCCTCTCGCTGTGAGGCGACAGTGCTACCCACTTCACCACCGTGCAGCTGACCGCGTGTCAATATTGGTGTACAGACGTGTTCAGGGCCGGAGTATGATGAAATGTGATTTACAACAATTTCCTCTTTTGTGGCAAAGGATCAAATTGGTGGCGCCGTCATGGCTACACCCTTTGAATTTTGGAATACCTTTTGATCATTTTCATCACTGAGCCCTTTAGAACAGGTTCACCAAATGTTGTAGAGTCGGATCAATGGTGTAGAAGGAGTTTGTTAAAATTCACTGCATGAAAAAGCTTTCGGGCCCAAACAAATTGCTCTGACCTTAAATATAACAAAGCCTGCTGTCACTCTCATCTTACTGATCTGCGATGCTCATGGATGTGAATGCTGCGTGACCTTAGATCAAGAGAATGTGATGGAGATCAACATGGTAATGGAAAACCAGGAGCTATCATCAAACCCCACTAATTTAAAATGTCCTCCCCGGTTGGGGCTGCCTGGAATGTAATTTGGAGAAAGCCTGGGATTGCGGTGCATCTTTCATGGCACCTATACTACATCCTCTGTGATCAAACTGCACTGGTTTCACTGCAGTGAATAAGAACCCAACTGATCTGTGGTGGGCGCTGGAGGGTTATCCATTTACACCAGTAACATTACACCCAACAGTCCAATAAATAAGCTGCTGAGATATTTTACTTTAAACGCAAAGGAGAGAATGGTGGGAAAAGACCAACACTGGAGGGTAGCGAGATAGCTGATGTTATTGTTGTTTTGCAGATTTTGAAAGGTCAAAGGACTTCATTACCCAGAAATCAGGAAACGTAATACCAGCAAAGTGCACAGTAGTCTGACCTAATTGTCCTCTTCGGAGTGACAGCTGGAGATGATGGCAGTTAATTGTCCAGCTTTCTCTGGACTTGATGTACATAGACAGCCTGACATCCTGAACAGTACTTGCTGTGGAGATACAGTATGGCTTAAAAAGATAATTGTACATCACTCACATCTGTGCGCTAAGTACTCTTTAGGCAGGTTGGACCTACATTAATTTACACTTTCATTGTTTGTGTTTTTTGTAAGTATTCGTTGTTATAGGCTTTGTTGAGAAGTTCATTGTTTAGCTGTCTGGCCCAATAATGTGTTTAAGCGCCATCTTCAGCAGTGGCAGGCAGCTGTTTTGGAATTGGTAGAGACCAAAATCGGAGCTAAAATAGAGGGAATATTACATATTACTTACATTCGTCAGCTGTCGAGAAACAATCTGCTTGATGTGCAAATAAGCAACTGTTTGGTAACAAGGTCACCATGTCATCTTAAAAGGAGATGATATGCCAATGCTCACAGTGTATGTGAGCCAAGTGCATCATAAAAATTGAGGTCCCCCCCTTGGATAACAGATTTCTATCTCAAACACTGACTCATTCCCTTTATAATACTGCTTAATGCCACGTGTCACATTAAACTCAATGATTGGGGGAATCAAGCCAATCACAAACAATATCCTTAAAAGGAAATCACCCGAGGCTCAAAATCAGACCTGTCAATGGAAGCGTTTTTGTTTTCTATGCAGCCAGTCTGAAACCATATTTTTTGGTCATGCATGACATCTCCATTGTGAGGCTTCAATTTGCCGTGAGCTTTCATCTTGGCAGCTGGAATCTTGGCTCCATCCTGCATCAGGAACGGGCACTTCACACAGAGAGCCCTCATGGAAAATGACAACAAAAGGAATGGGTGCTGCACAGAGAAAGAGAAATGCAATGGGAGTCAGAAAGCGGGACTAAAGCACGGGGAAAGCCAGAATTGAAGTAGTGAAATGCCGTGCTAAAATGCTGAAAGCTTAAACGTTAATATAGCCTCTCTCTCTATAAGGGCTGTGCTGCTTCCAAACAAGATGGATCTCCAAAGACAACCTATGAGCTCTGTTATTAGGCGAGAAGCACTTTGTTGCCCTGCAGCACAAATTGAACACATTTCACCGAAGTGCAAAAAAACAATTCCATCTGCTTCATTCCAGTCCAGCTTTTCACAACGCATCCTTCAATCTTATGCTCATATATTTGTTGACTACCTTTTTGTTCAAAACCCTTTACCCATGAGCCCCTGTTCATTGACAGCCTGCATTTGAGTGCTGTTGATGGGCCCCCATCCCCGTCCCTGCATCAAAACTCCAAGGGAGCTGCAGGAAAGAGCAGAGCTCTGCTCCAACAAGCGTGATGCTAACTATAGAGTAATTAGAGGAATGCCACTGCACTGCCTGGCAATCTAGATTAATTAGCAAAGCTTTGCTGAGTTTTCAATCCGCAAGGACCCCACATGAAGCAAACAAAAACCACACTCAACTCAGTGAGCGATAAACAGATGTAAAAATATTCCTGATTCTGGCTGTGTCCTGTGACTGTGACTTTCCCCTGGAGGGCGGCAGCTGCAGCAACACCATGTTGTACACCAAAGGAGAGGTTCATTTTGGTAATCAACAAACACACTGCAACATAATGTGATTATACATGTAACTTACATGGAAACATGGAAAGGCAAACAAAACCACTTGTGGGTGCAGGGGTTAAAGCAAAAAAAATAAACAAAAAAAACTCCTGAGCCTGAACCGTTTTTTTTCTTTTGTGTGTGTGTGTGTGTGTGTGTGTGTGTGTGTGTGTGTGTGTGTGTGTGTGTGTGTGTGTGTGTGTGTGTGTGTGTGAAATTCAGTCAGGCAGAATGAGATTTGATTGACAACCATTCAGTTCGGTAAATGAAAAAGGACATTGATTCACTTTTTAAACAGAATTTGCACCATTTATTTTGTAAACAGTGAAATGTAACAGTGAACTGTAGATAATACTGTAATTCTAAATTGCAACATTTAATTAATTAGAATTCATTCGTTCAAAATATATAATGGTAAATGAAATACTAGGAAATGGATAGAAAATATGTCAACAAAATAATTATTCAATTAACAACCAAAACATCAAAATGCTCCAAGAACTTAAATGTTGAGAAATAAATACAAAACAAGCACAGTGATCTATTTCTTTAGTTTTTTATTGGGTTTTGAGTCATCTGAGTTGACCGTTTTGTCAAGGCAATTTTGTCTTCAGCTATTTTTTTTTTTGCATAAATAGCCAGCGGTTGGGAAAGACTGAAGGACAAATCGTGCTCTGCGATGAACGTGCACACCCGTACGTGCACACCCGTATTTTCAAGTTACACATGGTGAGTCATTGATGCTGGTACATCAACAGAGGTTGTTGTCCCCAGTAGCCGTGTTGTGTGTTGGAGAGCGTGACCAGCTGCTCTATGAGCGGGGTCTGATTCATGACATGGCAGCACTGTTTTACCGCTAGTTGCATTTACTAGCTTTCTTGAGCACAAAGTGCAGAAGCAAGCACCTGCTTCTCTTAACTTCTTGCACCAAAAGGCTTACCGTCTCTCCTAGCTCTTCTATCCACACCCAGCGCCATTGTTTCATCCTTTATCATTTAGGAGGGCATCGTCCCCAGGATTCATGAACTTACTCGGGCAACATCCGGTGATGTTTAATTCTGCTGTTGCTTCTATAAGAAGTGTCAGGCTATTTCGTTTATGTTGCTTAATTTTGCTTGTTGCAACCTGAGTGGCATCCATTGTTGGTTATTTGTAATTGATAATCAGTTGGATGCACTGCTGAAAGGCGTTATCTATGGAAATGGAATATTGTTGGTTTGTTCATAGAGGATCATGTTGCTGATGTTGTTCCACATACGTTGACATTTAGTCCAATAACTTAAAAAAAACTATAAAATATCCAAACTGTAAATCATCAATTGAATGGATTTTACACACATATTTATTTATTCCTGAATTTAATAATTCTTTGTTATGTATGATAATAACTGGAGACACTATGCATTACTTTAAAGACATCACTCTTTGTTATGTATGATAATAACTGGAGACACTATGCATTACTTTAAAGACATCACTCTTTGTTCCTGCTGAGTATTTTAACTGAAAACATATCCCCTATCACTAATAGATCATAGAAACATAAATCATTCTACATTAAGTCTTGTATGGAGAGGTTCTATGACAAGTAGATGTGTACTGATTTGCGTAGCACTGAACCTGATCTCCTGGGCAAAGCTCATTTGTAATGACAGGCTTTGTTATCAGTGAGGTGCACAGACTCACTTCCAGGAAGGTTTCCAAACGGTGTCTACACCAAATAAAAACATGGGGTTGATTTAAACTATTATTAGAAATTAAACGGCACAATTTCCCAAGGCAATAAGAGGATGGCACTACTTCCTTCTCCCTGTGTCACAATGGCCTTTTTATGATCCACAGTTTTTCCTTCAATCACTTAACCCCTAATGGTCGGGCTATGCTGGGTTGCATTATGAATCAGCATTTGACACTTTGGCATGGTGTTTTTGAATGAACATATTTATGTTGCATGATGACAGAAGGCGTTTTCTGGACCAAAATAACTTTCTCATTAGAAGAATATTGTTCTCAGAACCTCCATTTTTATTGTGTACGCACAGCAAGAACTAGGATGGTTCTTAGGATGTTGTTGTCAGGGACTTTTTCAGCTCCTATTCAGAGTAGGTAATCAGAAGTCAGCTCCTTCATGAACACCCCCGACTGAGCTAAATGATGAGTGAGAGCTGCTGCTCAGTGAGCTATCCGAGTAGCACAAAGCACACCCACTGAGCCGACGAAATAATTAACTTTTGTGGCAGATATTTTGCTTGTATTTGTGTCTTTGTGACATGTAACAGATTTATTTATTCTTTTATTCTATTCTGTTCACCAAGTTGCATATATTATATATATATATATATATATATATATATTCTTGCTATTAAAAAAATTGATTTGCCAAATTAATTTGACACAGGTCATGAGAAAATAACGTGTGTTCTAATGTTTCGTCTTTCTCATTGCAAAAGGCACAAGGGTCCACTCCAATTCTTTTCATTTTCAAGAAACTGCAACCAGTTAAACCTTCTTTTGCCTTTGGGGAAACAGGCCATTTAATCAAATTAATAAGATGTTTTATCCATAATTGACAAGGTATCAGATGCTTGTACATAAAACCCACTATTATCGTTGTGAAACACTTTGGATTTCAGAACAGCATGGACAAATGATGACAAATGACTCATTATCATTTGTTCATTCGTTGCTCATTATATGAACTCATCAATCATTAAATCAAATTTGACAAAGATGCACCAGGAGGTCAAAATGTTCACATAAGTGACATGTCTCATGTATGCTAATTACTTTGGTGATCCTCTGACTTTTCAACTAATGACTTTCCCATCACCTCAAGGGATTGGGCTTTAGTTTAACCCCTTCCTCTGTTGTTCCTATTATCTCAAGATGGCTGATGCACATCTTTCTTTCACCTTATTGTTCAATTCAATCAAGGCAACGTTTTGAGGACAACGAGCAAGGACATAACCCTCTCTATCACATTGTTTGTTCAATACATCATATGGTCAACAGAAAGCATTAAAGCTTAAAGCACATGGCTGCAATCTATGCAGATTAAATGCCCATGTCACGTTTCCCATTCAGTATCTTGTATTAAAAACCATTACCTTTTATTATGTTCGCCCTGTATGTGACCCACATCTTTAAATCAGCATCAAATTACCAATGAAGTAATCTAGAAACATTCAGCAGCCTCGTATAATTCACCTGGAATCGTTATGAGCTTAACGGGTCCTGATATCACCTTGCAAAGTGAAAGTGGAGTTATTGCTAACACCATTTGTAACAGCCAGTAGTGGAAATCTGCTTCTTTTTTTTTTTTAAATCTAGTACGGGGACATATTTTCATTGGTTTCTGGAAAATAGAAATGGCTATACTTTCTATTCCAGCTGTAACCGAACCAATATGATTCACTTTCTTTAGCACAATGGGAAATGCCGCTTACCCTTCTGTTTCTTTAAGAAATCTTTCTCTAAGAAACTGCTGGTAACCCTGTAAAATATATAGGCTTGCCATATTTATTAATTATCAATTTACTTACATGATTTGTTTGACTGAAGACACGTAAGTCCCCTGGAATATAAAAATGTATCAAAAGTGCTCCCTCACAGAAATAAATATACATTCAAAATCCAGATTAAATCAGAATTCAAGACATGTTACTAACATGCAGTGTCTTTTCAAAATAAACTTCTGTTTTCACAGGAATTGGAGGCTACAAAATCACCTGGTCACCACAGTTAACATTAACTTGACTAACTTCTTTGTTTTAGTTTTGTTATGTGCTTGTATAAAGAAAGTAATAACACAGAAGTTTAATGACAGGCAACTTGTTGTTAATGTGGCCACTAATCTTGAATTTGACTCCTAAATACTTAAAAAGTATTCAAAGAATAACTGACAACACTTGCTACATTACATTTAACTAAAATTTGTCCCCCATTTGTCTTCATGACTGTGTGCCCTGCTCCATGTCCCTCCAGCTAAAAATGTGAGCACGGAGTGTTTTATTTAAAATTGTCACAAGTAAGAAGCACTGAAGCATTAAGACAAACAGACAGGCTTGCAGATTTGCCAATTATATTTTAGAAAATTAGCTCCAAAGAAATGTGCTCATGCCTTGCTACACAGTGATGGATGTCATTTTACTCAACTCCTAAGCATGAAAACCTCAACGTCCCACAGCAAAGCTATTTTGTGTGAAGAAGCTTAAAAAGCTGCTACTGTAATGCTTTTAATGCATCCATTTTGAATCAGTGGGAATTCACAGTAAAATTTTCTACATATGTGTACATAAATAAGTAAATGTGAAGACTATTTGGTCAATTGAAGGAGTGGGTCTTACTGCCGCATTGTAATTCAATTTTAAATTTACGCATTGTAGCAAATGGCCTTGAGTTGAGTAAGAGGTTGATAAAACTTAAATACTTCATGAAGGTTCTGCATCCTGAAACTGTGCTTCTTGCTTAACAAATATATAAAAAATTTAACTTAAAACTTTGCTAACTTTTAAAAGCTTTGTGGCATTTTCATCTGCAGCTGCTTTTCATGGTTTGGAGCCTTTTAGTTTCAAGAGGAATGAGAGGAAATGGCAATGCTCCACAGAGATGGTCCTCGGCATAGGCGGTGAAAGCAAACGCTGGATGACGGAAAAGAAAAATATATCTAAATGTATAACTTTTTACATTACTTTTTAACACTGTTATGTTGAAAGATTACATAAAAGCCCACAACAACGTAACTATGTTGCCAATAAAATGGACCTTTTTTAACTTACAGCATAAACCCAGTGCATTACCCTAATACCCAATAATATGCCAGTCTTCTTACCACACAACAAAAAATCTTGTTTTATTTACTCTGTTTCGATATAATTGGCAATCAACATGATACGACCTCCCATCGGGTCCATAAAGATGTTTTTTTTTCCAGTTTAGTGTTGATAATGTCATGACTGTGGGTTTTGTTGTTTTGGTTTCTGGGGTTATTTTGTAGTCATTCTGTCTTGTGTTGTCACGTGTTTTTTTGTCTTGTCTATGTCATGACTGTGAGTTTTTTGTAGTGTTGGTTTCCTGTTTTATTTTGTATTTCTTCTGTCTTATGTTGTCATGTGCTTTGCTTCCTGTTTTGTTTTTTCTGTCTCCCAGCTGTGTCTTATTCTCACGTCAGCCTTGCCTCTTGTTATCCCCAATCTCCATAGCCTGGCCTTGTGTCTCCACACCTGTCTGTTGTTGAAACTAATCAACGCTGGTGTATTTAGTTTGTGTGTTTCTGTTCCGTCTTTGCTTGGTCGTCTTGTGTTATCCCGGATGTGTGTCCACCACTTGATTTGTCCTGTGTCCTGGGGCCTGTACTACGAAGCAGGATTTGGGCTTAGCGAGGTAACTTAAGCGTTAACTCTGGGTTTTCTGTCCTACGACGCTGGTTCACTTCTTACTGGGGTAGATCGCCATTGTACTTATGCTGTGGAACTAACCTGCTCCGGAGCAGGTTATGTTCCTGATAAGAGATCAACGTGGAGAAACACACCGCCGACTGACCAATCAGATCTCTTGGTGTGCGGATTAAAGAAAAAAAAAAAAAAGCTCAGTGGATCATGAGAGGGTCTCGTAGGAGAAGTATAGAGTGTACAGAGACCGGCAAAACCCTTTTTCTGTGTCTGACAATGTTTTATATGAGAGATACAGATTCTCATCGGAGGGAAAGACTTATCTGTGTCAGCGTACAGCCTACTGACCACTTTGAATTATGTTTTATATTTATTTTATTTGCTCCCAAGTCCGTTCTACACGTCTTGTGATTGCATCTGAAAGAATTAGGCTGATATTGTCCAACACCACGTTATAAGAATACATCTAAGCAACACATTCATTATTTTAAAGTTATATTTTTTGGCCTTTTATTGCGGAAGGACATCGTGAGAGTTAAAGGGACAAGAGAAAGCGACGACATGATTTAAAAAGGGCCTCCGGGCGGATTCAAACTCA
This sequence comes from Eutrigla gurnardus, assembly GCF_963514095.1. Taxonomy (NCBI): domain Eukaryota; kingdom Metazoa; phylum Chordata; class Actinopteri; order Perciformes; family Triglidae; genus Eutrigla; species Eutrigla gurnardus. The sequence continues at coordinate 6,251,688 of NC_139928.1, read as the reverse complement.
GGACCGCTGCACAGAGTCCCAGTAGACGGGGCGGAAACTCTACCACTGAGCTATCAGCGAAGTTAATGTTCCTATTCAATCAGTCAGATCTACTAGTGTCCTTGTGATGGGGCATATTATACTACTACTAATACTATTAATACGACTTACGCATTCACACAGTTGGCGAGTTTTTGCCAGCTGTCCTTCCTGCATTTGGCAGATGAAACTGTTGCTTTTGGAAACCTGTTTCTGAGTTCTGTTCACGATTTGGATTATCTTGTTCTTTGTTTTTTGATAGTGTTTTTGCCCCTGTGGTCTCCCTGAGTTTTTGGACTTTGTTTTTTTGTTCGGTTTTCATTTAAATAAAACTTTGTTAACTGCATTTGGGTCCATACCTCCCTCATTCATAGTACATCCTGTGACAGATAAACTTGGTTTGCCTGCACAGAACGAACTGAAATGAGCCTATAGGGTTGACATACAGTATGTCAGGCTTTAGATCTATTCATGACCATTTCCTCCTATTTGCTCTTAAGGAAATAAAATAAGAGACAAAAGAGGCCAGGAAAACACTCCCTCCCTATCATCCAACCGAAATGCAATCATGAGAAGCAAATAACTCAATTACTCATTAGCGTTGCATTTATTTCCACAGGGAATTCCTCATCATTGTGTCTGAAGTGTGCTGCCAGTGCAGCAGGAGAATTCAGATGGAGACTGCCAGTGCTGATGTAGCATGATATTAGTGTTAGCAGAGAGGCAGGAGACTAATCAAGAGACAAGGTTGGTGTTACTATCTGTCTCCTCACAGCAGTGACATCACGGCTGATGATCAATCGCTGTGCTGAGGGACACTCCACGGATCTTACACCTTTACAGAAAAAAGCTGGCTCAAGTCCTTCTGGAGCTCTTTTAACTACTTGCTTAATGCTGTCTGACCACAGTTATAGCCTTGGAACACTCTCTGCTAGGAGCAGTACTACTAGTACTAGTAGTACCAGTAGCAGTAGCAGTAATAATGGTAGGTTGAAACTTCTGATGTAGTACAACAAAATAAGATAATTAAATATGGACTCTTCACTGGGTTCCTCAGCTTTTGTCATAAAAACAGTAACATTTCAAAGTGCATTAACCTGCTCCGGAGCAGGCTATGTTCCTGATAAGAGATCAACATGTAGAAAAGCACCGCCTACAGACCAATCAGCTCTCTTGGAAAATGGCATCAGCATTTGTAAAAGATCCTGTGGAGCTCTGAGCACGGATCGTGAGCTCTTGGGAGAGCTAGTTTTCAGAGAGCAATGTTTTATATGAGAGATCCAGATTGTCATCGGAGGGAATTACTTTTCTGTGTTAGCGTACAGCCTACTTACCACTTTGAATTATGTTTTTAGATTTTATTTGCTCGCAAGTTAACTTGACTAACTTTTGTTTTCGTTTTGTTGTGCTGTGCTTGTTTAAATAAAGTACTAACACAGAAGTTTAAAGGTGCCATATTATACTGTTTTCCTTCAATTTCACACAGCTGTCAGAGGTCCAACAACACTGTTTCGATATGCATTGCCCCAAACCCATCCGTTGTCCTGAATTTCAGCTGTCTAAAAGTTGCTCAAATGAGCTCTGCTGAGAACAGGTTGGTTCTGTGTTTGCAAATTTAAATGCTAATGAGCTCCGTCTGTCATCACCTACTTGGAGAGCCACGGAGAGGATGCCGCTTACGCTAGCGGAAGCATGCACCAATGTTTACGTGGATGTATCGCTATGGCTTGCCTATGTGGCTCAGGTGAAGTTGCTGGGTCCCGTATGGTTGGGACAGATCCTTTTACGAGGGTCAGTGTTGAGGCAAAGCATGCTTTGTACTGACCCTCGTTACTGAAGCAGTCTGATGTGAACATACAAGCTAACACGAACCGTAGCCAGCATATTGTCATTAAAAATGAAACGCAACCACCGTCTCTTCTGTTCTTCTGTAGCTGGGACAGAATAAAAGCACTTATGTTGATGTGATTAAGTTGTACAACCAACAACAGAGCAATCTGCGTGTCTAGCTCTGAGCGACGACATTGTGAAACACCGCTATCTCACTGCTATCTCACTGCTATCACACTACAGGACACACTGAACTTCACCTCGGTGATGAACGCCCCCTCTCGGATATCTCCTATCATCAGGGGAGTTCGGCCGATGCAAATTACTCCCTTCGTTACGTAACGACGGGAGCTGAATCTGAACAGCCCATAGAAGCGCCGTTGTACCAGTGGGTGGGCTGCAGAGACCATGCAGGAGTCGCTTGTTTTCCTCATTATGGGAGTTGACAGGCTCAGGGAGGACCAGTTTATAGGTGTAGAGACCAGAGAAAACCTGTTTTTCATAATATGGGATCTTTAAAAGAGGGCCACAGGGCAGATTTGAATCCAGGACCGCAGATCTAGTAGTGCGCTTATGACGTGCAGTCATATTATACGACTATAACTTACGCATTCGCACAGTTGGCGAGTTTTTGCGATGTAATCTTGAAATCATCTGGTACTCCACCAAGCAGGAAGAATTAAAACGTCAATGATCGCTTCTTCTAAACCTTCAATCTGTCTCCTAGACCCGATCCCAACGAGGCTACTCAAAGAAGTTTTACCCTTAGTTAGCGCGTCCTTACTAGATATGATCATTGTGTCTTTTTTAACAGGCTATGTGCCACAGTCATTTAAAGTAGCTGTAATTAAACCTCTTCTTAAGAAGCCTACTCTAGATCCAGGGGTTTTATCAAACTACAGACCAATATCAAATCTTCCTTTTCTCTCTAAGATCCTTGAGAAAGTAGTCGCCAATCAGCTGTGTGACTTTCTAAACAACAACAACCTACTTGAGGACTTCCAGTCAGGATTTAGAGTACATCATAGCACAGAGACAGCTCTGGTAAAAATGACAAATGACCTTCTTATTGCTTCTGACAAAGGACTGGTTTCTGTACTTGTCCTGCTAGATCTTAGTGCTGCGTTCGACACCATTAACCATGAGATCCTAATACGTAGACTGGAAAAAATAATTGGCATCAAAAGAACCGCATTAAACTGGTTTAAGTCCTATTTATCCAATAGATCTCAGTTTGTGCATGTTAATGATAAATCCTCCAGGCACACTGAAGTTAAACAGTGTTCCTCAAGGTTCTGTGCTCGTGTGAAAGGTTGAATTTCATGGTTAATACTGTTGATTTTATGTGTTTGTGAGTTCATGGTTAATATCGTTGATTTTATATTGATTTTATGTGTTATATTTCATGATTAATACAGCTTCATAACATTATAACCAGTATGCATGTGATCGGCAGTCTCTTTAAGATCTGTGGTTGATTAGTTATCCCTGCTCAGACCGGAATGAGGCGCTCTGAGCGATGCCTCATTATCGGTGAAGCTGCCATAAAGAAAGCATGTTCTACGAGTCTTCATTGACATCTCCCTTTCCAGGTAGAGAAATTAATGTTCATGTGTTCAAACTGTAGGAATGTGTTGGTGAAGTATTTGTTTACAACTCTGTGTTTAGAATATTGTATTTAGAAGCAGTATATTCTTGTTTTGGTTTTAGATAAGTTGCCTGCTAAAGGCACTCCTTGTGGCCATTGCAGGTTGGCAGAGTGAGACCTAATATGTTCACATGCACTGATGCACATGGAACCCAAGAGTTTTGGATGATTGTGTGTTTGTACGTAGTGTTTGGAGATGGGTGAATGTGTTTATATGTTTACATATAATGAAGCATGCTTTGGCTTGTATATTTAAGATGTTGTTTATTGTTTTAGAGACTATTTTGTTGTATAACCACCTGTTGTTTGAGGGAAAACAAATAATAATTATTGTATTATTGTTAACCTACTGTGAAATGTTACCGATTGAAAATACAATTGTTATCAGTGAACCTGCCATAAAGAAAGCATTGTTCTAGTCTTCAATGACATCTCCCTTTCCAGGCTGCAACACTCAGACCAATTTCTTCAATTTATGCTTCATTCAGGGAATATAATTAGAAGACGCTCACACATAAACTTCCATTGTTATGCAGATGATATCTATAAATCAAGCCTGAAGAAACCAATCAGTTAGTTAAACTCCAGGCATGTGTGGATGACATAAAATCCTGACCTGCAATTTCCTGATGTTAAACTCAGATAAAACGGAAGTTATTGTACTTAAGGCCTAAACTCCCCCGAAGCTCGCTGTCTAAAGATATAGCGACTATTGATGGGATTGCCATTGCCTCAAATACTACCATAAGAAACCTTGAAGTTATCTTTGACCAGGACCTGTCCTTTGACTCACATATGAAACAAACTTTACTAAAATCAGGCCAATGCTGTCTCTAAAAGATGCAGAAAAACTCGTCCATGCATTTGTTTCTTCAAGGCTGGACTATTGTAACTCCTTATTATCAGGCTGTTCTAATAAATCTCTTAAATCTCTCCAGCTGGTCCAGAATGCTGCAGCTCGTGTTCTGACTAAAACCAGAAGAAGGGATCACATTTCTCCTGTATTAGCTTCTCTGCACTGGCTCCCAGTAAAATCCAGAATAGAATTTAAAATCCTTCTCCTCACTTACAAGGCTCTTAATGGACAGGCACCATCGTATCTTAAAGAGCTCATTAAACCCTACTGTCCTCCTAGAGCACTACGCTCTCAGAATAAAGGGTTACTTGTAGTTCCTAAAGTCTCCAAAATTAGAACAGGGGCCAGAGCTTTCAGCCATCAAGCTCCTTTTCTGGAACCGTCTTCCGGTTCTGGTTCGGGAGGCAGACACTGTTCACACATTTAAGAGGGATTACTCCCGGGAGTCTGGCTATGCTTTCTGGTCCAGCAGAGTCCGCTGAGGTCCTGACCGATGCAGACTGCTAACTGTTCTGATGCTGGAAACACCTTGTAGCTCCACCTGCTGCTGTGTGACTGCTCAACTACTCCTGCTTTCTGGTCTACGGCGACGTGGTTGGGATGGATCCATCTCGGCGTGGCTGTGCCTGCTGCCATGGACTACTACTGTTGATACTATTGCTTCTGTTAATGCCACCACTACTGTTACTGCTACTACTACTATACTACTACCAACACCAAATGCAGTTGGAACCCAAGGGCCTGGTCTGCACCAGATTTCTGCCTAAAAGTCTTTTAAGGCAGTTTTTTTCTTTGCACTGTTGCTGTAACGCTTGCCCCTGGGTGATGTTGGGACTTGGAAAATGTATTAACTCTGAAAATCATGAGTGTATTCTAGTCCTGCTCAATGTGTTAAGTGTCCTGAGATGACTTCTCTTGTGATATGACACTATAAATACAATTGAATTAAATTGAATTGAATTGAAATACATTTTTCAGCAAAGAACAATACTCCTGCATGCCGTCTGCTCCTCCAAACAACTTTAACTTTAATAAAGCCTTTCAGCCCTGAGACACTCGGCAGTGCAGACATAAGAGCTCTTCTTTTTTGTCTCTGCCTCCATAATTCTTCTTTTATGCACCTGTCAGAAGAGATATCTCCAGAAATTCATTTCTAAAATGTTCTTAGCCAAGTTTATATATATCATATATAGAGTAGGCTATACTCTATGTAGCATACAGTAGCAGCAATCAGAGGTTTCATTATACATCATATTTCAATCAGGAGAGACTAATTGACGATGAGGCTCAGAGAGTTATTTATAAAATGAATAAATGTATTCTGAACAGATTTAAAGAGCCTTTAGTAATTAGATCTCACAGCGAAATTATTATTTTTAATAGGAGTAGTCAGAACATGAGCCACATAGGACGATCCCTGATATAGAGTAGACACCGATGAATCTGAGGACCACGCAGTGGCCTAAATGTGGATGGAAGTGAGCTGACCTTCCTCTTCTCCTTCTCCTGCAGGGCGTGTGGAGGAATTTCAGGAATTGGAGACGAGGCACACCTGTTCCCCCTCATCAACCTGACTATAAAAGCCTGCATGGTCTTCCCTCCACTACTTGGTAGTTGACTTGCTAGTTACTTTTAGTGGATTTTTAAACGTCTTTGGACAGGTCATTTTTTCTAGCATACGTGTGCCTCATTGCTTCAACGTGCTGTTTTTCCACACACTTAGCCATCGTTTCTTCGAGCCAGCAAGCTTCCTGTCTCCACAGCCTGCTTCTGTATTCAATAAACTCTTTCTATATATACTGTATAGTGAAGCTGCCATGCAGTTCCTGATGAGAACCCATAGCATGGGCATTTCAAAGGTGACTTGGTACATACAGTGTGCAGCAAGTTGGTAGGAAATGAACCAACTTGGGACTCCTTTTTTTTGGCCTGCAGCCCTTAAGTGGGTTTAACGGACACTTGCCGACTGTGGAGGTGCTTTAAAAAAATTACAGTTTAGGGCTATTTTTCTTCCATAACATATCTTCTTTTAGACAGAGAAAGAGAGAGAGAGAAAAAAAAAATACACATTTAGGTGTTCATTTTTCTACACTTAAGTTAATATGTTAGGAGTATGTTAGTAGGGTATCAATGTCACACAATTCATAGCCAGACTTAAATAACATTTTATTCTTAAAAACATGGCGGAAATTGTTTTTCTGTGCCTGTTATCAGTAGCCTACTGTCCGACTTATGGAGTGATAAACAGAAAAATCCAAATTTGCTCTGTAAGAAACCCTTCATGAAACAAGAATTTTAAACCTGGCTTTATCCAATTTTCTGGAAATGTATGCAAATTAGAACAGAAATAATAAGACATATTTCCATTCCATATTTAAACATACAATTTCAGAAAACTTCTAATACAAAAAAGATTTGCCGTAAGGTAATTAATGGTGGTATTTGTTGTGTGATTGGAAAGGCATGTATATTCATAAGACAACAATTTAACTAATTTCCAACTATATTTGAGGTGTTTTGGGTTCTTGAAAAGGATGTTAAGATGAAAGTACTATATTTGAGGTATTTTGGTTCTTCAAAGAGATGTTAAGATGAAAGTTTAATTTCCAACCCGTGGGCGGAATATCTTGAGACAGTAATAATGCATGGGAGTCACTCCCAAATAAACTGAAAACGAAGCTGTGTTGTATTTTACACAGGGTTACAGATGGATAGGCAGCCGGCTCCCTTCTTTCTTATCTCTGTTGAAAATTGCATGTGCAATACTGATTGGGCAGGTGCTGCCATCAGCCAGAGCGATCTGTCGACAATTTGGCAATATTTCATGTTTGAAGAAAAATCCCAGCAATTTATTTTAGCACGCTGCTAGCAGATCATACTCATATTTATTGGTCGATGTTCAGGTATCTACTTATTTATACTTTCATTATACCTGCAACAAGAAAACTTAAAAAACAGGGCTGGCTCATAGAGATGTATTGATTTAGAGAGAACAGGAGTGGTTCATAAGAGTATAACAATATCTTAGAGGAAGGAAGGGGAGGCCTTTCATTTCAGAATGATATAACTGTCTGCTGTCAAAATTAGCACGAGGCTTGAAATTAGACCACCATAGTTTAATAATAGTCTCCACAACATCTTGTACTTATCAGGAGCGCTCTGTGTTGATTTTTTTTTTTTCATGAATAAATCAAGGAGCCGGCCAGTCGTTTTTCTCTTGACAATCCTGTCCACGGGCAAAACCTTGAGCCGTCTCCCAGATAATGAATAGTCGCTCAGATTCATGGGAACAGTGACAAGCCCATTTATTTATTATTTACTTTAATGTTTTTAAACATGGGAGGAATAGTTTGACATTGTGGTGAAACATGTTTGTTTGCCGTCTTGCTGAGAGATAAATGAAAAGAATGAAATCATAATAATTCATAGGAATGAGATTTTACCCATGAAAGTATTTATTTGAGCTTATTGTCAGCAAGTTGAGTGAGTGACTATATTTATCATCAGTGATAAGACTCTTGTTCGCTCGTTTCTCGCCTCGGAGGATCTGCTCGTATTGCTTTTTCTATTTTGATCTTTTTTATTGTGATTGTTGCATAATGGATCTGAGCTTAACTTTAGAGAGTTTAATTAATCAATGCTGCGACATGGAATATCTTTCTTTCTCATCTGCGAGCCCACTCGAAGCCAGCCCTGCAAGGAATGCGATTCATTTGATGTTGAAAGGGAACATTATTGATCGCTGAAGCAAAGGAAGCAGCTCTAAAAGAGAAACGTAATAATGCAAAATGGACTATGCATTTAATTTACCGCGCCATGATCTCTGAGTCGAAGTGGTCCATTGAGTCATATTTTGGGAAATATAACAGAATGATCAGGGTAGTCGGCGCTGAAGTAGAATTGATATCAGCATATGAAGAGCTTTTAGACAGCTGTGAAGTAAACTTACATCTATTAAGTCTCTACTTTTATATTTAATGTATTTGAACATACAGAAGTAGGACCACAAGAAAGAGAAGGGTTTATTCTCTGTGTCATCAGCTCTATGAGTTCAGCTTCGCAGCATTGGTGCTTTAAAAGGGATGCAAAAAACAACACTTTTTATGTGAATGGCATAAGCTGACATGCAGGAAGTAAACATGGACATACCTAGCAATGCCATTCCATTGAAACGGTATGTAGCACTTTTCCTGCCAAGGTTACAAAGTGATTTTCAGAAAGAATAAACAAACACTTTAGCAGAATAAAATGTAAACAGAAGCATGACAAAAACAAAAAAAAAACAAAAACAAAAAAAAACACCAGAGCAGGCCCAGGGGGGATGATAAAACCCAGAAATATATACAATATTTATAATGTGTTTGTAAAAGAGAGGTTGAAGAAAGGATTTAAAAGATGCTAATGAGTGCAGTGTGATGGCAAATACCGGTCAGCTTTGCTCCTAAGAGGTTTCATCCCCGATCTAAGGGAACGCCCAGGCACACGGTGGATCATTTTAAAATCAATTAGTTACATTTTAAGACCCAATACGGAAAATAACAGGAAGCCAGTAAAGGTGGCCGGTAGTGCCTGTTAACAATTGTTCTTCACCGGTTGGAATTGTTGAAGGGTGCTCTGAAATCAACGTGGATTACAATATAAATAAAAATGTACAGAACCGTAAGTAAATTAGAAGGAGACAATAAAGACGCGGTTTTGTTTTAGCGTGATTGAACAACACTTCAAATCAAAACTGACGTCCTTCTTTGCTGCTAAGAGCTGGCGGTGTTGTCACTCCTCCCACCGAGGGAAGCAATGTGCTGCTGAAGTGCTTTAAGCTGCCTTTAATGGCATCATCTTCCCTGCTCCATTGCCTTTTGTTTTATTCACTCATGTTTAGTGTTTCATGTTTTATTTTGTTACCCAGGCAGAGACATAACTATAGACCGTGCACGAGGGCCGACATAATAGCAAGCCTAGTTCCTTTATTCTTTGTTCGTCATTGTTGTTATGTGGAGTTCGGTTGCTTATTGTCCTTTAACTTGCCGGCAGGATCTTCTGCCCATTTGAGCTCTCGTCACCTGTAAAACTTCAACTAAAAGAAACTGAAACAAAAATCTGAACTGTGTCCACATACAGCTCTATTTTACAATAACTTGAAATAATACAGGTGGACAGTGAAGAAGTATGTGTTGCTAATGCTTTAACATCCCCCTGTAGACTTAACCTTTGATGGGGGTAAATTGTTAAAAAACACTGATATAGTTATTTTTAAACTCATAGCCTACTCTTCGATGTCACAGTTTGGCCTGGCTGTGAGACTAATTTGCCTTTTGATTCAACAAAGAATTAAAGGTCAATATTCTTAAACAAATCTGAAGAACAGTAGTTGCAAAAGCTGTCAGAAAATATTTCCATATTTCGAGAGTATAGCTTTATGACAGTTATGTGTTTAATTCTACTGTCCTCTAATAAAGCAGTTTTACATACATTGCTTTACATACTGTACCAATTGTATTGATTTCCCATGTTGCTTCAACATTCTTTAACCCGCCTGGCAACACTTGGATAAACTTGCATTTTGTTGTCAACCTCAGCCACGTGTTAACATGTCTTACACGGAAACATTGCATTAAATATTCAACAATATGTGCAGATATGAGTAGGGTACATAAGGGACAATGTCCGTGGATGAATAAATCCATATTGATGTGTGGTTCTGCTCTAATGCGACCATCTGTCTTACCCGTGTCACGATAAAAAAAGGAGGACAAAACGTAACTCATAACTCATCGCTCATCTCTATTTGCATTAATCTTTAGCAACGTGACCATGTGCTTTTGACATCTTTTCATCAGTGAATACAGACGTCTATGACAATCAGGGCTGCATCTTGTCCCTGGGACTCCAATGAGAGCCTTGTTCCTCCCCCACATTGAGCAATGTCTATGATAAAATATTGCATATCCCCCACGCAGGAAATGGTTTGTAGTTAAGAAATCCCATGAAAAGACCACAACCAACAATGAATATCTCGTATTCCCCTGTGCCATAGAGCTCCATTGTTGCTGTTGAGTGACATGCTCCTTCAAAGGAAAGTAATGAGGCATTGACCAACACATTGCTGCGTTTGTCTTTTTATTGTATTTATTGGCAGTAAAAACATGGAACAATGCAAACCCTTACACCCTCTTCATTGATATTGTGCTTTAGCAGCATACTCCCATATCCCCAAACAAAGTAACAATTAATTAAATTTCAACAAACCAAGTAGCCCTCAGTGAGGCTTTGGAGGACCCTCGGGGCAGTTGTTCGCCTGCCAGGTTGGCAAACCAGCCAAGGTGAAGATGCAAAATGATGATGATTCATAGGCATCAGAAGTCTCATTTTACTGCTCACTAATTGTCAGCTATCGAGTGTTTGTTATCGAGAGTAGGGAGTTGGAGTCATTGAGGGAGTCTAAATTACCCGTACACACTACTGCAGACCCAAACAAAACAATTCAACTCAAATTATGTTGATCCAAGGCATCATCTCTGCTGCAAAACTTAATGTCACTGAATATTAAATAGAAAAATCAGCTGGGTATTTACTGTCACTGTGTGTAAACATGCATAGTCTTTGGTTCATTTTAATCCACTGCTGCTAATCTAGACCACTTCGCCCTTGAAAAAGGAATCACCTGGGGGGCATTAGCTCAGGAGGTGGAGCGGGTTGGCTTGTAACTGCAAGATTGCTGGTTCGGCTCCTCCTAGGTGAGTGTCTGGTGTCCCTGAGCAAGACGCCTCACCCTAATTGCTGGCTGTTGCCCTGTGTGGTTGACTCCGCCGTCGGTGCATATAGTGTAAAACACAATTGGAATTCTTTACAGCCAGTCATGTATGGATGTGGTTGACAGACAAGACATGATATGACAAGACAACAGTGCAATGGGATTGATAGGTGCTGTAAGAAATAATACTGATAATGATAACGATAATGATAATAATGATGATAATAGTATTAATACCAGAAAAGTGCAAACAGTGCGTTCAGTCCTGGTGGGGTATTGGGCTATCATTGAGCAGCCTGGCAGCCGTGGGGGGAAAAGCTCAGGCGATGCTGGGATTTTGCAGTTCTCGGGAGCCGAAGCCTTCTTCCGGAAGAGAGCATTTGAAACATGGCAAAACCTGGATGTGAGGACTCTGCCATAATTTTCCTTGCCCTTCTCACACCCTTGGTGTTGTGGAGGGACTCTAGGAAGAGTAGAGGGGTGCCGATCACCCTCTCAGCCGAGCGGATCACATGCTGCAGCTTGGCCTTGTCCTTGGCTGCTGCAGCAGGGAACCATGTGATTATTGATTGTGTGATAATGGATTCGATGATGGCAGTATAAAACCGGATTAGTGTTGACCTGGGCAGCCTGAATTTTTTCAGCTGCCGTAGAAAGAACAGCCGCTTGTTGGGGCTTTTTCATAAAAGCCATGGTGTTTAGGCCCCATTTGAGGTCACGGGAGAAGCGGCAGGACTCCACAGTGGTCACTGGAGTGTCCCCCAGCATGATGGGAAGGGGTGGAGCTGTTTTCCTGAAATCCACCACCATTTCCACTGTCTTCAGAGCATTAAGCTCTAGGTTGTACCCGCTACACCAACTCTGCAGCCGCTCGATCTCCCTCCTGTAAGCAGATTAATCCCCCCTGGATATGAGGCCCACCAGGGTGGTGTCGTCTGCAAACTTCAGGAGCTTGACCGAGGGGTGAAGAGAGGTGAAGCTGTTGGAGTGTAAACAGGGTGGGGGGAAGGACGCAGCCCTGTGGGGAACCCATGTTGGTGGCCCTCTAGCTGGATGTGCACGACCCCAGCTTCCCCAGTGTGGCGGGCGGTATTAGAGAGGTCGACCAGCAAGCTGGTATAATTAGAGGAGGAGCCAACAACGCCACCCTGGGAATTTCACCCAAGGAATAAGATCCTTTTTACCTCTGACCAAACTGGTCACTCAAAAGAAAGGCACAAAGGTCCGTTATAAGATGAGGCCAGAGACGTAATTCCATCCACAAGACTTTTATTTTTAAATCCAACAACCACAGACCAGCATACACATAATCAATAATTAAAAGGGCAAAGAAACATGGGGGAAGCTGAGGCTTACCAGTGGGGAGGTGGGCCACCAGGAGGGGAAAGGTCCATAAGAGGGGGTCACCCCAATCACACGTGTAAGCACATCCACACACACACACACACACACGTGAAGGATCACACCTGGGGGAGACCACACAGCACACAGGAGGGGACGCCACCACCGGGGAACACCAACCCCCACCACTTTAGGCTCTCGTCTTCTAAAACGAACAGGGAACAGAATACAAATTAGTGAACAGATCACAAAAATGAACAAAACAATCACATTAACTGCTGTAAAAATAAAGATGATACGGTTAACAGAACAAAACCAGATGAATGGTGGGGATGAAATAACAAAAACAACTGAAGATCAAAGAAATAAACACTCAATTTCCCAAAACAATATAAAAAGGGTTTTAATGGTCGTCCCGACAATAAACCAAAAGAGATGTAACTAACGCCAGGGTCTAAAAAGTGCAGTAACAGTGTGTGATACAGAACCGGGAGAGTTTGCAGCCTCCAATGCCAAGTCCCCCACCGGCCTTGGTATTCGGTGGGCATTGGAATGCTGGCCAGCAGTTGATCGTGCTGACCTTCGGAGTGGCAGGTTGGTGGCGTCAGAGGAGCTGGTAGATGGAATAACCCAGGATGCAGATGGCTGAGCCGGAATTATGACAGGGGGCCTGGATGGAATTGGCACCGTGGGAACCAGGTTAGCCTGATGGTGTGGTAGCCGAGGGGTTGGTTGAGTCTCTGCCTCAGCCCTCATAGCTGGCAAGGTTGGAAGAGGAGCAACTTCGGGAACCAGGAGCAACAAATCTCCATCACAGGAGGACTCGGAGATGGACCTGCCAGGGGGAGATGAATGGCTGGCCACTGCAGGGCCAGGGGACTCCACTCCAATCACCGCCTTCAACAAGGTACGGTGAACCCGCTTGACTTTGGACTGATCATCCTTTGGGGCTATGGTGTAAACAGCTCCACCTTCCTTAGGTGCTCGGAGGACAGAATACACCGTGGAGCCCCAGAGGTCTTGCATCTTGTGACGCCCTCTGACACTGAAGTCGCGCAGAAAGACCAACTGACCTTCTTTAAGTGGTTCCCCTCGAAGGTGTTGATCATGAGCCTTCTTTCTGCGCGCTGCTGAAGTTTTCAGTCGTTCTCTTGCACCATCAAAAGCAATGTGCAATCGTGCCTGATGTTCCTGAATCCATTCGTGAACATCTCCACTGATGGGGTCCTGGACCCTGGCCAACAGAAAGTCAATGGGGAGTCTGGGCTCCTGGCCAAACATTAAAAAGAATGGGGCCTCCCCAGTGGCCTGATGGGGAGTGGTGTTATAAGAGTAGAGGACTTGAGGGAGGCAGGAGGTCCAGTCTCTTTTTCGGGATGGAGGCAGTGTGCGCAGCAGGTTATGGAGAGTTCGATTGAATCTTTCACACTGGCCATTGCCTGCTGGGTGATACGGGGTGGTGCGAGACTTCTGAATGCCATAAAGATTGCAAAGTTGCTGGATAAGTGCGCTCTCGAAGTTGCGTCCCTGATCCGAGTGTATCCTTGCAGGGACCCCAAACTTTGAAAACCACTCCACCACTAAAACATGGGCCACAGTAGAAGCACGTTGATCACGGGTGGGGATGGCGAGCGTATATTTGCTGAAGACGTCTGTCATCACCAAGACATTTTCCATGCCATTTCGAGCAGGCTCCAGCAGGGTGTAATCCATAGCCAGAATCTCATTTGGTCTTGATGCCAAAAGATGTCCCATGGGGTTTCGGGCAGCAGGCTGGTTGTCCTTGGCGACCTGACACCGCTCGCAAGTTTGGCACCATTGTGCAACCTCTGGTGACATAGCTGGCCAATAACACTTGGATCGCAGGAGAGCTAGGGTCCTTTCCACGCCTTGATGGCCATGCTCTTGATGTACCTGTGTTAACACCTCGGGGACTAACACAGCAGGCAGGAGCAGCTGGAAGATTGGCTCAGCACCATCAGGGCGAAAGATCTGCCGATACAGGATGTCGCCCCTCTTAACTAGCCGGCCCCATTGACGCAGCAGGATCAATGCAGGTGAGGAGAGTTGTTGTCGCTCCATAGAACTGGGACGCCGGCCCTGCTCCCAGTACCTCTGGACTTCCTGAATGACTGAATCAGCCTGCTGCAGGGTGCGGATGTCGTCAGGAGTCTTCTCAGGTAAAACAGTCACAGTTGCTTGAGTTACAGTCGCACTCACTTTGAGGGCCTGCTGGAGCGGTTCGGGGAGTGGTGTGCCAGAGAGCATGGCCGTCATGTCTGATGGACCAGGTGAGTGCTGACGGGACAAAGCATCGGCATTTCGGTTACTTCTGCCAGAACGGTACTTGACCTCGAAGTCAAAAGAGGCCAATTGAGCTGCCCAACGCTGTTCTGTAGCGCCGAGCTTTGCAGTTGACAGATGACTGAGTGGATTATTGTCTGTGTAGACAATGCAGCGGTGGCCCAACAGATACTCTCGGAACTTTTCAGTCATGGCCCATTTAAGGGCTAGAAACTCCAGTTTCATAGAACTATAGTTCGTCATGTTACGTTCGGTGGGCCTCAGTCCCCGGCTGGCATAAGCTATGGGCCTCACCTTGCCTTCCCGCTCCTGTGAAAGCACCGCCCCCAAACCACCATAGCTGGGGTCGACCTCAAGGATGAAGGGCTGGGAGAAGTATGCGTAGGCGAGCACTGGGGCATAGTGAGCTTGGTCTTGAGCGCCTCGAAGCTTGCTCTACACTCCTCTGTCCAGTTCTCAGTGGCAAGCTGTGGGGACCTCTGTCTGCACCTGGTTCCTCCAAATTCAGCGATCAGTCGGTGGAGCGGGGCTGCCAGCTTTGCAAAGCCCTCCACAAAGCGGCGGTAGTAGCTCACAAAACCCAGGAAGGACCGGAGCTCAGAGACTGTCTGGGGAGGCTGCCACTTGGCCACAGCCTCTATTTTGGCTGGGTCTGTGGCAACACCGTTGGCAGATATAACATGGCCCAGATAGCACACCTCTGGCTGGAAGAACGCGCATTTGGAAAGCTTGGCCTTGAGTCTCTCCTGCTGCAGCCGAGCCAGTACCACATCTAGCCGCTGAAGATGCTGCTGTACAGTAGAAGAGAACACGACAATGTCATCCAGGTACAGAAGCAATGACTGACCTTGTTGATCAACAAAGATTCTCTGCATTAATCTTTGAAAGGTACTGGGGGTGTTACAGAGTCCAAATGGCATACGGTTCCATTCAAACAGGCCGAATGGAGTGCAGAACGCAGTCTTGGGCCGGTCCTTCTCAGTGACTGGAACCTGGTTGTACCCACTAGCCAGGTCCATGGTGGAGAACCAGCGTGCACCCGTCAGGGCATCCAACGACTCCTCAATGCGTGGCAGCGGAAACGCATCTTTCCGGGTCTTACTATTTAGCTGCCGGTAATCAACACACATACGCAGGCTTCCATCCTTTTTCTTCACTAGCACAATGGGGGAGGCGTAGGGGCTGCAACTCTCTCTGATCACTTGTGCAGAAAGAAGCTGATTAATGTGTTCCTTAACGGCCTCATAATCAGTAGGAGGAACGCGCCTGTAGCGTTGTTTGACAGGGGTCTCATCTACCAGAGGGATGTCATGAGAGATCCGGTTAGTGCAGCCTAGGTCACCGTCGTGGGCAGAGAAAATAGGAGTATATTTCCTAAGGAGAGACCTCACCTGACCCTGTTCTTCTGAGGACAAGGGAGACAGATCTAAACCCTCAATCTGATCCTGCATTGTAGGTAAGGCCGTCTGGGATGCTACAGTAGCTACAGTAGATGGAACTTCTGCGATTCCTGCAGGTAAGCTTACAACATTCACCTTTTCCAGGGTACCAACGACAGTGCGTGGATATAACAGCACCTCTACAGAGCCAACATTCACGATAGGTATATATGCTGTACCTCTAACCACCCTAACCAAAGATGGAGATGCCAGAAAACCAGCAGGTAATCCAGAGTCAAGGGGCTCAAACAACACTGTTGTATCAGAACACTGCTCTGAGCAAGTAGCTGCCACTATCCTCATCACACCACCTGCAATGCGACAGGCCCGCCTACCTCTGACCTTCACCCTCCCTATCAGCTCCTGAGGGGTCTGCGTGGTTACCTGATGGCACTTCTGCAACGCCTGTGTAACAGGTTGTGGGGCCTGAACAACAGAAGACAGTTTAAAAAATGCCAACCCATGCTGCCCAAAGAGCTCTTGGTAACATTTCTGGATCACATTCATTCCCAACACACCAGGGGCCTGAAGCGAAGCATTGCCAGGAAGGTCCTTTACGACCAAAACACCACACTGTAAAATCAGTTTGCCACACAACTCAACATCTAGCTCCAAGTATCCAAGGTAGGGAATACTTAGACCATTAGCTGCCCTTAGCTGTAACCAACTACAGGATTGAAGCCGCTCTTGGCCCCAAGGTTCAAAATGTTTGTGGAAGAAGCTCTCGGCAACAGTAGAAACCATAGACCCAGTGTCAATCAAACATGGCACCTTGACTCCACCCATAACAACCTCTAAATGGGGACAAGATGAAACCAGTTTTGGAGCATGAGCTAACTCGCCTAGCACAGGATGTGAGCCATTAAGGGCCCCACCCAAACTGTGGCTCTGCAGTTTGGTGGGTGCTAGTTTTCCGGAGCTGCTGTGGGTTCTGACTGCCGGGCAGAGGGCTGGGAAGCCTGCGAGGAGAACTGAGGACGAGGGGAAGCACGCACACCATCACATTCTCTCGCAAAATGACCAGGTCTCTGACAGCGGTTACATACTAGAGGCCCACGATTAGCTGAATGACTATGGGCATGAGGACGCTGCATACGAGCAAGGGTCTGGGTTAACCGATTAAGCTGTTCTTGTTGCTGCCTCAATATTTCCTTCATCTCATCCATTTCAGATGAATGGGGGATACTAGCAACAGAATGAGCACCCTGGACTCCATACTGAATGCCACTGATTGAGGGGACAGAGTTACTACGGCCTCTAAAAGTGCTAGGCAGACCTTCACGTTCCCACCTAATTGCTTCCCCTCTGACGTCGAGCAATGTAACTGTAGGTTGACTACGCACAAACTGTTTAAGTTCTCGTCTTAAAGTGCTATCTACCACCTGCTCAACAAACTGATCCCGCAACAGACCCTCTGCATTAAGCATTCCAGCTGGTGCGCGCTGCTTTACTCTTCCCATAAGACTCATCAGGGCAAGGGAGAACTCAAGCAACGTTTCTCCTTCATGTTGCTTACGAGAGAAGAAAGCTTCCTGCAAGGCCACGTAAGACTCAGAGCAGCCATAGAGTTCCTGTAGTATTACTACTATCCTAGCCGGATCCCCACGCTCTGTACTGGAGCGGTATTTAATTTCTTCCCTCGCTTCCCCCTCTAGATGGTCATAGAGAAAGAAAGCCTGATCAGCTGTGGATAAATGACGAGCCCTCATACATGACTGTACTTCCTCAAGCCACTCACTCAATGCTATCCCTGACCTTCCCCTGAACATGGGGCACTTTCTATCTCGAGGCACAAACACTAACCTCTCGGCTGCCGGGACGCTGGCAGTGGCAGTAGGTGGTGCTGATGAGGTCGAAGGTGTGGCACTAGGGGGTGGTACTACAGGGGCTTGCTCTTGACGCAACCTCTCATTGTCAGCCTTCAACTGTGCAACCAGATCTCGCAACTCTTGCATTTCCTCCTCCATACTACAGCCTGATAGGTGAAGCTAAATTACAGCCCAGTACACCAAGACAAGAAAACCTCACCAGGCTGACCACAGCTTAACACACTAACTGCTGCTTTGCCTCCAAACAAACAAAAAAAAACAACAACAAAAAATAAAGCACCAAGTGGAATGGAACATACGTCTCAGCCTTCAAAGTATATCCTGTCGACAACGCCAATTTGTGGCGGGCGGTATTAGAGAGGTCGACCAGCAAGCTGGTATAATTAGAGGAGGAGCCAACAACGCCACCCTGGGAATTTCACCCAAGGAATAAGATTCTTTTTACCTCTGACCAAACTGGTCACTCAAAAGAAAGGCACAAAGGTCCGTTATACGATGAGGCCAGAGACGTAATTCCATCCACAAGACTTTTATTTTTAAATCCAACAACCACAGACCAGCATACACATAATCAATAATTAAAAGGGCAAAGAAACATGGGGGAAGCTGAGGCTTACCAGTGGGGAGGTGGGCCACCAGGAGGGGAAAGGTCCATAAGAGGGGGTCACCCCAATCACACGTGTAAGCACATCCACACACACACACACACACACACACACACACACACACACACACACACACACACACACACACACACGTGAAGGATCACACCTGGGGGAGACCACACAGCACACAGGAGGGGACGCCACCACCGGGGAACACCAACCCCCACCACTTTAGGCTCTCGTCTTCTAAAACGAACAGGGAACAGAATACAAATTAGTGAACAGATCACAAAAATGAACAAAACAATCACATTAACTGCTGTAAAAATAAAGATGATACGGTTAACAGAACAAAACCAGATGAATGGTGGGGATGAAATAACAAAAACAACTGAAGATCAAAGAAATAAACACTCAATTTCCCAAAACAATATAAAAAGGGTTTAACCAATTAGAAAATACACAAAACTATAGAATAAGCACACTGACACTACTTTACTAAAATGGCCAGGACTAAAATAACTAAGGACAAGATGAGCAATACGTCATCAAACAAACAGACGATGCGCAAATCAGCGGCAGGTAACGCCGCGCTGACCGCAATAACAGCGGAGGGCAAAGTCTTGATGACTGCAATAACAGCGGGAGGCAAAGCAGCAGCGTGGTTAAAGGTGGAAGTAGCTGCTACACTCCTGGCTACCGGACACAAACCCGCAGTCCCAATCTGGCCGTACTTATGAGCCAGCTGAGGAGGGGAAGCGGACGAGCCCTCGGATGTTATTCTGCCACTGAGTGGATACCTATAAACAACAACAGCCATTAGCTACTATATGCTAAATGATGTGACAGCGCACGGTAAAGATTGACCTACCAGCTGTGATCGGTGAGCGCCTCATGGCAGAGGAAAGGACGAGGGTCCACGGCATCTACAAGATGACATGTATTCGGTTTTAACACCATACTAACAAAACTGATGACACGAAGACACAAGCAAAGACCGCTCTCATACCTGCTGCAGCAGCGGGCACACCGGAAGTGAGGTAGCTACGGCGACAGAGGGAGAGCAAAAAGGACCACTACCTGTCTTTATAGTATGCCGGCACACACGGATTGGCTGTCAATTGAAAGCAATCACGAGCACAAGAAAACACAGGACCATGCAAACCGGAGCAGAACACAAGACTCTATCCTGCTACACCAGGAAGTCGGTTATCCACTTGCAAGTGGGGACACTCAGCAGGGATAGCTGGCGCTCCAGGGTGAGGGGAAGGATTATATTAAAGGCCGAGCTGAAGTCGGACGGAGTGATAAGCCTGATTGTACAATAACAGTGGTCGAAAATATTCTCTCCCCGGGTGGTGCATGTGACTTGTTGCCTGTACCTAGGGAGCACCCGGCCCTGATTTGCAGATTTGCCCTGTTGAAGTTACCCACAACTATGACAAAGCTATCCGACTGAGCAATGCCCTTAACATTTAAAAGGATTTTGGTCCCCCAGTTTATTCACCAGCTAAGTATTTTCCACATATCAGGAATCTGTTATCTACATTGAACCTATCCTAAATAAAAGGAATGGCGAGCTATTGGATGGGAGGTAACTGGAAAATCCTGAAAAATGCTTAAATGAGCTCACGGGAGATCCTAATCTGCACACAGAAATGCCTCAGTCAGGTCTGGATTTCAGGCTTACTGTGAGACCACTCCGTTTTCTCTCTCTCTAAGCGTCAAATACAGCAGCTCTGCACTTGCAATTACCGCCAATGTAAACTCACATCCGTCCTTCTTAAAGCTTGGAGCAACTGAAAGTGAGAGTTACACTGAGCGTTGTTTGAAGCTCAAGGCCCTTGACGAAGTGTTGGTGTTTAATGCGTTGGGGTAAGAATGTGTCGGTGAGATGATGGAGCCAAACACTGAGCCATGTGTGAAGGTTAGAATATAATTTATATAATACTGCATGGGACAGAGGTATTACACAAATGCGGTGGGATTATCTATGGGACTCCTCACTTTTTATGACGATATATGCAGTATTATATAAATATAAAGAAAAAAAGTTTTTTATCTCAAGGTTGAAAAAATAGTTTTATTCTTCAACTGAAGTCTAACGCCCTTTTCTTCTTCATAGTGAATTCTAAAAAAGAAAAGAAAGCTGCGGATGCATCACTAATTCTAACTGGGAGGAGGATTAACAGCAGCAAAGTGTAAAGCCTCTGTTGGAGAGAAAAGCAAAATGAAAAAGCACTCTCCCAGTGCACCTGCACACATAATTGGCAGCAGCAGGTAATTACTAGAGATGCACCAATTGGGTTTGAACTGATTCTGAACACTCTTTCAGTCAGTCAGGAAATCAATGATCCTTCCACCACCAGACATTATACATTCCACCCCAACTCTCCTCACGATACATCACGGACCTGCACAGCAAGCATAGATGGTAAACCACGAATGTACTGTATGCATATGAGTTTGTGTGTGTGTATGTGTGGTAATTGTGGCGCTTTGTCACCTTACTGGATGTGCAGGAAATGTCCTTTACTGTCATCAGCTGTTAGCTGTGTTTTTTTTACAAATTACAATCCCTGTGTTTTGTTTGATGCTAACGTTCTTATTATTTCGTGTCAATGAATAAGGTTGCGGTCTCGCAAACAGGAGAAATGCATTTCCTTCTCCGTAAAACATCTGCACAAGCAGATTTTTGTTAAAGAAAAAGTCCTGCACCGTCTACTTTCATGTTTACCAGCTAGCGTCTTCGTCTGCACGGAATCTGTTGGTTCATTAGTGTTTCTTGACCTGATACCACAACATGTTGATCAATGAACAAGCTTTATATACCTTACCTTTTACCTTTTTATAGCTGTTTTTTTTTTTCCATTCCTCCTGCAATAAACAATCCCTCCCTGACAAATCTTGTGCTGGAAGAGAAGGGGAGGAAAATTCACAGCTGTTAAAATGTAACTTTGGAAGATATCCACTTAATAAGTCTAACAGGCACTGCTGAAGCCTTTTGTTGGCTTCAGATAAACATGTGAAATATAAGTTTTTGCAGTGGACTTGGTTGCCCATCACTTACATTGCAAGAGCATTAAGAAATGTTAAACAGCACCATGATTTAATGGAGGTTAATGGAGACTATTGTTTAATAGACCACATGTCCATTAATAACAATAGAGGATGTCACTGATGCTGAAACCTTTCTTTCACCTTTACCCCCCATTCATCTGCACACATGGACAACAGCATTTAAAACTAAATACAGTCTGCTCTTGACAATCCCTTTTTAATTTTACATCTAATTATTTAACTGGCCGTATGAATGTTGAGTGGGCGCCATCTACTCGGATTCATTAGCCAGAGTGTCCCGGTAATTAGGGTGAATATTTAATATTTAAACTGTGAGATGAGGTGAATCGGGGCCCGTGATGAACAAGTC
Source organism: Eutrigla gurnardus (assembly GCF_963514095.1). Lineage (NCBI taxonomy): Eukaryota > Metazoa > Chordata > Actinopteri > Perciformes > Triglidae > Eutrigla > Eutrigla gurnardus. Next base: position 6,229,637 of record NC_139928.1, on the reverse strand, counting down.
CACTGTGTTCTGAGAGAGTTTTCCTTCATACTGCCTGAGCAAAGCTGCAGAAACACTAAATGGATTTATTTCTAAATCTCTCTCGATGGTTGTCTCTCTGATGGTTGTCAGCGACAAGTGCAGGAATGGTGCTATATTGACTTTGGATGGCTGTGCAGAGATTAAAGGCACCGCCGGTATATAGAACATAATGTTCTATCAAGCTTTTATTTTATCTTTCACAGACACGCGGTGATATATACTCTTTTTTCATTTCCCTCACTTTGTGCTTCTCTGGAAAATGTGACAGATGGTGATAAAACCTTAAATGGTCAGATTAAGCCCATTGCAGACGTGTGGTGTTGGGCCACATTTAAACCTGACTTTACATGCCACCTTCAATATTTCCCAGGAACTAGTGGTCCTCCAATATAGGATCTATTTATATATATCTAATATATTGCATTTTTTCCTGAGTGCTGCCCAGCAAAGGAAAGGAACAGAAACCCTGCGAGGAGAGGAGAAATTATGAACTGTTTTGTGTTTTTTCAGAGAAATAGACATTATTTTTCTTTTGAAGCATCGTTTCTGGTGACGGCAGCCATCGAAGATCATAGATTGTTGATAGAGTGTGTGTCTGTGTACATCAGCAATATACCAAAACTGATAAAGGCACAGCGTTATCACTGCCACAGCAGCAGGTTATTCTCTGTAGCCTGTTTAACAAACACCAGCAAATAACTACCTGCATCCTCTACTGTGTCCTACTCAGAGGCACATGAGCCATTTCTACTGCCAGCTTATATTATTTATTCATTATTTGTGTCTGTATTTATGATGTTTTGATTGGTTTAATAATGAAACCGCAAAGTGTTATGAACACACAAAATAGTGTTTTTAGGCTTCGGGGGAGATGTTGTTACTCGTATCAAACCTGACGCCCAGGAAAGATCAGCCTTGTGGTTTTTTTGTCGTCTCAGTCAATTGAATGGGGGGAATTTTTAGATGCTGAATCAGAAAACAAATAAAAAATAATATGCAAGGGTGATACAGTTGAGTTTAATCTGTTATCTGTATTCAATCCGGGGTGAAACTCCAGTGATGCTGAGATGAATCAGATCAGTCCGATCTGCCGCAGCGCTCTACCAATAACTGATATCCAGCAAGGGGGGGGGGGGGGGTTGTCAGTTATTGGACTTCTGTGAAAGCTGTTCTCCTCGCTCCTCAGAACAGAAATATCAATACTGAGTTGCCTTCATGACCAGAATGACTTTAAGCGAGGAGTGAAGAAATATCAAATACGAGACTTGGGATGTATCCTTTGGGTCAATTAGAAATTATTATTTTCTAATTTTTATTGTTATTATAATTTCTAATTATAATTATAAATTATTGATAAAACTTTTTTTAAAGCTTGTTCCAAGTAAGCAAAACATATGCAAAATACTTGCCGTGTAAAAACTAGATTTTGACAGCCTCAGGGTACATAGGCTACTGTACAGTCCATACCATTGCTGGAGGTCTTTGGTGCTCTGCTGAAAGGAATACCTGCAGGGGACTTTCAGGGCTAAAAAAACCACAACAACAACAACAAAATGTAGAGATTAAGAAATAATCATATGTCTCTATATTTCTCTTAACTGTTACAAGATTTTCTGAAGAAAAACATCTTCAAAATGTATTACATGGACATAGAATAAATACAAAAATAATACATTTAAAGTATGCTTACAGAGGTTATATGGATTTCTTCCTCTAAAATCATACCTCATACTGTATGAGTTATCAAGTGCCTGAATCTCATTAATGTTTGGAACTACGTTACTCGTGATTCTTCATGAATTATTTTGAACCACCTCTATCGACCTGCACAGCCACACAGTCTAGAGCAAAACTCATATGAGTCTGATAAGGTGGGCAGCTAAATGTAAGCTGGTAAGCCCCGTCATTATGTCCCGCATTCTACAGTAAACGATGCTCTCCATCTGAATCCCTCATAGAGGTTAGCTCCATGGATTAAAGCAATCTTCAGTCAGGCAGTCATATTCTGCTGGCGGGGGCCTCATCCCGATGAGGACGGGCAGGGCTTTCTGTCATCATGACAACTTCAGTCATGCCCATGATGAGGACAGGATGATAATGTTTTTAAAGTTTAGATACGGTATGCAGCAGCACTTCACAGCATTTTCCCCAAACCTGCAGGATATGAATCCAGTATGGATTACCATATATTGGGGCATTGCATAATCCAAATGAGTTTATCTCCAGCTGAAATTGATTTTTGTTAAGGGGGGGTTTCGCTTCAGAATGATAAACCAATCCGTACACAAAACAGAGATAAATGTGTATTTTGGGGTTTCATGATGCACATACTAGTAATGATGCAGTAAAGAGAGACCGAAACAAATATTTGCATGCAGATGATTGTTCACCTCTTTGTTATGGCGTAGAAAGCCGACATGAAAATCTGCAAAATTGCACACATCTCACTTCCCCATTAAACTGCTATAGTCCACCAAAATGGCTAAATGTATCTAGAAAAGTTAACGTGTTGTTTTGCTCTGTGGAGGGTTTGAAGTGTTCGATCAGAGGGGTATTCCATCAAACTCGCTAAGCGCAAAGCCGGGCTAATTTCAATAAGCCTCGCTACCTTTCAACGTGACTTGAGGCACTCTCCGCTTAGTAACCATGGGAATTTATCCGACCAAACTAGCCTGCCCCGGGGCAGGCTAACCATCAGGCTTACTTTAGCGGGGGTTTCAGAGAAGTCCGTCTGTCGGAAACAACTGTACCAGCAGAAGGTTCCGCCAAGCCTAGTCCTCGTGATTTCGTCACGTGAAAGACCAAAAATTACCAAAATTACATATATGAAGTACAAACAGACTATATTTTCATCAAGCGTCTAAGAATACATGCTTGCAATTAAAAAAATATGAATAAATCGTTTATTTTGTTTAAGACTGACTGGCCATATCATTGTCTAAAGCCCCCAGTTGGGTGAGTGGTGATGCACCTTCCCTTAAATGTGGGAATCGCAGGTTCACATCCTGGCGAAGACATCTCATGTGTTTTTTTTTTTTTTTTTTGCCTGTATAATTGTCTTTAGATCAGAGAATTAGACCAACATTTGACCTTAACTATGATAAATATATCATACAATTTCCCCAGAACCCAAATATAAGTTGCAAAAACATGATAGGCATAAAGATGTGATTATTAATAGCATGTTATAGATCCCAATGACAAAGGCATTGCTGCATGCACTTTTCAGTCACATAAATTCCTTTCAGGTGAGTTCATTAATAGGTTCATTGAATGTGTTCATTGAATTGTTGAGATAAATGAGTTGGTCAATGTAGATGCATTTACTAGGCCTATTTAAAAAAAGAGAGAAAGAGAGAGAGAGTTCCAGCCAAAGAATTAAGTTTCACAAAGTTCCATAGACGGGAATCGAACCGTGGCCGGCCACATGCAAAGCCGGCGCATTACCTCTACACTATCCTCACGTTCAAGAACTTGTCGTCAGAGTTATATTAGAACGTGTTACTCTTAACGGTACTTCCGTTTTTAATCGCTCGGCAATTCCTTCCCAAGCAGCCTCGCGATTTTTATTTATCACTACAGTATTCCCTTTATTGGTTATGATGGGTTTGTACTCCTCGTACAGTTCCATCAATGATTTTTGCTCTGGTCTTTTCTGCCATTTTCTCGATGATTCGACATTCACGGTTCTGGGCTGGCTTCATATCCCGTGAACGTGCGTAACAAGCCTCAACAAGGCGCGGCTGAAATGCGTTAATGGAATGGGTTTAGCCGCAAGTGGAAGTTGGCGTTAGTTCTAACCAGGCTTAACCAGGTAAGCGCCGCTTTAATTAGCGAGTTTGGTGGAATACCCCTCTGATCTGTGGACTGAAACATCGGCTTTGTGTTTAGGTTACGTGGAGTAAAAGTTGAAGTGAGAAATGAAATGTGAAATGAGGTGAAAAGTGTATTATGAAGCCAAACCCCAGTATTTGATGAATCCCTTGCCGGGTAGCGAGTTCACATGCAGGAGGGGAGTTCTCATGTGCCAGTAACCTTGGTAGTGTAGTTGAGATTAATGGAGCATGTCAATGCTTACGAGGAAAACAACCTCGGTGTTTATATATTTGTTTACTTTTCAGATATGTGTGCCTACTTCTACTATGTAGAAGGCTGTAATACATGTAGCTGTAATAGGGAAGAAGCTGGGAAAATATTCAGAACCAAATCTCTTTCTTCTGTATTCCTGTTCTCCACACATACATTGGATATAAATTATTCATCACCTTTAGCCTCGCTCTAATCCTCTAACACTATGTTCGTGTCAATACTGCTCTTTTTCGCCTCCCTGCTGCCGTTCAGAATCTCCACAGTAAAAAGAGCATACTTTTAACATCCATACTGCATGTTATTTACGGTCATGGTTTACAGACACCTGAAGCTAATAAATGTCTCTGGCAAAGCCATTTAGACTCGAGGACTCTGACTCTTTATCCATTTCCATTAGCCTGTTCTTTACCTTATCGACTATCATAACAATTATAACAATAACACCAATTTTGTTCAGCTCAAGCTACTTTTCTGAGGGGAAAAAGGTCTTAAAAAAGCACTGAAAATCCAATCATTATTTCACGAATTTAATTGAAGTGATTGAAAGAGATTTGGGGGGGGGGGGGGGGGGGAATCCAGAATCTGCCGGGAGAACAGTACAATCCACCACAAAGTGATACAAAGCAAACTAAATCAAGTTGGTACACATTTAAAGCTGAATGTGATAGATCACTACAATTAGTTTCTCTTATAGAAATTACTTGTGACAAATATCTGTTGAGGGAAATCGCTTCTTGGATTAAGTTGGGTGCATTTTTAGGGAAAGCTTGAGGTTTGGGTTCATGTTAAAAAAGTTCCATCCAAATTAATGACTATATATTTTTCTTGACATCTAGACAGATATTTACAGTTCCCAGAAAAAATATATATCCTACTAACTTTATTGATCTGCTGACTTTTTCTGTGGTTTGGTAGGAATATGCTCTCATCAAAAACCCTGTGTTCCCTACGGGGTGAATTGTTATAACTGTGGCGAGGTGAATGTGTGGCTGGAGGCCACCAGAACCTGACCCAAACAACGCAACCTGGGGAGTTTCACCCCAGGAAATATCCTATGAAATTCTGAATAAGACCAATACTTTCACAGACAACACAAGTTCGTATACTAAGACAAGACAGAGACGTGGTTTCCAAATAAAGCCAAATTTATTTGTTTCAATTGAATTAATTAATAACTGGAGATATCTGTAAAAAAAAGGGGATTAGTGGCACAAAAAAGATGAATCAAATTAGGAAAGTATAACAAATTTTATTAACAGGGGATTCTTTTATAAAAACACTAAAATGACTATTTTGGTGACACTTATTCTGAAATTAACAAAAAGGAGTGGACAGAAGCCAACACTACAAACGGTGAAGGGAACCACTCTATCGTGACTAGCCTCCGCTATAAGCCGACTAATGCCACTAAAAGAAATAAAGCAAAACAAACATTAACACAAGCAACAAAAACACCAGTTGGTCCAGACTAACAATCATCAACAATAAAGGCAACACTAAAAGGAAGGCAAAACAGCAGCTGACAATGACCTATAAATTCAAGAAAGGTCAGTTAATTATAATAAAACCAAACATGCATTTCAATTCAATTTGTCTGCTTACAGGTCAAAATCACAAAGCCTACCTTAATAAAAAGGTGCACCGGCTAACCCAGGTACCAGCTAATGAGTACCCACATTGGAGAACTATAGAAAGGACAGAATTTCATTTGTTAGTACCACTCCACATCAGATCAAGCATCAACAGTTCACAACATACCTCCATTCATTCATTAGTAGATGCAGACACCAGTAAGACCGGGGGAGAGAGGGAGAGGAGAGCTGTGGCAAACAATTGCAACCTGGTCACTACATATAATTGATTTAAAGTAACATTTAAACTAGTGGCTCTATTTCCTACCTCAGAGTCAGAGGAAGCCCACACAGCAGCCAGAGAGAGACACAGCCAAGAGGTCACAGGTGACTTAAATGCCCTCAGTCTAATCAGGAGGCAGTAGAAAGGGGTTGGCCTGAACACAAGGGTGTGTTCAAGAACCAACAACTGCAACTCTGGTTTCCCCATCACATAACCTTGGAAACGTTTTCATCAATGAAAATAGAGTGTAGACTCTTCCTGTTCAATATTTTACAAACATAACCATAGAAGACGTTGATCATGCTTTCGTTGCTATAAGTGTTGGGAAAACAAATAAAGCACATTTTCATTGAAAACCTCTCGGATGTTTTTGGCATGAACGTTTCCTAGTCGTCCTAGGGGGCATTACATTTCTGTCATATATATTGTATTATATATACACAAACATAGTGGGTATGATATCATATTTGCACTTGCAAATAAGTATGTACTCTTGTGTTACTTACTTTCAAATGAGAAGACTCTCAAGGAGATGGTGTTGTTCACCAGGATTCACAGTAGCAGCAACGCATCTGCATATTAGAACACAATATTAAAATACTTTTGAATATCACTTCAGCCTTTCCTGTGATTCTTCTTGACACTTAAAGTTGCCAGTCCTTCAGTTAATCTGCAGGGAGGCTTCCCTGTTGTGGATAGAGCAATCAGGGTAATTGATAAGTGGCTGCCAGTGAAGGAAAACCTCCATGATTAAATTGAAACTCAAGCCCTTTCACTGAGTACTGTGCGCCGGTGCTGCCGGTCTCCATGGCGACGGTAAGATGCTGGTTTGATTTCTTCCCCCAGAGAAGATGCAGAGTTGGATGTTTTAATTTTCTGATAGTGGTGGATGGCACACTCTGGGACTCGTGTGTGTTTATCGGAGCACCAGTGGAAACTCGCCACTTGTCGTGAAGGACAGTTTTGAAGCACTCCCGGCTATTCAAATTGAATCATGGTTATGCTAGATGGATTATTCCATTAGGAGCGCAATCATTTTCTAGCGAATATCATGCCGACCAATTTCCTCATTTCCAGGAAACCAAAACAGATGCTTTTTCAAAGAAAAATAATGGAACTTGTGCAGTTTTCTTAGGCTTTATTTTTTGCCAAAGATAGGCTTGAAGCACAGCTGCTACTTTAAAATATTTTATACAACAGACTCACCAGAAGAAGCTTAAAAAGTAACATTTGAACACAGCGAGAGAAGTGCGATTGCCTTACACACTACGTTGCAGCCAGCGGTTATACGACAAAGTGGCATCTTCCAGAAATGTACACGTTATTTACGTTCACACAACTTACAAGTGTTCTGGTTTCACTCTTATGTCGTCTTGTATCAAATAGAAAAAAATGACAAAATAGTTAACAACAATAATGCAAAGCAAATTACAAAGGTACAAAAAATGAGAGCAAAACGAAAGAAGACGATTCAATTTGGCAATCTGTGGTTAGAACTCTTGACTGACATTGATTGACAATCAATGGGAACTCTGTTCAGCATACATGACAACAGTCTCCGCTCTGCTGCTTCGCCTCAATTACTCCTCTTCCCTCCCATCTCCTTCCATCCCAGATTTATAAACCATTTCACACCTCGTTTCACCAAACACTGTTTAGGGTGGCTTTAGGTAAATGTTAAATTCATTATAAGATTATTTAGTCGGCTACGTTCAGTTTTTCTTCTCCTATGAAATGCTTTCTTCAAAATGTTCCTTAAAGGACGAAGGAGCACACCAATACCCTGACATTTAAAACGCTCTGAAGGTTTCTATAATTAAGGCAATTTTGCTGTAGAACTACACTAAAATAGGGGGTGATTTGGGAAATGTTGTTACTTGGTAGTATTTGTTCTTCCATATTTAATTATAGCAAAGGTCAGAGGGCTTAGTATTAAAATACCCGGCATGCTGACCACACTGCTTGTTAATAAAGCTTGAAATCGCCATTTCAATTTGGGTAATATTGAGTGAACATATTTGATCACTTGGATACCTCCACTGTTTTGTTGTTGTCACAACCAGGTGGTAAAGTAATGCTTTGTATCTTTTGGACCAGACCACACAGAGAACATTACAAAACATCATTCATGAAACTCCAATCAACAATTCAATCAAAAATAATGTATCCAAGGCCAATTCTGCTCAGATAGTGAGATTTATTATCCATCCTCATGTGCTATAAAGAGGAAGTCATGAACTCGCAACGACACACTTGGATCATACCCTGAATCCACGATAGTTATTTTAAATGTGTAATATATGTATTATATGTTATTTGTGAAAATAGAATTACTTGGCCACCCTCATCTTTCTCTTTTGGAAAACTAATTCTATATATTTCTGTTATTGTGCCTTGTTATATAACTTGAGTTTGCAAAAATACTGCTGGCTGAGCGATATCCAGCACACCCGATGGATGCAGCACTTGGTCACAGCTAAGCGGGTATGTACAGTTCACTTTAAATCACATAGTAAGAAAATGTGCAGAAAAGGTGCAAAAATGTCCATTTCCTACTTCCTACAGAAGAGTTAATATTCAGTTTGTCCTCGTCTCCACATTCAACCCACAGCCACATGGCTGAAGATGTAAACAGCAAAAAGACATTTCCAGTGGTCGGATTGTTGTCTTCCATGCTTTTCTTTCATTTTTTTTTTTCATTTGAGACACTTGAGTCAAAAGCAATACGGTGAAAAGTATAAAGAAAGCATACAGAATCACACCTCAAAGTCATTTAGCTGTGGCTGAAGCCAATTTTTAAAAAAAAAAGCAAAAAGCTTTATATTATCTACAAATTCACATTTGCCTTTTTTTGATTCCTTTTGATTTGTCAAGTAAATTTAACTTTTAAAGCCTCAAAAGCAATTCCCCCATCTTTGGGCCCTAGTTTCGTAGACCAGGCGCAGTCAGCTCTCAGCGCACCTGCGCCACGCCGACGGGGTGTGTCCGCCTGGACTTTGCAAGTTTCGTGCACCGCGCAGGCTCGCGCAGGCTCGCGCAGGCTCGCGCAGGCTCGCGCAGGCTCGCGCAGGCTCGCGCAGGCTCGCGCAGGCTCGCGCAGGCTCGGCGCAGGCACACCTCCCATCTCGCCCACCCGCGCAAGTGGGAAAGAGGGAGGAGAAGAAGGCGTGAGTGGGAGATGAGGAGGAGACGAGGCGTGGACTGGGATTAATACAGCCGATTCAGATCTTCACCAATCAAATGAGCTCCTCTCCTCTCCTTTAATGCGTTAGGGGAGGTTCAGTGCAAGTTCCGTCACTTGACAACCCAGCGCCGCCGCTCCCACCACGCGCATCACGCGCTGTGCGTGCGTATCATAATAATAACAATGCCGATATTATAAAAAACAGGAGAGAGAGAGGGATGTTTTGGTCCGAGAGGCTGAGTTTCCGTTACGCGTGCCATCCGCCTTTGATCTGACGTCAGATGTGACGGGACAATCTATATAGATATAAATTCACGTGTTGATTCAATTAGTTGCATTAAATAGTGTTTGTTGTGTTTGTTTATTGCATTTAAATGTGCCTGAAACTGTGGAAACCTGCCTGCGAGGTCTCGGTGACGTGTGCGCACTGCGCGCCAGCCAAACTTCCACTCCGCCAGCTGTGATTCGCATTGAATGAATGGACTTTATTTGCGCTTTGCGCCCAGAGTAGACCATGTTTGAGCTGGCGAGCTTTCAGCGAAGTCTCGGAGAGGGTTTTTGCCATGAAACCGCTACGCCAAGCTGAATCTGACGCCTCCTCCTGCTGTGCCGCCACACCTATCTTGGCGCAGGCGATCCACCAAACTGCCAAACTGACCATGCGCAAGGCTGCGCGGGTCGAAACTTGCTCCGCCACCCTGCGCCACCGTGCGCTGCGCCACGAAACTAGGGCCCAATGATTCATTTTCACTTTGGGTTGTTTTTCTAGTCCACATTTAACATTTCAACATTAATCCAAATGATGGCATATTTTTAAATGTTTGTCCACACATATTTAGCCTTCAATACATTTCCAGATGAGAGCATAGTCAGAAACTCCACATAATCATCTCTGACATACCTCATCTGGTATGCAGAGTTAAAATGATCATTGACTTTCAGGCATCCATTGATGGACGTCTACAAATGTGACTGATGTTGAGATCTATTGGTAAATAATGACCCAGAATACATTACTATTGGATATGTCCTACATGTACCACAGATATTCCATGTGACAGATGACAGGCTTTATGCTCTTTTAAATACAGATCAATAATCTCATTGAAGCAGTTTGTTGACATCGAGGATGGGGGTCTCTATCGATGCCATGACGAAGATGCTCTCAGTCCGAGTTTTGTGGTCTTCATTGTCTTTACATTTCTTTCAAACAATAAACAATTGAAACGTTGTGGCTGCCAACAATGTTATTCAGCAGCAGGTTTGCCTTTTTTTTCATTCTGCTCAGAAGCGGCTGGGTGGAGGTTTGACAATGCTCATGAAAGTCAAGTGGATGAGAAGTAAAGACGTCCATGGAAATCCAAGCTTCAGTGGTTCGATGCAATTCTGGATTTTCAACCATCTGAGCACAAAACTGTGCTTAATTATGATTTCATGTCCTGTATGACAGATATTTTCAAATCCATGGAACACTGAGACCCCGATGTAAGAGTCTCAAGAGAAGAAAACAAAGAACAAGTGTCTTTTTTTAATTTTTGATGTAGGAGATTACCCTTTCAGTGTATATAATGGCTGACCTTGTTGTTGCTGTGATTCACCATCCAGCTGTCAGTCGGTATCGGTACTGTCTGTAAGGCTCATTTGTTTTGCATTGACGGTAAAGATACAACCAGACAAAGATTTCTGATGTTTTGTTTTTCCATCAAAATACAAATGTATCACCAAAATCTCTTTGTTCTATTAAGTATTCATGAGAAGAAAATGTAAATTGAAATCCCAGTGTTCTTTTGTTGCACATGATTCACCTTTACAGTCAGTCTGTCTTATTACAATGCTCTTGACAAGATAGAAACCTGCAGGTGTCTCTTTGTCCTTCTTAGCATCACTGAAATGTCCTGTACTCTTGTACTACTGGTGATGTTTTGTTTCATAATCCTGCCTACATTTGGATATACTCGCTCAGACCCCATCTACTGCAGCTGCCTTTTGAAAGGCATCACATTTGAGAAGAGAAAAATAGATTCCATCTTCAGAACTTAAACAGAAAAGTACCGTGAGATCAGATGAAACTTATTTTCCAGTCAGCCAAATTGAAGAGGATAAGCGGCACAGCTCAGTTCTAGACTTTCTCTTTTAAAAAGTCTTAAAACTCTGTCGTGGAGATTTGCGTGACCTCCGATTGCAGATCTTGTTGGATCCTCCTCGAGCGAGAGCTGTGAGGGACCCAGTCCATGCCTAGTCATGCTGGCTTCTTTCCCGCTTCTGTCGGAGCGCAAACGGACACCGGCTCCCTGGTGGTGTTACGGCCTCTGGTCAGACTGTGCTGCTCTACTTGGGTCCTACAGGGAAGGCAGAAATCCCTGAAGCACCGCTTGAAGTTTTCATCCAAAAACGCGTAGAGGACGGGGTTCAGGCTGCTGTTGGTGTAGCCCAAGGCGATGCAGAGGTGCCAGCTGGCAATCACGTAGGGGTTCCTGGTGTCGATCTCCACCATGGTCTTCACGATGATGAAGATGTGGATGGGGGTCCAGCAGATGATGAAGGCCGCCACCACCACCAGGACCATGCGGGTGATACGGCGCATGTTGCGGTCTTTCTCCTTGGAGCCGGAGAGCAGGCGGACGCTCTTCAGGCGCAGGATCATCAGGCCGTAACATATGGTGATGACCATCACGGGAACCACGAAAGCAAAGATGAAGACGCAGATCTTCGTCACTGTGTCCCAGTACCAGTCGGGGTCCGGGAACTTCAGCATGCACATGGTTTTACCTGGAAAGAGGTGAAGAATATGAAAGGATTTGTTATACGTTTATGGTGTGTCGCTGTATTGAAAAATACTTGAAATTAGAGATTGCAACCAAGATTGCAAGTTTAAGGTTCCAGCATTGGCTTCACTTTTCAGGACTGGAGGTCGCCACCTGATTGTCGGTGAACAGATTAGTCCTGGACTATTTTTGCTGAGTCATGTATCTGTGATGGTATCTGCTATGCACACTGGTTTTCTCCTTCAAAGATATTAACCTCTTTACATTCCAGTTCGAGAGGAGCAGTGACGTGATCTGAAAGACGTTGATGAATTGCACTAGTCCAAACTCATCATTCAGCATGCCTTAAAACTTAAAACGCACAGACCCATGAAATCTGTTTTACTTTGGGTAAACAGTAAAAGTATTACCATTCAGGAACTATACTAGACTGCAAATTAAGGTCGACCATTATTGTCTGTTTTAACAGAGGGGTTTTGGATCTCTCAAAGTGGTCTGAATATTTAAAAGGCTTCAGTCACTGTTTGAATCCACAATGGATCCTTAAGGGTGATGGGTGGGACCGGATTCATAACCTCCATTATTCTCGCTTTTCCCTTGTGTATCGTGTAAGCTCTGATGAAGGTCTTAAGAACCAGAAGCCTAATAAATATTAATTATGCAGATCAAAGCACGTTGAAGGTCATTACTACTACTGTGTATTGTGTCTGTTCTCCAGCTCTTTGGCAAAGATTCAGTGGGGGGAGGGGCTCATCCGATTCTGGAGGAAAGTGAATACTTGTATTAGTGAATTAATAATGAAAGATAAAACAGTGGGAGAAAACACCATCTCACCATTATCCTTCACTTTGGTCACAGCCATGACCATAATGGGCACCCCGATCGCGGAGGACAGGACCCAGATGAGCACGTTGATCAGCTTGGCCTTGACCGGCGTCCGGAAGCCCAGCGCCCTGACCGGGTGGCACACGGCGATGTAGCGGTCCACGCTCATCATGGTCAGGGTGAAGATGCTCGTGAACATGTTGTAGTAGTCGATGGCGATAATGAGCTTGCACAGGACTTCCCCGAACGGCCACGTGTTCATGAGGTACTTGGCGCTCTGGAAGGGCAGCGTGCTGGTGGCCAAGGCATCGGCGAGAGCCAAGTTGAAAATGTAGATGTTTGTGGCCGTCTTCATCTTGGTGTATCTGGTTGTGATCACAAAGCAAAGGGGAAAGTGTTTGTGATAAGCAGCGGGGGTAATGAGAGCAGCTGGGTGTGGAACACTCCGTTATGGGAAGAGGGGATTTGAAAGCAATATTCAGTGCTGCTTGTTTGCATGGCTTAAATGAAGAGTTAACTCCCTCATGCTATCCTAAGCTATAAGATTTTTTTTTTTTTTAAACTAGCGCTTTGAGATAATGGTTACACTTTGCTTATCGACTTCTGATCAAGCAGCCTACTTGCACAAATAGCACCAGGGAGATAGTACTACTGCTATTGAAGTGTGGTTCATATATATTGCATGTGCTGGACCCTGCTTTCAGCATGGGACTGTCTATTTTGCTTCCAGTGTGTGAGATGAAAAATAACGGCAAATAACAAATTAACTCATTTTATTTGGTACAGTATTGGCTTATTGAGGTCAGAAATTCTCCTGTGGGGTGTGAGGTTTATTTCCACAAAGTCTTCTCTCACGACAAATCCATGCAAGATGTATTGATACTGTACTTTGTGTAAAGCTTAGCAGATTAAGTTTCAGGACACTCCAGAATTTTTAAATCATTGCATCCAAATACAATCTAGCTTGCATATCCCGGGTTGCCCAAAGGCACCGATGGCAAGCATCAGGGACAAGAAAAGGGCAAAGTTTCATTAAGATAACTATACTATAACTATACACATTACAATGCAGTATGAATTAATGGTACTGATGTTGAACATTCAATTGTTTTAATTAAGCAGTGGCTGAAAGTAGATTTCATAATTGAAAAAAGAGAGAAGAAATTAGAGAATTGTTCGGATACAATAGACTACATTTTTTGATAGTAATTCTAAATGGACATGTGTATTGATTTTCCGTCTGGTCATTTTTCACACAGCCTGTATAGACAATCACCTCGGGGTATTAGTGTAGGTGTTGGGAGGGAGCTCTGCATATTTGCAGCAAGATGAGCTAAACGCAGCACAAATATTGAGTTTGCACAATCAATTCTAATCATTAGGGATCTTACGAGAGGCTGTTGTCTCATTGGTGGAACTGATGTTATGTTATTCCTACCACAACTACAACAACTGGCTGTCTCTGCCACTTCTGGTGCAACCCAAAGGCCTTTGCAAATAGACACAGAAAATTACATAATACTCCTATTTTGCATGGAAATTCATACGAGCAGTGATGCAAATTTGTGACATTTGCAACACTTTTCAGGTTAAAATAGATTCGTGCAGAGGACCAACTCTAGGGATCCTATTGACCCAGATCATCGTCTGGCAGCTGCTGTGAAATCTTTTATCGAGTTTCCTTTTAGCAAAATCCTCTGAGTGAATTTGTGTTCCCTGTGGTAAATGGTCACTTCGTGTAAATGCCTAGAGCTTTTATTGTGAAAGGTAAGAACACAAGGAGTTTGCCAATGTTGTAAGGAGTATTTTGACGTCTTTGTTCGGATTACGAAGCCTCCGTGTTGAAAAGTATTGTGTATATTTTGAATATGTTTGTTCCGTGACAACGTCTATCTTTTGGGAGTTGGTCCATTGATGATATATTAGTTACTTAACTCTGTGGGCTGAAATTTCCTCTGATATAATAAATCTGTTTGAAGTGATGCAGGCTTCAGCTCAATCAGAAAATATAATTACATTGACTGCCGTCTGTTGTAGTCTCCTTTATTCATTGCCTCCCCCAACAACAGGCTCTAGATGACATCATCACAACTCTGTGTCTCCTCTTTACAGCTGATGGGCAATATTGTGCAGAATTTCAAATGAGCTTTATGTTATAGAAATAACATTTGTTTAGTTTGTTTTAATCCTGTCCTGTGTTTTTGTATTTTGTATGGATTGAGTGGTGGGTGACACGAATTGCTGTTTGGTTCTTGACTGAATTATTTTTTTAACATGAACCTCAAAGTCATTGATATCAGATCAAGCATTTTAGGCTGTATTGGAGGCATTTCTGATACTGGTATTGGGAAAATTAATGATGTTGCTGCCTCCACACATCCCCTTTAACTCTCCAGTGCTATGGGGGCTTTATGGCTTTCTCCCTGCTTGAAGGTCTGTCTATTACAGACCCGATGGTTAAAATGTCATCTGAAATGAGTTAAATCACTGTGATTATGTCATTCCTTGCCCCGTGGAATATAAATCCTGTCCGAATGGGGCTTGAATAATAATTATTGTTATTAGACCTGTACCTTTTTCTGCTTATGACAAGTTGAATTATCTATCCCTTCATAATGTAGGTCTGAGGCCCATCCATTAAATGTCAATTTGCAACGCACGGCCATGTGGCTTTAACTCAGCCTTATTTTTAGTCCAATTTTTTCGTTCTAGATAGAAGGAAACCGTGGAGTCAGCAGCAGATGGCCGGGTTTCAACATTCCCCTGTACTGTATGTTTGATCATCCTAATCCGATGCTTGTAATACAGCAAAGGAGTGCAGCAGTTACGTAAGGGCTGTCTGTGAAGCAAGCTTAATATCGTAGAGGGGTTGATTCAAATTGGCGTCATACTTAAATGGGAAAAAGGAAAATCAGTTGGAGTTTTGGATCACAGACGCCTTACGTCACAAATGAACAGTTAGGTGCTGTCTGTTGACTTTTGCATCTCAATCTGTTTGAAGCCGTAGAATAAGCACCTAAAGCCTGGCTTTTTGACAGGGGGAGAGGATTATGTGTGTGTGTGTGTGTGTGTGTGTGTGTGTGTGTGCGTGTATTTATCGTTGGTCGCTTTTGATAATTGAAGTGTGATTCCAAAGAAATCTCTTTCCCCGCTCCCTAATCCAAACTGACATTGTAGTCCTGCACGCCGTATCCTGCTCTCTAGCGCCCCAGAAAAAAAACACACCACTCACTCTGATGACCACGTGCACAGATGAACCGGTGTGGCATTTAAAGTAGGCAGACGTGGCTGTAGGGGGATGCTCTTTTCTGCTATTACCTGTAAGTGTGCCTCCTCTCAGCAGGTGACAAACGGACGACAACGCTTTAATTTCACACCAAGCAGTGACAAGTGATGATGTATAAAAAGCACAGAAACTGTGACGAGAAAACTTTCCCATATCCGTGGCGTGCCATTGCGATCGCATAGTGTGTCCTGAGGTTATGTTGTGGTTAATTGCTCTGCGTATAATTCAGATGGAGGGAGAAAGCTTTTACCTTCCTTTTTGTAGCATTGGAGAAGTAATTATGTGCCACAAAATCTTGTCACGCCCTCTTTCATGTAACAGCGAAACACGTTTGTCACACCGTGATGGTTTAATCATCTTTCCTTTTTTGTTTGTTTGTTCCCTTATGGCATTGTCTCGATGCTAAAGGGCTGTCATGACCAATCACTTCTTCCTCACACAGGTTTTTATTTGGTGCCACATCAGACTACAAAAAAATTCTTCTTAAAGCAGTATGCAACTGTATCAGTGACGGAGCCCTTCAACCTCCATTGATACGTATTGACCAACCTGACCTTTGGTGTCTGTAGGCTATGTGAACAATCACTGCCTGATCATCTTGACAGAGTGCCATTGATCACAGGTTTATCAGACATCGATCAAATGCCACCAGCTCAGCACTATGCACATTTCCAACTAACCAGTCAGGGTTTTATGAGCCATCTATCCTCCATCAAGGGAAATGCAGATCTGGACGGCTGACAGGTTATCAGGCGAGCCAATTATTGCCTGATAATCAATGGATAATGCAGTTAGTGAAATGAATAACAATGTAATGTGTAAAGACATGAACATTTGTAATTGTCCTAACATCTAGTTAGTGGACAATCTACTCTCCTGCTTAGCCTAGTGGTTTATCTTTCCCCTTTTTAACACAACAGTTCCTATTTTCTTCATGGTTATACTGTATGATGATGACAGCATGGTACTTCCTGGTTCCCAAGAAGACGAGAGATTTCAGACCAATGTTAGATCTGCTGTGGAAGGGTGTAACATTTACCATCATGTAGACTCTGAAGTCTGTGCCCATCTGCTAGCAAGCAACACCCCACCAGGAACCACCGCACCCTGGTGGCCTACATCAACAGAGTAGAACCAAAACCCGTGGTTGTGGGCCTGAGAGCATGTGATGTTTCTGAAGTCTCTCCACATTCTGGGATCAGGTAAGCAGAAGTGGTTCTGTTTGCCAACTGATGCAACAGCCAACTCCTGCTATGGCTGTCTCTGGCACAGCGGCAATCTACACTTGCACACATGCCAAGACAGCTGCTGCAGGCCTTTCTGCTGCTCCGTCTCATCCTGAGAGTTGGGAGCAGTTGTCGGACATTCTGGTAACCTCAGGTCGCTGCTTGGCACTGCAGAATGCTGAAATGACTCGGGTAATGGCGCCCCAGCTCTGGGGGTTACGTCTCAGGAGGCAGACTAAGAACACCACTTAAATGAATAAATTAAGATTTCATATATTTTATAAGGCAGAGAAAACTCGATATGTGTATGTGAGATTTTTCATGAGAGAATATCTTACAATGGGACACCTGCTGCAACGCCAAATCGTTCCTACCTTCCTTTTCCTCTCAACTACTCTAAAGTTGCATGACGGCATATTGCATGGTTGTAACGTTTTTGTGTTGACCAAATCCACATTACACACACAACGATACCAATGGTGCATGCAATAACTTTATAAAATTCTGATGTCTAATTATATTTGTTGACTTTTTGAAAGACCTTTACTGCCTTTTGTCGGTTTGGGAGCTCCATACAAATCCTTAATTAACCTTTGCATTGAAATGCCTTTTATCCATTATCTCTTCAGGAGTTGGAGTAACACTGCCCAGCGTGGCTACATCAATTCTTTCTTTGTTCAGGTTCTGCTCTGTTTCCAGGGCTGAAGGCCAATTCGCACACGCACACACACACACACACACACACACACACTGATATGCTACTGGGTGAGATGGTAGATGAGCAGTGAGTGGCCCAGGAATTAAATTAACTGATACTAACACACACACACACACACACACACACACACACACACGGTCATGCTCCTCCTCCTGGCAACAAGGTATTATATTTTTAGCCAACTTTCCTCTCCCAGTACCTTAAAAAAACAACAACAAAAGCCTGTGTTGACTCATATTGTAGCTTTATGATTTTGTCTTTTTCAAAATATTACCATGCCAGAACACCAATATAGCCAAGATCTTCTTTCTTGGTAGAAATGGAATGATGACCCTTGAGAATCAGCTCAGTTTCACTTTCACACCAACTAATCCAGCCGCACATCAACCTAGTTTCAAACGGAGGCCACTTCAGAGTCAATTGCATAGGCCAGGTCTTATCAAACGTGTGGCAGCAGGACTAGGGACCGATAGAGGAGAGGATGGCTGGAAGATAAGAGGATCCAAGTGTTTCCATCCTATCCTGCATGGATTATCTCCAGAGGTGTCAGCCTCTCCAACGGCAATCATACCAAGGGCTTTCAACGGCACAGCAGGCCGATGCCCAATTCACACGGACGTGAGCATCCATGCAAACTCTGCTCTAAATGAAGTTTGTGTCCATTTGAGTGGAAAGAAATATCTTGCATGTTTTGCTTTTATTGTATTTACTGGCTGCCTGTAGGAGCAGGCAAAACAAATCATATGGAGGGATGCTTTCAAATGGTCTTTTGCTTAGAGTTGCTGCTGAGACGATTGGTAAAACGACAGAGGATTAATCAACAAAACATATTGGCAACCCGCTAATTATCAAAGATTTGCTGGTTCCATCTCCTCATATGTGAACATTTGCTACTTTTCTCTGTTCAATATGATTCAGGATTGAATATATGTGGGTTATGTGGGACGTTTCCACTATTTCTGATGAAATAGTGATTCATTGCATACAGTTGGATAGGTACCTGCATCACTAGTAGGAATCTTTATGATTTGAAATTGTGGGTCGATGAGGTGTAAGAAAATAGTAAAAAATCAAAAATGATTTTTTTACATAAAGAACACAATATTGGATCATGAGATCAGACAATGCTGCCTTCATTCATCTTTTTTCTGATAATGTGTTGCAGCCCACCGTTTCTTTGTAATTACAAACCTATAGACGGGTGTAGCCTGTTGGTTAATGCATGTGTCACTTTCATCATCTGTTGTGCAAACCAATGGGGTTGCAATGCATGCTTCAGCATTGACAGGATTTGCTGTCATCAATGTTGTTTCTGGAAGTTTGGCAGTGAGTTCTGACAGTTTTCATATAATAGTTGCCAAATCAACCTGAAAGTTGAAGGGTTATGTTTGTGATTGTCTCTTTCTTTGCCTCAGCCATCATGTTTTACTGCTACCCTGAGGGTAATAACACAATACACCCAAGTAAGCATTTTTTCATATTTACTGTATTACTTGCATCATGAACATTTTTTTAAATATTACAAGAAGATGAATGGTTACTCCATGGAGTCCAGTGTTTACCCAGCTTTTCGTTTCTTTTTTCTCTTATTTTATTACAGCACTATATCTGTGTCTCCGTTTGGGTTTTCTCAAAGTTCACTCCCTTCAGAGTTTACAGATGTTTCACAGGAGATAATATATTCTGTCCGGGATCGTAAATATGCTCAGCTTCTCTCTGCCTTTGTCTCTTTGGGGGTCTTGCATCAGTGATGAATCTTCTCACTCACACAGACACGAACGCCAGACGAGCTGCCCACAATTTGATTCACTGCCTTTTCCCAGCTCTCATCCATCTTTTGTCACCCTCTTATCTCCCCGCCCACTCCTTTTTTTTTTTAACTTGTCTTGTGCCTTGTTTTACCCATTATACTGCAACTCCTGAATGGACAGATTTGTAAATATTTATGGGTTTTTCTTGGTTCAGTATCCAAAGATTGCCACTATTCAACTCCAGTATTGACTCGGATTCTCTTTAATTGTATACATTAAATGATTACAAACAACCACATAGATCATGTTGTATATTATTGTACACATTTTAGCCTTGTGGGTTAGAAAACCACCTCTGGCATTGACTTAATTCAATCTACCTGCTTGTTTAATTCGCCTGCTCTACTGCGGTAAGTCATGCTTCAGGTGTTATTGGGGGATGTACAGAGAATGTGTGAGACTATTGTAATTAACATGATAAGTGAGGACAGGCAGAGCTGTTGCAAAAACGGTTTAATTTCTGACAAGCATAGGGGTGGGTGTCTCCTCAGGAAATGAAAGGGGGCTTTTATCCAGTGACAAAGTGGTGTAGACTTTATTATAATGCATTTAGACCTGAATTGTGATCTCAGACAATTACAAATGGACACAATCTGTTTACTCTTTACAAAGTAATTTAGCCTTAGATTGCATTGTAACAATTAAAAAGCTTAAATAAATGATAGGGTTTATCACTCTTATTTATAAGGCAATAAGGAGGCAAACACAGAACACACACTTGAATTCAGGGACCAAATAGCTGATGGTCCACAGATTTGCGTGATCTTATGGAGACTGTTAGAGCAACCCTGTCTGCCTGAGGTGCAGACTGGAGAAACACTTGTTTGGGGCCCGTGTAAGCAAACACAAATGCGACCAGGAATGCAGCAGGCACAAAGCTCGCCCTTCTCAAAGGGCTAAGAGCTTGCTAATGGGGCAACAAATGCTGTCTACATTTCAAATTTAGAATAAGGACACCCTGTTTATCCTCAAAAGGTATATTTTGCATAATCAATTCTTCCAGGTTTCTGTACAAAACCATAGACTTCCTGCGAATAGACTCATTTTTCAAAAAAAAATCTCTTTTTTATGGCATAAAACCGTCAATTGAACTCATTATGCAAGACTGCCGTACTTTCGTTAAAAGCAAAAGCAAGCTGAAACATGATTTAGATTTAGAATTTGTATTAAAATGTTTTTAAATGTGTGGGGCCATCACTTAAACTCACCCTATATTTGATCACTTGTTATTATAAAATGTGGCTCCCGGGGCATTGTATGGTCTCATGGCGCACGGTTAATCTATGACGTGAATTTCACATACAATGGGCTCTGTTGCTTTCATTAAGTGCTTTAAAGCAGCTGAGAAACTCGACAGTAAAATCAGTGTTTAAAAACAAACAAAAAGCGTTTACCTGACCACCCCGTACATGACGAGGACGTTGCCCAGAAGTCCCACCACGCAGATGACGGAGTAGAGAGCCGTGATGGATATAGCGATGATTATACCCCCGGCGCTCCTCGCCGGACCCTGCGGCTCGGTGTAGTTCTGCAGCCTGTCGCCCAAGCAACCCTCCTTGTCCGGCGGGAAGGTGACATTGAAGGGGATGACGGAGTAAAGGTCTGACAGGGAGAGCTGAGCTCCCGGGACCGTGTAGGGCTCCATGCTGCGGCGCTGTCCACTCTCCCCGTGGTGCTGAAAACTTGCTTACACAATTATCTGAAGGAACTCAGTGGTCTAGAAGGGCAAAGGCAAGAAAGTGGTAAGAGAGTGGAAGAGTTTCCCTCCACAAACACAGTCTATGCGAAAGAATTGAGGCTGTTCCTCTTTTCCATCCAGATGGAAGAGAAGCAGGTTTTCAGTGCGTGTGTGAGCTCTTCTGCGTCCACACTTCGACTCCTCCACCTCACAGTCCGGACGCGCTCTTATACTCGCGCGTCGACGTCAAGGCTACGCATTATACAGTCATGGGTTGGGCGTCAAAGGAGAATGTGATGGGTGCGCCACACCTGAGAGTCCTGATTTGAACTGAGCACGAATACAACGAATCAACCTCTCGTTTTGGAATAAAAAAGGTCAACAATCATAAAAGTGATGCCTCACACTGAATGTGTTCTCAGTCATTTGTTCTACAGGTTTATGAAAAGAGATGTAATGAGCATGTATAAGGCAGCTGATAGCAGATGCAAGACTGTGCTCCTGAGTGAAATTGCTGTGTCTGCTGCAAGCTGTGAAAATAAACAACCCAGCTGCCAACAAATAGGTTCAAAATTAATAAACTTCCAATTGGTGTAATTAATTGATGTGCCAGAGGAAGAGAATGGACATATTCTGACTGTCGGGATGAAAGCCAAACTTTGCACAAAAAACGAATCTGAAAATGCAATATTGTCAGTTTAACAATGTCACAGCGGGTAAATAAGATGAAGATGATGATGAAGAACAATATAATGGATGAGAAAACAACTACAGCTTTCTATCATATTATGTGGTCTTCGTCAGCTGGTAGACTCTATCCAGTTATTATGCAATTATAGACTTTCAAATTCACATATTATGACCACATTAAAGATGAAACTAATTCCTTCTTAACATTGTGTTTTTGTTGGTCTCCACATTGTTTAACTTCTCACCTTGATGCAGGACTCTCTGACTTCACTGATGCGTTACAGGTGGAACGGAAAACATATCTGACCTCCTAGGTTAAATGTGCTCAAAACTCTCATCAAGAGAAGGCAGCAAATCACTGCTTTTCAGCCTGGTTTTAAATTACTCTTTAAGGACTATTGTAAATGTTGATTGCGATTATCAGCATTGTTTGGCCAATAGGGGGCAGTGAAAACAAGGTGCAAACACAACGTTTATATCACGTTCTTGAGTTGTTATGGAGAATTTGTTAGGAAACAGTTAGGCTACACATCACCCTGTCACATAGATTATCAGTCATGTGTCTTTCTAAGCATTTTTTTTTTTGCTCTGTTTTTGGTCCCCACCAACTGCTCGGGGAAATGTATGGCTCTTTAGCTGCTACATGCTCCCTTTAAACAGATAGCTGACCGTGTCAGTCTGCAATTCGTTGCTGAGCAACTAGTAACCAGGGTTTCTTTTACAACATCACATGTGCATTACATGCTGCTCTGCATTGACCATCTGCACAGTTGGAAGCAAACAGCAAAGGCAGGGTAATCTCGTGGGCGACTACAGGCAGATTGATAGTGGATGCTTTCAACTCGCTTATCAATACTTACCTGATGGCTCTGATGTGCCTCCTGGGAAATAAAATACTTAGCAAATATACTCCCTGTGCTGGATTTCACATGGGTCATTAGGCACTTCAGATCCATCGCTCACTTGAACCCATATCGTGTCTTCCCTCAGACCCTGTCTCTTTTGATCATCCATGCATCCCTCCTCTCCCTTGACCTCAACATCTCAACCTACACTGCCATTCTAGAGCGATATGTGTCTGAGTGTTCTGTAATGCGCATCACTTACTCCTCCTCCCCTGATTCCTTTCCTGTCATCGCAGCGTAATTGAACTAGCTGTTTCTGCAGCAAGCCTCTTTGGCTTTTTAATTAGCGTTTAGTTTTCCACTCTTTGTTGTACACTTTTCAGTGGCGTTATTCTCGGTGCAGGTCCAGAGTGTAGCCTCTTCCTAGGGAGATACCTCCTCAGTTCTTAATTACCTCCCAGCAGAACATTTCTTACAAACAGCAATTCATTGTGTTGTAGTGCATTTTGCCTTCTCCAGACACCAGTGTTTCCTTTTTTTGTTATGTTAGGGTCCAACATAACAAAGAAGAAAGGTCAATATTGTCTGGGATGGAAACCAGATTGTCCAGCTGTGAGACAATCTGCTCTCCACCCCCCAGACAAATTATGGAGGCGTACTGAGGTGCAGGTCGTATCAATCTCACTGTCATTAGCTCAAATTCCCAGACTGACTCGGAGGGAGTAAAAACACTATTCACCCACGTGCAACCGTCCTGAAACCGGAATTGGCTGTTCCCTAAAGCACTCAGCAGATCTACGATTGGATGCCTTCACATGCCAAAGTGGTCTGCATGAAGCTTTCTTTGTATGAAGGTGGTGCTATTCTAACACACACTCATGTTCTTGTTCTTCTTGCTGTACTTTCTGGCATTTGGTTTGCATGTTAATATCAGGTGTGAGGAGGGCCTCGGTGATATTAGTTTGTGAGGTAACAGGTTACACTATTCCTTGATGACTGACAAATCCAGTCAGATTTATATTTTGCAGGCCAGAAAACCATTTTACAGGATTAAAAGTTGTAAATGCTAAAAAGTTAGCCGAAGATAGATACTCATGGATCTAATGTGTGCCAGCGACAGAGAAATCCACAGTTGCAGCCTGGAATCTGAAACCCTATTTTGTCTGTAATTCAAGACTCTCAAGACTTAATAACAATAATAATATTAATCATAGTATTATGAATATTAGTAATATTAATAACATGTTGATATTATTATTAATATTAATAATAATATAAATTATAGATTAGGAGACTGTGTTGTATTGGGATATTTATGAATTTATACATTGCAGCATGGAGAATGGATGGAAGAAAAACTTGAATACACTTCAACACCGAATATTAAAATTCAGTGTACCAAGGTTTTGTTTTTTATTTGTCCCCGAAGAAAAGGCAGATCCAGTTTCCCAGAGCCCTGTGCCCTACAGCAACAAAACAGTTCAACACATGTAAGTCATGGCACCTCATGTCCCTTGTGGCAAACAGTCGTTCTTCACTTCCACATCCATGTCCTGTTGACCCTGAACACAATGAGTGAAGCAACTGAAAAATGGTCACAGTTTATACATTTTTCAGTATGTGCCAGCAATCCTGAGGGTCATACATCTCATTGTTACGTGCAAACTATAAACAATGTTGGAAAAAATAACGAATCCCCATCGTTCAAATTTTTTTTTAGTAACTGTATGACACCCTTCCTCTTGCTACAATAAAAGTGGTTACCCTATATTCTCCATGCAGCCTTATGAGGAAGTCAGTCAACCATAACATCTCACACATAACTTTGAGATTCAGGATGACTCACACAAATAGTTTTGGGAGCTAGCATTAGCAAATAATAACATGTTTTTGGGATTAAGATGAACTAAATATTTAATATTATAGGGAATGCAACTGAGAACGGGAAGAAAGACAAGAGGTGGTGGGAGAAGAAAGGAAGGAGTTCCAGATAGAAGTTAACATTAGCCCTGTAAGTGCCCTGATGCTGTCATCATTTTGGAAATCAGGTGTGATTTCAGCCTCCAGATGATCTTGGAAAAGAAAACTCATTTGTTGTATCGACAAACTTCTTCAAATTACTAATTAGTGTTTTACCAATTTTGTGCCTCAGGATTTCTATTCATTTTTTAAATGCTTTAACATAGGAGATGCCAGCTGAATCTGGACATGATTTGGATGGCATTTACATGACATCCAACCTTTTGTTTCATCATAGTACAACTGCTGTTCCAATTATTTAGCTACTTTCTTTCCGGGGATTAAAGTTGATAAAGTATGCCTGTGAATGTTTCATATTAGATATTAGGTTACAGTTAATTACAATTACTCCTTGTAAATCATAAATTGCATTTACGGTCTATTGACTTCTTGCTTCTTTTCAGAATATTTAGTTCATAAAACGCCTGGCAAGCCTCTTGATTCCGCAGCTTTTACTTCAGGGTTCAGGATATCTATTGATGTTTTAATCAATATAATTATAATATAATAATGTTTTATTTAACATGAACACATTAAAAAATCAGGCATGCTTTTTAGTGATAAGAAGCTTTTATTTCTGGGTCTGTATGTTGTTTGCTGTCTTGTCATGCTGCCAGGTAGTGAGCACTTCATTTTAGAATTCCTGGTCGTTTTTCAGTTTTGCTGCAGTAAGGGCTGAGGTGTTGTTCTCTTCCTGCTGATGTGTGTTTACTGTATATATCATGTTGATTTAGAGTGCCGTTAACATGGAGCAGGCAGCCTCAGCAGCCACAGGATGGGAGACTTTGAACACAGGCAAATTACTTTATGGAGAGACTGTTACCTGTTAACCTTTTGAAATTATATATTGTATATGATGTGTATGTTCTTTTGTGCATCAATATATAATCTCTAGGTGGATTTGTCTTATTTGTATATCTAAGATACAGTATATCTACAATGTAAACCATGGACTTTAATCCTATTCCTCGTGTTGGACCCGAGCCCATGTTGAGACGGGTAACGGGGAGTGCTTCGTCTCTCCTCCAAGGCCTTCAACTAAAAATAAGGAGCTTTCTGGACAGAGCAGATGGAGGGATTAGGAGGGCAATGTCTAGACATTTTAGCTGCAGCCTCGTTTCCCTTCATACTTTTATCATAACGTATACGGCCAATGCTCACATTTTTCAGCAGGACTTCCCAGTTGAGCACTTTGACAAAAGTAATCATGCAGTCTAAGACATTACTGCTCAGCATCTGGCTTTTCAGAATGAATGCTAGATATTTTTAAGTATGAGGTGACGTCACAAATAGCATTCTGCTGCAGGATTCAAGAAGTCAAAATCTATTTTTATTGTTGTTGCTTGGCTTCTATCTGGGCTCAGAACACGCCAAATTTCACTCACTTGATTGCACTGTGTTGTTTCTGTGTCACTCATTACGTGTCTTGGCTAATCAGAGAGTTGATGGCCATTAGACTAACACTGAGGCTGTTATGAGTGGCAGAGGAAATCATAACCATCTGTTTCCAAGATCAATTAACGGTGTTTACTGGTGGGATGCGGCTGACACAATGGCGACCCTGCTATTCCAGTTCTAATGTTGCTCTGGTTTTGTCCTCTTGGTTATCGGGACAGCCACGCTTTTGGCATTGCCACTTAATTGATGATTGTGGCGCCAGGCCCACATCTGCTCTCAGAATTGTTTGGCATCTGAAATGATGCTGGAAAACCAAAGGGCATTAAATGAGGCGTTATTTTTTCGAGTGTGCTCCACCGTGACCGTAAGCTTTAAATAACGGTCACAGAAGTGGTGAAGTTGGCTGCCATTGCTCGTCACGCAGGGAAAGGGCACTCATTATGACCTCAGATCTTGGATCAGTAATATAGTAATACGGGTGGCTGTTAGTGTGAGCTGCTAGCCAAAGCAGCAGGGCTTTCTATTATGCAGATTTGCCAAAAATCAAAAAACCTAAATGTGTAGATAGATTTGTGGTATATAGCAGGGTTACATTTTTTCCAGTCGTCATCAGATTTGTTGTGCAGGGCAGGATAAAGATTGACATGGTATTTATGATCGAGAATAAACATCTCACAAGTAGACAGCAAACGTTTTGCTATCGTTATGTTCACCATATCATCTTAAAGGCTGAAAGGGTTCAAAGCCTGTTTTTTATTTAGTTGTTCCAGGTTTGAAGAAAAATCATGCAGAATAGCTGTGCAATTGTATTGTTCCACAGTTATATAAATAAATATATATTCACCTAGAGTGTTCGTGAGACGATGGAGCAGGATAGGATTTCAATAAACCGTCTCCTCTCATGCAGCCACTCCACTGCTGAAGCTTGAAAGAGTAAGGTGGGAGGGCGTGTGGAGGACAAAATGGAATATCATTTTTTTTAACTCAACTATTCTGCCCTACAAAGCCTGCAGTAACTACAATGTTTTTGTCGTCTTGCAGCTTTAATATTTTGTTTTCAGTGAATAAAAGTAAATTTGTTATTATTTTTGTATAAGTGTATTTAAAGTGATAACAACTCTATTCAAAGATTTGTGTATTTTAGACTTGATATTATAAAGTTGTTATATTTTAGTCTTAATATAATTTTATCTCACTTTTTTACTTAATCACTATCTAGATAATAGTTTCCCAATAAAATAGACTTACCATTTCTATCATTCGTGTCTTCACTATTCAACACAATGAATACAAGGCTCACTTTATCACAGTGTGACCCAAAGCAGACCGCGTAAGTGAACTTCCTGCGGTCTGCTTTGGTTTTGAGTGGGATTTTGTAGTTACTGCTTTTTTTACATCATTATTTCTCTGAAATAAATACAAATTTAAATCTAAAACTTTGTCACAAGATAAAACATTTTTAGTCATAACTCAATTTCAACTAAAAAGGAAGTTACAGCAGTTAGGCGTTATATGTCCTGGCCCTGTTTCTGCTTTCGTCTTACCAACCTTTTGAATGCACAACAGCCTGTTTGATGATGTGGCCGATCTGAAGGCGCTGCACAGCTTTGAATCTACAGCTGCAGTTATACTGCACAGACACACCTTCACTCTTATCATCACATTCCAATCAACGATTTTTAGCTCTTTTCACGTCCAGCATGGAAACCTTGAAAGAGAATTTCTAGAGACAAAACAACATCAACACTTTCAACACTTCAAAGCTCTATTCATCTTTGTTTCAAAGAGAGGGCTTTTTGGTTCAAAATAGCTACATGGTTGACTGGGAAGATGAACCAAAATGTGTTCCATGCCGCCTCGGCTTACAATAATCAGTCAGCACTGAAGTATTTGTACTCCTGGAAACGATGTAATTGTGGGTGACAGGAGGACTCCGAGGTATGTTTGCTGTTCCAGATAAAGGAGTAGAACAAAAGCTTACATTTCTGTTGTTGGTACACCTGAAAGCAACATGAAGCTTTGATTGACGTGTTGGTGGAAGACATGGAGGGAAATACAAAAGCCCAGAGCGAGAAGGCTGTGTGTGGGTGGGATTGATTTGGCCAGATAAGCATCCATGATAAGCAGATTGCTCTCTAATCACTAATAGAGCCAATTATGTAGATGTCTTGGTTGGTTTGGTCTATGAGATGGAACATTATTAACCCAAATAGATTTTCTTAAAAAGACCTTTTCTAAGTGGCCTTTTTAAATGTTTGGTTCTGCATTCGCCTTCTTTTAGATAATTCATTCAGGGAGTGAGAAAGGAAAGAAAAGAGGGAGAGTCGCTTGAGAAAAAGTAGTCCACTGTGGATCAATAGTCCTCTACTATGTGTTGTTTGCCCTCTAAAGGAAATCCGATTGCAAACAAAGATGTGCACTGGAAACCAGGTGTTCCCCTCCCCCCGCTGTAAATAAGATTAAAGCTTACCTTATTTTCAATGAGGGGTAAACGCCAAGCAGCTGCTTGTGGATACCTGTGCTGTCGCTTTTGATTTATAGTTCGCTGTCAGATTTCTTCCACCGGTCGCACCACCATAACACTAGAGTGATGTATTTTGCTGTAAGATGCTTTTTATGAGAGTAACCAACAATGTGTGATATACAGTGATGGTGCACTGTGCACAAGGAACTGAAATGAATTAACTACGAGACAATTGCTGTGCAGTCACCGTGATTATAAATGAATTCAGTATGATGGGGACATGTCTCGTGTTCACTCGCAATATTGTAAATCTTTAACTTGTAAGGGTCACACAAGCAGCCAATCAGAGTTCTTGCTGTCTCCACATGGTATCACCGTAGCGCTGACTGTGCATGAACTGAATTTACTAGGACCTATAGGTATAAGTCGCAGTACCATGCATGTCATAATGGTCATTTTGTTCTCTTTTCACAAAAACATTTTATAGTTTTTCCCTATAGAACACTCTCCGTGTTCCCCTCGTTTTTTTAATTCATGTGCTGTGCTTCCTGGATGTGTTTAAATGGGAGTGAAGTGAGAGCCGTCTACGCCTTGGCAATGTGTCCAGCCCTCAGGCCACTGACTTGGCATGTCTGGATGCAGTCTGTCTCAGCCCCCCACCTCGGGGACAGCAGAAGACATGGAGGCCTTCTGGAACAGACTCCGGGCGCTGCAGGTGGG
This sequence comes from Eutrigla gurnardus, assembly GCF_963514095.1. Classification (NCBI taxonomy): domain Eukaryota; kingdom Metazoa; phylum Chordata; class Actinopteri; order Perciformes; family Triglidae; genus Eutrigla; species Eutrigla gurnardus. Next base: position 6,200,044 of record NC_139928.1, on the reverse strand, counting down.
ATAACCAGGGCAAACCTAGCCTGTCTGGACTGCATCTGTCTCCACCATTGTTTGGCTCTTGGCTGCCCGATCCACAACCTCTCTGATGGAGGGGGGGTTGGGGGGTTAATAAAACAAAATACAATTGTAATACTACGATTAAAGTAATGAATCTGCAACATGTCTTGTCTTGTCTTGTCTTGTCAGACTTAATTTTATAATTAAACTGTCTGGATGTGGTGAAAGGCCATGCCCCTAACAATATGAACCAACTACATAATTTAAGTTGATCACACTCCAATAAAAGCACTTTCCATCATTGTCTTGCTTAATCGAACTTGAAAGTCAGATTACACCTCATCTCATTAACTTTTGTTATTTTAGTAATACTCCTCATTTATTAGCCCTGAAGTCCCCCTTTGATAAATCCTCTTCACTCAATTGAAATGAGGTGCCAATGGTGGTGTATTGGTGTATTCTCACTTGCACAACCTGTCATTCATCTTAGATGGGATGTCCTTTCAAGTTCCTTAAAAGGACCAGATGAGTTTCTTAAGCAAAAGGAGGAAGGCGAGACAAAGAGTTAGGAGAATTATTCTCTTCAGTAGAGATAACGAAGGTTGTATATGTAGACTGGCCAACGATTACATAAAGTGATATTAAGGGGGGGAAATGGCTCAGGTTTCATCAAATAGATTAAGGACTAAAATTACCAGCAAGGATAATAAACATAAACTAAGTTCATAAGACTCTCAGCAATTAGGTGCACAAGTTTTATAGTTACAATTTGTTCTATTATTATATGTTTTCTGAATGAACCCATGCAATATATAGTCAAATTATTGTGAGCTCAGAGTAGACGAGAATGGAGACCTTGGATGTTGCTGCAGTGTTTATCGATGTTTATCTGTGCATGCTGCACATGTGCATATTGATTTTAACATTTTTATTTTACATTGATCAATACATTCTATCCCTGGTTGTCATTGTAAGTCTATTTTTTTTCATTTTGCTTTACTGTAAAGCCATTTATGCTGCTTGTCTTGTATGCCAATTGCTCAAGAGATATTTATATTTAAATTATTAATTTATTTTATTTGGCCAGGGCTGCACGGCGGTGTAGTGGGTAGCACTGTCGCCTCACTGCGAGAGGGTCCCGGGTTCGATTCCCGGGTCAGGTTCGGGTTCCTTCTGTGTGGAGTTTGCATGTTCTCCCCGTGTAAGCGTGGGTTCTCTCCTGGTTCTCCGGCTTCCTCCCACAGTCCAAAGACATGCAGGATGGGGATAGGTTCATTGATGACTCTAAATTGCCCGTAGGTGTGAATGTGAGTGTGAATGGTTGTTTGTCTCTTGTTTGTCACCCAATGACAGCTGGGATCGGCTGGGATTGGCTGAAGACGTCTGCTTCTGTACCGCTCCTCCAAAGCTGAACTGACTTATCCAAATGAATACGTTTTTTTCATGCGGCCCCAATAAAGTCTGACTGAACGTAGCCTGAACATGCTGATGTTAAATATCACAGATGTACCAAAGAACAGCCTCGAGACCCAATCATGAGACTTCAACACGTGTTAATAGACTAACATCCAGTTTCTTTACACTTATCAGAGTTTTCACACATTTGATGGGCCTTCACTGTTGGTTTCCGTTCAAATAGCCCAATGGCAGCAGTGTAGCTACACCCCTGCTCTCAGCAATTACTGTGGTGGGAAAAAAGCCTGAAAAGAATGAAGCAGAAGTATGTACTGTAAATGAGAAACACGTTGTCAAAAAAGTTATTTCCTTTGAGGCAATATTACAGAAACAGACACGAGAAGAGTTTGACTCAAGTTGTAATTCTTGTAACGTCATCCAGGATTCAAGCTTCCCTTGCTTTGACTCTTTATGTTAATAATAAAATGTCATTACGGCCTGTCTTCCGGAAGTATTCATGGCATTCCTATTTCTTTTTTCCATTAGTCCTCACACCAATCATATTGAGGTTGCCTTAAAAATGACATAGCGGTTGAATATTGAGTACGAGGCAATAGAGGCTGCAGATACTGCTTTCTGTGCACATTTTAAATTCATATATCACCTTATAGTTTCCCCTCAGGAGAAACTTAATATTTAACATCAAGTAATTGCACTGAGTTTGATTGGCCTCGGTCCAATCACTTGCTCCATCTTAGTTTTTTACTTTTTTTGTGTGAGCTGCATGGTGAGTTCTCAATGTTCCACTTGTCCTTGAAAGGTTTCGGGGAGTCTTGGTCTGTGAGACCTCCCTGTAATGCGAGCACACCTCTGTGTTTGATTGTACAGCCCTCTGGGTCCGATGAGAGCGTCTCATACACTCTCAGCTAATGAGACAACCCCGACGCTCACAGCATCAACTACAGAATCTGCGGCACAAATTGGTTATTAGTTTGCTTTCCTTTCACGGCATCTCTTGCCGGTGACAGCAGGCTTGAATCTTTAATACTGCGCTCTTCGTCTTGGATATTGCTGTGAAAGAAAGTACCTCTTTCTGGACATGCAATTCGAATGATCGTCGACTTGTAGAGGGCAAGTTTACACGATAACCTAAGTCAAGTCATCTTACCATTAAAATAGTTCCCTGGCTGTCATTGTGAATGAGGATAGCTCGTAAGTGTGTGTGTGTGTGTGTGTAATTTTTCAGTTCATAAACTTAATTCCTATGCAGGTAGAAGTGTGCCATCGATTATAACAAGCAGTCGCAGTACTAACTGAATAAGTCAAATTTGGGGGAATGCCCAGGTCGGTTTGATTCCTTCTGTGTGGAGTTTGCATGTTCTCCCCGTGTTAGCGTGGGTTCTCTCCGGGTTCTCCGGCTTCCTCCCACAGTCCAAACACATGCAGGATGTGATAGGTTAATTGATGACTCTAAATTGCCCGTAGGTGTGAATGTGAATGGTTGTCTGTCTCTACATGTCGTCTCGTGATGGACGTGATTGTGTCGCGTCTGAATGCACAAGCGCGCAGGGTTTGTCTCCTCTGTGACTTAATGCTGTAGCCATATCTCAGCCTTTTTATACACTACTTAGTGTCTGGGAACAAGAAAGCCCCTGTGCTCACAGCAGTGGTCGTACTGTGAGCTTAATGGGCTGTAAAATGATTTCCACAGTCAACTGGTTGAATCGGACCCCTGCTGGAATGGTGGATACACTTTAAGTGCATTTGACAAAGACCAGCATGTTCCAAAGACTTTGTCCCCTCTCAGTGTGTCCAACATGAAGTGAGATGCTACTATACTACACTGTATTTTTCATTAGATTTATGTTAAGCTACCGGGTTTGGTACATTTAACAAGCAATGATGAGCATGAGAAAGTCCTCTTACAGAACAAAAGCTTACTCCCAAGCGACTTCACGGCCATGATGGAAAGTGTAAGCTCGGCTGTACGTGTCAGTGAATTGAACTTTGAAAAGAAATATGTTACAATATGAACCCTTCATCAATTGTGTGAAGAAATAGCAAAGACAGGTGGTGGTCTAAAATAGCCAATAAAGAGGGATCCCATTCTCATTCCCAGGTCAAACATGGCCACTTCCCAGGTCAAAGTTCACAAAATTGAGAAAAGTTCAACTTTTCAGGTACCGACGGATTGGTCGGCCAATCGAATTGCGTCATGTAAATATATATGAATAAATTACTGCTTTAGTACGACTGGGGAAAGCACACCGGAAAAAAAAGGTGATGTAAACAAAACATTGTTAATCATTGCGGTTGGGAACAGGCCAATTCTTTACAATCAGTTCCTGTGGGACTAAAGGGACTAAATTATTAAAAGATGTAGCAGCTCTCTTCTGGCTAGAAAGGGATCCATTTTGCACTTTAATAATAAAGAAGCCGGAAGTAGCCTGAATTAGCCAGCTAGTGGGAAGTGACTTCAATGGCTGCTGGCTGCGTCAAAGGCATCTCCCCCATGAACCAGACATGCCTTTCCTTGTCCGGCATTGGTCCGTCAACGGAAAGGTGCAGTCTGAATGCGCCCTGAGAGGAGGACCGTCGGACGGAGTACCAGGGCCGTGACAGAAAAATCGACGGCCACCGGAGCCTCCATGTCCCCCTTTCCCATAAAAGACTGGATTGTTTTACAGACTGGATTGCAGGACAGTTTTTAGTGCTACATTTGTATCCCTTTTAATGATTTAACATTTTAATTGCTGTTTTAGATCATTTTAATAAATTATTTAAACTGCAAATGCTGGTCTTTCTTAACAGTTTGCTGGTATTATTAAAAAAAGAACCTCACACCATTGTGGCATTTATTCACTCACAGCCGTGAAACAATTAGAAAATAATGTTCCCACTAACATGGGTTTATCTCTTTTTATTCAGCCCCTAACTCCAGGGAACTTGTTGTTTTCCATATTAAATACAACTTGTTTTCTTTGTCACATAAAACGAGAGTTACGTATGTAACTATGGTTCTATGAATTCTGGATGACCGCCAGAGGCAGTGCTTAATACTGGATGTTATCCATCGCGCATGCGCAGGTCGAGTATTTAATATCAACAAAGTCACACGTGACCGGGGATGACATCGGGCCGCCCGTCTATATAAGCCCACGTCACTCTCCAAGATGTCCCTTCAGAATCTTCTCGCAAGATTCCGAGTGACAGAGAACTCTGGCGGTCATCCAGAATTCATAGAACCGTAGTTACATACGTAACTCTCGTTCTATTTCATTCTTACTGACTGCCAGAGGCAGTGCTTAACACTGGATGACTATTACCAACGTAGTCATGAGGAATCCTGTCCCCACCTATTAGGAGGGGCCTGAGGGTTCCCGAAAAACAGCTGCAGCCACTGCGTGGTGAGCAGCTACATTGACCCTGTAAAATCGGACAAAGGTGCACGCTGAAGCCCAGGTGGCCGCTGCACAAATTTCACTTAGAGGCACTCCTCGTAGTGCTGCCCAGGAGGTGGAGACACTCCTGGTGGATTGTCCTCTGATGTTAAGAGGCAAAGGCAGTCCTCTTGACTTGTATTCCTCTTCAATTACCTCCACCACCCACTTGGAAAGCCGCTGTCTGGACAGCGCTTGCCCCTTCCTCGGGCCCCCGTAGCAGACAAACAGGCCATCAGACTGGCGAAAACCAGCAGTTTCCTGTATGTAACATCTCAAGGCTCTCACCGGGCAGGGTAGTTCTGCTGAACTAGCTTCCTCATCCGGTGGGTGTGAGGGGCCATAAGCTGCTAGCTCTATTACCTGATTATAGTGGGCCGAAGGCAGCCTCCTTGGAAAAAAAGACGGGTTAGGCCACAGTGCCACCCCTGTGCCATCTGAGTTCCAGCGTATACACTGTTCACTCACTGACAACGCATGAAGCTCACTCACGCGCTTGGCTGACGCGAACGCTAGAAGAAAGGCAACCTTTGCCGACAGCCATTTCAGTGGCGCCTGATCCAGGGGCTCAAACGGGGGGAGACGGAGGGCTCCAAGTACCAGAGGTAGGTCCCAGCAGGGAACCTTGACAGGCCGTGGGGGATTCCTCCGCTGGGCTCCTTTAAGAAATCGGGTCACCAAAGAATGAGACCCCACCGTCTGGCTATCCACCTTAATGTGCCTGGATGAAATGGCAGCCACATAGACCCTTAAAGTGGAAGCAGATAGCTTCTTTTCCAGTAAGGACTGCAAAAACCGCAGTATCATTGGCACTGAGGAACACTCCGGTACCTCTCCCTGAGCCTCACACCACTCTGCAAATATCTTCCACCTGTTAGCATAAAGTGCCCTGGTGGAGGGAGCTCTTGAGTCTATGATGGTTTGAGCTACCTTCTGGTCACATTCCCTTATAAGTGGATCAGGCCCCTCAAGGGCCAAACCCATAGCTGCAGGCACTCTGGTCTGGGGTGCCAGATGTGGCCCCCCAGCTGTGAGAGCAGGTCCCGCCTCTCCGGCAGGCACCATGGATCTCCATCCAGCAGCCTGTACATTACTGGAAACCAAGGTCTCCCTGGCCAGTTTGGGGCAACCAGCAGGAGTCTGTGGTTCCCCTTCTGAACTCTGTGGCGGGAAGGCATAAAGGAGCTGACGTGGCCATGGATGTGCCAAGGCATCCTGTCCCATCGGACTCGTCTCTGACAGGGAGAACCAGAGAGGGCAATGTGTTGTGGACTCTGAAGCAAACAGGTCCACCTCTGCTGTGCCATATTTTCTCCATATTGCCTCTACCACCTCTGGGTGGAGTCGCCACTCCCCCGACGGAGGTTTCTGGCGTGAAAGAAAATCTGCCACCGTGTTCTGTGGCCCTGGAAGGTACATAGCCCTGAGGCTGGAAAAGTACGGGAGAGCCCATACAAGGAGTTGCTGTGCAACCTGTAATGACTGAGCCGACCTTGTGCCCCCTTGGTGGTTCACATTGTAGACAGCTGACTTGTCGCATCGTACCAGAACCTGTCTGCCCCTCAAATATGGCAGGAATTCGCGGAGCGCTAAGTAAATAGCACGAAGCTCGAGCGCATTTATGTGCTGCGTCCTGTGCTGTGCACTCCAGAGCCCTCTCACCGCCCTGTGCTGCCACACTGCCCCCCAGCCAGAGGGTGAAGCATCAGTCACCACCACGTCGCGGCGTGAGGGGATCGAACCCAGTGTGACACCTTTGGCAAGATATGCCCTGTGTCTCCAGGCTTGTAATGCCAGGAGGCATTGACTGGACACCCTGACTTTCCTGGATCCGTGCAACCTTGGATCTAAGTGGAGGCCATTGATCCAAACTTGGAACGGCCGCAAGTGGAGGAGGCCCAGTGGCACTATTGACGATACTGACGTCAACATTCCCAACAGCCTGAGGAAAAGGCTGTACCTTACCATCCTGTCCTCCCGAAAATGCAGGAGGATCTGGAGTATGGCCTCTACCCGCCGTGGAGACGGGAATGCAAGCATCTGGACAGAGTCCAGGGTTATGCCAAGGAACAGTACCTGTTGGCTGGGTATTAGACAACTCTTGCCATAATTGACTGTAAGACCCAACCTTTCCACATGGCCTAGGAAGGCTGTGGTGTCCTGCTCTGCCCGTTCCCGGGTTGGAGCACAAATAAGCCAATCGTCCAGATAAGGGAGAATTTGCATTCCAGTGGCTTGCATTGGTGCGAGCGCTCCCCGCATGCACCTTGTGAAGATCCACGGGGCTAGTGACAACCCAAATGGGAGGACCCTGTACTGTTAGGCCCGCCCTTCGAATGCGAAGCGCAGGTATGGCCTGTGATGTGATGCTATCGGGACGTGAAAATATGCATCCTTTAAATCGATTGATGTGAACCAGCTTTGCCGTGCGACGGCCTGGAGCACTTCTGCTGTCTTTAGCATGCGAAAGGGCATTACTTTCAGAAAACTGTTCAGCCCTCGTAAGTCCAGTATAGGGCGAAACCCACCCTCTTTTTTTGGAATTAAAAAATACACTGAGTAAAACCCACCTTGCTGTGTCTGAGGATCTATGATCTCGATGGCCTTCTTCTCCAGGAGGGTGGATACCTCCTGGCTGAGGGCCTGTTGCCTTGTGGGATCACTGACTGTAGTCAGTCTGATCCCCCTGAAAACTGGGGGCCGGCGTCGGAATTGGAGATTGTACCCCTGGGAAAGCAGGGCCACCACCCAAGGGTCTGTAGTGCAACTTCCCCAGCAAATGAGGTGCTGCTGGGTGAAGTGCCCGACGCCCGACCCGAGCCGTCAGTCCCTGCCCCCCCGTCCTCTTGGGGCCCTGGGGGGGGGGAAACCCCGACCCCCGACCCCTCTGTGCCTGGGGTGCTGGCCTTGTGGGAGCCCGACGGGGTTGATAGGGTTGCTCAGGAGCTGGTGAGGTCCTGGGATAACCACTAGGACGCGCTGGCGGCAGAGGACGAGTGGTGCCATAACCCTGTGGAGGCTGCTGTCTCGGTAGGGATGTAGCTCCCCGAAGGCTAGCAAACTGCTGCCGTGTCTGGTTAGCCCGGATGCCACGATTTAAGGCCTGTTGTGCTGCTGGGCCAAACAGCTCCCCCGGAACTACAGGGAGAGTGCGGAGGGTTCTCCGGCATGGCTCTGATAACGGGGACTGGGCCAGCCAAACCTGGCGGCGAGCCAGCGTAAGCGACGACATCAGCCTACCAAGCTCTCTGGTCATAAAGGCAAACGCCTGCAAAGACGTGTCACTTAGACTCTGCACTGAAGCATCTGCACTGGATGATTGCAACGACGGAGACAGGGCCAGTATCAAATGGGACAAGGAGTTCCCGATACGGCCCATACGTGCCGCTGTGTCATAGCACTTCGTTAATAGGTCATCAGTGATGCGACACTGTGGCCTGGGACAGCGAGCATTCGGCCTCAACACCTCCTCTGGTGCCACAATGAGGGAGGCAATTGTCGGCTCTACGGCTGGCATTCGGTCAAGTCCATGCTTGCCGGCATTCTGCATTGAAGCCAAGGCCCTGCTGTCACTGGTGTGATGAGATAGAGATCTGGGGTCTGGCCAGCATCTGTGAAGCTCCTCAATATATGGCTGGGAGGGAGGCACCGAAAAAGTATCTTGTGGCGGGACACGCCTAAAGAATGCACTAGATGGAGCGATTGCTGCTGGAGCCTCATCCAACCCTAAGCGTGCCAGTGCCATTCGGACCACTGGCTTAACCGTGGCCGGGGAAGCTTCTGAGCCTGCCCTAGACCCACTTCCTACATGCCGGGAGCTGTCTTCAGAAGCCTGGGTAGAAGCCTCTACCTCGCCCTGTCCCGGCCTGTCTTCACAGAACTGGCTACAGGAAGCCATCGTAGACAGGGCATCTCCGTCCCATTCTGGTGTGGTTGGAGCCTCAGCCTGAGGGATTGACCCCTGGGTTGACGCCAACCTGACTGGCTGAAGGTTAAAGAGTAAACTCTTAATCTCAGCAAACTCTGACACTAGCTTGTCCACTTTGGCAGCATAACCGTCAGCCTTCCTAGCCTTCTTCCTGGGCGGGGCAGCCCTGGGTGGGGAGCGTACTCGTACCACTGGTTCTCTTCCAGGCAGGGGAAGCTCACCTTCAACCTGAGGTCCTTCCACCTCGGCTAGTCTTGCCACCTTCAGCCCATGTGGCATGAAACTGCAATTCATACACTGATCGTTGGACAGCCCCTCCCTCAGGTGGACCACACCGAGGCATGCGGGGCTTTCATCATGTCCATCTAGGGCTAGCAGTGGAGCCATGCAAGTGCGGCAACCATGTGAGCCTAACATGTTGGGGGAATTAAGCTATCCAAAAATAGTCTCTTCCCAGAGTGAAGTAGTTACTACTGAGCGAAAGCACCCATGAGTAATAATTCAACGAAAGGGCAGCAACCTGCTCAACGTAAGAAACTCAAACTAAAAAAGTTTTTTTTTTTTTTCAAAATTAATTTATCATTTATTTTTCTTATTTACCCACTAGCCTTAACCGAATGGGGAGCTTCTGCTCTTTAATTCCAACCAAAGGAGTACACGCTTTAACGAGCGAAAACACTCGCCAGGGAGCCGTTAATTAACTGAAACTAAAGTTGCCACAAAAAGCCGCAAACGCCGGTAATGGCTATCTCCGAAAACAGGATCCCCTTATCTTATTTAGCTTTGAGGCTAACACAGAGAGAATACTTACCTTAGCCGCTCTTCTGCCGCTACAGCTGGCGAAGACGCTGTGTTAGCCTAGCGTTAGCCGAGCTCACCGGCGAAAACACCGGTATGCGGCGTTCATAACATTAGCCATGCGTGACTAATCGCAGCCCTTCAAGGACGAATCCGTGGCTCCAACCATGCGGTTGCAGGGCTACCAGCAAAGAGTCACCGGCTAATATTGCTTTTATTCAAGCTTATTTCATACTCTTAAACCTGTATTCGCTAATGCAAGAAGATACAAGGGACATCTTGGAGAGTGACGTGGGCTTATATAGACACGCGGCCTGACGTCATCCCCGGTCACGTGTGACTTTGTTGATATTAAATACTCGAACCTGCGCATGCGCGATGGATAACATCCAGGGCCCTAGTTTCGTAGACCAGGCACAGTCAGCTTTCAGCGCACCTGCGCCGCGCCGACGGGGTGTGTCCGCCTGGACTTTGCGAGTTTCGTGCACCGCGCAGGCTCGCGCAGGCACACCTCCCGTCTCGCCCACCGGCGCAAGTGGGAAAGAGGGAGGAGAAGAAGGCGTGAGTGGGAGACGAGGAGGAGACGAGGCGTGGACTGGGATTAATACAGCCGATTCAGATCTTCACCAATCAAATGAGCTCCTCTCCTCACCTTTAATGCGTTAGGGGAGGTTCAGTGCAAGATCCGTCACTTGACAACCCGATGACAGAAGGAGCGCCGCCGCTCCTACCACGCTCATCACGCGCTGTGCGCGCGTATCATAATAATAACAATGCCCATATTATAAAAAACAGGAGAGAGAGAGTGAGATGTTTTGGTCCGAGAGGCTGAGTTTCCGTTACGCGTGCCATCCGCCTTTGATCTGACGTCAGATGTGACGGGACAATCTATATAGATATAAATTCACGTGTTGATTCAATTAGTTGCATTAAATAGTGTTTGTTGTGATTATTTATTGCATTTAAATGTGCCTGGAACTGTGGAAACCTGCCTGTGAGGTCTCGGTGACGTGTGCGCACTGCGCGCCGTCAGCCAAACTTCCGATCCGCCAGCTGTGATTCGCATTGAATCAATGGACTTTATTTACGCCTTGCGCCTTGCGCCGAAAGTAGACCAGGTCGGAGCTGGCGAGCTTTCAGCGCAGTCTCGGCGAGGCTTTTTGCCACGAAACTTCCGCTACGCCAAGCTGAATCTGTGACGCCTCCCCCTGCTGCGCCGCCACACCCATCTTGGCGCAGGCGATCCACCAAACTGCCAAACTGACGGTGCGCAAGGCTGCGCGGGTCGAAACTTGCACTGCGCCGGCTGCGCCACCCTGCGCCGCCCTGCGCTGGTCTACGAAACTAGGGCGCCCAGTGTTAAGCACTGCCTCTGGCGGTCGGTAAGAATGAAATAGAACCAAGACATCATGTGTTATTTAAAAGAAGTGTCTTCCTCACCTCTCTAAAATGGTTGTTCTTCATTTAATGTACAATATTTTGGCAATAAGTTGGCAGTTGGGAAGACGATGAGTCCTGTTTTCAGTATTTAAACTGTCACTGATGTACAAATGTTGAATTAAACCAAAGGCCTTTAGAAATCACTTTTTTTTCCGATGGTGATCACCCCATGATGCATTCTGTTCAATTTCTGAAAAGAGCCAGCAAACTAACACTGATCGTGCCTTTGCAGTCAAATAAAAAAAATGTGTCACTACAACAGAATGTTACTAGAACTATTTCCACCTCTCACATGTTGTTGCCATGGCGAGGTTATTGGTGATTTGTCCAGGCTAAGAAAATATAAATATCTTTCTACTTGTTCTTGGCCCTGAGTATCATCTGGGCAGCACACTCACTCAGTATTGTCATTGGTGTGGCTGAAATTAGCTTCTCGCTGGAACTGTCTGAGTTTGGAGGCTGGCGTTAGTAATGTTCCTGGCAACAATCTGTGTGCTTTTATTCCTTTCCTTTTTTTGGTGTTTATCTGCCACTTGGGTTTCAGGGCAACAATTGAAGAGGAGATGACCAAACATCAAAGCTGAAATTAGAATTATATATATAGAGAACAGATATTTGAAGTTGGTATGATGACAATTCTTGTCTTTGCTTTCTGGCTGTTGAAGCACGAGTCAGCTGCTGACCTTTGGCGACTCCTACACTTGACTGACAAAGTCAGTGATGGACATAAAGGGCCCTAGTTTCGTGGCGCAGCGCAGGGTGGCGGAGCCGGCGTAATGCAAGTTTCGACCCGCGCAGCCTTGCGCACGGTCAGTTTGGCAGTTTGGTGGATCGCCTGCGCCAAGATGGGTGTGGCGGCGCAGCAGGGGGAGGCGTCACAGATTCAGCTTGGTGCAGCGGAATTTTCATGGCAAGAAGCCTCGCAGAGACTTCGCCGAAAGCCCGCCAGCTCCAACCTGGTCTACTCTTGGCGCAAGGCGAATTACAGCCGGCGGAGTGACAGTTTGGCTGACCGGCGCGCAGTGCGCACACATCATCAAGACCTCAGGTTTCCACAGTTCCAGGCACATTTACATGCAATAAATAATCACAACAAACACTATTTAATGCAACTAACTGAATCAACACGTGAATTTATATCTATATAGATTGTCCCGTCATATCTGATGTCAGATCAAAGGCGGATGGCACGCGTAACGGAAACTCAGCCTGACTGAATTAACACAGCTGAAACTGTGATGCAAACTAACGAGTTCACATCTCTCTCTGGCCAGCTGTCATTCGGTTGTCAAGTGACGAAACTAGCACTGCACCTCGCCTCGGCGCATTAAAGGTGAGGAGAGGAGCTCATTTGATTGGTGAAGATCTGAATCGGCTGTGTTAATCCCACTCCACGCCTTGTCTCCTCCTCGTCTCCCACTCACGCCTTCTTCTCCTCCCTCTTTCCCACTTGCGGGGGTAGGAGTGACGGGAGGCGTGCCTGCGCCAGACTGCACCGTGTACAAAACTTGCAAAGTCCAGGCGGACACACCCCGTCGGCGTGGCGCAAGTGCGCTGAGCCCCGACTGCGCCTGGTGTACGAAACTAGGGCCCAAAAAGAGAGAGAAGCCATATTGGATTGAGATGTCGGCTTTTAATTACTTTTTGCAAAGCAGCAAAGGTCTTTGCATTGAAGGACAACTGAATGGCCCAGCAGCTCGGTGGTGGTAGAAGTACTCATACTTTAGTTAAGAATAAGTCAACTTTCTTATTAGATTGTTAATACTGCTGCATCAATGTGTAAACGTGTGCATTTTACTGTTGTCGCTGGAGGAGGTGGAGCTAGTTTTAACTACCAAGTCAGGCCCCTCCAAAGGGGTCATCAGATAAATCTGAAGGATGGAGAGGTTTCAGACATTCTTCTCCAGTAATAATCTCTTGGATATGACTAAAAACAGACTGCTATTTCTTCAAATCTGACAAAAAATAATTTATCTTCTCTGTCTCGGTTGGCCTTGCAAGTTCTTGTATTTTTCATCATGATTTGTGTGATAGCCAAATATTATATTTCCCGAGCATTGAAAGGTGCTGTGAATTCACCAAGGACACAGACTTCTCATTTACCTCTGTGAAAAGGACTGATCCATTTATTTTGGGAGAATCCGATTATCTGTGTCCACGTTTTTTTTTCCTGCCCTGCACTGCATTTTATTGAACAATTGGAATTAATGACTTCTATGCAATTTCACACACAAAGTCAGCCACTTGTTCGGATTGGACCCTTTCGGCTGACAGCCCAGTAGTTAATATGCATTAAACTCTCTACAATACAGGCCTACACAGCACAGAATAGTATTTTCTCTGATTCTTTTCTGACATTTGTTGTTGAACTTCTTTCTCACTCGTTCCTGATCTCTGGATGAGGGTGTTCCTCTTCCTCACAAATATTAATAAACATTACTGAGCCACACAAAAGGTGCTTTCTTCCTTGCTGCAACCGGGACAACCACTCAAAGTTATGCAAATGAATACGTGCTGATGTCATCAATATGCAAATTGTTGTGTGACGTCATCTGTCAACTTTCAGCGTCTTTTGGAGCTAGCTACTTTCACCGGAAAAGAGTTGGCAGCACAAAAAGGGCAATTGCTGGTTTAAACTTTAGCAATGCATTTTACCTATGCAATGAACAGCAAGCTAACACGCGTCTGTTGAGCTTCTTATGTTGGCTGATGATATCACTTGCCATGATCCAAGAAAATAATGATTATATGCTTTGGGTCATGCATATGAGTGCAGAACATTATAAGAAGTGCTAGCGATTCTGAAGTGCTGATAACCAAACAACCTTTCTAAGCTGATCTTCAGTCACTACAGCAACAGTCATTGTTTATTCCTTGCAGAGATAAAGCATTTAGCTCTGCCTCATGATTGGCTTGATCTGTGTAGGCTATTTGCCTAAGGGCGTGTGGTCATTTGCTCTAAGTGTGAACACTGAAAATATATTTCTTAACTATGTTGTTTACGTGTCCAAAACCAAAGACAAGGTCATTGGATATACTCCCTTTCATGTTTCCCCTCCAGAATGAGAACATTGGCTCAATAAACCGTTCTTTTGAAAATGACAAATCATCACAGCCCAATTCACAATAGGTTGAATTTATAAATGGTGAGACGAGTGAATTTCTGTATAAATTAATGACCCTGACCATTTTAACTCATTGACTCACATTTAGGTGAAATTAACAGGCTATATTGTTAAACATTAAGGGTGAGTTAACAAGCTCTCATATTTTTCCTTTTCCTCAGTAAAACAAATGGAATGCTAGCCTTTCATATTAGACTCAATCTTCTCGCTAGACTATTATTATCAGAACGACATGACCATTCAGTGTCCCTCGTGTGGCTCAAAGGCACATTGTAGGTATAAATGTTATAATAGTTGACATTTATTTATAATCGAGAAATTTAGGCTACCCCATTAAAATATCATGCGACTCATCTGTGGGTCCCAAATAATCTTCCTCCCTCTTCCTTTCTTCTTATTTGTCAGGACTCCTTACTCAACTATGGTCGGTGACTGTGTTTTAGAAGAAAACCCCTGTTTGTTACCAACAATTCTCAACAATAAACTGTAGGTGTCAACAGAAAGCAATTCACAGGTTTGCCCTCAAAAACATGATTAACGTTATTAAAGAGTTCAAAAGTTTTTGGAAAACTGAAAAGAGTTGAGATAGATGAAGGCCACAGGCTGAAACATAACGGTAAATTGAATTCTGTATTGAAAAATGCTGATTAAATTCTGTGGAAATAGCACCTGACTTTTGTGAAACTGTCAAACGTGTCATTGTGATGAATTATGTGTAGTTGCTGCTGCAAATCCACAGGCATGTTGGAGAAGGAGGCATTTAAAACAATTCATAATAACTCATGAAAACATTTGGATCAATTTCAAACTTGGCTCTGCCAATAACTCCTTTCTTGCCAGTCCTCCCCATGTCTCGATCCAATACACTGGGTAACCGGGGCAACGGCTGTAAATGTTACAACCGTCTCTGTTCTTATGGCTTCTATGTTCAGCTACTGATGCTGACACGGTCGATATGACGCATGTACATGTTGTGCAGCAGGCAACTCTCCGGGGAGCCTATTGATTTTGCTGGACCGCTTCATTTATTAGGCTACAACTAAAGGCTGTGGTGACTACGTGTGCTGGCAAGTTGAATTTATCCCTCAGTTCCTGTGTATCCAACCCGGAAGATCAATCGATTAACCAGACAAAATAATAGCACAGCTATTTATTTTAGCACAGCTATAAGAACAAGAATCATACATCTCCATCATCCAGTTAGTCTATGCAGTCTCATTACGGGTCTCCAATGCAGCCTCGTCAATCTCTCTGTTTATGTAAGCTTTTGGCTCTATTGATATTATATCTTCCTCGCCCCAAAGAAAAAACTAACTATAGTGAGATCTGGCTTATTCTAAATTACCTTGGACATGTTTTTTTTTTTTTCATAACGTTGGTGATCCTCTGACTTTTTGGGTCAAAACTGTCATTTTTCCAATATTCTAATTTTATGACCAAATACCTGCAAAACTAATGACATGCTCATCAGCCTCAGTATGGTTTTGTGTTGAGTGTTAATAAACACATGTTAGCATGCTTATCTACTAAATTAATTGCAAACATTAATTCTGCTAATATTAGCATGTTAGCTTTGTCATTGTATGAAGGTTATGCTGACGTTAGTATTCAGCCCTAAGCACTCCTGTAAGTACTCACAGAGCTAGCACTTAATTCGTCTTATTATAATGTGCAGCCCCCATGCTCATCCAAAGCCTAGAAAATGCTTCTATTGTTTAATTTATACGATGCACATGATTAAATATTTAACATGGCATAATTAAACGCGCCATGTAAGAAAAATCCTCAGCCGACTTCAGAGGAGCGTGTGACGTGATGTTTTGGGCGAGATGTGGAAGTACAGAAGCATTCAGAGACCTTAAACCTGTAAGATCGACTGTCATTGGGGATTGCCACAGGTCTTGTATTGTTGTTATGAGATGAGATGAGATATATCTGCTGACATTATTAAATCTTCATCCTGACCCCTTCACTGCCCCTCTGTTGGATGATGGTGTTCAGCTCGGGAGGACTGGCAATAAACGGACTGAGAATCATATTGAAAGCAAGTAAAATAGTGACATCTGTCCAGTGCCACAAAGGTGAATGTATCCTTGCAAAACAACATCTGTATGGAAAGACAGCGCTGCTTAAAATCTCCTTAGGGACACTGTAACAAGCCTTATTAAAAACAGATTTTGTTGTGTGGGGGAGGCCTCGTCTGGTGCTTCATGAATTTAATAATGTTACAGTTGCCCCCCCTCTCTGGCCCTAAATGGTGAATTTATTAATGATAAATGAGTTGGGTGCTCATGGAAAATATGTCCCCAGGGTCATTCATCTGGGGCTGATGGGACAGCAAGGCCTCTAGGCTGAAGTTCAATATTCTGAGTCAGTTTTCTAATGGAAAAAAAGAAATCCAGAGCACAGGGGGGAACCACCTGAGATTATCCCTCGTGGGGAATGTGGAGAGGCACATACACATTAAGACACAGTAAAGGAGAGCACATTTGGAATTTGCAGAAATATCCCTTGGATGTATTTGCACAGAACACTGCATATAGACTCGTTGGAGATGAACTGCTTCTCACCTGGAAAGCAGACCAAGGCAGGCGGCAGCAGCAGGAGGTGGAGACTAAAAACGGTTTCCAGAATCCTTAAATAATATACAGGGAGTCACAGAAATAGTTGCATCCTGTTTGATGCGATCTGTAGGCTATGTCAGCGAACATGCTCCTATTCTTATCTATTTTTAAATGTAGCATTTGGCATTTAATTCCATCCTTCGTTCTTTTTATGGCTTCTAAGCACATTGTATTGCTCATTTTCAGCAAGTGCTATATAAAAAAAACACTATTATATTTATTCAGCTGCATGCTCAATCCCTCCATGTCTTTGCAGATCGCATTTTCAGACCCTGCAAACTGCTGCCAGATGATTGTATGTCGGGAGGGTCCATATCTAAAAAGAGGTGGCGGTTTCCAGGACCATACCCTAAGAAAGGTTCTTATTGCCGGCTCGCACAGCTGCTGCAATTGTGATGCCTAAAAAAATCACTCTAGCTGTTAATCGTCCTCCAGCTGGACACTTTGTTTAATTATCTCTTTCCTTCCTCATCAGTTAAGCCTTTTATAAAGTTATATAATGTATGTTGAGTAAATGGTAACAGGATAACAAGAGATCAGATATTCTGAGGTTTTCGATTAAAATTGCTGCTCCAAGGGGAACAATCCCATCTAGACTGAATAAGCAGATAAACAAGATAAATTACTTTCTCAGAGATGGAACATTTTTCACACCGTTTCAAAAAGACTGTTGCCAAACACCTCGTGATCGGGATAATCTTGATAATTTCATGTTGGTCAGCAATAATTTACACCAAAACATGTCTACATATGGCCTTGAAAGCCAGATGATTCTTGCAGGTTGATGACTGGCTGGAAATGATAGACCTCCCACAGGGCCACTGCACCATTTAATGCATACTTAGAGCATTTTATGTTGAACCTAATATCAGCATCACATGACAGCACAAGGGTTTGGCAACAGCATTATATATGCTGGCGATATATCACACTTATCACATGGGAGCAGTGTTTTCAATTGGAGAGAACATCACTTCCTCCACAGCCATCCCATTCAGTTTGACTTACTGCAGCGGAGACAGTAGCATGTTCTGCCATTTACCACGGCTGCGGAGTCGAGTCTTGCAGTGGCATCAACTTGCAAAACTTGCCACACTGGAAATGCTGAAATTCAAAGTTGAAATGACTGATATTATTTTGTTTAAGCATTCATATGTTGTCATTTGGTGTTGCTACCTTTTTTATTTACCAGACGTAATGTTTCCTTTCCACAAAAAGTGAGAATTCAAATTGAATAAATCTGTTTTGGGAGAAACAGCTTGATTTTTATTCAGAATACAGATGATGACACAACATCAGCTTGAGCAACTTACTGTTGATCAAACCACAAATAGTAATAGTAATTGTCTTAGACACCAGAATGGCACTAAATTTCATGGAAACAATCTCTCTCTAACCTCTCCTCCCACGTAGGCTCACTAACGCAAAGGAAAGTCACCAAAATCTGTTCTAAAGGCATCTGGGCATTGTGTGTTTGCCCAGTTATTCATACAAATTAGGAAAAAAAATCAGCAAACAACAACAACAAAAAAGATCCAGAAGGCCGTATGCATGGCCAAAAGCAACCCCTCTTGGGTCCTGGGGTGATTTTTTTCCCCATAAGACATGATGATTCAGTTATATGTTTCAGTGATATCACATGATTTTATCAAAAGTTAAAAATTATTTTAAAAAAAAACCAAGAAGTCAAAAGAAAATGTACATTTAAATGTTTCAACAATGTATTTATTTTCTTCAACAAACAATTATGTGTAAAAGTGGATTATCTTCAAATTCGGAGCCCAAGGCCTCAGGTGAAAAACTGTAAATAAAGACTACTCCACACACTTATCACAATCCGATATTTTTTTTTTTTACGGGGCTCATCCCCTTTTGCCGACTTTGTCTTAAAGGAAAACACCACCGCATTTCCATACTGAACTATGTTCTGCCCTGATCTTAGACGAGGTGATACATACCTCCCTCTCCACTTCCACGTTGTCCCTATTTAAATACGGTTACGTGAGTAGTTACACGACCCAAGTTTGGTTACACAAAATGAAACATGACAATTTTTCTAAGCGGATAACAAGGATAACTATATAGTATGGCGGAATAACAACTGGAAGCACTTCGACGTCGGCGCAGTAATATCATTACTCAAAACATGACGGGACTATACCTTCTGATTGTTTTCACAACCCTGTACAATGCAAGTTATAACCATGATGTTTGATTGTTCACAAACTATCTTACTACAACCTGATGCTTCCTCAACTGTGCACAAACTACTACAGGTAGTGCAGGCGACGGCGTGCAGGTCACGGAGGTTCTATTGACGGAAGTAAGAGGGGGAGGGGAGTGATGATATTACTGCGCTGACGTCGAAGTGCTTCCAGTTGTTATTCCGCCATACATTATATAGTTATCCTTGTTATCCGCTTAGAAAAATTGGCATGTTTCATTTTGTGTAACCAAACTTGGGTTGTGTAACTACTCACGTAACCGTATTTAAATAGGGACAACTTGGAAGTGCTTGGTCGCTTCTAACTTCACCCCCCTTTGGATCCTAAGGAATATACTGGGACAAGCTACATGCTAGCAAATTAGCGCTGCGTGGAGTGCGCGCAAGAGCCATTGAGTGCACGCACAGAGGAGAGGGAGGTATGTATCACCTCGTCTAAGATCAGGGCAGAACATAGTTCAGTATGGAAATGCGGTGGTGTTTTCCTTTAACATCACTGATCTTGACACATTATTTACTATGAGATCGCTTCCATGTTGCAGTCGACTTTTAGATGGTCAGGACACGGCATCGATCTCTCCACTCACATTTGTAAATTTGGCAGTTGTCATTGGCACAGCCCTACAGCTGTACACAACTCATCACTTGTGAGTTTGTGATTGGAAAGGAGAATAAAGGAGAGAGTCTGCCAGCAATCCCATTCACCAACAGAGCAAATTGTTGTTTGTGTCATCCGATTGAATACATAAATGCATAAAACTTCAAATTATGGCTTTTTATTACTTTTCAAAATTGTCCAACAACAGCACAGTGTTACTATCTCCTGGCATAGAAGTATATTTCTCAAAATGTCAGACTATTTCTTCGAGTTTATAGTGTGTTTTTCCATCTGATGTCATCTGTTGTATAATGATATAAAGAAAGGGAAAGTGCAGCTAAATTTAATAATTTCATTATAGTGTGACATTTTTGCTTTCAGCAGCAATTTCAATTTGTTGCACAGGTCATTACCGTGACCTCAGATTGCACCCCGAGAGCCATATACTCCATTATATGCAGTACTTTCATGCAATGCTTGATTGAAATCCAATGCTCGCTAAAGCTGAAGATCGGCTAATGCGTTTTACATTTAGCTTTAGCAGCAGACTGCCTTCCCTCCTTACCTTCAGCCTGTAGATTTAGGCTTTCTGTATGGTGTATTAGTCCTAGCACTCTTGCTTCCTGAACAAAAAGCCTCTTTACCAATTTTGTATGTGGCTAATTTGGTTTCTGACAGTGTGCTGCTATCAGCAACATATCAGCCGACATACACACCATTGTAGATGTGTATGCGTGAAGGCAATTTTTGCTCTTGCTGTTAAAGAAGAAATTCTTTTCATTTTTGACCCCATTTCCGTTGTCCCCAGGGTCATCCCGACTTATTAGAAGCAAAAAAACAGACAAAAATTGACGTTGCCAAGACCGAGATCCGTACCTGCCTGGCAGCCTTCCAGACTCGCTCCAATGCTAACCCATTAGGGCACTTTTATCTGCTTTCCTGGGCCTCAGAAAACAATTCCAAGACCTATGCAACACAGGTTGGGTCCGTACGAGACACAACGGCGCTCGTTTAACTCAAATAGTGTGTCAAAACAACATAAATAGGTGTGTTTTTGCATGGAGTTACTCACCCTGTAGACATTAGCAGTAGATAGCCGAGCACCTGTCGTCCCCAGTCACCGCAGAAACGAAAACGCTTTCCACGTAGTTTTGATTTTGTATCCATAAAGAAACGACCGAGCTGTGCAGTCGTCATGTCCGTAATCCATGAAGCTGTTATGTCCATATGTATGACTATGTTACAACATAGCAACGATAGCTTACAGCTAGTAACGTGCCAGGCGCTTGTCCGTCCCAGTCACCACAGAAACGAAAACGTTTTCCTCGTAGATTTTGTATCCATAAAGAAACGACCGAGCTGTGCAGTCGTCATGTCCGTAATAAATCCATGAAGCTGTTATGTCCATATGTATGACTATGTTGCAACATAGCAACGATAGCTTCAGCTAGTAACGTGCCTGGTACGCGCTTGTCCGTCCCAGTCACCGCAGAAACGAAAACGTTTTCCTCCTCGCAGATTTTGTATCCATTAAGAAACGATCGAGCAGTGCAGTCGTCATGTCCGTAAACAGGAGAGAGAGAGGGAGATGTTTTGGTCCGAGAGGCTGAGTTTCCGTTACCGAGCCATCCGCCTTTGATCTGACGTCAGATGTGACGGGACAATCTATATAGATATAAATTCACGTGTTGATTCAATTAGTTGCATTAAATAGTGTTTGTTGTGATTATGTATTGCATTTAAATGTGCCTGGAACTGTGGAAACCTGCCTGTGAGGTCTCGGTGACGTGTGCGCACTGCGCGCCGGTCAGCCAAACTTCCACTCCGCCAGCTGTAATTCGCCTTGAATGAATGGACTTTATTTGCGCCTTGCGCCTTACGCCAAAAGTAGACCAGGTTGGAGCTGGCGGGCTTTCAGCGCAGTCTCTGCGAGGCTTTTTGCCACGAAACTTCCGCTACGCCAAGCTGAATCTGTGACGCCTCCCACTGCTGCGCCGCCACACCCATCTTGGCGCAGGCGATCCACCAAACTGCCAAACTGACCGTGCGCAAGGCTGCGCGGGTCGAAACTTGCATTACGCTGGCTCCGCCACCCTCTGCCGCCCTGCGCTGCACCACGAAACTAGGGCCCATTCTGTTGGGGGATTGTGTCTATTGTATAGACACTTATAGTAGCGCATCCAATTCACATTCATAGCTAAAATGAAATGGTGAATATTGTGTGCTTAGTAAAGTTTAGTTGTAAATAGGGAGGGGTTTCCTGCATAATCTTAGTCTGTTATCTTAAAACCAGAGGGCTGGTGGCTGCCACTCTTTTACAAGTTCTTTATGATAGAGATTTTGACTGTGATGTCTGCGCAGTCTCCACATGTCGGTCTTACTGCATATTGAGATTTAACAATGTCACCTCTCATTGTCCTTTCCAGAGTTTTCCTATTCTTTTGTTCATTTTAGCCACTGTGCAATGTTCTGCTATATCTTTGTAAATGTATTTCAGAGTGCTGTAAATTACTGCAGTCGATTTCTAATTTGACAGAGAGCAAGGGGGAAGAAATGTTTTCAGAAATCCTTCAAAAAGATGAGTTTGGTTAAATGTCCACATTTACCTAACTGACATAATCCAACGCAGCCATTCAATGTTTCCAAGAAATCGGTAATCCCCCAGAACCTGCCTGAGAACCCAAAGACTTAATTGCAATCGTGAGACCAATGATCCCTGTCACACATTTTAGTTGCATTATTTTTGGAGGCATGACAAGAGGGATTTTCCTAATTCTTCAACACTGTAGCAGTGGAGTGGAACAAGCCGCTTACTGAATGAAAACTCCTCAGCCTGCAGCAAGGATTCAGACTGCAGCTGGAATCTGAGGACGGAGCTTTCCAGGATATTTGTTTTATCTATATGTATGCATTATTTATATGTCCCTGCATCTCATGTGTGCATCTGCGTCATCGCTTGTCTCCATGTTTAGAGAGGAAATGCATTTCTTCGTTCACATAGTTGACCTCAAATCTGAGTTTATCCTTGAAATGTCTTATTACAGGAACAATGTTGTTTGTGTTCTTTAGTACCAAAGCTGTGTCAGATCCTCATTTGTATGTGTGTGTCGGCCTGAGCTCATCTCATCAGGGTCACACTGTGAACCCGGATTAGACACCCAACCAAACCTAACTGTCAACATATATTCTTATCCATGAGACCACCAGTGAGACAAAGGTTAGTCCAGCTTTTCTGACATTGTTGGGTGTCATCCGTTCTTTAAATGACCTTCTCAGACGCATCTGCCCTTTAACTAAATGGATGGCAACAGTCTTGACATTTTAGCATTGTTAATGGGAAATCAGAGAACACAAAGATTCTTGATCAGTGTGTAACGGAAAGTTCCTTAAGAGCAAGTAAAGTTGCACTAATTCATGTTTTTATATTAAAGGCATAATTCATCCTCTAAACAACCATTTGTATATCACTCCTGTGTTACCTTGAATAATGTTTCCATAAACATTCTCTTGTTTTCTGTAGGCACGCTTATACGTATGAGTCTGGGCAAATCCCAAGTGTTTTAAATATGAAGGATTTTACTGAAAATGCACGTTTGGGAAGTTCTGGGCACACGCTTGGTTAAATGAGACTTATACTGCACACGTTGTGAGAGTTTGTAAACAGGTGTTTTGTATGCAGCACCAATATACTTCAATTCATCAAGACTTTTCATTGTGTTTTTATTCTTTGTTCGCCATGGAGGTATGCCACAAAAACAAAGAACTCAAGGTAGTACAGGGTTAGTAATTGATAAACAGAAAACGTTTTGTGGGTGAAGGATTCCTAAGGTGCTTCTCCGACACAGCAAGGAGTCAAATTGAAACAGAATTGCAATGAAATAGCACATAGCTGTTGATACATGAAGCTATTTCCAAGAAAGAAGATGACAGTGTGATGGGAATTTTTAATTTAGTGGTTTATTATAGGTTAATTAGTAGGTTGAGTAGTTTTGACTACCATTCCAGTGTCATGAGGTCACCTGTACTGTGCACTTATGTCATGTGCTACATGAGTTATAGAATGGACATTGTGACACCTGTACAGCTGGCAAGTCAATATAGACATGATGAGTGGCTCCAACACCACATCCTGGACAAAGTTCTCCGTCTACACAAACAACGGAACGATGCTTCTCTGATGACACGCCACCAACATCTGTATAAAAAGCCCTTCTGAAGACTGAAGATGGTCAGACTCTTGAGGAGTCTGCCCCTATCTGGCCAGATAGTTTGCTCTGAAGCTGTATGTCAGTGATGTGGTCCGCTTGGACACCCTGTTTGCGAGGGCTTTGACTTATTAGACCGTCTGTTTAGTCTGTTTACAGTCTGTCTGTAGCGACTGCTACTCAAAGCTCTGTTAGGAGTAGTATTCTTACTTCTCACCAGGAAATCATAAACCGATTTCCACCACAGACAGGACCAACACAGCATTGTAATGTGCAAACTTACAGCAGTCAGAATGCTTTTACCTTCGGTCAACTAAATATTACATGATGCAAATTTACTGTTTACAATACTGTCCTCTCTCACTTATGGTACCAAACATATAGCAATACATATTTATATTTCACACAAGAAAAACAAATCATATAAATCAGAAACCTAAACTTTGTTTGTTTACTGTCATTTCTTAAAGACTTTGCAAGGGCAATTCAGAAAGTGTAATGTTGAGTGTTGAGTTTAATCATTATTACTAGTTTTACTACATTTGACATTTGGTACAATCTGGTTCAGTCTTAATGAGTCAGATTAATAATGCTGCTGCTAAGTTAGGCATACCTAGACATATTTGGTCTTTTATACAATTCTTTACTTTAGCATACTTAGTCCTTACTTCACCTCCAGGCTAAAGCAATGTTTTCACCAGCTGGTCGCTTACTTTGCCTTTGTCTGCTGTTTGGTGCTCTGCAGGTAGCATACAGGGGCATTATCAGGGCTTACCTCTGCCCGCTGATGCTCTTAAAGTAGCTTGTGGAGAGCTGTGAGAGTGAACCAACACAGTGAATTTGTGGAGCTGTAAAAAGCAAAACAATGAGCTGTAAGATGTTAAAACATTTTGTGGAGCAGCGTTAATTCTCTCCGGGTTAGAGTGATCCCTTTCACATTACGCATATTTGACTCGTTCAGATATGATATTGTTAACACAAAGCCTGGATGCGGGCAGCTTTAAAATGAAAAATGAAAAAAATAGCAAACACTACATATTGTGTAGCCTAGAGGCAGACGGAAGTGAGAGTCCTTTCCTTGATCATGTTCTCTCTTTTAATTACAGGTGGACTAAAGCTGGCAGTACAGCCGTGATGTCGAGCGATGGGATACAAATTGCAGGTCCGATTTAAGTCAATTATGGGATTGTTTGGAGAAACAAAAATCTTCAACAAAAACACATCATGCAATAATGAGTTTGCGGAAGCTTTCTGTGTCACGGTTAAATCATTGGTCTGCTGTTAGTTTGCATATTTGGAATGCTGTGTTTGTACTGTTTGTCATCTTCTTTCTTGGAAATAGCCTCATGTGTCAAGAAATGTGCTATTATGCTGCAATTGTGTTTCCATTTCACTCCCTGGAGTCACTGAGCCACCTCGTCTGAAAAGTACCTCAGATCACTTAAAGCAATACTTCAGAATGACCTGTTTATCAATTACTAACCCCGTGTTACCCTGAATTCTGGAAGAAAACTTCATTGGCCTCACATGACTCCCGAGTGAACAAAGAGTAAAAAAACAAAGACATGTTTTAATTAATTAAAAGTAAATGGGGGCCGTGATTAGCAGCAGCAAAAAGTCTCACACAACCGCAGTGAAATCAATGTCTACTTTCAATCGAGACACATATATGAAGTAAAGATGATATGATAAAGTCTTGAGAGAAAATTGTGTTCGACGGGCGTCCTTATCTCCAAAGTGATCATTTTGATATGATTAATTTGAATGAAATTTCCAGAAAATCAGCATCAACAAACTACTAATTAATATGTGTTACACATTTTCTGAGTTGGGTGCATTGAGATAAGCAGTAAATCATGGCGTCAAACAAAGCAGCTAAGTGGACATCATTAATTCCATTATTTCCACCTGTGATTTTCCTACTGTGATCAGCCAAAATAAAAAAAGAAGGGCTATTAAAAGTGCGTCGTCTCCTCATCAATTTGGATCTGATCCATTTTTGTCTGATGCCATACTTTGTGCCTTCGGTGGGAACTTGGACGCGTTAAATGCTTTTATTATTTCTTATTATTATACACCATATTTTCCACTTAAGTTTTTTGTATGCATGGATATCTGTGAGGCTGCTTTAAGGTCAACACTGTCTCCATCACCAGATTTCTCATAATGCATGTGTAAGCTGGTCTACCTCGAATCTACCTCTGCATTGAGGATAAAACACACAGGATATTACATGATTTTGTATCATAAGTTATGAGACAGTCTCTTTAATTTCCAAATACTGTTCTCTACTGCCTGATTCTTGCACAAAGAGTTTGCGTAAGACCACAAAACAAATCCCGACAGATATTATCTCCAACTAAAGCACATTTTCCATTTAAACTTGGCTGCTTCCTCTGTAGTAGTATTTTCATTTTTAAGCTCACAACACACAGAGCTGCTCTGCTCCTCACTCACAATGAAATGCAGATGTATCTTATTTTGCCGGTGATAAATGAACAAGTTCTCAAATTTGTTCACAGTTTCAATCAGCCTTTATATTGCTCATTTCCTATTCATGCTGTGTGATCAGCTTTTTATCTGCCAGGAAGCATCGGGCCTAATATCCGTTATACATAAGACTCTGGGATGCAAAAAGGAAAGCCCTGAGCTGTGCATCTTTAATTCTTAGTGCTCTCTGGGATACAGCACTCCTCCAGACCCCAGGTTCTTGTATTTTTTGTTGGCCAGGGACCCCTTACAAGATAGAGACTATACCAGGGACCCTTCATGTATTTCCATTGGAATCATTTGAGGTGGCCTATTTTTTTTACACACTATTCAATTAAATTGTATTTATAGTTTACTACTACTTATACTTTATTTTTAGTAAGGACAGGAGACTTGTCATAGAAAGATATTGAAAATATTTTTCAATCTAATCTAGATATATATTTTTATTGAACTGTAATGAAACCTACTAGCCACGTATCATTTACCAGCCCACCTGCCTCCTCAGCCCTAAATCAAACCCTGCTTTCCTCTAATTCTTTGTCAGATCAGTGTTTCAATCTCGTTTAGTCTCTTGCTCCAGTATCTTTTGAGAAGACTATTCTTGGTGTTCTTGCTTCAGTAGTTAATGCTTGTTTGTTCCCTGCGCTCCAGGATTACTCTCTGCTTCTTGGGCTGGCTATGCCACCCAGCCGCTCTCCATTCCACCTCTTCCCTCCGTCGTCTGCAGTCATGCAGGATTACCCTGGAAGAGTGCAGGTTAGTTGCGTGGGCCACCCGGATACTTTTCTTGTCACTTTTCTCTCTGCTTGCTTGCAGTGGTTTGTTAGAGCACAGGGTATCCAGCTGCATGTCCGTTGCGTTTCACTGTTATCTCCAAATTTCCATCACATCTAAGTGACTTTGGTCAGCTTCGTGTTTGGAGAGTGCCTTGCTCTGCACTTTTATGCTGTACCGTTTACAGTGTAATCTCTGTGATCTTGTATCGCTCTCTGTGTCATCACACTTTAATGGTTCTCCAGGTGCCAGAGAATGAATTGCAGGTTTGTTGATACACTACAAGACTGGTCACTATATATATGGTTTCAAGAAGAAAAAAAAAGTTCACTCCAATGTCCTTTTGTTTTGCAGGACATAGAGTCAACAGTTTGCATGTTGATATGTTGATGCTGAAATATAGCATATTTTAAACTGGGAATATGTAGTCTGAAATGGGAGCAAGTGGATGGTCTGATGTTATAGGTGTATGGACAGTGTGTTAACTATTCACCAGTGTCTGTCTGTGGGAAGAAACTGTTCTGTCCGGTTGTTTTAGTGTGTGGTGTGAGCTGGGACAGGTGATTGTTGTTATGTTATGTCCATAAGCACTGAATGGAGGCCAGGTTGGTATGAATGACTTTGTCCTGTTTTGGTAGATGAAACCTGTAGTGTTCCCGAGCACCAAATTCCCCCAAAAAACCTTCCTACGGCATGGCCTGACAGGAAATGGACCTGCATTTATATAGCGCTTTTCTAGCTAACTAGCTACTGAAGGTGCTTCACACTACATTCAGTCACTTTACCTGTTCACACACACATTCATACACTGATGGCCGAGGAGCCGCCTGCACATCAGGATCTAATTCATTAATACACATTCACACACTGGTGGCGCAGTTCAGTATCTTGCCCAAGGACACTTTGGCATGCAGACTGAAGGAGCTGGGATTGGAACCGCCAATCTTCTGATTGGAGAATGACTCGCTCTACCTCAGAGCCACAGCCGCCCCGTGACAATCAGTCTCTCAGTCCTGGTTCTGATTTTAAAATGGAAAAATGGCTTTATGGCGCCCGGCTTCACTCTGGAACCAATCCCAAGTGCTCAGCAGTGATGGGGACATGGACTTGGGACTTGGACTCAAGTTACACCTAAATTGCAAACACACACTGACTTGACTGGAGACTTGAATTGGGCTTGCCCCTCAAATGCACATGAGCATCTTTGCATTTGAGGGATTAATGGGATGTGGATTATAAACTGCCATTTGTAGGAGATATGTTTTTTTATGGTTAGTATAGCAATTTCACATGAATTACATTCATTTTGAAACGTAGCCTATATAGCTAATACACAGCTACATTCTGTAAATTACTTAATTACTGTACGGTATGACCCCACATGATATTACAAAGACAAATAAAACAGATTGACAAAGACCTGTGACACTGTATATGCAAACATATATAATGCGATGGTCAACATTGGTGAATTTGGGTTTTATATCAGGGACATTCACGTTTCCAGTCCATCATAAGAGTTACACAATCAACACTGTTTCATTTCTGCTTGCTGATCACAATAATGCCACCTACCTGCATAATCTGAGAGCAAATCAATTCCCAGAGACACAAGACAACACATGCTGATTGATAGAAACATGTGCCCCTGGTTATGGCAGTGTTGGGTTTCAAGTCAGCACAAACTGTAATTCAGCCTTCATACAAATGTCTATATAGAGACAACACAGCTCATAAACCGGTCACTGGATGTCTATTCTTGTTTTAATTAAACACTAGGGTGACATTCTTCAGACAAGCTTTTTATTGAGCTCAGATACTCGCAATCAAGGCCCTGGGCCCTCGCACATGCTTTCTCTCTGGGTTAAAATGTGTTTCCCTCTGATTTGTTGACAACGCCAGCTCTGGGCCACAGACATCAATCATCACAAAGCAGGAAAGTAGAACATGGTCAGCTGTGATGCTCGAGGGCAGATGAGGCCTCTCTGTTGAGAGCCGATTCACATTGGCCTTCACATTTAGGGACATATTGTGAAAGAACTCTCCACTTTATTTTTGCTGCTGGTGCCGTTTATAGTTCGCAAAACACTGCAGAAGAAAGTTGTGGAATAAGAAATGATAGACTGCATTATTTAAAGCTCAGTGCATCAGTTTTCATATCTCTAATGGACTCCCTCCGTGTACTATCCAGTTGTGTCAAAAAGAGCTCCACATCTGCAAATCGTGACGCCGAAAAGCAAAAACAGACTGCAGGGTATTGTGAGAGTGTGCAGCAAAATAGCAGACGGTGCCCCAGATGACCTCCCGAACCTGCACGAAGTCAGGTCCATGGAAAAGGCCCAGTCCATTCAGGCTCATTTGTCCCTGCTGTCACTGGCCTTATGAATAACTTAACATGACTCTATGTACTTGTGGCGAGGTGAATGTGTGGCTGGAGGCCACCAGAACCTGACCCAAACAACGCCACCTGGGGAGTTTCACCCCAGGAAATATCCTATGAAATTCTGAATAAGACCTCAATACTTTCACAGACAACACAAGTTCATATACTAAGACAAGACAGAGACGTGGTTTCCAAATAAAGCCAAATTTATTTGTTTCAATTGAATTAATTAATAACTGGAGATATCTGTAAAAAAAAGGGGATTAGTGGCATAAAAAAGATGAATCAAATTAGGAAAGTATAACAAATTTTATTATCAGGGTATTCTTTTATAAAAACACAAATTACTATTTTGGTGACACTTATTCTGAAATTAACAAAAAGGAGTGGACAGAAGCCAACTACAGGGAGGCAGCCTACCTAAGGATGTGTTCCAGAGGTGCAACAACTTACCCACCACGCGTGCTCACGGCAAATCACTGCAAATGGTGCACACTGCAACTGTGTCCCGGTGCGCTTTAACACTACAAACGGTGAAGGGAACCACTCTATCGTGACTAGCCTCCGCTATAAGCCGACTAATGCCACTAAAAGAAATAAAGCAAAACAAACATTAACACAAGCAACAAAAACACCAGTTGGTCCAGACAATAATCAACAATAAAAGCAACACTAAAAGCAAGGCAAAACAGCAGCTGACAATTACCTATAAATTCAAGAAAGGTCAGTTAATTATAATAAAACCAAACATGCATTTCAATTCAATTTGTCTGCTTACAGGTCAAAATCACAAAGCCTACCTTAATAAAAAGGTGCACCGGCTAACCCAGGTACCAGCTAATGAGTACCCACATTGGAGAACTATAGAAAGGACAGAATTTCATTTGTTAGTACCACTCCACATCAGATCAAGCATCAACAGTTCACAACATACCTCCATTCATTCATTAGTAGATGCAGACACCAGTAAGACCGGGGGAGAGAGGGAGAGGAGAGCTGTGGCAAACAATTGCAACCTGGTCACTACATATAATTGATTTAAAGTAACATTTAAACTAGTGGCTCTATTTCCTACCTCAGAGTCAGAGGAAGCCCACACAGCAGCCAGAGAGAGACAAAGAGACAGCCAAGAGGTCACAGGTGACTTAAATGCCCTCAGTCTAATCAGGAGGCAGTAGAAAGGGGTTGGCCTGAACACAAGGGTGTGTTCAAGAACCAACAACTGCAACTCTGGTTTCCCCATCACATACTATTTATTTTGAATGTTGTTTGTATTATATAAGCCATTGATTGTTGTGTTTGTTTTGCTGGCTGCACTACAAATCTCTAGATACCTTGATCCAAATCGTAATCCTCCAAATCAACCAGTGTTAATTTTGTTGGTGGCCAATGGAAAGAAAGTATTTCAGCTGGTGGAAAATTGGAGGCTTTCAAAATAATTGGCCTTGCTGTAAAAAGCATTTCCTGATTCTACTCATAGTCACTGCTGTTCCTCCACTTTGATGTAACTGGTGTTGAGTATATATACAAAGCGAGGCTGTTGGCTGTCACTTGCCTGAGATATTACTTCATATATGGCTCTCAGATCTGATCCCCTTGGCCTGTCAAGTCCACTAAATGACAAATGGTTTAGCTTCAGCTATCATGTTTCATTCCCTCCACCTGTCTCCACCTACACTGGCAGCTAAGTAGTGGATTGCACTGTGAGCTAAAGGTTAACTTACTGTGTTGATTTCAGCATGTTATGTATTATAGTAGAGTTGGAGGACGCAGTGTCCCAGGGTACATTGTAGATTTTTCACAGATTGTTTGAGGGCAGGTTAGAATTAATGGATATTTTTCAGAGAAAAGAGGAAAATAACTTGTGTTGTAAAGAACACTATAGAATGGGACCAGGGTCAATTGATAGTGTAATAAAGTCACTGTAAATATAATTTAATGTACAGTTTAGTTTTCCTTTAATTATTTCCTCCAATTGTGCTATTTT
Organism: Eutrigla gurnardus; assembly: GCF_963514095.1. Classification (NCBI taxonomy): domain Eukaryota; kingdom Metazoa; phylum Chordata; class Actinopteri; order Perciformes; family Triglidae; genus Eutrigla; species Eutrigla gurnardus. Next base: position 6,168,633 of record NC_139928.1, on the reverse strand, counting down.
AAGTACATTTTTGTATTTCATTCAACATCCTGTTCAATCTTATATCTACGACGCTTAACCTAAAACCAAACTGTGTTTTACTTTAAAATATAATGCATGAGGGCAGCAATCAGATGTGATGTAGTTGTTGCACTCTCACTGTTCTCATCAGCATTGCACTATATCACTCATGAACCTCTTTTGCTGGTTAGCCCACAAAAGGTCTAAGTTTGTGGGAAAATGGAATTAGTTAAAGCACACTTTAAACAGAAACACGTTGGACACTACATCACTGTTGTTTTTACAGCTCGTTTCTGGTGCCCCCAATTGGAAAATCATCCAGGACCTCCTCCCTTTCCAATTGTGTCAGAGAGCTGGGGTAGCTTATATTTGGTTTGTCCGTTGTGGGCTCCTATACACTCTTAGAAATAAGGGTTCCAATAGGGTTCTTCTACAAGGGCTGAGGTTCTACCTGGAACCATTTGCTTCTGAAAAACCCTTTCCCGAAGAAAGGGTTTTTCAAGGGTTCTTGGTAACACTAATGGTTCCAGTAAGAACCATTTTGATCCAGAGAACCCTTTAAAAACCCTTTCCTGAATAAAGGGTTTTAAAGGGGTTCTTGGTAACACTAAGGGCTCCAGTGAGAACTATTTTGATCCAGAGAACCGTTTTTGGAAGAAAGAGTTCTTCAGGGATTGTTGAAAGCATGGGTATAAGATCCTGTGTCACCAAGGACATACTTCCTGATAACACTTACCAATAATGGTGCAAAATACAATTCCTTGTGACTACTGATACAAATACTTTTTTGTCCATTTTTTTTTTTTTTTTCTTCTCCAGATCCTGTTGATCAAACTGTTACATAATTGCCCATCTTGGGATTTGAACACCTGCCACCCAGTCTAAAGTCACTGCCAGTAGTGACTGAGCAAACCAGCTAGCTGTGTTGAGTCATCAGGTCCACCATACTAGTCTATTACCTTATACCTTCTGATCAGACATACAAATAATGGCAGTCCTATAACTGAAATGTTCTGTTACCAATTTATTTTCACAACCATAAATGATAAGAAAGCAAGACCTTCATCAGCAAATCTTGTTGACCCAGGCAAAGATTAGCTGTGACAGGGATTTTACCCCCACCCTCCAAATCTAATTTTTAGGTCACAGGTTAAACTCCCGTTTTGACAGATATCATACCTTGCTGATTGCACTTCCAGACAATTAGCTCAGTTGGCTAGGAGCTGGTTCTTAGTGCCAGATGGTGTGCGTCCAAGCCCTAGCAAGGGTGATAATGGTAATATATCAAAATCCCTGGTAGTCTTTGTGAAACAAATGTACCAAATTTTAGCGTCATGGTAGATGATGTTTGACAAAAACATATCAGAATTTTACCTCAAAAACTGATTATTTTTTTACAGTGGTTTCAAATCTGCCTGTGCGACAGTGAATGGCTTACTCAATTTGTGAAGCCACAGTTGGGTTGCCACTTGTCAATTAGCTCAGTGCAATAGACAATGGTCTTTGGTTCCAAAAATTGTGGATTTCAGCCTCAACTGGTGCAAAATGAACATTATAATGTCAACTGTCTTCCTATTCTCCTGTTTGTTGCTCAGAATTGCCTAAATTTGTCAAAAATAGCCCGGACCCAACCCATCGCTGCGCGGCAGCTATAATTGTGTTTATTTTTTTAAAGTTTAGTTACACTACTCCAGGGGTGCCCAACCCCAGTCCTGAAGAGCCCCTGTCCTGCATGTTTTAGGTTTCTCCCTACTCTAACACACCTGATTCGAACGATTTTCAAACCTGTGACAAGCTTCAGTTGCTTGATAATGAGCATGTCATTAGAATCAGGTGTGTAAGAGCAGGGAGCAACCTAAAACATGCAGGACAGGGGCTCTCCAGGACCGGAGTTGGGCACCCCTGCACTACTCCCTTCTTCAGGAGGAAATGAACCCTGGGTCCCTGCAGCAAGGATATAAACCCTCTTTCTGGGGCATCTAAGCTATACTACTCACTGGACAAAGGCTTTTGAAAGTTTGTTACAAGTCACGTGATCTAGAGATACAGTTTGAGGTTGTGAGTTCAAGGCCTGGTTGATGCAGAGTGACCATGCCTACTGGTGATGTGTGGAATTAGTGACAGTCAATTTGAAAAATATTAAATACTTATTTTACAGACAATTTTTCTCATGTATTTGTCTCCTCCTCATACTTTTCCATGATCGGCCTCATCCCATGTCTGCTGTACCCTGCTGACTGGCTTAGTCAAGTTGTGAAGCTGCACATACAGTAAGTTCAGTGATAAAGGAAGGTCTTTGATGTCAGAGGCCAAGCCTTAACTGATGAGAAAATCATATTGTAACACTGACTTTGGGGCTACCGCATCAGGGTTTGTTGATGCCAGGAATTAAACCTTAATCTCCCAGGGGAAAGGGCGAGGTTTGGTGTGTTGGGCCTGGGAGCTGGCCCCATGGTGGCTGTCATGTGTGAGTTAAGAGCTGGTTGCCCCATGGATTGCACCATATCGTCTTGTCTTCCCCCTCTACAAACCAGGTGTGACATACCAATATTGATTACTGTGAACAGAACAGAACAAAGAAGAACAGAAGAGAGAGAACAGAAGAAACTTCAGAGAATCAAGGTGAGCTAAATACAATATCTTATTTCAGCATGCTTGACCCTAGCTGAGGACTTTTATGGTCAAAGTGGACTAAGCATTTTTTCTTGTTATGTTTTGTCCGTTTGCTTGTTTGTGAAATTACTTACACAGCTTGGACGAAAGCCGAAGTGTGCCATTGGCTTGAAAAAGAGGGTTTTGCCGAGATTTCCATTATTGTTACAATATGTAACATTTTGGGTACTTGTTAGATAACACTGAAAAGTATTTTAACATTATTTAAATCAATGTGAAAACTTTGTGGGGTTCCCTCACTTTCTCATGATTCTGTTCCACTGTCACAATTACTACGTACAGTATGTACTCTGATTCCTTTCATTGTACCATGCATTATGTTATTGTTTGTAGATAGCTTACAATAAGGCGCAGTAAGTGCACCTTGGATTGATGGAACTAAAACTCTTTTTTGTCTCCCCTTTCTGCCATGTCACCATTGCTGGAGATAACACAAATTCACCTACTGAGGACAGCATGATGTGTCTGGCCTGTCATGTTGTTGATTCCACTGGACCTATGCTAACTTTTGACCTGTTCTCCCCTGGGACCTACACAGCCTGTTCTGTTGGACTATCTTTAAATACATGTTTTTCTCATTAAAATGTTTTGAATGTTTGTTCAATGTCAACATGATAAGATATGAACTAAACTGATCTGTAGAATACAATATGGTTCTTTATAGAACTCTCAGAAGATAAAATGGTTGTTTTCAGAACCCCCTGTGTGAGGTCTAGATGAAACCCTTGAAACATGAAAGGGTTCTTAGTGGAACTCCCTGTGTGGGTTCTAGACATAACCCTTGAAAAACGAAAGGGTTCTTAGTGGAACTCCCTGTGTGGGTTCTAGACGTAACCCTTGAAAAACGAAAGGGTTCTTAGTGGAACTCCCTGTGTGGGTTCTAGATGAAACCCTTGAAATATGAAAGGGTTCTTAGTGGAACTCCTTTTGTGGGTTCAAGATGAAACCCTTGAAATATGAAAGGGTTCTTAGTGGAACTCCCTGTGTGGGTTCTAGATGAAACCCTTGAAATACAAAAGTGTTCTTAGTGGAACTCGCTGTGTGGGTTCTAGATAAAACCCTTGAAATATGAAAGGGTTCTTAGTGGAACTCCCTGTGTGGGTTCTAGATGAAACCCTTAAAGTGTTATTAGTGGAACTCCCTGTGTGGGTTCTAGATGAAACTCTTGAAATACAAAAGGGTTCTTACTGGAACTCCCTGTGTGGGTTCTAGATGAAACTCTTGAAATATGAAAGGGTTCTTAGTGGAACTCCCTGCGTGAGTTCTTTGTAGAACCTCTCATGGAGGGTTCTGGATGGAACCTTACACACACAGTTCTAGGTATAACCCTTTATGCGGGGTTCTCGGTAGAACCCTCTAAAAGGGTTCCAGGTGGAACCTTTATAAAAGGTTCTACCTGGAGCCAAAAAGGGTTCTCCTATGAGGACAAGCCAAAGAACCTTATATGGTTCTACTTAGCACTTTTATTTCTAAGAGTGTAGAAATATGGTGTTGCAATGTGACTTTGGTGAGGACCTGCCCCCTATTTAGATATGAAGGTCTCAATCTAAGCCAATGTCAACACAAACATTTGTACTTAAAGTATTAGGTGGTTATACCCATATGCAACCACACTCTTAGAAATAAAGGTACTCAATGGAACCATATAAGGTTCTTCGGCTTGTCCTCATAGGAGAACCCTTTTTGGCTCCAGGTAGAACCTTTCATAAAGGATCCACCTGGAACCCTTTTTGAGGGTTCTACCGAGAACCCCACATAAAGAACTGTGAACTGTGTGTAACTGTGTAGTATAGCTCACTTAGATGCCCCAGGAAGATGGGTTATATCCTTGCTGTAGGGACCCAGGGTTCAATTCCCCTAGCTACGTCTTTGCTGTGTGTCATTTCCTCCTGAAGAAGGGAGTAGTGTAACTAAACTTTAAAAAATAAACACAATTATAGCTGCTGCTCAGCGATGGATTGGGTCCGGGCTATTTTTGGCAAATTTAGGAAATTCTGAGCAATAAACGGGAGAACAGGAAGGCAAGACAGTTGACATTATAATGTTCATTTTGCACCAGTTGAGGCTGATAAAATGCTGTGGCTTCACAAATTGAGTAAGCCATTCACTGTCGCGCAGGCAGATTTGAAACCACTGTAAAAAGAAAAATCTGTTTTTGAGGTAAAATTCTGATGTGTTTTTGTCAAACATCATCTACCATGACTCTAAAATTTTGTACATTTGTTTCACAAAGACTAGAAGGCATTTTGATGTATTACCATTATCACCCTTGCTGGGGCTTGAACCCACATCTTCTGGCACCAAGAACCAGCTCCTAGCCAACTGAGCTAATTGTCTGGAAGTGCAATCAGCAAGGTATGATATCTCTCAACATGGGAATTGAACCTGTGACCTAAAAGCAGAAGTCACACATTGTACAGACAGAGCTAAACAGACACATGATCAGCTCCCTCTGTCTGACCACTGACATGAAGGAGCTGTCAACCTGGCTGTGTGAGTGAGTTTCGCAAGTCAGAGGAGTCCCTGATCTACACGTTCTGCTGGATAGACTTTAGATTTATAGGGTGGGGGTTAAAATCCCAGTCACAGCTAATCTTTGCCTGAGTTAACAAGATTTACTGATGAAGGTCTTGCTTTCTTATAATTAATGGTTGTGAACATAAATTGGTAACAGAACATTTCAGTTATAGGACTGCCGTCATTTGTATGTCTGATCAGAATGTGTAAGGTAATAGACTAGTATGGTGGACCTGATGACTCAACACAGCTAGCTGGTTAGCTCAGTCACTACTGCCAGTGACTTTAGACTGGGTGGCAGGTGTTCAAATCCCAAGATGGGCAATTATGTTAAAGTTTGATCAACAGGATCTGGAGAAGAAGAAAAAAACAAATAAACAAAAAATGGATATGAAAGGTATCAGGAAGTATGTCCCTGGTGACACAGGATCTTATACCCATGCTTTCAACAATCCCTGAAGGACTCTTTCTTCCAAAAACGGTTCTCTGGATCAAAATAGTTCTTACTGGAACCCTTAGTGTTACCAAGAACCCTTGAAAAACCCTTTCTTTGGGAAAAGGTATTTCAGAAGCAAATGGTTCCAGGTAGAACCTCAGCCCTTGTAGAAGAACCCTATTGGAACCCTTATTTCTAAGAATGCAGGGATATCGACACACACACACACACACACACACACACACACACGCACACACACACACACATATTGACATTTAATATTTGTGCTTTTACAATTTATATAGGTCCATCATATTGTGATATATGTTGGTCTGTTGTGTTGTTAAGCTGCTACTGGATGCTTGAAATTTCCCTCAGGATCAATAAAGTATTCATCTATCTATTTCTATCTATATTCCACTTCTGCTAATAGATCCACCTAAATCCTACACACTAGACCTTTAGTAAAGGTTTTAATATGTTGTTTGACTATACATCCCTGATTAAATCGCAAACCTGAGAGCAAACAAATTTAAATGTCAAACCGAGGCTAAATCCATTGTTCATATTTGAAGTAGCCTTTCATCGTTGGCCAGCTAAAACATTGGATTGTTGTTTTAACGTGACTCTGGTGTCACATCAGAGATCAGGGAGCCCTTGTTATTTCAGATTCAGGTCATAGCCATGTTTGCAGGGCTGCGATGTCCAATTTGTGGACTGTGGCTAACGGTGCTTGAAGAATGGCTCCCATTTCTGTCGGTCGAAGCAGTTTGTTTCTGTCCGAGTTGAAGTGACCCTTATGAGAGAAACAACACTTGGATGTGAGGGTCTTTGCCTTTTGAGTAAAGTAACCACTCATCAGTTTGAAATGAAGAGAATTGCTGTGTATTGGAGGATGAAAACGGTAGTTGGGGAAAATGAAATGGAGGGTATAAGGCTGAAGAGAAAAAAAGGGTAGAATGGCTGCTTAGTGTGCTTATAACGAACAAAGAAAAACAAAGACAAAGAAGCGATGGCTGAAAAGCCTAAAGCAGAAAGGAGAACATTGCCAGAGAGAACTATGTATGTGTATGTGTATATAATATATATATATATATATATATATATATATAAATATAGGGGGAATAAATCTGAGAGTTATAGAGGCCGTTAAACACCTCAAAGCAGCAGCCTGCTTGTTCTCAGCTCAAAACATGGGTGGTGTGGGTCACTCAGGAGGGAAAACATGGTGAGGCAGCTCATTCACACAATGTCTTCTCTGCTTACCATCTTGTGCTGAGTTTCATCATCCTTTGACGAAGCAGCGCATCACTAGATGAAATAGGTGGATGGAGTTGGTGGTCATGTCAAGGGATCGTGATGGAAGATGATGGAAGATAGTTTGACTGATGAAACAGCTGTTTTTTGACAGTTCTCTTAATCAAGAGAATATATTTTAGATTTAGATTTTGAGTTCATGACCAAATAGAGTTGTTAAAACGGTCTATGAAATGCTTTACAGCGTATGTATTCCCCCCTCCCAGTGTGGATAAATGATTGGAAAGCAGCTGTTCTGTAACCTCTATATCGAACGGCCAAAAATCTACACCCAAGTTAATCCATTTCAGTCTGCTTAGTGGGAGAATTCAGCAACATTAGCTGCTGTTTCACACTAAAAACATTGGCCTCTCCTAAACAAAATTCTCTAACATCATTTACTTTTCAGTCATTATATACAGTGGTTCAATTCGGCCATCATATATAATTCATTTAGAAATAACAGTCTACTGGCGGATTACATGAATGTTGTGATTAGAAAATAATCGAAAATTCCATCATTTAACTGAACTTTCATCAGCAGAATCTAATAACATATTGGCTTAAGGGATACATTTGACAAAGAGCCGACTTATTGGCTGCTGACACCCGATTCCACCTCCTCAGTGAATTAACCCGGTTGAAAGAACGGACAGTCGTCATCATAAAGGTGTAAAGCATTCAGTTAAATCGTTTTGGCTGAGTGTTGCCTTAGTGAATTAAACTACTGTGAATGGCTATTTTTAGCGTCTCTAATGCAAATGGAGCAAAACCTGTAACAGAGCAGTGTGGCGGTGGACCGTGGTGCAGCTTGCGGCAGATTTCCACTTTTTATTATGTTGTGTAGGGATAAATAGCACTGGGCTGGTTGGTAAAATCTTGGTAGATTAAAGAAGGTTGATTTTTTTCAACATTTGCCGGGATTTGAAAATATTGTGAAACAATACTACAAAGCAAACTGTCTTTTTATGGTCAAAATCACGGATTCAATAGGAGTAAGGGTGGACCTACTTGAGCTCATCTGACATTGGTCAATAAAGTTCAAAGGTCAGCGAGCTACGATGAAGCGCCCTGCTAGAGGATGATATAGAAGCCGCTCCTTCATGTTCTGTATGTGCCCTCTTGGCTGAGTATCCGCTACTTTCAACCTCCGCGGCAATGTTGGGAAGATTTGATTCCAGCATGTAGTATTCAGTTGAGCTGTTTTGCAGTGACTGTATACTTCTTCAAGTTATGAACGTTCTTCAACTTGAGAAGTTGCTGATTCTGCATTTAAATGTGAGGGAATTTTCGTGCAGCCTTTTTGCACTGTGACTGATCGAATCAATTGTAGCGCATTCATTCTATAAGCAATTAACTGATTAATTTCAAAATTAGATTTCTGTGGCTGTGTGTGTGTGTAGGAGTGAGAGTGAGAGAGAGAGAGAGAGAGAGAGAGAGAGAGAGAGAGAGAGAGAGAGAGAGAGAGAGAGAGAGCCTGTGGGTGTGCCGGCCTGTGAGAAAACAGCATGTGATCACTTTGTTGTGGTTGTGCTGCGACGCCAGAAGTGCATTATGTGTATTTGCTATTGCATAAAATGGTTTTCAAGGTTATAATTTGGGCAGGTTTTTATTGAAGAATAAAAGTCAATGTGTCAATCTGATCTGGCAACACTGCATGGGAGCAGGGTCAGCTGATTGATGGCAATGCAGCTGCAGGTGATCTGGTGAAAGGAGGGCAGACCTGGAGCACACACTGAGACGCTGGGGAACTGAGACAAAGGAACTGTGGGTTTGGTCTGTGCATTTTGTTGAATCCTGACATTGGGATGTTAACATGGTGGAGTTTGTTACACTGCAGCACTGCAGTTTCACAATCTTTCCAATTATTTTTCAATTGATTCTTTTATCTGGATCCTCACCATCGGATATATATTTCAGCAATGTGGAGAAGAAGTAAAATATAAATTGGGGCATTCAGTCCTCAGAGTTTTTACAGGTGGTGAAAATATAAAGTCTGCACAATGGAAAGTGGAGAAGCAGCCAAGGATGCACCAATGTGATTAAAAAAAGATGGAGATGAGATTCAGTCATTGAGATTCTATTCGTATTTGAATGATATGCAGCTGATAAACCCTGCTGTAATGGTGATCTTTACTTGAGGCAGTGGAGGAAATATTCAGATAGGTGATAACACAATAACACATTTTTCCTTTATTTAAAAGAAAACCAAAACCTATATGTATTTTGCAGTTCCACCTCAGTGGTCTGTCCAGGCTGTCGCTGATATCAAATCTCCACTATCCATCTATTGATACTTTTATTTTTCTGCTCAGCTTCACTGTTTGCTTGCATGTGGTCATGCCTGCAGCGTCTGCTGGAGGCTGTTCAATTGATCCCCCCCCAGACCGCTCCACACTACATTTCACTCGCATCATCACTATGACAGCGAAGATGCTCTCTCAGCACCTGACTCCGGGACTTTTACCTCCACTGAGCCTCCTAATTTGAACAGTAAAAGACAAATCCTGCTGTATTGACTTCTCTGAAACCACAAGCTCCACAATTCAATATTTCAGTAAACTGAGTTATTGATCAATTGTATGCTAACTCAAACCTACTGCTTAAGTTCAGTTCTTCATGGAGTGCAAATCGGTTTAAAGTTTTGGGAGGTTTGTCCAACAACTCACCCTCAGGTCTATATGTATGTTTGCTTGTTAGATTAAAAGATTCATGCTACTCTCATATGTGCAGGTAAGAGGAGTTTAGCCTCTGAAAGCAGGGGGGAAACAACTAGCTAGTGGTGGTGTGATGGGGCATTATGTGCTAGAACTGGGTGGAGCTCTGTTTGGTCCTGAGCCGGAAGTCTGTTTTTTAAGAGTGGTTTTTTTTTGTGTGTTTTTTTTTTGCTGAAAACTGCCTTATGAGAGCCGTGAGATTGAACCACAACAGTGAAGTTTTATCAAGACGGCTTAACAATGACTTGAATGTAAAATGGGAGCTGGGTAATAATTCTCTGGGTTCATCATTATAAATATTGATTACAACTGCTGTAACAATTGAACATTTACTGAAATTACTGTCATGTGAATGTAACATGAGAATTTTCTGCCTTCCAAAGTTTCGTGGGTTAGATATGAAATGTGCAGGGCAGGGGATCACTGGGAATGAAATGTGAAAGACTGTTGTAGGCCAATAATGAACCTGCTGGATCAACAGGCAGCTCCTAAATGGACGAAGCGACATAATAATGACCATTATGACCTTTCATACTCTGACTCTCGAAATGATGACTTTTAAAGCATTTTTTCTATGAGCCTCTTAGAAACAAAATGGCTTCTGCTGAAATACATTTAATAATACATTAAATGTATTTTTTTCCTTAATTTGAAAGGGCATTCAGAATGTACTAAATACATAACACATTAATTCATGGTTGATCTTAAATCAAAAAACGATATGGGCTTTATCAAGATATTATGAAAATGGTTAAATTAATAATTATGATTCATAGTCTCACGGGAAGGAAGAAGCATCTCGTAGATGGAGGCATGTTGTGGGGTGAAGGAGTATGTGCATGGAGGGTTTGGGTTTTTGCTGGGCACAGCAATCATAGTTGAAAAAAGAGAAAATTCTAGAGATTGAAAGAAAAAGAGCGGCGTGAGGCAAGCCAGTGGGTAGATTTGGAAAGTGTTGAAAAGAAACTGCTGGGGTGCAGCAGCAGGATTAAACTTGTACAGGTGCAACTCATGATGTGCCTCCATCTCTCCAAAATCACCCGTAGTTTGTATGAACACACCCTGTTGCCAGGGATCGCTTCAAATATCTAATTTTAATTCTCTGACTGTAAGAGAGCTCCAGAATGAGGACCACAGCAGAAAGACTGTTAATCAAGGCATTATAAGAAGTACAATAATACAATGAGCAGTGAATACATTGTATTTTTTGCAAAGAAGCAACCAACTGAACAGTACACAAACTGCTTCCTCTTTACATGCCCAGTGTATTTGAATGGTCATGTAATATCCAACATAAGGCATGTTAGTATGGGCGAAGATTGTTTCTCCAAATGCACTAAAAGGCTTGTTAGTAAGGAGATTGTGTTTGTTTTAAAACACCATTTTAAATTAAAAAACATAATGTGGATGTAGCCCCAGACTCATGATCTGAAGTTGAGGAAATTTCCAAGGAAAAACTTTATTTTATATTCCATATTCCCTGTGTGTTTTCATTGGCTATTCACAATACTGCACAGTAAGTGGCCAGCCTGTACAATGAGAAATGCAGAGATGACAAATTTCCAAATGCAAATGATGTATTATTTTTGATCCACAATTATACATGCAGCTCAGAGACTACGGCGAAACATGTCATAGAGATGCTGATGAGTGTGAATTGGCTGCTGGGAAGCAGTTGGCTACATACTGCACAGTCAGCAAGTGGAGTTAGATACAGCAGCTCAGTGTGACATGAGCATGTTATGCATGCATGGTGCATATGAGAGGATATTAACGTCAACAATATGATATTTTAAGGTCCATTCACTAGCTTTGTTCAGTGCTTTTAACAGCACCTAACTTTTCATCAGGATGCCAGTTTAGTTCAGTTTATTTCTTTGTCCCAAATGGGCAATTTGGTTGTAGACAGGATCACATACCACACAACAATAGACACAACATACTAGGCTACAGTACATACAGACAGATAAGCACAAGTAAAACAAATAAGTTAGTTGCAATAGATAGGTCTGACAGTGGCTAAAAAGATGAGTCAATAAAACCAAGATAAAAATTTCAATAAATAAGGTATAAGAAGAGGGAGTGGATACTGGTGGGCGGGGGGCTATCTCTTCCTGTTGTGTGCATTAAGTACTTGGATATAAAAGGGGATGAAGGAATTTTTGTACCTCTGTTTAAAAGCAATGAGAGTTTTAAAACGCAAACCAGATGGCAGTAGCACATATTCAGAATACAGGGGGACCTTGATAAATTTGTATGGCTTTGTTAAAAATCTGCTTATTAAAATATTCGGTGAGACTATCAAACTCCACTCCCGCTATCTTACTGGCCATTTTCACAATTTTTGTAAGTGCATTTTTTTCTCTAATGCTGATATTTCCATACCGGCAGACTATGGAGAATGTGAGGATTGACTCAATAAAAGCTCTATAAAACGGTGTCATCAATGGGCCCTAGTTTCGTGGCACAGCGCAGGGCGGCGCAGGGCGGCGCAGGGTGGCTGAGCCGGCGTAATGCAAGTTTCGACCCGCGCAGCCTTGCGCACGGTCAGTTTGGCAGTTTGGTGGATCGCCTGCGCAAAGATGGGTGTGGTGGCGCAGCAGGGGGAGGCGTCACAGATTCAGCTTGGCGTAGCGGAAGTTTCGTGGCAAAAAGCCTCGCCGAGACTGCGCTGAAAGCTGGCCAGCTCCAACCTGGTCTACTCTCGGCGCAAGGCGCAAATAAAGTCCATTCATTCAATGCGAATCACAGCTGGCGGAGTGGAAGTTTGGCTGACGGCGCGCAGTGCGCACACATCACCGAGACCTCACAGGCAGGTTTCCACAGTTCCAGGCACATTTAAATGCAATACATAATCACAACAAACACTATTTAATGCAACTAATTGAATCAACACGTGAATTTATATCTATATAGATTGTCCCGTCACATCTGACGTCAGATCAAAGGTGGATGGCACGCGTAACGGAAACTCAGCCTCTCGGCTCAAAACATCTCCCTCTCTCTCTCCTGTTTTTTATAATATGGGCATTGTTATTATGATACGCACGCACAGCGCGTGATGCGCGTGGTGGGAGCGGCGGCGCTGCTTCTGTCATCGGGTTGTCAAGTGACGGAACTTGCACTGAACCTCCCCTAACGCATTAAAGGTGAGGAGAGGAGCTCATTTGATTGGTGAAGATCTGAATCGGCTGTATTAATCCCAGTCCACGCCTCGTCTCCTCCTCGTCTCCCACTCACGCCTTCTTCTCCTCCCTCTTTCCCACTTGCGCGGGTGGGCGAGACGGGAGGTTTGCCTGCGCGAGCCTGCGAGGTGCACGAAACTTGCAAAGTCCAGGCGGACACACCCCGTCGGCGCGGCGCAGGTGCGCTGAGTGCTGACTGCGCCTGGTCTACGAAACTAGGGCCCAATGTTTTGCCCACCTGGAACTTAGCCAGTTTTCTAAGTGCAGAGAGTCTTTGTTGCCCTCTCTTGCACACAGAGGTAGTGTTCAGGTCAAATTTAAGCTGCTCATTATTCAAGGTGCCTAGGTACTTGTAAGATGATACAGCTTCAACATCTTGGCCATTTATGACACTGTGCTTAGGAGCAAGGGGGAAATCTATGGACATGTCCTTGGTTTTGCTGATGTTCAGATGCAGAAAAAAAAAACATTGTCCTGGGAGCAGGTGAGCCTGTGGATGATGTCAGGCCACAGGACAGAACTTTGTTTACCCTCACAGTTACGGCTAAAGTTGTTTAGTAGTTTCTCAGTTAGTAGGTGGGGTTGGATGGTGTTAAATGCCGAGGAGAAATCTACAAAGAGCAACCTTGCATGATTCCCACTTTTCTCCAGTTGTTTATAGAGGAGATTCAGTAGAGTGATGGTAGCATCCTGCATCCCCTCTTGGCCCTATAAGTAAACTGATAAGGGTTCAAGAGGGGTTCCACCTTGATTAGGAGCTCAACTTTAATCAGCTTCTCAAAGGATTTTGCAATAAGAGATGTGAGGGCAACTGGCCAGAAATTGTTTAAGGTTTGGGGCCGGCTGACCTTAGCAACAGGAACCACACAGACTGCTTCCATAGATATGGCACCCTGAATATGTAATAGAAGATGGGGCCTAACTGTTCAGCAAACACTTTTAGCGTGCAGCCACTGATGTTATCTGGGCCAGGGGTTTTCTTTGGATTGCAGTGTTTGAAACGCCTAACAACACTCTGCTCGTTAAAACTAGGGGTGAATGAGGGGATGCTAGAAGTCATGGGTGTCAAATCTGACATAGAACCTGTTAACATCCTCTGCCAGTGCTGGGTCAGGTATGGTCTTAAATTCTAACTTCCTCTTTCCCCTTTCCTTAAGCCCTACTATGGTCTTCATACTATCCCAGGCTGAACCCAGGTTGTTAATTTTGAGCAGTGTTTCTAAGCTATCTTTATACTTTGATTTGCCCACCATGATTTCTTGTTTTATATCTGTTTGTAGTTGTGCAGTATCAGCAAGTTTCCCTCCTTAAAAGCTCTATTTTTTCTCACGCAGAAGACCCTTGAGAGGCTTAGTAACCCATGGTTTATTGTTGGGGTAAACTTTTACAGCCTTAATTGGAATGACAGTATCCTCACAGTTAGACCCCCAACTACTGATAACATCCGTCAATTCATCAATATCAGAGCATAAGTCCTTAAACATATCCAAGTCTGTGCACTCCAGACATCCCTGGAGAGCAAGACAAGGATCCTCTGACCAGTCCTCAATGTAAACAGTTTGTCGCTTGAGCACCAAGATACAAGATACTCTGAACTCATGGGAATACCGGGCCTGTGCTTGTAGTTCTTCGGATTTATTTTATTTTATATTTTATATACCTCCTCGCTTTCTGGTCTTTGTACTCCGAGTGGAACCCGATCCCCGATATTGCTTCCCGACTGGCCGTGTTCTCGTTAAGTCCCAGTTTGGTGGCGAGTTTGATGGCAAATATGTAATGTGACTCAAGCGTAGGAGAAACTCCCTGGAGTACTGGATCCTCGTTGACGGGAGTGGAGGCGAGTCGCCATAGGTCTAAACCAGCCGAAACGCCATTCACAACAGTGGCAGTGTTTTAGTTTGCCAATCGATCGCGATGTCAGTAGATTTAAAGTTTACAGTCGTATGCCGGTACTTCTACTGGATGAGAAACTACTGGGTTAAAACAAAACAAATGATAAAACGAACATCAACAACGCACAGACAAAACCTGCTGCCGGTCGCACGCGCATGTTGGATCACTTAGAATCAGCAATAACAGATATTTTTATTCTAAAACCATATGACGATATGAAAGGGGTCACTGTTAGTAACAAACCTAAATGGATTCATCACATGTATCTGCAGCTCCCTTCAGCTTTTCAGAGTTTTATTGTTTCAGCTCACTCTTCAGTTTCCTCGAAGCAACATTACTGTTTGGGTTTTTTAACCACCGCAGGCAGCTGTTCTTAACAACAACAAAGCTTTCAACTAGTTTGTCATCATTTAGAAGCTAAGGAGTCAGATATCCCTTTCAAGATGTTGAGACTAAAAAAAGAGCCGAGCCAAAAAAGTAGATATCAAAGCTGGCAGAGAAGTTCCCTTCAGCTCCCGACTGAGTAGATAACAGTGGTAATCAGAATCAAGAAGAGGTCTCCAATCCATTTGAAGTCTTTGCCTCTCTGCTCTCTTACCTCATCCAGATCCAAACCAAGTTTGAAGTCTTTGATACAAAAGGAACTGATTTTTAGCTGATAAATTCAAAATGTTCTTTACCTTAAGCATTCAAGGTCTCTGGAAGCAGGATTACGTAACTTCCAATAAACTGTGGCCATCGTGGTCACATGTGACTATTATGGGATGATGATGAGACCATCAATACACAAAACAAACAATAACAGGATCCAGGTAGCTAAGCTCACTACACTTCCCAAGTAGCTCGTCCAACGCTCGATATACAGGGCTTGGCAGTGAGGGTTGCCGGGATACCACTGGCAACAATTTTGAGAAATTGGTAACTTATTCTTAGCTTTTGGTTGCTATCAGTGGGAACTATTTTTTTAAAACCTTGACAATGGGAATAGAAAACGGCAAAATATGCAACCCGAAATACATTTTTTTTTTTTTTATTATTAAATCAAATTAAATTGCTGTCATAGTCGGAACAAAAAACGAATAAAGCTGCATGTGATGCTGCGCCCGAATTGGTGCATTTACTTGCATGTGCACTGGCATCTGTTTCAGAGACAATGGTGAATCAAATTAAGCTGTTATCTATCACAAATTGATTCAACTGACAAAGAACCAGATGAACCTGAACAAAAAACAAAAAGGAAAGTTGAAAAGTCAACATCAAACACACTTTTAACTCTAAACTTAAATAAGTATTTTTTTTTTCAAAAGTAAATTTTCCGATATGTAGTTTATTTATTTAAAAGGGTCCCCCACACCCCTTCTTCCACCATCTGTGGCCTCGTTTTGCTTTTGAGGTTTACATTTTGTAATGTTGATTTTAGCAGCACATACTGTTATGTTAGATACAACCGACAGCTAATCCATCCAATTCTGTCATTTCATTTTGGCTCAGAGAGCGTGCCTAGTTGTTTTTTATTTGCTTGGATAAGCATTTGTCTGTGTAACACTGGGTGACGGCTCCATTGCTAAAAATGTGGCAAAAAAAGCTTGGAAACGTGTAATAAAATCCCTCATTAACCACACCAATTCAACCTCAGTCTGGTGAGGTTTCCATCGTTTGCACACAATATTTCAAGAATGCTTGACGTGTGTCGGCACAGAGAGTCTTGGACGCTGCCATAATGTAGTGTAGTATGAGTGCATGCTGTGTTCAGCCATTTGCATAGATGTGACGCTGCAATCTGCCAGCACCATGTGGATTTGAACAGGTTGAAAAATGTCTCTAGAAATGTGGAACACTCATCGGTTTGTTGCTGGACAGCCAAGAAGCAAACTAAATAATCTGTCGTGGTTCAACTCATGAGCGAAAACAAGAGAGAGAGAGAGAGATTTATGAGCTCAAAGAACAACAATGTCCTTATTTACACAATGAACTCAAACGTGCATGGGATACAAGAGTAGTGTGGGAGTGTTGTCAGGGCCGTGTAATCAGATACGTTGGCTATACTAAAACTCAGAACCCCATGAAATTGGAAACCACCATGAAAAGGGTTTTCTGGGTTTTCCCACAGTAGCCCTGCTAGAGACAGGCCTGCGGTAGAAAGACATCAGCTATAACAAGATCAGGGCTCATCAAATAAGAGGTGAGTAATCAAATGCATTCATGCTGATATGATCAGGAATTATTGTTGAGCTAACACTTCATAGCACGTATCACCATGGCCACAGATGATTCTGGATGCGTATTTGTTGGAAGGTGAGGATTTACTTTTTAGTAAGTGGACAGGATATCTGGACATTTGTTATGTAGGTCTGTGGAAGATTGTAAATGCCCGAATTACATTTTTTTTTAATAAATCATATCAAATACATTGTTATGCTGTGTGTATTTTCCCCCCGTTATGTATGAATTGAATCCGTCTCACACCTAAATGAAAAACATATGTTAAAAGGAGAATTACACTGGGTTTATTGAAAAATGTATGTAAAATTTACTGGAAACATTTTGGTAAAAATTTCCAGGTAAAATACATTTTCAGATTGCTGGTATTTGCATTACTCAAATAACTAAATGAAGGCTACACTGATGAATAATTTCATCAGTGAGGGGTCAAACAACTTTGTGTCATGTGAAAAGACGGTTGCCATGACAAACCTGCGGAGGGTTTTCACCCAACTCATCAGCATCAGCATCAAGCCATGCTTCCGTGCCAAGCAGAGCTAAACGGAGAGTGCATATTGGATCATCAAGTGGCCAGAAACAAAGTGAACACCAACTGTGCCCCTCGTCTCCTGGATGTGTAAAAGGTGAAAGTTCGCTGCAAGACCTTCAGAAGAGAATTATGTCAGATGTTGTGAGTTTAGCTCATTTACTTCCTACCAATCTATGAATCAACTAATAAGCAATTAATTACACAAGAAAGCAAAGAGTCATCAATCCATTATTGATCCCCACTTACCACCTGGACAGGTTGCCAGTCCATCACAGGGCTGACACGTTGACAAAACACATTCACACCTTCGGGCAATTTAGTGTCATCAATGAAAATCCATCCTGCATGTCTTTGGCCTGTGTGAGGAAGCCGGAGTCAAAATCCACACAGAAAGAAGGAAGCGTGGTGTAAATCCTACATTCCAGCTGTTTATTCGGGGTGGGATTGTGGAGTGCAAAAGGGCAGTCAACCTTGTTCCCCAGCAACTTCTTCCATCTTTCAAAAATCCATCCAAGACATCTGGGAAATCTATCCCCTTTAACCCAAAACTACTTCAACTTCACAGTGAGGTCCTCAATGATTGCTGAACTTCTTGATCCATCACATCTCCGATGCACCCCTGAGACGTTTGCAGCTGTGTGGAACACTGTCAGAATAAGGATCAGCACTTCTGGGTCTGAGGTCTACATGGACGATCAACATATGCTAACAATTCACCAGCTGGCTATTGCTTGACATTTTCCCCTGAGAACTCACTTTTTTTTTTTTCACGGTCTTCTGCAGTGATCCAGAATGAAAATGAAGAATGAAAGAATTACCAGAATGGGGATCTGCAAATATCTTTCCTCCCTTGCTGAGTGACTGAGGACATATATGCATGACCCCCCCTCCACCACAAACATATAATATTCCCTTAACTTGTTTAAAAAATATATCTTTTTACATATATTCTATGCACACCAAAGGAAGGTAGTATTGGAGATACAAAATAATATTTAAGGCTGACATTTTCCAACCATTGCATTTAGTAGAGAAGGACCCTTAAACCACGATCCTCTGACCCAAGTGATTACCTCGTCTAGGAAAAAACTAAACTATGGTGTCCTCTCCTATAACACAGTACAGCTCTGAAACAAAAATAAGATGCCAATGCAATGAGTAAACGGCACCAAGGGAGTGAAAGTTATTATCACCATGACGAACAAACCTCCTTACAAATAATTACATCATCACACAAGCTGTGGGCACTTCAGCAGAATGCATGACAGTCACAATCCTACCACACAGAAACTGCACCATTTAATAAATCTACACATCTCTCTCTCAATAAATCTACACATCTCTCTCTCTCTCACACTCACTCACTCACAGTAGTGCAGTCAATATAGACGACATGCGTATATCAGTGTATGTGTATATCAGTGTGCCATGGATGTGAAAAAGCACAGCTTGCTGTTGTACTGT
Organism: Eutrigla gurnardus; assembly: GCF_963514095.1. Taxonomy (NCBI): domain Eukaryota; kingdom Metazoa; phylum Chordata; class Actinopteri; order Perciformes; family Triglidae; genus Eutrigla; species Eutrigla gurnardus. Next base: position 6,149,700 of record NC_139928.1, on the reverse strand, counting down.
GTATATATACCAGTGTTTTGTGAGGCCAAATCGTATAAATCAAAATCAATATGATCGCTAGTATGAGCAAAAACATTTCTAAGAAATGGCTGGGTCTACTTAAGCAGGTTTTTCTGGGTGTTTTTCTGCATTAAAGGGATAGTTCAGAATTTTGGACATAAGACCTATTTTCCAAGTGAGCCGGTGTGTTCGAGACGTCTGGAGACGTTTTCAAGAAATTTCATTCAGTTCTTCTAGTTGCCGAGTTCGCTTGTGCTATGGCTAGCGCAAGTCAATGGTTCTTAGCTAGACAGGCATTAAAAACAGTCTTGCCCACTCCACAGTGCACCCGAGGCAAATCCATTGTAACGGCAGACTATCGATGTACATATGTGTTGATAGAATGTTTGAAATAAAACCAACCTTGCATTTTTAAGGATTTATGTCTCAGCAGAAGCAGCAGCGTGTCATACTTCCTAGTAGGCTATGGCAGCGGCGGAGTGATATCACCTAGCACTTATAAGTTACCGGTTCTATAATAGTTTGTTTACCTGCTGTCATTGCTACAGACGCAGAGTAGCCTGCAGTGCTAGTTTCTTCAATCTCACAGAAATGGACACTCTTGGAGAATATACTGAAACTTTTGAAGACTCTGATGAGGAGTTTTTTTCCACCCAAACCCAAGCGTACCTGTACGAGCCTGAATATACAGAGGAAGAATTGCGCGAGAGGGATGCTCAAAGGCCAGAACGTGAACGAGCGTCTGTGGAGACCGAGATGGCCCCCGCTGGAGCTGTGAACCGGGACCGAACAAACGGAGACTGGTGGTGCCAGGAGGGAATCCCCCGCAACGCGTCCGAGGGTTTACGGGTCTACGGACGGAGCAGAGGTCCGGGTTTGCGGTGCGTAATTGTGGGTTCGCGTGGCCGTGGGCTGCCCTGTTTTTGCGTGAGGTCCAAGCGCTTTTCACCCAGGTGTGAGGGCATGAGTCCCGACAATTCGTCCCGGTTCGATTGCCTATTTACGGGCAGTATTTCGGGCGGCGCGTCTTAGAGTTTTGAGTCCGACGGAGAGTCCGCATGTGTGGATTCGCGGAGCCGCCCGCTGCCCGGTGTTGGTCTGCGGTCCAAGGGCTTTTCACCTCACGAGGCCCAACTATTCGTCGGTGTTCATGTGTCTATTTACCGGAGGGAATCCCCGCAATGCGTCCGAGGGTTTACGGTTCTCCGGACAGAGCAGTGGTCCGGGTTCGCGGTGCGTAATTGTGGCTTCACGTGGCCGTGGGCTGCCCGGTGTTTGAGTGAGCTCCGAGGGCTTTTCAGACAGCCTTGGGGGTATAAGTGCCGACAGTTTGCCCGGTTCGATTGCCTATTTACGGGCAGTATTTCGGGCGGCGCGTCTTAGAGTTTTGAGTCCGACGGAGCAAAGTAAAGTTCCGCTGCTGCTGAGAAACTAGTTCCTCAAAAAATGGATGATTCATGCGATGCGAGGTTAGTTTTGTTTCAAATATTATTTTCTATCAACACAGATATGCGTGACCAGGTACTTTTCGGTGTAAAACCCAGAATAAACTGGAACCAGAGACTAAACAACAAGACCATAGACTAACATGAACTGAGTATACTTATAAATGAAAACAAATAAAAAAAATAAAGCAAACAAAAAGTAACCAAGGTGGGGTAAACTGCACGCCGAGGGGGGTTAGTATAGAGCAGGGGTGCCCAACCCCAGTCCTGAAGAGCCCCTGTCCTGCATGTTTTAGGTTTCTCCCTACTCTAACACACCTGATTCGAACGATTTTCAAACCTGTGACAAGCTTCAGTTGCTTGATAATGAGCATGTCATTAGAATCAGGTGTGTAAGAGCAGGGAGCAACCTAAAACATGCAGGACAGGGGCTCTCCAGGACCGGAGTTGGGCACCCCTGGTATAGAGTGCTGCCTAAATAAGGGACGTTGTCATCACTGCACACCAAATCAACTAGTCCAGAGCTACCCCAATTTACTCATTCCCAGCATGCTAACGGGACTTAACCACTACAACTACAACAAAACACCCACACAAGATGGCTACTCTATCTGCACTGCCCTCCTCGACATGGCCGAAAACCCCACAATGAAAATAATGAATGGCCCCAGCTAAGAAGTAAACTAACAATCTGAAAACATGGAAAAAACAGTGGTTTGCAACTTCAGGTGGCTGGCTTATTGGCTGATATAAAACAACCACTTCAAACAATTTGAATTCCCACCGAACATGCAGAATCACAGGCACCTCAGCTGCTCTCACTCAGGTGAATCAATTGAAGTGAAGGGCCCAGGTGAGCTATCCGCCCCCTTTTATAGACTTTGGCCCTCTGCCTGGGTCCTAGTGCCCGACTCCTCTCTACCTCCCTGCGACATACTGTATGTGAAGTGAGAAGTTTTTTTAGATGTATTGAGCGTGCATGCGCGAGGTTGAGACGCGATTTATGTGACAGTAAAAGGTTAACAAGCACGTCTTGGTCTCTGGTCCATTCCTTATAAAACTACGTACAAAAAGTACAAGACATGGTGTCAGAAGTGACCGTCCTCGCCTCTGAGTTGAATGCAACTACCCGACGCAAGTGACTGGAATGTTCGTTGCAGTGTGCCGACGGGAAGAGAACTTTTGAAATCGCCGACTCGAGTGAGCTAGCAGAGCTAATGTGAAGCTACGTTGACGCAACGTCAGGCAATGATACTGAGGGGAGCCTTCGGCAAGTAAAGCAGGATGGATTCTCTATTTTTGATTAGTCCACCGGAAGCATTTGACTTCGGAGACTTCGGTAGTTGGCCAAATTGGAGCCGACTTTTTGAAAGATTCCGCATAGCGGCAGGGCTTGATACAAAAAGTCAAGAGTATCAAGTGAACTCGCTAGTGTACACTATGGGAGACACAGCGGATGATGTTCTGAACACGTTAGCACTGTCGGATGACGACAAGAAAAAGTATGACACAGTAAAAGGAGCGTTCGACAAACACTTCATTTGCAAGCATAACGTCATCTACGAGAGAGCTAAATTCAACAAACGGTGCCAGGAGCCTGGAGAGACGGCTGAAGTGTTTATTACAGCTGTGCACAAGTTGGCTGAGCATTGCCAGTATGGAATTCTCCAAGACGCGATGATCAGATACCGCCTTGTCGTAGGTATCAAAGACCATGGACTTTCAGAGAAATTGCAGCTAGATTCTGAGTTAACTCTGTTGAAGGCTATGACGAAAATACGACAAAGTGAGGAAATTAAAAAGCAACAGCCTGCATTAAGGAGTGGCATTGATGGCACCGAGGCAAACATGGATGCAGTTAGATTCAAACATAAGTTCAAACATAAATTCTCCCCACATGGAAAAAGTGGTTTTAAACTGAAGGAAAGAGTGCAAAGTAATGCAAGTGATAAATGTGGCAGATGTGGAAGGATACATGAAAATTCATTCAATGCATGTCCCGCTCGCACTGCTGAGTGCAAGAAATGTAAGAAAAAGGGGCATTTCGCTGCTGTCTGCAAAACTAAAATGAGAATGGAGGAAATTAAAGAAAGTGACCTGGATGAAAGAGTAGAGTCATTGTTCCTGGGCACAGTAAATTGTACAAAATCCAACAAATTTTGGCAGAAGTCAGTTGCAGTTAATGGCCAGCAGATGGTGTTCAAGTTGGACATGGGCGCCGCAGTGACAGCTATCCCAGCATGCTTGTACTCAAAAAAGCTACACGGTGGGCTGACAACCAAAAGGCTGTGTGGACCAAATAACGTTCCCATAGAGGTAAATGGACATTTTACTGCAGAGATTAGCCATAATGGAAATGTAGCGAAGCAGCATGTGTATGTTGTGCCAGGTTTAGTGACTCCTTTGCTGGGATTACCGGCAATACAAGACCTTGGCCTGCTCAGTCCAGTACAGGCTATCACAACAGCGGAAACAAGCTACAAAGAACAATATCCCAGAGTTTTCACTGGCTTAGGTAAGCTACAGGGAGAATACAAAATTTAACTAAAGGACAATGCCTCTTCCTTTGCCCTCGCTGTGCCATGTCACGTGCCATTGCCCTTAAGGGGAAAAGTTCAAGAAGAGTTAAAAAGAATGGAGGAAATGGGCGTTATTTCTCCCATAGAGGAAGCTACAGAGTGGTGCTCAGGAATGGTTGTAGTACCAAAACCAAATGGAAAAATTAGAATACGCGTTGACCTAACCCGCCTGAATGAAAACGTGTGCAGAGAGCGACATATTCTTCCAGCAGTTGATGAGACACTAGCTAAACTAGCCGGAGCTAGAATTTTTTCCAAACTGGATGCCACTGCTGGTTTTTGGCAGGTGCCTTTGCACAAAGCTTCAGCCCCACTCACCACCTCCATCACGCCCTTTGGTCGTTATTGCTTTAATCGTCTGCCTTTTGGGATATCATCGGCCCCTGAGCACTTCCAGAAGCGATTGACGCAGATGCTGGATGGCCTAGAGGGAACTTTGTGTTATGCAGATGACATCCTGATATTCGGTGCCACGCCCACAGAACATGATGAGAGGGTGAATAAGGTGTTGCAAAGACTGCAGCAACATGGCCTCACTCTAAATGAAAAATGTCAGTTTGCCGTGAAGCAGGTTAAATTCCTGGGACATGTCGTGAGTGCAGACGGCATACATGCAGATCCAGAGAAGATTAGAGCGATTAGAGAGATGCCACCACCAAAGGACGTGTCTGACGTAAAACGCTTCATGGGAATGGTCAACTATGTGGGAAAGTTCTCACCTAACATTGCAGAGCTCACAGGGCCTATCAGAGAACTCCTGAAAGCGGAAAACATGTGGATGTGGGGAGCAGCGCAGCAGACTGCATTTGATAGAGTGAAAGACGAGCTCATCTGCTGTTCTTGCCCAGTACAGCCCAGACAAACCAACAAGAGTGTCAGCAGCGGCCTCTTCCTATGGGTTAGGAGGGACCTGTCACAACTTCAAGACTCGGGAGATTGGAGGTCAGTGGCTTACATATCCTGCAGTATGACGGAGACAGAGCGGAGATATGCCCAAATTGAAAAGGAGGCACTTGCAGTCACCTGGGCCTGCGAAAGATTTCAGATTTACCTCTTGGGTCTGCACTTTGTGATGCGAACAGATCACAAGCCATTAATCAGTCTCCTCAGCTCAAGGCCGCTTGATGACGTCCCACCTCGGATCATGCGATTTAGGCTACTTATGTGTTTTTCCTACACAATTGTACACGTACCAGGGAAAAGTCTAGTAGCAGCCGACGCTTTATCGAGGGCGCCACTCCAGTCTACGGCAAGAGAGGAAGACCTTGTGCCTCAGAACGATGTGAGCGCTCATATCCAGGAGGTCATTCAGCAACTACCAGCCTCACCTGAGAAGTTGCTACAAATAAGGAGAGCTCAGGAGGAAGACCCCGTGTGTAAGCAGCTGTCCTCCCTGATCCACACAGGGTGGGAAAGAAACAGTTCCGCACCACAGTTAAAACCCTTCTGGCAATACAGAAATGACCTGCTGATGGTGGATGGCCTGGTAATGAAAGGAAACAGGATACTGATCCCATTAAGCATGCAAAAGGACATCTTGGACAAGCTTCACCAGGGTCACCAAGGCATGGTGAAATGCATGGCCAGGGCGAATTAAGCAGTGTGGTGGCCAGGGCTGACGACACAGATCAGAGAGAAGGTACGTCAGTGTGAAATTTGCGCTAAAGAGTGTCAAAATGCCACAGAACCTCTGATGACCACACCCTTGCCTTCACGTCCCTGGGAGTGGCTAGCAGCTGACCTATTTGAGTGGAAGAAGGGTCAGTACTTAGTTGTCATTGATTATTATTCACGTTACATTGAAGTTGTCAATGTTACACGCACGTCAGCAACAGCGGTGATCGAGAAAATGAAAGCCATCTTTAGCCGCCACGGAGTGCCGGATACACTCGTCACAGACAACGGACCACAGTTCGCTGCCACTGAGTTTGCAGACTTTGCTAAGGATTACAACTTTCAACACGTAACCAGTAGCCCCCGTTACCCGCAAAACAACGGGGAAGCCGAACGGTCAGTGAAAACGGTCAAAGCCTTGCTGCAGAAGAGTGAGGACCCTCACAAAGCGCTTATGGCATACCGAGCAACTCCTCTTGCCCATGGAGTATCACCAGCGCAGCTCCTGATGGGGTGAAATATTCAAACACCACTGCCGGTGAGTCAAAACACCCTCAAACCAGCCTGGCCGGACTTAAGGGCTTTTGAGTTGAAAGAACAGGAGCTTAAAAGACAACAGGCTGAGGGATACAATAGACGACACAGAGCACGTGAGACACCACCTCTCAAGCCGGGTCAGAAGGTTTGGATATGGAACACGACACGCACAGGTGTCGTCTCTCGCTCAGCAGGGACACCACGCTCATACGTGATTCAGACCTCCACTGGCAGTCTCCGAAGAAACCGTTCTCACCTGACAGTAGTGCCTTCATCGTCTTAAGGCCAGCCAGACTCTGCCCAACACACCAGGGCTGGCATGGAAGTCAAGCCTGTCAAAAGACTGGATTTGTAGTTTAGTGTTGTGTGTATACATGGAGCAGAATAAACTCCGTACCACAACAGAGAGGATCAGGCGGTCTACCCTACCTCTCAGTTAGGTTATGTTCTTACTTTGATGTTCAAAATAAAAAGAAAAAAAAAGAGGATGTGATAAGATATGTGTATGTGATGTAGCATAGAGGTCAACCAGTTAATTTAACCAGTTTACATATATGCTCATGTTTACAGTAATGGTTAACATGTCATCTGTTCCCCTGCTTAGATGGTAAAATCTGCATTAGGATTTAATAACATATGATTTCAGTTTTCTATAAAGATATGGAAAGTATTAGTTTAAACGGGGAGATGTAGTGAGCAGGTTTTGAGATGTATTGAGCGCGCATGCGCGAGGTTGAGACGCGATTTATGTGACAGTAAAAGGTTAACAAGCACGTCTTGGTCTCTGGTCCATTCCTTATAAAACTACGTACAAAAAGTACAAGACAATATGTACATCGACAGTCAATCAATTGATTTGCCTCGGGTGCACTGTGGAGTGGGCAAGACTGTTTTTAATGCCTGTCTAGCTAAGAACCATTGGCTTGCGCTAGCCATAGCACAAGCAAACTCGGCAACTAGAAGAACTGAATGAAATTTCTTGAAAACGTCTCCAGACGTCTCGAACACACCGGCTCACTTGGAAAAAAGGTCTCATGTCCAAAATTCCGAACTATCCCTTTAAAGCTTTAAATCAATTATGATGCAAATTGAAGCTCCCAACAGAAAACAGAAAAATGTTAATAGGCTCTTTTCACTGCAGCTATTTTTGAGGCATCAATACAGACACTGGTGTAATTAACATTAACATAATTAATTAACATTATGGCCCTGTTCCATTTCTGTGGGCCCTGGTATTGTGCATGCTGACTCACTGGAATGACTGTGACACACTAAATAGAATGCGACCATAATTAATTAATAACACCTATGTTTACCCTGCAATGGCATGTCAAAATGTGAAAAGGGCCTACTGTTTCCAATAGCCTTCCTATTTCACAATAATCACATAATAATGTTTGACGTATGGCATGTAACGTCATGTTACTCATCCAACAGATAATGCAACATGAGCATTATTTCAACATCTAACATCCTGCTCACCTTCTTTTTTTTTTTTGAGCTGCTAAATACTCCACTAGGTTCACCTCTGTCAATTGAATTTCATTAAAGAATAGAGTCCCGGCTTTTTATTGTGGATTCTTATTATTTATGAATGAGTACACAGGTTGTTTTGTGAGTCTAAATCAAATATAACTATGCCAAAGAAAGGGCTGGCATCATCCCAATTGTCTGGCTATGAAAGTTACTCAGAACATTATATAGCCAAAAGGGTTTAGCAGCTGGGGCTTGAGCTTCAGACAGAGGAGAAAAGCTGATGGGTAGTTGTATATATTTCATGCAATATAGCTTTTTCAAATAAATCAGACTGCAATACAGTACAAAATGTTCTAAGTTCTAAAGGTTCAAATTGTTATTCAAATATATTCTATTTTTTTTTGGCATGTCAATATTCATGTGACATAAGGTGCTCACTCTGCAGTTAAGCATGAAAGATTGGACATGATTACACCCATCTGTCCCACTTTCACACATTTGTGTAAATAGAGCAATTTCAAGTGATTATACACTCAAATAGATATACAGGAGCAAAACAATTTTACAGATGTACCGTAACTGCAACATAATGAGCCCTCGTGTGAACCTTCTAAAAGAAAAAAGTAGTAGCTGAGGGTACAATTTTGTGCCAGTTCAGCAGTCTTGTGTCCATTGTGAATTATAATCATTCATTATATGCTCAGAAATCATAGGAAATGATTTGTTCCTGTTAACCCTCCTGTTATGTTACGGGTCAAATTGACCCGTTTTAAAGTTTGAAGATCTAGGAAAAATAGTTAAAAGTATTTTTTCAGTTTGAAACTTCTTCTGCTTGCCTTAATTAGTGTAATCAACATATAATATGAAAATGGTTCATCTCACATATTTGCAACCACCCCCTGCATGTTTATATCACATAGATACTGTTCGGGTCAATTTGACCCAGCAGTCAAACTGGAGGTAAAAGGGTGTCAGAAATTGTCAGAGTATTTTTTTCTTTGCAACTTTGAGACATATTTCACCCCAATCTCTCACACACACACACACACACACACACACACACACACACACACACACACACAGGTGTGCTCCTCCCTGCTGAGCTGCTGGTAATCAAGAACAGGGCCCCTCAATCTTCCATGTTTGCCTTCACAGACACCACAGCCCTGGTGTCGTACTGCCCCTAAAAGGGAAACAATGTTGTGCTCATGAACACTCTGCACAAAAACGCTGAAATCAGCATAAGAGAAGACCAGAAACCAAGCATGATCCTTGATTACAATGCCACCAAAGTGGGGGGTAGACAACTTGGACAAAGTAACAGGGTCCTACAGTACCAAACGAATGACTGCGCGCTGGCCATTGGTCATCTTTTATAACATGATAGATGTATCGGCCTACAATGCATTTGTCATCTGGACTGAGATCTTTCCTGACTGGAATGTGTCAGGAAGCTGTACAAGAGGTGCATTTTTCTTGAGGAGCTGGGGAAGGGGTTTGTGACACCGCACATCCAATGGAAGCAGCACCTGCCAAGGACCCCAGTCGCTGCAGCCATGGTGAGGGAGATCCAGGAGAGGACTGCACCAAGTACTATACTATACCAGTGCGTGGGGTGAGTCAGTGTGTGTGTGTGTGTGGGGGGGGGGGGGGGGGGGGGGTACACTCTCATACACTTATACACACACATGTGTGTGTGCATGTGTATGTATAAGTGTATGAGAGTGTGTTGTGTGTGTCTTGGTATCAGCGAAAAGACACCATACACTTATACACACACATGTGTGTGTGCATGTGTGTGTATAAGTGTATGAGAGTGTGTTGTGTGTGTCTTGGTATCAGCGAAAAGACACCATAGTTAAGTAATCATGGTCCTCTTGTTTCTAGGTTGTTGCTGAGGGAAAAAGAAAGAGGAAGAGGTGCCAGGTCTGCAGGCCATCTGACGATGTCAAGACAAGCATGACCTGTGCGAAATGTGCAAAATTAATTTGCACAAAGCACAGTGTGATGACTCGTCACTCGTGTGCTGTGTAGATGAAGAGACACACACACACACACACACACACACACACATAAACACACGTTCATATTTGTTGTATTGTTGTATTGCGATTTTGTTCATTTCTGGTTCACAGTGCATGTATGTAAAACAAAATTTCAATGTTATATTTCAAAGTTATGTAAAACTATTGTGATTTATATGTTGGTCTTTCAAAAGTAATAAAGTAGTGAAACATTAAAAAAAGGTTTGAACATGTATTTTTTTTTATGAAAAACAAGTAAATTATCCTAATTGAACCATTTCCTGTTAGAGGTAAGGAACACCATTGCACTAAATATTGATAGAATAATTAGTAATGGAGTTAGTAATGAAGTATTCACACTGCTTGTTAGGATTTTTTGGGTTTCAGACATCCTTTGGATAAATAAACATGCACTGTTCCTGACAATTGAACATAACAGGAGGGTTAACGCCAGAACTTTCCTGTTTTGTTCAATATCACAGTCATCTGTTGATAGCTGTCTATAAATACATGCGTACATTGCAATATGTAGAAGCCGCTAACAGCTAATTTGGCATACTTTTTAATCATGCTAATTTTCCCAAACAAATATAACTGCACCAGGTGTGTTCAAGATGTTTAGTTTGGCCCACAGTAATTGGTTACTTTAAAAACTCCTGACCATATATTGTATATCAGAATTGGATGTAGTCATGGTGACGTCACTTTTGTTGACCACGGTTTTGAAGCCTAGAGTTTGGCATTTTTGGTCATCGCCATCTTTTCAAGTGAGAATTAGGGTTTATTTTCTCTAGACTTCCATTCATTCTGTCTTATTTTTGAAACCAGAGTAGTTGCCCCCTGATGGCCTGCAGAAAGAATGCCTCCTGCCCCTGCCCCATAGTTATTATGCTTAGAAAGAGTATAGCAGGGTTGCCAACTTTGGGACTTTGGCTGGGGCTAACATTGGTAAGACAAGTTCATATTTGAGTGAGGCATCAGGTGGAGGGCACACTGTCCATCTTTAATAAAGAGGTAGCCTAGGGTAACATGTTTCTTTTCGCTAACAAACAACTGAACATGAACCACTACGTGACCAGCTTACCTGCTGAAGCTCTGCTTGATTCTTCTCCTCTCCATGTCATCATCCGTTTTTCTTTTGAAATATTTCAGCAAGCTCATCTAACAAAATGTAATTTGCACCATGAGCCTTTTATTTAGCAATTAGCAGCTACCTAGCCCTCGCACGTGAGATAACGTTGGCGACTAGTTGAAGTCTGTACCGTCTCCTCAGCACACAATTAGACTGATATTGGGGCAGGCTACTGTGACAAAGCACACAATTGTATTAGACAATAGATTATTTGATTTGTTAGGCTATTTTACCAGCTCACCTTGATTGATTGTCATCACAGAGTGTTAAGAAATGACAATAATAAAGATATTCGTTGTCATCCAAACTTTCGAACGTGCATCAGTGGGCTCCGACTCCGAATCTATGTTTTGAACTTTTTTTCACAGGGAACTGTGACGTATCAGGTGCATGGTTTTCAGCAAATCAACGCTCAGAGAATACTGCCGTGATGACGTTGCAGGCAGATGTTACAGCTGCTAGACATCAACAGAAAAGCAACGGGAGAATTTTTTTATCTTGGCGTGACATTTCGTTCGTGTGGGTGACAGCGTGAGATTGATGGTGAAAGAAAGTGTGATTGTCACGCCAGGAGCGTGAGAGTTGGCAACCCTGAATATAGTAGTATAGTAGGATGCTGATTGGCATTTTATTAAAGTAATTTAACTTTATTAGTTGTTCGTAGCTCACCAGAACTGTGAAAGGTGAAGAATTACTCTCACTGCCAACAGCTATAAAAAGTCTATGAAAGTTAACATTGGATACTTTATATTTCTGGACAGAAACTCCATAAAAGCTTCATTTTACAACCTGCAGCACTTTCTTTTCTGGAAAGATACCCAGTTGTGCTGCAATGCTCCCTCTGAAGCCTCCTGAGCCTCGTCTCTGCTTATAAAAGGCTGGTTTAATGAAATGGGATATCTCTGAGTTTAAAAGGACATTTGATTATTTTGTCATATGTAGAAAGGTTAAAGTATCTCTTCAGAGGCACTGGAATACGGCGGCCTATTGGAAAAAAAGTCACAAATTTGCTAGTTTAAAGTAGCAAATTTGCTAGTATTAAAATGGCAAATTTGCTAGTTTTAAAGTCGCAAATGTAGCCTACTAGTTTATTGCAATGCTAACAACCGGCAATTATGCAAGCTAAAGCTAAAGCTAAAACTAAAGCATGAATGTCGCTTTTATCTTTCTAATTAATCCATCCCAACGTGTGACGCTTTGCTAATGTCCTTATGGTGATGGCTGTTGATGGTTATTGTTGGTTAATTTTATATTGGCCAAATTGTCATCTTATGGGTGTTTGTTGATCGGGTGGTTTGGCTAAGCTAGCGTTAGCTTTCACTTGTTGTCATAGCAACGCCAAACGTCCGGGTCAAGCAACGTGTTTACTTACTCTATGACCTACCGCTAGCTTCGCAAAACCACCTGAATTTGCAACTTTTTTTCTCAGAATATTGCCCAGCTCTCTCGGCTCCGTTTTTTTTTTTTTTTTTTTACTACAGTGGCCCTAATACGCCATCGTACTGGAAAGATGCCGTATTGCATTAATAAAAAATAATGACTGACTAACTGAGGTATTGAGAAGGAACACGTGTTGTTTTGATGCCATGGCAGTCAGTCACGTTCTTGTGCTTTGCATCATCACCAGATTTGATTAGTTGGCTTCAGTGGTAATCATGCAGGGCACACCAGGTCCTCAGAGGATCAGCATTATTTTTCCACTGTTTGTGTTTCATGAATATAACATTTTAATTTTCAAGTCATGTTTAACCCTGTCATGTATGTGGTGATTTTAGATGATGCCCATCTAATCTCAATTGAAAGTATCTTTATCCAATCCTTTAACCTTTTAGTTTTGACTGTATTTACTGTGCCCCGTGGCGCTGTATATTCTCCTTTTACCGTTAATTGAATTATGGCATACTATTCAGAAACCACCTACGGCAGAGCACTACGAAGCCAGCAATAATTTCTTCTGGTAAATTTTCTTCCTTTTGAATAAATTGTCTGAATTATCAGTTTATTAGATTACTTTGCAAGGACCCATTTAACAGTGTGTTCAAATGTTTATGTAGCAGTCAAATCCACTGTCTTATATGCTGTACTAGAATTACTGTATCTGAACATCGCAATGTACCCGGGAGAAGACAACAACACTGCGATCTGTCAACCGAGTCTTTCAAAAAGTGAATGTTTGCACACTGATAACTAAGCTTCAGATGGACTTTAAGGAAACACCTTGCATGATTCCACTTTTCAAAACCAACATAAATGTCAGGTTTTGTGGAAGTTTAATTTTTTTTTTATTTTAGATCTGCTTCCATATTCACTCCTATGTTTATATTGAAAACTGTTTTGTGAGCCATGACATTGAGCTTATAGTGAAGTGTAGCTTCTATGCAAGTAGCATTGGTCAACATTGCAGATTTTGTTTAGTTTTCATGATAGAGACCAGATGCACTAGCACATGGGATGTATTAGGAAAATTTAAGTAAAGAAATAGCACATTATTGTCATGGACAAGTAATCAATACCCAGCAAAATATGCCAAGAGTTGGGTGAGTATTTCTATGGAAACCCAATATTAATATTAACTTATACAGGCCCTACAGCGGGTATTAGGCAATGGCGTCAGAAATCGACCTTCTTTACCTCCTACGCTAACCCAAGCAAATAGCAGGTACTCAACTACTTAATGAAATCTTACGCCTACGTTGCAGCTGCTTAACTTGAACTAATATGACTGCTCCCTATCATGGTAAATGGTAAATGGTCCTCATTTACCATGCATCAGTTTGCATGGTGTGCAGCAGTGTACAGGGTCATCAGGTGGGCACCACTTCAAATAACTGATGTTTGTTGTCTCTACATGTCAGCCCTGTGATAGACTGGTCATCTGTCCAGGGTGTACCCTGCCTTCCCCCCATGTCAGCTGGGATCAGCCAAACCAAGTGATCTCCCTCAGATCCCTCACCTTAGCCAGCAACACCTCCGACAAAAATACCACCAGCTAAGAGCATCAGCTAACAGGATGCTAGCTAATAACAACTAACCAATAACATGTCAAACTAAGTAGCATTTTGTCAACGCAGGCAGCAAGCTGCGAAGCTCTAGTGTTATTCTCATCAACGGAAACTAGACAAAATATATTCGTCAACGCGACTATCTCGACGATGACGAGACGGCACCAATGTCCTTAAACAGTGAATACGACTACATTAATGTGCAATATTCTTGACAAAAAAAGACAAGACTAGAATGGACTTCAATAATAAAAAAAAATACCACTAACCTGAAGCGAGATATTAAGTCCAACCACCCTGAAACTGATGTTCATTTCTTGGTCATAAAATTAGGTGGTTGTTGGTGGTCACGTCAGCCATAAGCCCACAATATGGAGGCTGTGTTGTATAGCCAGGCTCATTGTTTCTCACTGCTCGAAGTCTTCGTGATTTAATATGGCTTCATATTCTGGATACAGTTGTGAGAATAGTCCTACTAATATTATCATCTAACTCGCTGCATGAAAGTGAACGTGCATATTTCCCAAAATGACAAACAATTCCATTTAGTTTCGGTATTATGAGGACAAGAGCACTTTTACTAATCCAAGGAATATATTTTTCTCTTCGGTAAATCAGATCAGTCAGTGATTAGTGACACGCTGCGACACCTGCCAAGTCGGCTTTATGCAATGTTGCTGAAAGAACTAGTGTGTATACCAGGTGCAAAATATACCTGTCCATCCATCTTCTTTACTGCCCTTTCATTTCAAGGTCTTGGGAGGCAAGGAGATATTCCACATGCACCCCTGGACAGGTCTGCAGTCTGCAGGGCTCACAAACAGACACAATGCACCCATAGCTAATTTAGATTCTCTCTACCTGCACATATCAGCAGAAAAATAAAAATTCCACAGGACATGAGATTTTCCTTATGCAAGCACATAGCAATGCTATGAATATAACATTTTCAGAGTCATTTTCTACTGTCCTTGTTAAAATAACTGAGGTGATGCTTTGGCGACATTATTCAAAATAGTTTCAGTGTGTTATTACAGCCCCTGTCTGACTGGCTCCCAATTTAGAACAACCTGACAATGGCTCACACTAAGGAGGGTGCTGACAATGTCATAGCATCCTGCTTTTCATCCCTCAGATATGATTTATCTTCTGTACAGACACCATGGCTTTCAGGTTAGACCAGCACAGCTATCAACTGTTTTTCTTTTCATTGAAGTAACTTATAACTTTTTGTAGAAAAAAAGTCCACACTTTTCTCACATAGAACAAAAGTTAGATTTCTAAGCAATACCCTCCCTAACTTCTGTTTTCTACAGTATTTCCTTCTAAAGTGTTCAGGTACGATGAGGTCTCAAGAAAATTAAAACAAAGACACGGCGGGTGACGATAATGGGGATTGTAACAGTGAAACATATTCAAATGTTGTTTCACTGGTTGCCATGGTTTTAGTTGTCACCCCTGCCAAGGCAAGAACCACATGTTGCTAGTCACTTTGTCGATGTGATTTTGGTGAGCAACGCTCTGTTACATTTAGCACGCTACTGCTGTGGGCTCAGAAGTCACAGTGCAACCACTGTCTGTAGTTGGATTTATCAAGCACTGTCTATTGAAATTCCCTCACTTAATACACTCGAGCAATAATCGGTTTAAGTGAGATTTAAAAACCTGTATCTACAGAGAGTAAATTATGTTAGAATGTGAGAAAAATACTTCCATCAAAGTAAAGAGCTATACTGTCCTTTGTTATTAAGACTCGAGACGGCACTGCATTTACAATTTGTAAAATCATGAGAGATCGTATAAAACTACACTGTGTAGCCTTTAGTTGTATTTTTACAACTGAAAGCTACACAGCCTAATTTTCTAATCAGCCTAATTTACTCAGTGCAATTGCAGAGGAGTGAAGGATCCCCTTCCTCTATTTCTCAAAACAAAAAACTGTGGGTTTACTCTCTCAGCTCAAAGATGATTCTGATGTCAGATATGTAATACAGCTCAACAGGTAATGAGGATTCAAAAATATATTTTTAAATCTGCATGTCATTTTCTTTGGGACTTGGCAACATTTAATCTTGTCCATGCCCTCCCACTGACTCCGTCCCTCTGCTGAACTACTGACCACGTCTTCCCTGTCTGTTGATGGAGTGTTATTCTGTTTGTGTGCCTGAATTTCAAGGTAAAGCATTACGGAGGCCCTGACCTCATTTTCTTTGGATTGAGTGGAAAACGTAAAATGGCATCACCAGGCATTTTTCTCCACAGCACAGATTAGGGGGCTCAAGTACAACATCTGATCAATGTGTTTATTTAATAGGTGAGCCGCCATCTGGTGAGGGAGAATTGGTGGGTAAGAACATAGTGTTCACTGAGAATACTTTGAAAATATTGTCTCTTGAGTGGTAAATGAAAAGCCACGTTAAACCCTGAGCCCTTTTTAGCTACTGAGTCATGGGTGTTGTGGCCGTCATTTAACCCTGGAGGGTCGTATATGTTCTACCGCTTCTATTTCAGTGAAATATTGTGAATCCCCCTGATCACATTCAACACTTCTGGGTAGAACTTCAACTTCATCCAACTATTGTTGTTGTGCAGCTTTTGCTGCCTTTAAATGTACAAATATTGCCACGAAAGAGAAGCCAGCAAAGTCCTGTGCTTCTCTTTCGTGTTTCTGTGCAGATTATTTCTATGCAGTGACTGCATGGAGGTGTGGGCCTCTTGGAGATATGATCTAACGTTGTTCTTTAATTGGTAAACACCGACCCCCATTTTGGATACTGGTCCAGCTGAATTTAAACTATTGAATGTTTATTGTTACAACCTTGCAATAAATGTGGTTACGTTTTCAAAGATTCCATAGTCGGGCAGCCAGAATGCGTTTAAAAAGGTAAGAAGGTGCTATATTCACACTATAGGCGTGACTATAAAGATCACAACTTGGGCTAGTTGGTCGTAAGGTCCACTGCTTTAGTTCAGACTGAAATACGTCAACTGTTCAAGGGACACCTGCACATCCATGTTTTACACAGTATTTATTGTAATATCTTTATCTCCTACCATTATCAAGTTTCAGTACATCTCATACTAATCAGTCACATTAACCTAATATGTTCATAAAATATCCATTCTACGTTTCAAATTATTACCAGGCTTTGAAGTTCTACATAACGTGTGCGCCCTGTAGGCAGAACAGTGGAAGGCAAAAGGTTAATGGATTGTGTGCCTAATTAAATGACGTTCTGCTTCCTTCCGGAAGGTATTATTGCATCAATAAGGTTTGGCGAGGTCTCAGTGTAAAGTATCAGCTGATACCTCACACTGAGATCTCGCCAAACCTCTGGATTCCATTATATTCACTCCCTCTAGAGAAAGTGTTCTATCTTTAGCAGAGCCCATGTTGGGGTCTAGGTCGTGCAGGTCCAGCAGCTCTGGAGCTGGTTACAAAGGTGAGATGGTCTTCCTCACAATATAGCAGCAGCTTCATAGATTAATTCATTCATCCATCCATCCATTGTCTACAGCTTATCCTGTATTCAGGGTCGCGGGGAGGGGCTGGAGCCGATCCCAGCTATCATTGTACACCTTGGTACATGGTACACCCTGGACAGGATGCCAGTCTATCACAGGGCGACATGTAGAGACAAACAACCATTCATGCTCACATTCATACCTACAGGCAAATTGGAGTCATCATCCTGCATGTCTTTGGACTGTGGGGAGAACATGCAAACTCAGAAGGAACCGGGGACCCTCTCGCTGTGAGGCGACAGTGCTACCCACTAGACCACCGTGCAGGCCTTCATTCGTTCATTCAAAGTTAAATACACAGTGCAGTGCCTTTTACGTGAAAGGTTGGCATATTGGATATTGGCATTCAGTATGTAATGTCAGACAGAGAAAACATAAATCGGAGGTCTTTAGACATCTGTTGTCTCCTCACATGGCTACAGTCGGTGTGATCAAACTAAATCAGCACAGTGAAACTTGACTGCCCGGCTACAAGTTGAGAGGTGCGGCCATCGAGGTGTGCTCAACATTCAAAGCCGCGTTTAATTGGTGCCATCGGTTTAGCCAAAAAAGCAATCTAGTGCACAGCTGCAGTTCATTGTGTGGGCTGTCACTGATTGCCTGGAGCTGACAGTTGAGATGCATATGGCGCAGCATGAAGTCCGCTTTGAAAGGCAAAAATACAACTCCTACGCAAGAGAACGCCAAGATAAGTCGTATCGGATAGTTTTTCACTAAAAGCTCGGTCTAAATCTGATTGATGATGCCCCACATCTGAAACAGCAAAAAACACAAAGCAATTTATTTATGATCCTTTTGTTCACCTCCCCGTTTTGTTTTGTTTTTAAATCGGCATTACATAACAGAATAAAACCAAGCAATGGAATTACTCACAGAAAGAGAGATAAACAGTGTCTGCTGGTGGCATCACGGCCAAAAGCGTCGAGTGAGCAGCAGAGATAAAACACACACACACAGCTGTGGCCATAAACTGTTCTCACTGCAAATCTACACATATAGGAACTAAACACTGATGAAACTATATTATGATTTGGGAAAGCTATCGCCAGCAGGGTTTAGGAAAACAGAGGGTTAAGTGTGTCATTGTTCTGAGTAAAGAGCTCCACTGGTGTGAAATGTATTCCAATAAACTTTAACCTGCTTTTATAACAATGTGTTGTGTCTTAAAGAGTATCCATACCACGACACATGAAATATTATGTCACTGAACAATGCTACCGTAGTTTTAAATCATCTTAATCAAATGTTTTATGACGGTCAATAACAGTCACTAAACCTAATCTTTCTGTCTCTACACTGGTTGCCTATTGGCTCTTGATGTATCTTGATGTATGTATGTAAATTGATTTTTCATAGCCGTAACCACAGCACATTTTGCAGCTTCAAGTCCACATTCTTCTGTTTTCGATGCGTAACTCCAGGGATTGTGTGTCTGCTCTGTCACCTTCACATCATTGCTGCTGTGGCTGAACACAGCCTGTGAAGACAGACTGAAGCCACTGTGCTACAGACTTGCTGGAGGATTGTGTCTGTCTGCACTGCTGCCTGTTCAACATTGATATGAATCTCCATGTGTAATGACTCAACAGTATATTTGAACAACGGATGACTTGACACATTCTCATTAGTGGTGTATCGGATACGTCACAGTTCAGTGGCGTGCGGAGCATTGCGTAGTTCACATGGTGGTGTAATCAGCTAAGAACTCATTTGCGGAAATCACCAATTAAAGACAATGATTACTTTAAGCTTTAAGCTAAGTCATTAAACCTGAATTTGGGGTTCATTTTTGTGCCCAAGGACACTTTGACATGTGGACTGGAGGGGAATGGAACCGCCGATCCTCTCTGGTGTCACTGGTGTCTCATAAATGATTCAATCTTCTCACGATTCGTATTTGTTTTGCTTGAATTACAGATACCGGTGTTAATATTGAACAGTAGTTTAATAAAAATAGCAGCTTGTTGTTGCACCAAAACAATAAATATAAGCAAGGAATAGATGCTGAATATAAAAAATAAAACTTCTCCACATGATGCCACAAACAGCCCATCAGCTAACAAGGGCGCAGTCATCCCTGACTGATTGTTTTCTTTTCCTGCAGCAGGTAGTCAGAGTATATTCTGTTCTAGGTAGAGCAGCTGAGGCCTGGATGCTTTATTTTGGAAACCTGTGAGGTTTAATTGTAAATTTCATGTCAACTAGGTCCCTGGCAGTTTCTGTGAGTTTGTTATTGCTTTCTCTGATTTCAATTAGACTTCCACAAAACATGTCATCTTTTTGTTGACAGGGACAAAGCAGGGTTAGATTCGGTTCCTCCTTTTAAATTATCTTAGATGGTTTATCAATCAATTGTTTCTGCTCTCTGTTGCATATCTAGGTCCAGTTCATGTTAATTAAATGTATTATATCATTTGTAAATAAACTTATATATTGTAATTAATAATTTGTGGTCATATCGTCCTTTCTTGTTTTCCATCATATTTTCATATTTTTTGCCTGTGAAACTGCTACTAAATTGCCCTCTATGTGGTTTTAAAGGGTCTTTAAAGGTCTTACATTTAACTTGAGAAACTACGCAGAAAGCCTGCAAGTGGTTGATGCATATACTTTCCCAAAGTGTCATGGATTGACCTCCATACTTAACCATGAAGGTCAAAAGACACTTAATATTGAACTTTACTCAGCGGAGTCCTTGTTGTGATTTGAGAATAAAATCTATTTGAAGGTAAATGTACCTTGCCGCCACCTTAATCACCCTCTGTCTCTGCTCCGATGATGCCGCCTTCTGTTTCATGTATTAAACTAATGGCAGCTCCAGACAGTACTGATGGGCTGTTATTGCTTTCTCACAGTGTCAATGCTTTCCATCTTCCACGGTGCTTGTGTGAGTGAATGAAAGCCTGCCATTGCCTCAAGGTCACTCGATGGAAACAAAAATGACCTCCTGGTCAATTTTATCTGACCACAAAGCTTCTCAACTGTTATATTTCCATTATATGGATCAACCAAGGCTCATTCTTGATTTTATACATATTTCTTTGAGTTTATTCAAAAACTACATGTGCATATTTAATAATTAAAGTGCACAAGGGAAATTAAACAATAGAATATTGGAGGAGCATTAATATACAAGCATCACAGAATCTGTTATTCAAGGGCTATTTGTGAACCGATAGAGAGGAAAGCCAAGCTACTTCCACCATGCACACCCATTGCTGTGACTATAGCCGTGGACAGTAATGAGGCTATTGTGGGTGGAGAGGAAAAGTCCCATTTATTTTTCCCAAACACAATGTTTGCCCTCACAGAGCATTAACAGTATCTGGTTGAATCTTTGAGGTCATTTGAAGATAGTTCTTCTATCAGATATGACAGTGTAACTAATACACAGGAATTCAGGGAGAGCGTCGTCAAATCACCAAGACAAATCAACCACTTTAATCCCCTGCAAAGCACAACCCCGGCATGTAATTAGTGTCAGAGTCATTAAAAACAAACACGTTGCAGCCTTGCTCATCATAACAGCCCCAGCCATAGCTAATCATTGCCATTACCATAGTAATGCC
Organism: Eutrigla gurnardus; assembly: GCF_963514095.1. Lineage (NCBI taxonomy): Eukaryota > Metazoa > Chordata > Actinopteri > Perciformes > Triglidae > Eutrigla > Eutrigla gurnardus. Next base: position 6,128,797 of record NC_139928.1, on the reverse strand, counting down.
CACAGCGACAGCCGCATCCATAGTCTCATCACGGCTATGAGCAGCCACAGCCAGTCGCAGTGACACATTCTCAAACTAGAGTGGAAAATGTGAACTAGTAAAACAAAAAATACCATTACTATCTGGCTAACTGCAGATAAAGTTTTCTGTTTCGAATCCTGATGATGTTTACTTTTTGTTCGAGCACCCAACCTGCTGGTCACAGCCAGTGGCTATGGCAACAGCCGGTGCTGGGCCACGTTGTTCAAATGAAAGACAGAGTGAAATGAACCCTGAGGATGCAGTCAGCCTATGCTTCTAATATCTCTCCAGCTAACTTCACAGTAAAGCCTTCTGTATAATGAAACAGTCAACCGAGATGAACGGCTATTAAATGTCAGCTCCAAATGTCACTTAAATGTCCCGTCTTTTCCTCGAGCATCACCCCTTACACACTCATTTCAGTAGTCCTCTGTCTTTGGTATAAAAAAAAAAACTTTTTTTAAAGCAGAGGCGGCTGAATACAGCCAGCCACAGTGAGTGACAGCCCTTTGAGATTCTCCATCATTTATCAGCAGGGACCATATTACCATTAGGGGGTCGCCCCTTACACCCACAGTGGCGGCAGAATAAAGCAGAGCTCTGCCAGTGAAATAATCACATCGACTCCGGTGGCTGTCAGGGATCCTCACCCGGCTGCCTGCCTTCATCTTTGCTTCAAGTCGAGACATGAACAATTTCCAGTTCTAGCTGTACTGCAAGATGTTTCGGAGGTTGGACCGGACTGCTGAGTAATTAAGAAGAGAACCGCAGGTATCACTCAGGGCCCAAGAATTGTATGCTTCAATTACCAAAATTCATTGATTTCAAACAAAAGCACAACATGTCAACGGCAGAAGGGGACACCATGTGTCTTGTGGTCTCCAGTCAGCTAATAAACACGGATTAATTAAAGCTCTGGCCGCCCTTCCATAATGTCAGACTGGCACGCACGCACATACGGAGGTGCAAATTAATGTAAAAAATAAAGTGCGGGTGTGAATGCAAAAACGTGAAAGTAAAGTAAAATGAATAAGAGTAAAATCAATAAGGCATCTAAAACAGTGAGTTCAGGGAACGGCTGGTAAGCTCCGTTGTGAAGCAGCAGCAAAAGTCAAAGCCAAAGTCCTTTCCGAATCCCTGTGAGCTCTGCATTGTCGCCTTTTGTCTCCCCAGAGACAGTAAGTCATCTGTGGAAGACCCTGAGGGTACGTCCTCATCCCTCTTCCACATCCCCTATCCTTGTGCTACTGGCTTTGGAGAGCAGCTTCAATCCTGCAACGACAGTATCGTCTGTTTGCAACTCTGAACTCAATCATTGCCCCTTTTCTCCTGTTTATTATCTCAAAGGAAGAAAACTACATTTATTCCCTTACCAATTCCTTCCTGAAGGAAAGCACAAATCAGCCAATATTCTATATTTGTATTATTGTCAACAAATCAGATATTGGACAATGAACGAATCCTTATAGCGATTATTTTCTGTGTAGCCAAAGTCTGATATACTGGGGCTTATTCGTCTGTGCCAGCTCCACTGCTGTTTACAAACTATTTAAAACACATTGAGCCACACTGTTGCATTGTGGGATGTTCCATCATTATAATGAACGTGGGCTCTGTATATTTTTGTCAGTTCAACATACCTAAATAATAATCTAAATACCACTAAATGTGTTTTTATCAGCATACTCGAGTATCAGCAAGTTAGATTTGATCAAGTTACATTTGCTTGGGCTTATTATTATTATGTTTTAATCAATGTTCTATTAACCTGCTTTTATAATAAGGATAAATAAAGATAATTATATATCAATATTGTGTTTACAGCTTGTTCTGCTTCCAGCAGGCAGAGAGAAACATCCATTAATGAACCAATGGGCTTTTCATGAGATTCGTAATCTCCCTAAAAATATTCTGCATTCAGGGACAAGATTTATTAAGATTTAAGATTTAGATTGAACATTTATTGATACATTTCATAGCATAATAGGTAGTTTTCATTTTATAGCCAAACTGTGACTTGTTGCCTTTTGGGAAAGTGTTTGTTTAGTGTTCAAAATACCCCTTGTTTTTATAATGAAAACAGGAAACCAAAATCTAAGCCTTTGACATTTGCATTACTGTGTTCAAAATAAATTAAGAAGACAGAACCCGGTGAAGTTGTTTTGTTTTTTTCTGCTGTATCGAATCTGCACTGAACCGTGGCTCTTAAACCAGAAACCAAACCGACCCTAACAAGTGGCATTCTTGGACAGTCTCTCAGGTAAGGATGGGGGAGCTTCCATCGTTGGAGAGGAGGTTTGAAAAGCTGTAATCTGTCGAGCACTTTTGTTTGAAAGCAGTTTGATGCAATCAATCAATATTTCTAGAAAGCCCACCAACTCTCATGTTGTCCGGAGAGCCTTTCAACTTTGTGTTGCAACCTTCAATCAGCAGGAAAGAGGTTTGATCAATCTGTGTCCAGAAGCAGATTCATGTTAGTGAGCATTATCATCAAAAACCAAATAACTTCACGACCGCTTGCCGTTGGATCCTTTCTAATAATGAACTACAAACACTGACTCATTTGTTAGGGAAATGCAGGATAAAAGTGGGGAATGAATATGAAGCTAATGTGACAAATAGGTGTATAAGTACTGTGGACGGACGCCGTGATCGTGCTGACCATTTGCCCCTGGTCAGCAGAGATGTATCATTATTTGTTCTACATGATAAATGATCTGCCATTACTGTGTTCATGTTCGTAATAGTGCAGTGGCTTTTATGATTTTAAACCTGTCCAACCTGCTAAACAGGCAACTGCTATCGATGTCTCGTTGGTCCCAAAAAGAGGCAGAATTAAAGGTAACATACTGCAGAAGCTCTCTGTCCTCACACGCAGTTGGTTTAGTCTCTCTATTTCACGCTAACCTTGAATTGTAATTTTTTGTTTGGAAAAATCACAAAAAGCTTTGCAAAGTCACCGTACTGGTTCCTCCTCTGAGTTTTAAAGTCTGAGAGATGGCTGCTGGTAAGGATGTGGAAGACAGAATCTTAACAGTTTTTTTCCCCCCCAGGGGAATTTAATAAGCTGGGCCGGAGAGGGAAGCTCCTTGCACCATAATGGCACTGCCCCTCTTCTAAGAACACGATATCAAAGACCTCTTCGGCTCCCAAGTCTGCCAACAAACCCTTCATATTTCGAGCCAGTGGATGAAATAAAAAGCAGCCAACAGTCACCAGTCTCAGTTGGAGACTGCAGAGAAGAAGCATGTGCTGCAAAGGAAGATCCTGGCCTTGAAGCATAGCAGCCAAGAACAAAAAAAGATTACAATAACTAAAGATGCAATGTTTTTCTATTAACGTCATATACGTCATATGTGATTAAGTCATTGAGAGCCCAGTAAAGATTGGATATCCAGAGCTTTAAAAAATTAAGTGTTTTAGCCTATATTTCATGCTCCAGCTGTGACAATCTTGCATTGCAGCTCTTCTCACTCCTATAATTTTCCCTTTAAATTCCTGCAGGCTGATTTTTTTTTTTTTTTTTTTTCAAAGGCCACGCATGAAGACCATGAGCCAATTGGTAATAACTTTTCAAAGAGTGGCTGACAATTGCAACTAAGCATATTTGTAATAGCATTGCTTTCATTACTACCTGTTTACCATGATGCCCATTGTGGGAGATTCCTTGAGGGAGTCGCTTAATAAAATGACTGCATGTACAATTGAGGATACATTATTTTAACAAGCTGCATCTCAGGGGGACGGGTTTACTGACTCTGACTAAAAGGAAAGCTAGGAGACAGTGCAAATGAGCAATTTCTGAATCATAAAATCACATGCACCATTATGTTTTTGGCTTTAATAGGCTGTTTTAGAGCAATAAGACTGTGTGGAAAAAAACACATCATTCATTTTGTATTTGAACAGGGTGTAGTCACAGGGGATTGTCAAAAAAGGTGCAGGAGTGTGTGGCAGTGCAAGACTAGGAGCCTCTGCTAGTGATGAGGCTGTAGTTAGACAGTGGCTGTTTGAGCTAATGCTGACTTCAGTGCACATTTTCATCACTAGATCACACTGCTAAGTGGTGAAAAACTCATGCTGGTTGAACTTTTGCCACAGCGTGATCTAGCAATTTTCTGGCAAAGCGTCGGCAAATCAAATATCTGCAAGCACACAGTGCTAGGATGTTTAAGCAACCTTGTAGCATTTCGCTATACTGCGCCTCACAAGTGTCACTATCCTGCTTTCCCCCCACAGATCCATAGATCCAAGTTCAGCTGTCTAACTGATGTGAGTGATGTTGTTATTTTTGCTGCAGGCTGTTGTGTGAACAGGCACTTAGAAGTTGGCATGTTGTTTGGATTTACCAAAAAGTAATTCCAGCATTGGCTGAACATCAGAATCTCTGCAATATTAATTGAACCATTGCGCTTTTTTGCTCCAGTCTGTTTTTTTTATAGCTCTGGCATCTGACAAACTGAGGCGAAATCTAAAGAAAGTCGACCTGACTGTGAGTCATCAAGCAGCTGCAGTTTGATATCAGCCACTGGCTCAGCAGATGGTGACTGGGGAAGAGTGGGGCTCAGGGTGTTGTTGGCTGAACCAGAACCCCTGCATGAAAAGCCTGTTAACATCTCTTGTTGGACAGTCAAACAAACACTACATAGATATGCAAAACAACTACAAATAGATACAAAACCTTAATGAGGATATGCAAAATTACTGCTAAATATGTACAGTGACTACAATGGTTACAAAACAACTAGAAATGCCTAACTAGATACAAAATGTCCACAAAGAGACACAACATTACTACAAATGGCAACAATAATTGCAAATATGTCCATGGGTACAGGCTATTTGGAGTAGCAGCTTTATATTTATATGACTTATTATATATTTACGGTGCCCCGGAGAAGCCATCCAGAAAAATATATATACATATACATATATATATATATATATATATATATATATATATATATATATATTGAGGCCACATTTTACTACACTGAGCGAACGAGATACAACTCGTTCCCACGTTTAAATTAATTTGTGGCCAATCATGCGCCCTGAATGCGCCCTAATTTATCTTGTGGCCACAAATTAAGTAAAACGTGGGAACGAATTAACTAAAACGTGGGAAGAAGTTGTATCTCGTGCGCTTGATGTAGTAAAACATGGCCTCAATATATATATATTTTCTGGATGGCCTCTCCGGGGCTCCAAATAAATCATGTATATTACAAATATTTAAAGTTGGTTAGTTGGCATGTTAATTACAGTGAAACAATATAACTTTATGTAATGTACAGTTTATTGGTCCCAAATCTTCAAATTGAAGACTGCACTCCTAAACCCGCCCCTGCATTCTTGGCATCAAATTCCTAGTCGGGCTCAGTTCAGCTGATGTGTTCAGACAAACAGAAGCTCAGTACATGTGCTAAGCGTCCCTTTTTCTTTTGCAGATTTTCTCAAACCACACTGAATCATAAAAATGACCAATAACACAGGCCTCTGTGGCCCCTTCATCGTGGAGATTTTCCATTCAGCAGCACCGACGCTATCAGATGAGGATTCTCCGCACACATTAATGTTGGTTTCTGTAGCTCTGTAACGGTGCCGCGAGCAAGGCGGTGGAGGGCCCAAATGAGACAGTAGACTGGCAACATCAAGGACTCTAATTAGATAGTTTGTTTTGCCTGGTGCCTTAGTAAATGAGAATGCTGAAGGTGGGTCTCCTGGGTCCAGAGTCAGCACTGCTCTGACAAAACTGAACCCTACATCCCTCTAGTAACTAATCAGCCCCCCTCTCAGTGTTATTTTTACCAGAAGGTCAGAATAGCAGAAAGCAACTGGGGATATAATGTCAAAGGTAAACTTGTTTGTAGAAGTAGTCCAATTATAGATGCAACTTACTGAAAAGGCTCTAAAAAAGGTTTTCATGTTGCAAGTTACGATATTTACTGTCTGCCAAAGCCTCCCCACAAAACACCCGGCTGCCCACTCATTTGTTTCAGCCAGCTAATCTGTTGGATCATGTTTCAAAAAAGTTTGATGTAAATAACCAAGCAAGTGCTTTGTGAGCGAAGTCCAATCATACTTTCCCTCCATATCTATCTGCCGCTCTCTCACAACGTCGAAAAGGCTACTTCACCGTTTGAATATATGAATCTGAGGGACACTCGCCCCAGGCTCAGATCTCATCTCCCACTCACTTGGCAATCCAGACATTCACTAAATCACGCCCGTCACTTCTGTAATTGAAATGCATGACCAATTTCATTGGCCGTATCTATAATCTTTTTTCATTAGAGCAAATTGCTTTTTGATGGAACGGACAATTTCATCATACGAGACCTTTCCCATGTGGAATGTGGGACACGATGATGGGAGAGGAAGGAAGTCGTCAGCACGGACGCCATAGATATTGTAAAGTTACTGGAGGTGTGGACATGTGTGTGACCTTTTCTGATTTATCATAAACATTCCTGAGGGACAGGCGTGAAACTAGAGTTAGATAGACCCGTTAAATAAAAAAAGAAATACTGTCCATTACATACAGCAGTGCTATGTGCTGACTTTTTTTTTATTGTTGAATGAATTACCTCCCATCCGCTGACAGCTTTTCAGATAGGTCATGAAACACATGTCACATGTGACATAATATTGACTGGAAGGACAGCTTATATACACACACACACACACACACACACACACACACACACACACACACACACGCACACACACACACATATATATATATATATATATGTATATATATATATATATTTCATATATATATAATCAGGGACAAACACCGAATCTTCTCTGTCACAGCTTTGTTACAGAGCCGACATTGACCCAGGTGGGGCGTGGGCTTTGGTCCAAACACGGGGATTCCTTCCAGGGATAGTTTTTCACTCGGAGATACGCCAGTCTTCTTTGTGTGTGGCTCTGTGGATGATGTCTGAGTCATTCATTGATTAAACGAAGATGTATGAGAGGAAGAGTTTGTTTATGAGCTGGAATTTTGATCAAAACTGCACTGCTGCCACCAAGTGGCTCCTAAACATCTCTCTTCCATCTTTTAACATTTTGAGAGGCTGCTTGGGTGGAGAAATAAAAATAAAACCCTATCCATAAATCAGTTCAGGTTTGGAGACATTAAATCCTACATTAAATGAAGTGGATTTTAGCATCACGAAGGAACACGTAGTATGCAAATCTAGAATACAAGCGGGCAGTGAGAAATGTCTGCCTCATTCACAATCATTTACAAGCCACACAATTAAAGTGGCAAGAAAAAGGAAATTAGAAAATAAAAAGGCAGGTAGAAAGGAAACAAACACAAAAGTTCTAAGTAGCACCTGCAGGGGTCAGTGATGTCACATAGAAATGCTGTATGAGCGAAGCAGCCAGCACGATGGTGAGGGGGGATGGAAAACTCATATATAAGTCACATTTCTTCTACTGCTCAGGTAGCTCTCATTTCTTTTACTGTGCTTTGGAAAGGAAAAGGATCCTGTGGAATGTGAAAACTGGATCACACTTATGCCTTGGAGGTAAATCCAGGACAGAAAAAGGTCCCAGCCCCTCTTTGACTTTCTTATTTAACAAGCCTCGATGACGGATGGTTTCTATAACCTGCAGCTAGAAAAGAACAAGAATTTAGACTTGTATCCATCAAGAGCAAAGCCAGAGCAATCTTAGGCAGATGTCTCATTTTGATGTTGAATTGAAAATAAATGATCTTACATATTAGAGGAATAGTTATGGTAAATACATTGGCTTGAGGAGTCAGGGCCAAATTAATCCACTTATGTGCCATATAGGGAAGAAAGGTATTAGGCCCCTATAGATACCCTGCACCAGTGATATCAACACCATAATCTGTCTGCAGTCCCCTGCAAATAAACAGAATACAAATATTTAAATAAAAGGCACAATATGGGCATGGTGTTTAAATAATAAATATCTGAAAACTAGTTTTCCAGTTTTCATTTCATCCTCCCCGTGGTAGACGTGGTCAATTTGAAAGCCTTTTATCTTTCTGGGGAAGATCCCAGGCATCTATAATATCTATACACATTGTTGAATATTCAACATATAATCAACTATATTGCATTTAACCCCACATTGTTGCTTTTGATATCGTAGGTGGACTACAGACTTGTTTTTCTGTTGTGGCTGGCATCGGTGTGCTCTGCAGGCGGACAGTTGACGTGCTGGAGAGACACTGGAGTGACAGGCCTGGTCCAGGGTCAGCAGCAGGTCAGTCATTTGGGTCTGCGAGAGACTGATGACCGCTCGGGTCACTCTTTGTCAGCAACATGCCTTGCATGCCTACTATGCATAAAACTCCTTTGTTGCTGAGGGCCTACATTAGAGACCTATTTTATCAGGATAGCTATGACAAGTTAAACAGAAGGAGTTGTGGCTCTTAATGACCGGTTGCAGAATGTTGTGGTAAGCCATATTGTGTTTTATTTGGGCACCCCTGTGGATATATTTGAGAGAGTAATTGTAGGCAATCATAGTAATTCTCTCTGTAGAAGGTCCAATTTCCAAATACAATGTACTATTGAATAACCCCATCCACATTCAGCCACTTCAGCAGCTCTTGACTAGGGACTTGAAAGGACTCCAAAAAAGTGCTTTAATTGGTGTCTTCTGATCACATAATAGGAACAATGTAGGGCAGAAACAAGAGATATCAAGTTGCAGCCCTCAAGCCCTCATGAACAATTTATTTTTCCTCATTACAACTCAAACATGATCTCAACTAATATTCCTTTCTCGTCCTTCTGATTAAAGATTGTTTCTTCCTATATGGCATTACCCATATGTAAAGCCAAGCTCCGAGGTTAAAATTAACTAAACGGTGAATATTACCACCAAAAATAATATTATTGCTATTAAAGGTACAACTGTAGGATTTGGCAGCATTAGCGCTGTGGTTGCAGACTGCAACCAACTGAATACCTACCATACTTACTGGTGATGCCGTTCTCCTCAATGAAGTTACCGCAGTTGCACGAGTGTGTCGGAGACTACAGCCGCCTTCAGGTGGCCTAAAAATGCGCAACACTCTCCCTAGAGCAAGTGTTTGGTTTGTTTTTCTGGGTTCATGTAGAAATGCCTGCTCTCCCGATTTAGGTAAGTGTGATCCTCATTTTCCCTCGTTGGCGGTCACTTTGCTTCTTGATGACTTGCCCTTCTTCACTTCCATTAGTGTTTTGTTTCTTTTTCTTGGGACTGGAAGTTGAATGGTATACTTTCTCTGCCTGTTGATCCTCCATTGTGAGTCAGCAGTAATGAAATGTACCTGGCTGTGTCGGTCAAACACTTTAGACTAGAGGGAGCCTGACTCAGCAGTTGGAAGTTGCCGATTTCCGATTACAAGTAAGTAGCCTAGTAGTAGTAGAGTAGCTCCACCTGGGCAGACCGACTGCTGCTGACTGACGGAAAAAGTGTCACTAATTTTGAATGTTGCGTGGGAATGTCGCCACAGAAACGGAGATCCTATGTCTGGGCAAAGCAGCAAGTACAAGCACTTTCATTAGTGGTTCACATGATCAATCACCATCACTCACTCTTTGATAGATAGTAACTTAAAAAACAATTAAATAGATGAAAATGTTTCAGAGTACAACTTTGTAGTAAGTTTAACATAACAGGAACTGTTGACCTAAAAATTTAACAGGCTCCCGAATTAGCATCATGACTTGAAGAGAATGAGTGAAATTGTTTTTCTTTTTTAATTTGATTTCAGGAGTTTTATTTAGAAAAAAAAGTCCAAACCGTTGGTGCCAATAAGTGCATAGAGAGTTTGACTTGAAAGGATGCCATATGTTCCTTCATCCTTTCTGCCATCGGTCCCACAGTTGGCGAGGGCAGATTAGACCGGCCGCTCCAATCACAGAGCAAGACGGGACTGATTATAGGGCAATCATTTAAATGGTGGAGATGACATCAGCAACCAGAAATTGGCTGACTTTATTTGGTCTCTCGGGGGATGGCAGTGAGAAAGGCCTGCCCGAGGCACAATGACAGACTGTGAAATAAGCGTGGTACCGGGGTAAAGTGGGCTCAAAGAAGCTTTGGTGATAGATGTCATTTCAAATGAGGCATAAGTGCATTAAATGAAAGGGGGGAAAATGTAAATCATGCACTGGACAATTAGCGAGTTATGACTCTGACTTTCTTTTCGTGGACATACAGTATAAAACTCAGTTACAATCCCACAGTAGAGGAGAGCTTTGTTTATTTCACTGTTGCCAGCTCTATTGTAGCATATTGCTATACTTCTGAACATGAAATTATATACACTTCCTTCCCGTGGCGTGCACTCTTCACCTCAGCTCCTTTCATGACTCGTGAAGGCTGAAATACATCATCCTCTCCTCTTCTTTGTCCTGTCTCTCCTCCACGTCCAGCTCCGTCCCCCTGCGTCTCCGCGACTCTGTCCTCCTCTTGCTTTCCTCGCCAAAACCACACGCCTGTACTAGAGCGGCAGACAAAGACACAAACACAAATTGGCAACCTTTCGGTCAAGCCCGCATGATAGAGACAGTCTCAGTGGCTGGAGGCAGGAATTCAAGAAAACGGACAAATACAGTTTTATTGCTACCTACCTAAAACAGTTAATTACATATGGTCGCTGATGTGGAATCTTTTCTGTAGGCTGTCTGTGAACAAACTCCTGTGGTTCTTTGCAAGCTGCCTATTTGACCTTCTCTGTGCATTTCCCTCACACTGGTAGCGCTACATTGACACGTGCTGTGAGCTGAGGATAAGCGAAGGGACAAGGGCCTTCCAGTTTCAGGCAACAAAAGACTCCTTGATCATATTCACAAGAGCCCCCCCTCAAACATTTAGTGTCAAATGCTGGTGAAGAGCACCTCTCTTCCCTGGCATCATGCATGGCCCTCTTATGCTCCTTAACTTCCATATTGCGCGAACCGGTGCCAAACTTAAAATACTGCATGTGTTTGTAGTTCCACTATATGGGATGTTAAAAAAGAGAGCCTCACATAGGATCTGTGTGTTTGCTGTTAAGGCAAAAGACAGCTCTTCTGTGTGTGTGAGAGGTGCAGTGTATAAATGGACTGAAGAGTACATCTACGTAAACACACACACACACACACACACACACACACACACACACACACACGTGCATGCAAGCCAGGTGATTTATGACGCCATGGTAGCGAGCTGTCAATCACAAGTTGGTCACCCCCCTAAAGCACATCCTGTTTATCGTCTATTTGACTCTAAATGGGACCTAAACTTACAAAATGCACATCATGCTAGATTTGAAGAAGAATTAAAACTAGCGATTGAGACAATAAATGTTGTCTCATATTTAAAAAGTTTTGTGAAAAATAAGTGAAATCAAGCCAGAACTAGGGTCATTTTCTCATAGACTCCTATGCAATCAGACTGTTTGTCGCCCCCCGATGCCCATAGGAAATAATGTTTTAAGCACTTTGGCCTTGGCTTCACTTTTTAGAATCCAAGGTTGCTGCCTGCTGTTTTCGGATGAAAAGATCTTTCTAGCTTGAGCACAGAGTTTGTATTTGTCGACTCATCTCTAGAAATGAGAAGCATCTTTTTTGCTCTGTTGTGTATTTGTTTGTGAACAGCCTTGTTTCCCTTTCATCTGAAAATAGTGTAAAGTGTTTTGAATATTTTACTGGATGCCAAAAAAAAGTTAAGCTGCTGTCATGCCTTTAGCTCTGATCCAGGCTTGGCTGGGTATCAATTTGCAGTTGTATCAAGTGTGTCACTTGTGAACCTGAGGTAATTCTCTCATGCACATTATGTGCAGACTGTAGCTTTACACTTGAAAAACACAAGTAGTAAAGCCATTTGTTGTGGATGGTTAGTTCATGCTAAACTAAACATATATCTACTACTCGTTTCAAAAACTGGAAATCTTTCAAGATGTTAAACATATGTTGTATACACAGGTTTCCCTGTAACATCAGCGTGTGTGAAAATATACCACACACGCATGGGATGACTCCAATGTATACAGGCAAAGCTTTACTCATATCAACTTGTGTAAATACAGGATTCAACAAGTATTTCTCTGAAAAAGTATAGGCATAACAACCCGATGGGTTTTCCATCCAAAGCCATCTGCATCCACAGCTGTCAACTGTTACCAATCCCACAGTCAAACTCTAAATGCACATCAAACTGATCACTTAAGTATAGGTAGATCATAGATCTGGACAAATGTTTACGTAATTCATTAAACAGCCATAAACACTGACAGTCTCATTTTCCAACCATCCATCATATTCATGCTAGCTTGAGCTGTTTTGTTTTTTTTAAGTTGCACACAACATGTTTACACCTTGTGAATATTGGTAAATTCACAATAATAGAAGCAAATGGAAACCTAATACATCTGTGCAGTATCACCAAGACTTGGCTGTATCATGGATGGTTCTTCAGCTCAATTTATGGGCCAATTCACAGATGGTTCTCACAGATTTGGAAAACAACACATATATTGACATATACTATATAAATGACAGAAGTATTGACCTTATTCTTTAACTTTAAGAATCCTCGGTATCCTACCCACCTATAGTAGCACACCCACTTCATCAATGACCACTACACCACTGGACATTACAAAGTGATGAAACTGAACTACTACCTGAATATTTAATACAACAATGTTGGAAACAGAAGTGAAAAAGGTCAAAAGGTAGCATGGTGACGCAATCATCCCAAAATCCCATTTGGTCTTCCTGTGGCATAAAAGTTACTCCGTTATCACAGCACATTTCAAATTGACTTAATCCAGGGAGTGTGTGTGCTTCATCCAGCCAGTGTTTTGTGTTTGCAAGGGAAGAGGAGATGGAGCTGTGTCACTGTGCTAATACCGACTTGTGCTAATTTCCCAAGATGACTAATCTTGCCCTGGGGGGGAAACGGACCCTGATCCACTTAGCAGGCCGTTTGGAACCAGTTTGTCACATACTTGTCATCACTTTCTCCTGCTTGCCCCAAGACTCTTGTCTACAGTTTTGTTCCTAATGAATTCCAGATATTGATAATTTACTGATAACAAGAGTAATAAGTACCTGAGATTGAATCATCATCATGACCTGTTTGCACTCGTGTTTGCATCTCCTTTTGAGAAGACTCGTGGATATTAAAGCAGGATGGAGGAGGAGAACAATCTGACACAGTGACACAGCAGTGAAAAACAGATACAGATTAGGTGAGGGATTGCCATTTCCCCTCACTGCATGCCAAGGATAATGTCTCTGGCTGTTGTATGAATGGGACATGTAGCTTAGATGACTAAAAGGACCAAAATACATCACCACAGGTCCCAGGGTGTCCTTCAAACGTCATAAACAGGATGATGAAAGAACAAGGAGTCAGCTGGAAGAAGTTATCCCCAGAATAATAAAAAAGAAAACGCACCCTAGTTAAATTAACAATACAAAACACACACACACACACACAAGGACTTTGGTGAGTGATGAAGTCGCTGCAGCAAACATCATTTGGCAGAAATGTCAGGTTATAATGGCTGCACTGTATCGCTGCTGTAGTCAAACCGAGACAAGACTTTCAAGGGTCAAGACCAAGTCAAGACCAGACCAGTAAGAGTCCCACACTGCATGTCTCACTTACGATCAAATGGGGGAACAAGCAGAACAGAGGCACCCCTGTAATTAATTCCACAGTCCCATCAAACACCCACAGAAAACAAATGAAGATTCTATTTCATTCCCCCATCGTATTGCCATATCAATATATACTGCGTCTGTATGTATTAGGTATAAGTCTATAATGAGAAAGGTATTGATAAAATAATCAAAAGGCAATGCAGAGGTGAATTTCATGCATGGAATTTTCCTTTTGTTTGTTGTAAGACCAATCTTGAGTACTTCACTGATGGCTGCATTAATAGGCCTCTTCAATTAGAACTGCCTCGCTAGGAAAGTAGACGAGATCAGTTGGAAGGAGGAGGCGGTGACAAAAGTTGCGGTTCAGTGGGACTGTTTATGGCAGCCTTCGAATCATTTCAATCACTGAACAGGTTCAGAATGTTCATAATTCTATATCCATGTGCAGGGGCCACTAGGACCATGCACAAGTTCCTGGCCAATCAGCAAAGAAACTATTAAATAGGCTGATTGGCAGCAGGTGAGCCATCAGGCTTCACTCCACCCCTCCATTCTTTTGTCCGTTTGGCTGTGGACTGCTCGAACATTGACTGCAGGGACTGAAAATTCTGGGTTAAAGAGGAGATTTGAGTCTGTTGCACCTTTAACAATTCTGTGATGGCCAGGAGCTCTGGAGACTGTTTTGGCTTCTGCCCTGATATGGGGGTTACATTAGCTCAAGAAGCATTGCACTGAGAGGGATGGAATCTGTTCCCTCTATCAAAGTCATCACCCCATCAGCTTCCTCTCGAATTTCAATCATAGTTGGTTTACCTCTCACCACCTCTTTCAAGTGACGTCCTAGCAATCCATCCCAAATGTGTTCCACAAACTGGTCCCTTTGTACAGTCTCTGAATTTGGGACTGCATCTGGGTCATTGTTAAGAACAGAAGCCATCAGTGACACCACCAAACAAGGTTTTCGATAATCTTCTAAGGGTTTTACTTTTCACTGCAAGGTCTGTGGTTGATCTCACTTCTTGGTTTGCCCCCTAGATGATCAAAGAGAAAAATAGCCTTTTCTCTGTTAGAGAAATTACACCCCTCAAGACAAGCTTCAACTTCTTCAATCCAGTCCTCCAAGCCAATGCTGTTGGCCGGGTCTCGATCGGCATTACATTTTGGGCACCTCCTTTCCCCAGGGGCATAAACAGTTCTGTCAACTTTTGTGGCTGGAGCAGAGGAGAAAGGAGCAGGGGGGTTACTGGCACCATGTTTTAAAAGTTAATTTTCAGCCTGGAGTGCTCTTGGCTGCTCCCAAAGGGCTGCCATTTGTTCCTCACTCGTATTCGGAACCAACTCTTTAAGAATAAGAAGTTCATTGGCAACAGACCACAAGGTGTCAAGTTGAAGTGCGATGCTGAGCTGAAGGGAGCAGGAAGTGGATCTTTTGAAGAGAGGATGGACATAGTTGGAGAAACCAACTTTCACATTGTGAAGTGGTATGCTAACCGCTAAGTGACCTTTGAGTAGTTATACTAGAGCCAACCCAGTCAAGGTTGGCTGACAGGTGGGATCGCAAGCATAAGATGAGAACCAGAGTCCCCTGCTCTGCTCTGGTGAAATAATACAACAAGAACCTGGGTGGGTGGATCTGCTTAATTCACTGATTGCACTACCAGAACAAAATCACATCAAATATTTCATATACATATTTCTATGAAATGTGCAAAACATACATGCAATGAGTTAGTTGTAATTAGCTTGTTTATTTGGTTTTGTGTTGTGATTTGATTGATCAAATTAAAATTGATAACTTTTTACCCATGGATAATATTGCATGTGATACTTATTCTACTTATGTACGATAGAAAACTGTGGTGTTTTAGTACCCTCGTAGCACATGGTTATATTTCAACAGAAATGATTAATTCAATAGCACAAATAAGTTGTTTTGACGACTTAGTCTTCACTACTTTATGTTAAGTATTTTAAGCCTTGGCACACTGTGGTGCTTCAGTACAAAACTCAATTGATGCAAATGGCATAATTTTTGGTCACGTACACCCATACAGTACAACTTATGCCATTGCATCATAAATCCATGCCATTTACTGTATTCAAAAACACAGCTATTACATCACGCATGGTGCTTTTTTTTAAGGACTTTGATCTGATCAGCAGAGATGGACAGAGTACTCGACCCCAGTACTTGAGTAACAGTGTTGGGAGTAACGCGTTACAAAAGTAATGCATTACTGTAATGCATTACGTTTTGCTGTAACGCGGTAATGTAAGGCATTACAAAAAAAAAACTGGTAATATTTTACTCGGTACAAATCTCAGTAACGCGCGTTACAATGCATTTTAAACCCGAAATCAATTGAGTCTACATTTGCGATCGCGAGATGGGCATACGCTCCACTTTTGGAAAAGTGTGAAAGCCGGTCCGTGTAACTCTACCCTATGTTAATTAAGCGCTGTTGTTAGCAGGCTCCATGAGCTGGACACCGACTCACGGAGCGGCTCCCGGTCGGTCAGAGCGCAGCCGACCCGGCACACCGAGGATCAACAGCTGAGGGGCGGCGGCGAGGCGGAGGCTCCGATTCTCTCTGTCGGTTTTGGACAGTGTTTTAGAGCTCCCCTAAATGTCTCAGGTAGGCTTTCAGGTAATTTCGCAGCATACAGTGCCTTCAAGGTCATTAAAAAAGATGAACGGCAAATCTGAAATGAAAAATGGCCCTGTTATTTCATCCCCGAATCCCATTCATGAACACAATATCTAATATCAGTTAACAAGTCGTTTTCCGTTTCTCGTTTTCCGTTTTAAAAACAAATAACGGGATACGAGTCATTTTCCGTTTTTCGTTCTTTTATTTTGAAGCGAAAAACATCACATCCTGCTGTGTAATGAGCTGCATTGAACACAAGAAGATCTATTGAGAACAAAAAATCCATATTTCCTTTTATTTTGGCGAAAAGTAATGCAAAAGTAATGTAAAAGTAGTGTAATGCCTTACAATTCAAAGACAATAATATTGTAATGTAACTAATTACTTTGAAATGACAGTAACAAGTAATAAATAATGCATTACGCTTTTGAAGTAACTTGCCCAACACTGTTACACTGAGTACAAATACTACTGGTCAAAATTTACTCCGTTACAAGTAAAAGTAGCTCAGTCGACATGGTACTCGAGTAAGAGTAAAAAAGTACTTGCTTTTAAAGGTACTTAAGTATCCAAAAGTACATGCTTTTAAATTTACTTTAAGTAAAAGTAAGAGTAAGAGTAAATTTCAAATAAAATGAATGGGATCACAGGACTACAGCAGATGTTGCAGATGCAGATGTTTATTAACAATCATTGAAATTGTAACCAAATGAACCTGCACCGTCCAACTAACTCTCTATCATTGGGAACTGGAACCCCCTCAAAGACCAATGTTGTCCCCACACCACTGGTTGAGAATCACTGTTTTACAAAAACCTACATCTCTGCTTTCAATAACTCAATATTGAGGTCACTTGTCTTTACAGGAAGGACAATATAGTAGCACAACAAACTCTTTCTTCCCATGTATCCTTATGGGGAGGGATTACGTATTTCCGCTTTTACGTAGATCCCAGTGGAGAGCGTGCACTGTGATAGGTTTCCTTCTTTGACAAACACAGCTTGTGTCCAATAGTACTTAAAAAAAAGACCAGACCTGAAAGTAACAAGTACTTTTCAGCCTTTCTAGAAATTAACTTGAGTAAAAGTAAAAGTATTTGTCTTGGAAATGTATTCAAGTAAGAGTAATAAGTACCAAAGAAATCTAACACTCAAGTAAAGTACAAATCCTCTGGATATGTACTTAAGTACAGTACTTAAGTAAATTTACTCCGTTACCGTCCACCATTGCTGATCAGTCATTGCAAATGGCAGCGCTACTCTGTTCTTCTTTGTGCTTAACAAACCAGAAATATATAATTAATTAAGTGTTAAAAGACAATATCGACCATTACCCTGTACTTGCTGTAGGTAGAACCCTGTCATGTCATTTTTTTTGTTTTTGTGAGGGCAGCCAGTGAGGGCAAAAAAACCCCAACTCATTTCATGAGCGTATCGTGCTGTTTCTGTTCTCTGATTCAACACTTGTGAATGAATTCCCCTTTTCACTTTCACGAAACTGCGCAAATCGAAGCTGACACTTTATATTTCGGTCCGTATTAATCCAGGAAACCAGGACCAGGAATTTTCCACCATAATGTATCCCATGTCCCTGTCGTGTGGTGCCAAAGCAGTAAATAAAAGGACTCGGGCTGCAACCATGTCTTTTTGTGGGCATTCATGGGTTGGCATTATATGAGCAGCGTGATTTCATGCTTGTGTGTAACATGAACCTGAAAATAACTTCTTTAAAAAGTACATGAGACTGTGTGCCATGAGTCGAATACTTTTATCATCTGTCAACACTTATGCTCTGTCCTTCCCAAGTTATAGCTTTAGGTCCACTGTTGAGGAAAAAACATGCCTATCAACATGCCACCATCCTGTGTTGGCTCATGCTCAGCAAGCCCTGCCCCATCAAGGAAAAAATACAAGAAAATCTTCTCAGCTAACCCACCGAACGAGAAGGGTAAGAAGAAAAATCTGCCAGGCTTATCCTCATGGTACGGTGTAACATGAGTGAAATTGAGATTGAAATCTGTGATTTTCTAAATGCCCTTCAGCAGAAAGTGTACATGTGTAAACAACAATGTATTAATTAAACTACCTTATAGTTGGCAGAGTGATATTGAGTGTTGGTGATTTGGCACAAAATTCAAGCCTTATAGTACTCTGGAGAGTTGTCTCGTTCATATTATATTATATATTTTGTGTTTTCAAAGTTGTTCTGATAGGCTAGAGATGCTGCGCTATGCACCACTAATCAAAAAGTAGTTTGACCCAAGCAATATAGTAATAATAATGTTAATGTAAATATAATATGAATATCAATACAAAATTCAGTTTTCCATATTAAGTTTTCAGTTTGCCATATCAATTTATAAGGTGATAATATAGATATTGGGTTTGACTGTCAACAAAATCATCAATACAGTTTATAGATTACATAAAACTAAAGCAGTGTTTGGACATTGGAGAAAACATTTAAAAAGCAAGACAACATATGTCAAAGCCATAAATGTGTGTTTATTTGTTTTTAATAAATGATATAAAAGGTGACAGAGGAAGTAATCGGAATACAAAAATACATTTATTTGAGTAATTTTAGTATTAATTCTCTTGATTGTGCACGGTAGCATCAATACAAGCTGCCCACAGCATTATGTTTCCATGTTTCCAGAAACTTATTTTCCAAGATATTACACAGACCCACTAATATTTTTCATTTGGACTAGAACAGAGTGTTCAAGAGTAGAGATCGTCATATCTTGTACATATTGGAAATCCATTTGAGGCAAATTTGTGATTTTGGCCACTGTAAATAAAATCTACCAAACTATATATTTTTTTCGACTGTAAAACAACATAAAACGTGTTGAGAGTGAGGACTGCGTGTTATCCTGAGAAACCATGGTTTTGAGCACTGCTAACCCCATTCCCCTGCAGTATTGGGTAGGTGCCAGAAATCTCTGTGGATATCTTACAACCTGCCAAAGCAATCTTCATACCATTACAGTAGGAATAGGAGGGGAAAATATGTGTTTTTGTGATTTTTAGGTGAACTGATCCTTTATAGTCTGTCAGTCATTTCACCCTGTAATAGTAAGCAGACTGGCAGCAGGGAGCAATAAATGATAACGCACAGTGCATATTTGTGCAACGTGACTAGTGCAGTCATCCTCTGCCAGAGACTTGACTCTGTTATAAATCATGTCATCAGATCAGCTCTACAGCTGCAAGAGAGGGAGACACATTTAAGAGTCCCTACAGATCTGCCGCCCTATGTTATTCATTTTCCTCTTCATGGACATGGAGTGTGACAGTGCCACTGTTGCCACTGTTTCCACCGCTGTGGCAAAATGTCTCCTTCAGATGAGGTCACATCTGTCTAGCAGTTCTTTTCACACCTGCAGCATCTCAAAGTAGAGTTCTGTAATTGGTAATGACAAGAGGGGGGCACAGACGTATGAGAAGACATGAATTGAAATAAAGCGTCGCTAAGTGGAGGGAGTGGGACCTCAGTAAATCACGTCTGCTCCTCTACTCCTCATGTCAGCCATAGGTATGTGTTCCTCCTGAGCTTGAACGAACGCTCCCAACTTTGGCTCACATCGAAAAATCCAAGGAATGTTAATGAAAGGGCTGCTGAATGGAGGCGAACGGGGAAATGCTAAAAAAAATGACGGAAACGGTGAGATGTTAAAGTAAGGTCAAGTGATATATTTGAAAGGTTGCACACCATGATGTTTTTGTGTGTGTTGCTTATTTTAGTTTAGCGTGTCCCTTGGGCCCATTTCTGGATCACATGATTGACAGCAAGAATATTAAAATATTATTCAGAATGTAAACAGATGGAGAAATAAATTCACCTTCATGCAGCCATGAAACGCTGTGCAGGCTATGACTTGGGGTCCGTTTCACAAAGCAGGTTTAGTAAAAACCTTGAGTTAGTTAACCCTGAGATGAGGGAAACTCTGGTTTTTCGGTTTCACAAAGCCAGTTCAGCATAAATCTGAGTCAGTTACCCGGGTAACTCCGTGAACCTAACCTGCTCACTAGCAGGTTTGCTTCAACAAACCCTGAGTTTCTCCCTACATGTCTCCGTCTTTTTCCGGAATCTGAACCAACTCTGAAAAACTGTGCCATCCTTTCATCGTCAACCTAATCGATACGGAAATAAAAGTGATTCTAGCAGCTTTGCGTTGGGAGACAATTTTGATTACCTTTCCTTTCAATCACATTAGATATTATCTAAACAATATTCTCCGACATTTTCAACATTTCATATCGCGGACATACTCCACAACCAGATTCTTTGCGGAGCTAGCTTTTTTGCGAACGGGAGATTTATGAAATGTTTCAGTACATTCCTGTGTTGAAATACCTGCTTATATTTACTGTTTAATATGTGAAATATGATTAAAATCATATGCCTTAGTCAACGTATTTGCGCAATATTCTTATGCTTAATTTTCAACTGAAGCTACTTTCTTTCTGTGCCTGGGGGGATTACACCCAATGAAAATGATAATTTATTCATTGCACTACTTTGTGAACTACAGGAATTGAACCGCTGTCCCCTGCACCATAGGCAGCTTTGCTAACCGTTACACCACAGTGTCGCTCTGCTAAGCTGAAAATGAATATTTATTACCTTTAGATCAATCGACTGTTTCATTCAGTTATACACATTAGATCGGGCAGTAAATGTCTGCCACGCCAACTATCGCTACTTTGCTGCAGTTTTGTTTCTCCGCTTTCTCAGGATATGCTCATTTTCTACATAAACACTCGGTAATATCTAATTATTCTCTCCCTGTTGCCATGGTGAATCGTAGTATCGGAGCTCCATCGATGATGGCTTTATAGAGTCGGCAGGCACACGCGTAACTCAGAGTTTACATACTCAGAGTTGACTGAACTAATTCAAAACCGCTGTTCTGAAACCGAAAACTCAGAGTTGCCCATCTCAGAGTTGGTCAACTCAGAGTTCAGGGTTAGGTTCAGAGTTTGTTGAACCTGCTTTGTGAAACGGGCCCCTGCTGTGCTATGACATAACCCCTGTGCATCATTTGGCTATACATAGTTCTATTTGCTCTGCTTCGCCGAAAAAAGTCAGTAAAAGCAATAAACGTTAAAAAAAGTAAGAACACTATCTGCAAACGTGTGTGTGGGGGAGAGAGAGACAATGAAAGAGAACTGAGTGTATATCGAGAGATGAATCATGTCAGAAGATGTATATGAGATCAAGATGTGATTATGAAGTAGTCAAACAGCACACAGACCATCAACTAAGGGGGTTTGAAGGGACAAATTATCATTTAATACATAATCCAAGATAAAATCTTGCATATGAGTGTGATATTTAGAATGCATTTCCAACATTTATATATTCTGTAAAAACCGCAGCCTCACATGGGCCACCGTGTTCTCAGAGAAGGCTCCATCCCCACCTGCAAAGGGACAGTAGGTTAATGAGGTTAACACAGATTATAGTGAATGTACATACATAGGCCTATGGCTAGCGAAGAGATGTAGACTACCTATATACAGGAGCTGGAAGGCTAATCTGTTCTAATGCCCTACTTAGAAACAAGCATTTAAGAAAGTAAAATTGCAGTTACCAGCAACACTAGCTAGATGAGCTGGCTAATTCACAAGAAGAATGTGAGCACGTTTTAGAAATGAGAGAGAGAAAATAAGGGGGGTTTAAGAGAAGTGTCCTTATAAGTTTTAAGTTTCAGTTGGTAAGATCAGTTAGCTGTTAACCGTTAGCTTGAACCACAGGTGAGTGCCCCGACTCCTCGCTCTCGATCAACGGACAGTACACAGGATGGACACGGCTAATATTTAACTGCACATTTTCACTTGTGTGTATGGATAAAAAACTAAGCTGAGCTAAGTTAAGATACGCTAGGCTAACAGCCTCCTATCTTTAACTTATAAGTACTCGGTACCTAACTCATAGACATGCTGCCCGCCTATCTATGTTAATTTGTGAAAGGAAACGCATTCTCCAAAATGTCAAACTTTTTGTTAAATGCCTTTAATATATATACATGTATACATTTCTCACTCAAGTTTCTCTTCAACACTGTCCATTAATGTGAATACAATTAAAGACAGACAGTCAAAATGTATCCTGTAAAAGGGTAACAGGTTTTATTAATTACACTGACTTTTTGGATTTCTGCTAATCCATACTTTTGGCTAGCCTACATTCCACCTGGAAACAAGAAGTTATGCTGCTTCAATTTGTCACTAGAACTATTGAATTTAATGCCAGCACCACATTTATTTTATTCTTGCCCGGCTGCAAAAAAACATTACACTTCCACTCGCAATGGATTTGGTGTTTCTCATTTTTCCAAAAGGATATTTATCATCAATGTTAAAGGCCAAAGTAATTGCTCCTTTTATAGTGCGTTTTGGTATTATTTTTTTTCTGTATACAATGTATGCCACCTTATATTCTTAAATAAGACATACAAGTTATTTGCCCAATATATATGTCAGCATTGAAATATTAAATTTGTGCCGGAAAAAGTAAATCATAATAACTTAATGTTTGTACTGTAGACTCCATGTTTACCAAACAGTCTTCTTGACAAGATGAAAAGTCATAATTCATTATAATAAACACATTGAGGAATTAATGGTTCCCAAATGATGACTTCTAAAGTCTTTGATCTTCCTCTAGATGGTTCCTCTATCACAACCAGCACAACCACCATGAGGTTGTGGTTTCACTGAAATGTCTCAGCAACTTGCTTTGACTACCATGAAAATAGGTGCAGACATTCATATTCTCCTCACGATGAATTACCCCGAATGTTCATCTAGTACCATCATCAGGTCAGTCTGTACAATGCTTTAGTTTTCGACCAAATACCTGCAAAGATTTGCTGCCATTAAAGTGATGGTTCGGAGTGAAATGCACCCTAGGTCATTTCCACAAAGACATCCAGCCAAATACCCCCTCGGAAGAATTTTTAGCGATGGTCAGCATTGGTCAAGATAGGGCTATCAGCCGAATGGCTTAGTACTAGCGCGATGGTACATCTTCATTATCTCGTAAATTACCCCACTAATAATGCATGGAATGTTACCAAACTTCTGCAGTAGTACACATAGGGTCTGTACTCACAAAACCAGGCATTTCAAAGTTTGTAAGTACACCAGGAGTTTATTTAAATAACACTTGCCTGATAGCTTCTATCCTCGGCTACTAATGCTAACTAACGCTACCGCAGCGTAGACGCTACATCCGTGTTTACCCAGCCGATGCTGTGACGCGAGTTTCACGCGAGAGTATGAAAACGTTTCGCTGAATTTTTATAAATGCTTGTATTATCAGGTCAACACTTGTCAACACTTGTTAACCTGATAATACAAGCATTTATAAAAATGTGTTGACCTGATAATACAAGCATTTATGACATCAACATGTCAACATTGGTAGCCTAGCTGAAGGAAAGCTTGAAAGCTTCCCTTTTCCTTTGTGTATCCTTTTATATACTTTTTATTTGTGACAAAACAAGAAATTACAAAACAAGAGAACAAAATAGTATCCACATATAAGTCCAGAAAGCCCCAATATGAAAAGTTATATAATAATGCAGTGTTTCAGCTGTTGTATGTCACCACCCATCGGCGGTCTGGCCAGACATTCTACGAGATATTCCATCGCACCAAACTCATTTCATTTTTTCCATTCTTCCCTGGCTTCCCAGGCCTTTGACACTGTAAATAGTAATCTGCAAGGCTCCTTCAGCCTGAAGATTGTGATTCCTGGAGCTTTAGTCTTCTGTTTCCGAGCATTCCTCCTTTTGATGGTCGCATTGGCGTTTATGAGCACGGAAAGTTCCTTCATAATTAGGGGTACGATGGGGAAAAGTCTTTGGGAAAGTGCAGGCCCATCCACATCTCGAGAGCGGCCGGGGCACCCGGGAGGAGAGAAACAAGTCGACATTTTCTTGCAAGTTGTTGATCCATATCTGGGCTGTATAAACCTGATTAAGTGACTAGTGGATGGCTCTGTCTTGTTTGTCAGTATGTCAGGTCAATATTTGACCAATTCGGAAGATGACCTCAGATGGGACAGTGACAGCCCTCTGGATCTCTTTGTCCCTTCCCCTAAAGACTGGCTCCTAGAGTAACCGTTTATCAGCCGTCACCTGTGTACAAAGCAACAAGCCCCTGGCTGCCCTGAATGGAAATTATTAACTTGGCTGGCCCCAGGTGATGCTCACCCATGCATCCAGTCTCATTAGTCGGCACCGCCTTCCTGTCGGACTCGCTGCCGGTTCAGGATGCAGAACGAGCTGTTGCTGGGAAACAGTGACCCTGTTAAAAGACCTACAGTACGAATTAGGAATCAGCACAGAGCAGAAGAACAAACAAAGTGTCCAGAGAGGCACGCAGGACAAGCATGATATGGTGAGCTGATCAGCAGTGTAACACATGACAATTCTACTGAAAATCTCACAGTTTCAGGGATTTATTGATGTGGAAACTCTTATAAAACCATGCCACACAGTGAACCTGGTGCTATTAGGGCCTGCTTTGGTCCCAATTTACAATACAGCTTTGGTTCTGTGATTCTGAAAGGAGATGTTGCTGTTTTAATTGACTTTTCCAACAGTGTGAGCCTAATGGACACTTGAAGGCTCCTTTACAATGTGGGATTTTGGACTGTCTGAGATACAAGTTGACAAATGAGAGAAATCAAATATCCAAAATGGTGGTGTGAGACGTCCAATGAAATTGAAAAATTGTCTCACTGATCTATAATGACATAACAATTGCTGTCATGTCATTATAGATCAGTGAGACAATTTCTTTGGTCATTTGGATAAACTGACATTTAATGTCTAATTAGGATCAATTTAGTTAAGAAGCAAATTTGCCCACCTCTCTTGGCTCAGTTGCCCCCCCCCCCCCCCCCCCCTACAGTGGCCCTTATATGCCGTCGTAGAAATGTGTCATCCTCCCAAATTATATCTATTTTTAAATCACCTTCTTAGCAAGTAAATTCTATCTAAAATCCTTATATATTTTTTTTAAGTAAGATTTTGAGAAAATACATTTTTAAGAAAAAAAAGGTTTTAATTACTCTATTACAGACAGATGTGACTCAAAGATGGGATTTATTTTTATCGTATAACTAATCAAATTTTAGTGAACAAGACCAATGGATTTTGATGCCCTTTGATGAGCTAACCACTTATATGAAATCAACAGTTACATTTATCACATTTTCAACAGGGAATATATCTGTATTACAGTTACATTAATACAGACTTGTAGTTGTTTAGTTTTCAACTTGCTACATTACTGCACCACTGTGTGAATGTGTACCGACATGTGTGCTGAGGTGAGCGTTGGGTCACGTGGTAAACTGCTGCAGCCGCTGTGTGATTAATGGATCAGAAAGGTAAACAGTGGCAGATCTTAGGGATGGTATTGAACAGGAGGGATGTTGTTCTCCCAGATCTCCCTGCAGATCACTACTGGTGCTGAAAGAATTTAACACACTGGTGATGTTTCTTCTTATAAATGAGTCACGACTAGTCTTCACTGTTTCTTGTTTAAAAGTTTTCAAGTTGCTTATCGTCGCCTCCCTCTGTCCCCCCACACTTCTTTTTTTGTCTGAGATCAAATTGACATGCAATGCAGAGTAGAAGCTTCATAAACAGATCCCGCATTCACATGTAGAATTTGTAGGCAACTGGACACGATTTTAGCAATGGAAGAGTTCTGGTTTGTGTTTGCAATCTGAGTAGTATTGACCAATCACGTTCAAGCAGGCTTTAGTTGAATGATCAATAAAAAGTGCAAAAGAGAACACATTGGCCTGATATGCAACCTCAACCTCATGTTAAGATTTTGATTTTCATTGCTTTAAAATTAACTTTGAAACTGTCTGATATGCCGATATTATTTGTGTTTCAGAAGCATTCTTTCAATGTACATGGCATTCAGAATATGCGTCTCAACTGAAGTTTTTACAGTACTTTGCAACATGTGGCCTCTTGCCTGTTGCAGCTCTGTGCGTTGTTCACAAACCAACTAGCCATTCGTTTGCAAGTGCTCTGATCCAAGGGGAAACCGACCTTCTTTTAAGAATTATGAAGGACTTGGATTTCAACTGGTTTTTAGATTATCACAAATTCAAACTCTTCAAGAAGGTGGTTGGAGGAATGAAAAAGGGAAGCTGTGTTCGAAGCAATGAAATAAGGTCAAAACAATGAAATAAGACCCAAATTGTTATCAAGGCAAAGCATATGCAAGATAAGAGCCACCATTAGCTATTGAATTTAATATGGTTGCATTGTATTGCTTATGAGTTAAATGTTTCAATTGAAAAAAGAAGATAAGGTTGTTTCTTCTTTTAAAAAAAACCCCTCTTTAACATAAACACTTTAAGCTTGATCTTTGTAGATTTACAGTCATCTCAGCCATGACGAGTGCCAAATGCAAAACACTGGTGGTCAAACCAGATACTTTTCATGTGATTGGTGAGTGTGACTATTGTATCTGGGGATGCAATAGGGGGAAGAAACATAAAAAGGCATAGAAGGAAAACACAGAAGATCATCAGGGGCTCATCAATCTTAAATGTAATGACTGACATGTGTGAGCTATTAAAGACTCTGGTTTCCTTGACAGGAAAGTGTTCTACCACCGACAACCATACCAACAGTAACAGAGTGGGCCAGCTAACCTCCATAACAGACAGGAAGACGAGGCCGATTCTCCAACGAGGCCGCACGATCACGAGCCAGAGCCCCTCAGATTCTGGCAACTCCGATAAAAATGAATGTTTCCAGGTGGTAGGCATGAAGCAAACACATCTGCCCATCATGAGGCGTTCTTAAGTGGCTGTTTTCTTATGAAGTGGTGCCAATCCTCAAGGTGGAAAAGGGGATGGGAGGAATAGCAACTGTTCTGTTGAAAATACAGATTGTGTCAACATAATGATTTTTTATTAAGACCCTGTGACCCTGAAACAATTAATATTTAGTGCTTTGATTGTTCAGACAAATAATTGATTTGTTGCTGTCATTGATGACGCTTTTGGTTTAAGGTCGAAGAGCTACAATTACTTACTATGAGTTAGCTTTTGAATGTGGATAAGTGGATTTCGTTACTTTTAGACAGAACCAGGCTTGCTGTGTCCCCATTTTCAATCCTTATTCTCGACTAAACTAACCAGCAATATTGTTGTAATCCTTATTTAGTATTGCTATCATCATTTCAGGTCATTTGTCTTGCATCACAGAGATATCCATTAATGAAAAGCTCGGTAGACCCTTTATATGGTACTTGGTTTAAATTTCAAGACATTAGTTCCTGTCTTTGACAGCACAAATCCGCCCCCTCACTTATGTCAGGTTACCTTAAACTGCAAAGTGTATGTGTCAGCATTAACACCGACGACAACCACATGCTTTTTTCCCTCCATTTGAACCCCGGGGCAGTTTTGTGTAGCAGCCCTGTCAAAATGTATATGCTCACTATACTTTGCTGTTTTTATGAGTTGAGGACAGCCAGCTTAAACCCCCAGTTAGGTTAAGCAATTACAGCAGAAACTATTTTCCAGTGTAAATACTACCCCCCAAAAGCCTGGCTGCAAGGAAAGAAGATAAGCAGCAGTAATGTTAAAATGTCCTAAAGCTCTTTGTTGTTGCTGGGATTGCAAAGCGCACAGGTCCCAGCATGGAATTTACAGAAGGCTCGCTTTTAATGAGAAAAAAGCCTGTCGTAAAGCCTTTGGCAAACTTATCCATGAAACATAGATTAGGGTGTTAATCGGCCATTATCACTCTCAAAACAGATTATTAAACTCTGACAAAAAAACACCAAGGGCTACGGTGTTAATGAAAGTTGAAACAAACTGGTTATTGTTTTATATTGAGCAAGTTGCAGCTTTTAAGTGCAAAATGAGGGGAAATATTTCTAATACACACTTCAAAAGCACGTCGCAGCATGCAGGGCATGCTCACTCAACACTTTTAAATTAAACTTCAGATAAAGTGACTATTAAGCACCATTCCCTAAAGGTACTGGGTAATTACCACTTTCACTTCCCCCCTCAGGCCTCAAGCAACTCGTCCCACTCATGGCCCCTTGCTCTGCAAACTCTTTGAAGACAGAGAAAAAAAGATCCTATACAGCTGGATCCACAGCTGTACGTCCCCCTTCGTGCGCTATAGCAGTCGCTGGTTTCCCCCAGAGCCTTCCGACCCTCAGTCACTGACCCCAGTAGGGTGCATTGAACACCGCTGGTAGGATTGGGTAAGAAGGGGGATTTAACAGCCACAGGCCTGGAAGGCAAAGAGGTGTTTCATATAAAATTGTCCCACATGGCCATTATAACATCTCCCTCCTGGTGAGTGCTCGGAACTCAGGGTAGCTGTCAGCCTGGCAGGGAGGCCCAAAAAGTGCATGTTGACAAAATTCTCCCCTCCACAATAGCTCCCCATGTTTGCTCAGACTAGAAGCTATATCACAAGACTTATATGAACAACAGGGGTTGGCGATTGAGATTATACAAAGAGGCCTACTGTACTGTACATGCTGTCCTGTATATAGACATGAGCACACTTCCTCCATGCGTAAGCTTCAATAACAAACCATGCTAAATGCGAGGCTGGTGCTTTAATCGACTTTTTCCACGAGTAAAGCCCCTAAGTCTCTATAATGTAATCATATTACTGCCTAAAGGTCTGTGCGTGATTACACTGAACAATTTCCCAAACATACTAATGTCAGCTGGCTATTCTCACAATCTCGTCTGCTTTAAAAAAAAAAAAAAAACCCTGTCATGTCAATTAACCTTATTTTTTTTTTCCTCAAAAGGTAAAAGAAATCAAGGTCTTTTGTCAATCATTTCCATATGTCTTTATTCTCCAGTATGTGCACAAGTCTTTCAGGCAGCAGTAGCAGCGATCTACACTCGCACAAGCCATAGAGGAGGTCTTTAACTTTGTCCAGGGTGATGAATTCCCTCCACTGTGGTAATTCTTTCATTGCTCTGAGACATGTGTTATCCTTAGCCTTCTGTCAGCATCTTTCTGCCCTTCTGTCTCACTAAATCCAGCCTGCCGTGATGGCACACGGAAACACCTCCTTCGCTCTGACGTCTGCTGTTTTTTCACATGGAGTCTGAAATGTGCTTGAAAAAAAAGAGCTTGGAAGAAACGGAGGCAGCGTCACAAAGGCCTCATTGTTTGAGAGGGCTAATTGTCTTTTCAAGTGCCGCCACAGTGAATCTCAGAGACGGGTGGCTCACCTGTTCTTTCCATTCCTCTTCTTGGATCGACCGCATCCCGAAGCAGCTCCGCTGTGGGATAAGGTGCATGGAAATAGAAAATCCAGGAGGGTCACTCAGTTTTCAAAACCTTCCACACTACTCCATTCAAAACCTTTCAGTTAGACCTAAATGGATTATTGACAGAGAAGTTGATTAAAAATAACTTCTTGTGGAATAACTGTATCAAAGAGGCTTCAATATAATAATATTATTAATAATAAAATCCACCATCTGAGGTTATGCCTTTCTACAAATGACTGGATTTCAATGGAAACACAATGATAATCAAAACCAACTTTGTGTGATCCTCTGACTTTTAAAAAAGAAGGGAATATTTTGAAAATATTTTGTCTCAACGCAATATTTCAAGTGCAATGCAATGCATTGCAAGTTAAGAAAATATATATTTTTTTAATACAAAATCAATGTTTTTCCAGGATGAGCTTTGATCATGATAATTCATGCACAAAATGCTGTAACTTTAAAAGATACATATTTGATATACATTGACTGCTGAAGTTGCATATTAGCTTCAAGTTTTATTTGACTTATCAGATTAAATGCAGTGGCCCATAAACCATCCGTGTATTGTTTTATCCTTTGAGGTTACAAGTGATTGTTGTGTGACTAGTCAGAGGATCAGAAATACACCATTAGTTTTGTCTTTTCTAAAGCTAAAGCCTTTCCACAGCCATTGTGCGGGTTGGGGTCAGTTTACACAACATGAGCAGTGCAGTTGTATCATGTCTTTTGTGACTGCAGATGATGTCATCAGGGTTATTTTTGCAGATTTTGATTTGGGCTTGGACAAAACTACATTTTTTAAGAAAATTTGGAAACTTAGAAACTGGAGGTGACAAAATTGAATAGAATTTCAAGTCCAAAAACAAAATGCTGAGGGTTGCATTATGGGATATGTAGGACCATCTTGACCCATTTTGAAACCCTTGACTATTATTGCATGGGACATTTTCTTTGTCCCACAGGAAATTAATGTGGAAATACATTTCCTTTGGGATATTAAAACTGATTTGGAACTTATTTTGTTAGTTTTTATCAAACATTACGACTTTAAAATTTGCAACAAAGTGTGGTCTTGATTTTCCCAAAGAAAAGCATCAGATGCAGCACCTCACATGGGAGAGGGAAAAATGATCAAAAGTGTGCGAGACAAATGACGATTTCAGTGCTGGAGGGCAAACATGCGGAACAACAATATTCACAGTTATAATTTGGTAGGGATGGGAGCTCCTTGATGTTGGACTACAGTCTCAATGTGTGATGCTGCTTGAATGTTTGGCTTATTCTTTCTTTTTTTAAAGGAGCCAAGTTAAATAGCCTTTGGGACTGACAAAGCAAAAATAATGTTTGAACTGGCGTGTTAATCACTCTCAGCAGTTTCCTTTGCAGTGTGAAGCACATGGAGTAGGCTACAGGTCTGTACAGTCAGCTAGTTTGCTTACTTACTAAATTGTGACAGGAAACATGGAGAAAGAGTGAGCGGGATGGTAACAAATGTCCCCGGCATTGAACCAGCTGCGTCGTGTGTTCTCACTGCTATCTCCCATCATTTTACAAATGGCTGAAAACTAAAGAATTACACAGAGTTTGAGAGTTTACACATCTCTTGGTGTCAACAAATGTCACAAGAAGTGATTCTACTCACAAGTATTTAGGGCGCACTAACGCTACACCAACCGCACCGCGCCCAGGCACGATGGAGCCTAAAGTCCGGATTGTTTGGCCAGTGTGGCTCCATTCTGTACTAAAGAACGCTTCCTCGGCCTCGGCACGATTGGACGAGGTGGATTTGAGTATGGTACGGTTCATGCACGAGCACATGAACAGATACCGATTTGGGGCTTCAGACTTGTGGTGTGAGCGGTACCGGCTCCCCCTCGGTCAGCTCCGCTCGCCGGCCGCTCGCTCGCGGTCACATATGCAGATCCAGAGGCCAAGTGTTAACTCGATATATGTGCAGATGCAACTTGTCAGTAAAGTTTCAGTCATGTTCTCTGTGTTGTTCACTCTTGTTGATGACTTTGAGATGGTGCTTCTTGAAAACAATGTCAAGCCATGCGTGTGTCGTATTATTACGTAATGACATTATGTATAAGAGGGGCAATCGTGCCGAGGCACGGTACGGATCTAATGGCCCTAGTGTGAGTGCCAAAAGCTGGAATAGCTTATGGTGAGACATCACAGGCAATGATTTTAGATTGTGCTTCCATTACATGCATGTCTTCCTTCATCCAAAGTACATTGAGGAGGTTATTTTAGGAGGCTACTTTGTCCATTTGCATCTAGATTTCTGCAAAATGTACCAAACGTTGGCATTAGATAAAACATGATTTGCATATTTAACCAAACATTTCACAAAACGCGTAACACAAAAAATAACTGTTTTAATGTAAGCAATCAACTGCTGAAGTCTCAGTATGATACTACCTAATTGTCTTACCCTATTCACCTGTGTCAAAAATGTCAAAAAAATATAAGAAAATGAGATCTCCACTTAAGCTGACTTACATCACACCAAACTTTCCAGTTTCATTCCTATGTATATTCTGAAGGTTTTTACACAGTGCTTTGTATTATAGTGTTCATGTTTTTTATAAACTATTTTCTGAATTAGGGAAGAATCGATTGGAAATAGATGAATCCAAAAATTCCCTTTTGACTCAAATATGTCACCAAAAGGACACAATACTATGCTAGTATACTCAATAATACTCCTCAATGTGTATTAATCCGCAACTGAACATTTTAAAACATAAACATACATCATACTGTAGGAACCAACAGGCTAAGAACTTTGGGAAATACTGAGAGACTGACGAACGCATTGTTGGGGGTGGTCTTTTTGTTTGATGTGTTGGCAATCAGAAAAATAAAAACTTAAATATAATCTTAAAGATGCAATCAAACTCAAATAATGTCTTGGTGGATTTGATGGCTGAGGTGCACCTGCAATATGACAGGTGTGAGACCCGCCTGGGGTTTTACCTGATTTTTCCAACCGCAAAGCTGTCAATGTGACAAAAACATGTTAAGGGGCCCGGATATTAATGTCAATATTGTACTCCAAACTGCTTTCAGAGTTTTCTCGATAATGAGAGGAAGTTTGTTTAATTTAGATTGTATCTCACTCAAAATTAAAAGGTTCCTTTTGAACACAGGGACACGGATTCAAAGAGTGGAACACTGGAACCACTCAAACGGCCGTCTATATTTGTAATCTGTACTCGACAGGCTGCCAAGGAATGCGCTAGTATCAACATGTTTAAAATCCACCAAAGATTCCAGCAAAATGGCCCATTCACAAACGAATCCAGCCTGTCCTGGCCTGATGTGAGCCTCCTTCCTGCCTTTGGAGGTAATGCAGCGGCATCCTGATTTACTCCTCTGCACTCTGCATTCAGGTGGGGATTACACCTTGTTTTCTAACTGTAACTGCTTTGGGTGGCTGGTGTGGTGTTCTGTGGTGACCTGTGAGCCACGGGGCCATAAAGGACCTTGTTTCCCGGTCACTCTGACTGAATAGGTGGGACAATGGAGAAGCCTGGGAAATGAAATGCAGTATAGGCAGCCACTGCTACTCTAGAGCTGCTCCCAAGTGACTGCCTTGTTTTTGTCATTATGGTACCCTATAATGTAGATGAGCCTTGCCACTAAGAGTACTGTATGATCTAGCTGCGCCTGTGCAGGGTAAAATCAGGACACAGCTTTTTCTCAGTGGTTTGCCTGGACATGGCTGACAATATGCAGCTTTATGGAGGCGCTTGACAGTTTAGCGCATTTAGATGTGTAAAAGTGTTTCTTCTTTTGCCAAAAAAGAGAATGAATCATGGTTTTGCAGAGTTTACAGACAGTTTTTTTTGATTGTCAGATCAAAGGCGCTTCAACTCGATCGTGCCTCTTTCCATGTGTTCGCTCATACAGGTCTCCCTTCATCGAAAAATAACTCAAGGGAATCAACACCACACAACTGTCTAAGCTCATCATGTAACAATGAGTTATTGGAGCAGCTGAACAATAAAACTACGTCATATTGGAAGGATAAGTGTGTGAAGTATTACAACTTCTGTCTTTTTTTCACAATTAGGTCACATTTCAGTCTGATAAGAAATCTTTAGGAATTGCCCTGATAATGTCGTACAGATACCGTAAGTAAAATGTTGGTAATAAGTCACACTTGGCCAAAAACTCATTTATGTTTGTGTATGATGGTGCATATATTTGACCTATGGCTGTCCCGTTCACCTGGAGAAAAAGTAATTGTTATTTAAGCATATGGTGAGAAGTTTCTGGGTGTCTGTTGAGGGTTGATTAAACTGCCTTAATTCCTAATTCCATACTCATGTTAGTATAGATACCCCCAATATCTATTGTAAACTGATGGGCTTGGATATGGACAGTCATGGGTATGATAGTTTCCAGGAAGTGGTATGTGTCTTTTAAATTGCTGGGATGTTTTGCTGGAGAGGGGACCTAGGTAATGGTCAATGAGTTGGGTTAAAAAGTAATGGCCCCAGGATTGACCCTTGTGGTACACCCAGTGTGCATGGTTTAAACGGAGATAGTGTATTGCAATGCAATTCACTGTTCTATATTCCCTGCTTATCTAAAAGAGACAAGGTGACACTACCAAAGTTTCCCTATAGTTTTTTAGTGCTCAAAAGATAAAGTCACTAGTCTGGTTTTCACCATACTAAGGTCAATCTTTTAAGATTGAACATTAGTCTGGGGAAGCTGCGCTTTGTTTCTACTGCTCAAGAGGCGGGATCAATGGGCATCGTTCAAATGAACGATGCCCATTGTGTTTCGTCATCGTCACGTCACCGGCCAATAGCGTGCCAGGAGAGAATGGCCGTTTCTGATTGGAGCCAAAGATTCTGGCAATGTAACAGCGAAAGTAAGCCTGAGGGTGTCCAGCCTAAACTGCCGAGCGAAATCCAAATTTCCCGGAAGTTCAGGCAGGGTTCACCCAGCCTATAAAGTCACATGATTCAACAGAAAATCAGGCGAAATCATGCAGGTTCACCAGAAACTCATACTCCAGCAGGGGCTCCTAGTGTTTCTAAAGAGATTCTGGTGAAACACTCAGCAAAAATGATCCCAGCTGGTGTCATTTTTAAGGATTTGCTTCCTTTCTCTGATTTACATCATTGGTTTTAGGGTTAGGGTTAGGGTTAGAAGGTGAAATAAGTCACTTGAAGTTGTAATCTTGAGTGTCAGCTTTTGGGAAATAGCGGAGAGCGTTTCTCCGTTATCTGACATTTTACAGAGTAAACGAGTCAGGGATAATTTTGTTATAATGTTTTCTGTCTTTTAGCTTGCTTACAACCTCTCTAATCATCCAACTGCTCGTGTTTTTTGCCCCAATTTTCTTATAGTGATGTTGCTTCATTCCCAGCTCTCAGAAGTTATTCTAGTTTTACGACATCATCATAACCAGCCAATAATTTTCTCTTGAGTAGAAAGTTCTCTAACAGCTTTGCTAACCAACTATGACCCCTAAGGTAATATTTTGTTTCCCCTACCATTGTACAGGCCAAAAAAAGACACCTATCAATTCATTCATAAATCAATAATCATTTACATTAGGAGCGCCTCCGCGCAGCACAGTAGACTTGCTCCGGAAGACGCGCAGCCGCAACAATCGTCGCCACGCGCTCCCGCTACGTTCTTCTTCGTGTACTTTGCACGTTTGATGTTGTTCTGATGCCGCTCTGCCTCGTTAAACCACCACGATGTCGCTTTCTACTTTGAAAACACGGAAAGTTGACACTTTATTTTGATAAGCTGTTGCACTCTTCAGACTCGTGGTGTGAGCGGAACCGGACCGGTACCGGAACCGGACCGGTGCATTTATAAGAAAAATGCCGCTTTGTGTCTCCGTCCAAAATCCACTTTCCTCGCGCTGCCTGCTCGCACAGATCTGCTCGTGCGCACATTCGCTGATGCAGGTCGAGTGTTGTCGAGAAATGTATGCAGAGACGGCGCTCCTTAAAAGCAACATCAAGCCATGCGTGTGTAGTATTAGGACGTGATGACGTATGTACAACCGACTAACGGGCCAAAGCCCGTTTGGGCTGGAGCAGTGTGAATGCAAAGCCGCGGGGGACCCCCCTGGGGCAATCGTGCCGAGGCACGCTACTGATCGCACCCTTAGGCAGCCTATGTTAATAAAATAAGGATTGTTTTTTGATAAGCTGTGGAACAATATCTGTAGCTATTAATGTGATGCTCCTCATTTTCCAGCCATATTTTTCCGGACCCTAATTTTGGATCATTTCCATCAACCGGCACCTTAATAAGTCACTCTCTCCTTGAATCCTTGAAAACCTTGAATACACTCTGGTTGAACAAAAATGTTGAATGCAAATATAATAATTGCAGAATTGCAGACTGCTTGTTGTGCCACCTGACTTAATCCAACTGCATCAATACACCATCCCACGCGTCTCGTCTGCTTAGGGTTTTTTCGGTGGGTACCACCGGGCCTGGAAAAAATTCTAGGGGAAACACTGTATATATATATATATTGTCTGGATGACAAGGCGTGCCTGGTGCTCTGGTCCTCCCACATCATCCAGCTGCTGAGCAGAGAGGAATCCCTGGTATGACACAGTGATGCTCACACTTGGCTGTACAACACTGTCATCTGTGATACTGCTGATATTGGCATGAGAAAAAAACAGTCACTTGCACTGCCGCAAGCTAAACTCTGCTCCAGTGTAAATGACTCAGTTCGACTTAACTGAAGATAACAAACGTGCACACACACACACACATATGCATGAGACTAGACAAGTTGGGTGATTGCGTATCTGGGGCTGACACAGGGATACTTCCTGAGGCTATGATGGAGGAGTGGCCTGGCTTTTCACTTCTTGGCAGCTATCTGTCCCTTTTTGTCTCAGTCCATTTAATGAATTCCGATACGCACTTTTCTTTTCTATGGCTCATGACACCTTTCCAGAAATAGAAGAGAAGAGATTTCTGGGCAGATTAAGTAAAATGCCTTACGCATTAGCATTTGTCTTCTTTGTTGATTCTCAATGTCAGTCTTGGCTGTCTTTCCTTCCCATCACCACCACCTCTCAGTCTCCTTTTCTTTCTCTCCTTATGTCTCTCTTTCAGCTCCATCTGAACGAGTGCCACACTCCCACACAGTGAATGCTGTGAGCCACACATACCCTGTGACCCCGCCCGGCCACTGTGCTATAAAAAGCCAGTAAGTTTTCCTCCAAACCCATGGAAATGAGTAGCAGTGCCAGCCGCCACCCTTACTTAACCCTCCAGTCTACTTCCTGCCAAGGACCTGCCATTTGTGTGAGCTCTACAGAGTACAGAGTGCTGTGAAACTTTGCATCTACTATGATTTTATGCAGTTTAATTTTTTGCCAAAGTTGTACTAGAAAGCTGTGAAAACAGGTTATGTAGTATTTTCTTGTTTTGTTGCTAAACAGGCAACATTCTTAATAAAGCAATGGCAAACTTCTGTTAAAGGGATCCATCTAGTACAAAGGTTCAAGTTGTGGACCTTCTTTATTGCTCTTTTTATACTTTGGCATGAGGGGAATCCGTCAAGTTCTCTTTCCCACAGACACAAATGCAAATGTGTATCTTTGCTTCATAGGTAATAAGTAGCAATACCACAATATAAAAATACCTGAAGTTTTAAGAGTACTTGATAGGCACAATTAATGTTGTGTTATTATTTATTATGCTATTGAAATATTATTTCTGATTCATGGAATGATTTCTTTTGGAAAAAAATGCTTATTTCGTTCTTGCTGTAGATTGTTATGATTCTCATGTTTGTGTAGATATTTGCCAGGCAACCAGAGCCACCTGGAGGTTATTGGCTACGCCAAGACATTCTTATCTTCTGCACATAAAATGGTGTGATTATGTTTTTACGAGACAGTTGTATCAATTTTCCTCTAACTCGGAAAGAAAGATTTCCTTCTTAGGTAGAAAGTGTTCTTCCTAAAATAACTACTTTAGCATATAAGCAGCATTTTAATGTCACCTGCAAAAACTGTTGCTTGGATGCAGAGTTGTGAAAATGCTGAATTCATAACCTTTTAAATTAAATAAATTGATACGGTAAAGTTGTTCGCAAATTGTTGCTTTTTCACACACCAGTTATGGCAGAAAACCATCATTCCTCTTGGATAGTGTTTGAATCAACCTGACGCATGCAAGTCCAATACTCTCTTTTAGCTCTGTTTTGGTCTCAACCATCTCCTAATGGTAAAAATCTGGCTCTTTAGCTGCATGCACCACTATTTTCACCAGCTAGATGCTAAGAGATATTGTACAGTGGCTTTTAACAGCTTCTTCACCAAAACCAGTAACCAGAAATCACGCCATGAGAGCGGTGCAGGTGAATCCGGTTAGTAACATTGCAGCTAACCAATGAACTGAAACTAACTGACTAGAAAGTCAGTCAGTCAGGAGTAAAACTACAAAGTACTTATAAGCAGAAAATGGTAGGCTATGCAAGTACAGTACTCTAGTAAATATGTTACCACTACCACAGTTTTTTCCCCAAGGCTTTTTTAACAACCACGGTCAAAATGTATGAAACATTTTCATAATATATTGCAGCCATAACAATGTAAGTGTGTCTGAAGCACAAGTGGTTTTGTTTTCAAATGTAGGGAATCACAAACTGGAAGATACGTCGATGAAGGAGGCTGGAAATCCAAAAGGTAAAATACACATCATCACAAAATATCTCCTGGAAGTCAGCAATGATATATGAAACAGTGTCAGCGCTGGCTATTTCTTTCATATTCATGACTGCGGGAGGACAGTTATTGTTGGCTACTCGTCCTGAGAGAAAAGCCAGAGAGCTCTGGACGGTTCCCCATCGGCACCTGATTTGCCCTCTAGGTGGGACAAGCTTAGGTTAGATGACAAGAGGTATGATCCCGCGCCAGAGAAACGGGAAGCAACATAGAACCAGATGGATTTTAAGGGAAATCCTGTTATTTATTGCCTGGATTAATTTAAGGTTACTAAGCACTAAAAAGGAGGAAGCGTTCAAAGGAAAAGGTGCTGAAGCTTGAAATTAAATAAATAAATACAACCAAACCACAATCACACATTGGGTTGAAACAATCTCAACTATCCACACTGCCCTACTCCACCTTATCAAATGCACACAAATCTCACGCAGCGCCGGCCGACTGACTGACTGACAATATACAGCTTGTTTGACGAAATGACATCCTCTGTACTGGACAGCATGACTCGGTCCCTTCGCCAATCGGGTATTCAGTGCACCAAACAGGAAGCGGGATGGGCGTGGTCTTGCATCTGGACCAATTGCACTCAGGCAAGCCAAAACACTGGAAAGGGCTGGTCAGAAGGGGCAGGTACCGGCTGAGGTCGTAACACAGCAACTAATTCAAGTTTGTGAGAAGGAAATTAATGTAGTTAATGTGTCACTGTGGGGGGCAGTCTGTGAGGGGGTCAAGCTTTGAGGGAGGGACGATGGATGGAGTGGTGGTGGTGGAGGGCGTGGAGGTTGTGTGATGGAGCGGTGAAGTCAAAAGTGTCCTTCCTTTCCTTTCATTTACAATGTTGGTTGTATAGCATAGCTATATGCTAACTCATAATAGAATAATGCAGGGTTGGCCATAATCACCCTAATCATAAAATTGATTGATTTTTCTCTCGTGTGTGTGTGTGTGTGTGTGTGTGTGTGTGTGTGTGTGTGTGTGTGCATGTGTGTGTGACTCTCTGACTGACTGGACATATTTTTATTTATGTCGTTTTTGTAACCAGTAGAAACAGCATGCTTCTAAATGTGTGATCTATATAGAGTTAAACAAAAGTGGATCTTCTTTGAGCTGATGAGACAATCTGTTCTTTCTTAAAGCCAAACACATGGAGGAATGTTCTCCTCTTCCCCTCTGCTGGCACGTGAACGCCTCATCCGACTTTGCTAAGTATCACTTTTGAGTGTAATGACAGCATATCTGAGAAAACTGTGTGCGTTTTATATCACAGTGGAAAGGCTCCATACTGTGACATTCGGCGTTTAGAGCTAGAACACGAGATCTAGTCTTACCTCCAAGACCATACACAGAAAATATAGGGTCATGATTCCTGCTAATAGTTACTTTGTTGGTTAGTGTGTGGACAGTTTATTCAGAATGGTGTACATTTATAGAGGAATTTGTGCAAAAGACTGGTTAACTGTCAGAATGTGTTTCTTTGACGAAAGGGGAGGTTTCAAGACCTTAAAACAAAATCCAGTTGCGTTTCTTTTTTCGTTTTTTTTTCTTTTACAGTTTTCACTTGCCAAAAAAATAACAGGCATTGGACATATGAATTGGAAAAAGTGTTTATTTTTCTAGACAACAGCTGCATCAACCCAAAGTCTTGTCAAAGTTAGGTTTCCAGTTTTGGTACCATCATGCCAAAGGCAAAACACCTGTGCTCTCTAAACTAAATCTACCAAATCTGGCATGTTGCATTGTAGTGGGAAATGCTGGATTTAACTGGGTCCGCCCAATACTCAGCCATAAGTCAGCCATATGTTCCCTCATTGTTGAAAACTGTTCCTATATCCCGATCTTCCACCAACCATGTGTTCCCTTAGACGGTCTATTAAATAATCAGAGATAATCATTTCTGAAGAGAAATGAGACTGAACCAAACCAGGGAAGTTGTGGGTCGTGATACCAAAAACAACTAGCTGGAAGTAGGGTTACATTCGGCATTCCATCAGATGAACCCAGGCAGCGTTGATGCTGCTCATGTTTAGTACAACCCAATCCACCGATTGTTGAGGAGTGCCAGGGAGGTGGCTTCTCTGACCTCCCTAGATGTTTCATTGATGTATTACCTGTTAGAGAACTATATTTATTACAGATATATGGAAGGTATCTGCTCTTTGAAAGACTTTTCTCAGAGGACTGTACAGGATCTTGGTAGGAGGAAGGGATGCGATTTCACCCTGAGGATCTCCTCTGGCATGTGTAGACACACAGAAAGCAGAATTTCACAAGAGGTTGACAACAGCCCAGGAGGAATTGCTTCGCCCAATAGAAATGTGTTTCCTTGAACCATTGTCCACGATATTATCCCCTTTTTTGGAAAGCTTTATTCGCAGAAAGATTAATCTGATAGACCAAAGGGGTTTGGGATACAGCAACAGTTTCCTTCTGACTTCTCCATTTGGCCCCTTGATGCCTGCTTTTATTTCAACATTCTGTTAATCCTGTACATCTGTAACTTGCTCTGTTTTGTTGTTTACTAAACTGGAATGGACGTTAATGCCCAATCTTCTGGGACCCAAAAGAATCGCTCAACTGTATGAAAATCCTTTTACCACCTGATATCACTTGTACCCCGGAGTGTCTCTGCAGTGTTAATACATAAATATTCACTCCTTCTGTTTTTCAACATCGCCAGCATTACAATCCCTCCTCTGAATACTTTCAGAGTATGTTTTATATCTCCTCTGACCCCTGAGCTTTTATCACTTTTGCAGAGTACAGTGGCGCACGTTGTTGCGTGGACACATGCACAACTCCGATTAAATGAACCCTATCTGCAGGGTCGATTATGAAGATTACGGTTGTGACACATGGCCAAACTGTTATGTCCTAAAGGATCATTGGAATTCTGAATTCACACTAAAGTGAAAATGATCACATGCACTTATGCAACCTCATCACAGACCGGGTTAGGAGCAAAAACGTAAGTGCTCTGAGCCAATGAACAGCTGGTTATGTGACTGTATTCTGTATTCTGTTTTCAGATATAAAATACAAATGTAGG
Source organism: Eutrigla gurnardus (assembly GCF_963514095.1). Lineage (NCBI taxonomy): Eukaryota > Metazoa > Chordata > Actinopteri > Perciformes > Triglidae > Eutrigla > Eutrigla gurnardus. The sequence goes on along the minus strand of NC_139928.1, from coordinate 6,087,371 downwards.
TTTTAAAAATTGTTAAAAAATATAAATGATGGAAGTCAGCCTCTGTCAACATTGGCAGTTCTTTGTTTGCATTTAAACTCTAAATGGAAGTTTGTTACCAATGTTCAATATGGATATTTCATTCATACATTCCCCCATATAGCTTACTGTTTTCCATTGCTATAACTGTGAATGAGCCACTGGGGATGTGGGGACTGGGTCAGGAAATACCGATGTGAAGGCAGTGGCTCTCTTTAGGATTCCTCTGGCTGGGAGGCCCTGTCTGACTGGCCAGGCTGGAATCTGCAGGCAAGAGGAAGCAGGTCAGCTAATGCCCCTAGTGATCCCTCTCATCAGACTGCTGCAACCTTTCAAAGGTGGGCAGGGAAAGAGAGAGACAGAGAACCAAATACCATTTTTTCCCAGAGAGGAACTTGGGCTCAGCATTCCTGGCATTGCCACTGGCCTCCAAACAATCCATACTCTATCCTGTGTGTGCTGGGAGAGTGAATGGCCACAGTGTGTGAGACTCGCAGGTCCAGTGTACCCAGCAAAGGGAGCGCGGCCAACGTTGCCGGCGTACTCAGAGCCCCGGACCCGGCCCAGCCTCCAACCCGGCCGCTAAGCCAAACACCGACATGTCTGAGGCGGCACTGTTGAGCCACCGCACAGACCTGACCGCTGCTGAAAACACACTCCAGAAAATAAACAGCCCGGGGCCCGAGAAGAGCAAATATTTGATCAATCTGAGAAAGGCCAGAAAGAGGATGAATGTGCAGAGGTGGTGGAGGAGAGAGAGGAGAGGAGGGAGGCAGGGATGGCTGCAGATGAAAGGAGCCACCATTGTATGAAGTATACCTTTGAAGCCAAAATACAGCTTAAGTGGTCATTAGTGCAGCAAGCAATAAGAGACCAAATTGTACATGAAGTACAATGAAATATTGAAAGAAAGAGTTTCTTAAAATGTAACGTGGTTGATAATAAAACAAACACAGAGATCTGAGAATATGATGATTGATGTTGGTATACATTAGAAAAAAGCATCACAGCATTAGCAGTTTTGAAAAATAGTTCCAACAACATACAGTATGTGGGATGTGACTTACAGTATGTGACAAGAATTCAGGTACTAAGCTGACATAGAAGTCCAGTTTTTGAAATGACGCTAGAGCATGGAAGTTTCTTCTTGACCTTTTACAAATAGCAGCTTGACAAAGAAATATATGGTGTTTCCCCAGTCATGAAGATGGATCAGCAGTTGTCACATTGTTGTTGGATAATTTCGTAATTAATTCATGTGACCACACCCAAGCCACTGAACAAGGCAATGAGAGGTGGTTAAAAGCTCCATAAAAAGCAAGTAAATAGAGATTAAGATTTATTTAGCTTAGTATGTCAAACTATTTCCAAGCTCAAGAATGAACTCACACTCAACTAATGAAAGCTGTGAGATGTGGTTGAAAACTGAAAATGTCGTTGTTGTCTTTATGTCCAAGTTATTAACTTCTTCTCTTTGTTTTAACCCTGTGGATCTTTGCTCTCAATGCTCCAAGAAAAAAACAACAACACTTTTGCTTCACTTCTTATCAAAAACTTAGAAGATGACAGAATTGTACCATCAAATAACAGAAAATGTTCCATTTTAAAATATTAGTGTTTGTATAGTTATGTTACAAATTCATTTTAACAGTGTGCAACTAAAGATGTTAAACTACTTATTTTGGGGGGAATTCTTCATACACAGTCCCCTCTGAAGAGATATGTTATTGTGTCAATAATATGCATCTCTCCATCATCATGTTGGAGGTCACTGACTGGTGTCCCAGTGTACACTGAAGCATAACATAATCTGCATCTGAAACCTGGGTCACACTACTGGAGTACAGCCTGGTTTCAGACACACCTCGGACAGTCGAAACATGTTCTAACCACTTCTAATAACATAAACCATAAACGCTACAACAACAATGATCCGTGTGTTTGTGTTAGCTGTAAATAGGTCAATCATGTTGGACAGACATCATTGAATATGACTCAGCTAGTCTAAAGGTGTCATTGTACCAGAGCTGACGCACAGGATGTTACACCTACGGATGTTACACCTACGGATGTTAACGTGCCTCTTCTGTTCACCAAACAGACCCATGAATTAAATTCTTCTGACTTTAACGTTTCACCGTGAGCCCGGGTTGTTTATTCTGTAAAATGAGCGTATAGTATCTGTAAAGGTGGGGAAGACAATGTGTTGTGCATGACGAAATTATCCCACAGAGTGTGAAGTAGGCACAACTTGAAAAATGCAGCAATTTGATTACAAATAACATTTCCCCTTTATCCATAGCCAACTGAGACCTTAACTGGTAGTCATTACTTGACCTTTAACTTAACTGTTAGCTTGCTTTCTTACTGGAAATGGCCGGTGGTCAATGGTCTGCATTGGGCTGTATTTGAACGAACATAGATATGCGTGGATTCACTGACAAGATCAGAATCCGCGTGTAGCCTACGCATAAATCATCCACATGCCAGCCACCCTCCAATTAAGGACACGCCTCCTCTACCTGTGGATTATATGTAATTGTGATGACTTATTACACTTAAGTAGGCTGAAGCTAAATTAACACTTATCAGCGTATAGTATTGTTGGCAACCGATGCATGAGTCAATCACAGGTCTTCTTTTCTTGGATGGATAGAAGAATGGATTGAGTTACTTTTTATGACTTGATCTGCAGATTAACAATGTAACATGTTATAACTGGAATCCACATACAGTTTGGAGCTGAAGCTAGATTATTTTAGTTTAGCACAAAGACTTGGTTGTTTCATCCTTATCCCTGGAAATGTAAACCTTTGTGGGCTATATTAAGTGCTGGAACTGTTTCAGCAAAACAGCAGTTACTCTACCTGCCCAGAACTTCTGTACGTCTTTGCTGATGGGGTGGCAACCTCGCTGTGAAAACAACAACGGGAAGTTCCTGCACCTCCCTGTTGTTCACCAACAGCTACAGCACATGAGATTTTGTTGGACTGTTTAGTCTGCAGACGTAATGATCCGTAAGGATTGACCAGAGACTTGTTTGCAGACACGGGACACAGGGTAAATTCAAAAAGTCTAGGTCCTTTTCGTGAAAATCATAGACAGATGGTCAGGCCAAAGAGAGCAAACAAATCAAAATGTAAAAACCAGGAAACAAGGCAAAGTCCAAAAAACATATAAAACCTCCACTGGAGAATTACTAAGAGACGATGAGCGCATGGGGCATGGAAATGGGGAAAACATGGGAGTCTATAAACGGGGTAGACTAATGGCAAAATCAGGGGCAGGTGAGTAATTCAGGCCAGGTTTAGACAATCAAGGAGATAGGACAAGAACTGAAATACCAGGAGATGTGTATCAAAATAAAACACAAAAACGATAAAATAATGACATGAAATTAAATTGCTTTTTAAATCAGTTTAGCTTAGCATAAAGACTAGTAGGAGGGTGAATCTGTCCAAAGTTTTAAAAAAATACAACAACGTAACACCTCTAAAGCTCAATCTTTAAATATCGTTTTCTATCTCATTTGTTTAATGCTAGCTTTCTGGAGTGACTGCATTGACTCAGTATTCATAATAAAATTGAACATTAAAGATGTTGGTAGATATTTCCTCATGTTACCCCTCCTAATGCCAAGCTAGTCTCATCACCCATGTGAGAGAGATATCAATCTAACTCCGCTAACTGCAAGATAGCAAATACGCGTATTGTTACAAAATGTCATTGACAGGTTGATTTTGGTGGACTCTTTGGCCAACATCCCTTTTAAATGTTTACACACGCAATCACTAAAAAACAGAACGAGATCACCGATCCATCAGGATGACATTGGGCAGATTTGATTTTCATCTCTTCAGCCATTGAAGTCTCGTGAACGGAGGAGAGCAAATGGAAATGCTTTCATGACTCGCTGCTATATTTCAGTTGGCCCAAGAGAGCAGCAAAACATTATGCGTATGGAAATGCTTCAGTGTGTTTCTGGAAGCACAGTTTATTGCATAATTTGCTGTTTACCATTACGATCTTCACCAACTGGAGTTTAAGTTGCCTCACTTTTCGTTTATGACTTTATTCCTGGCCATGGTGTATCATAGGAATCCACTGTGACTGTATCGCAAAGTTAGATATCCCTGATAAAGTAGTCAGTTCATGACGCTCATGAAAACTGACATACGCAGGCGATCTGAAGCTTATCTGACACGTGACCAGAAGGGTTACGGTGTGATTTACATTTCCCCCCCGGGCACCTCCAGAACCCACAGAGGTTTTGATGAAAACAGAAGCAGGCCTGTCCTTCCCCACACGGGCTGATCAGATGTCATTCCCCCCTGCTTACAGCAACTCAAACTGAAGCCCCTCCTGCATCGTAGCTCGTCCATCACCCTCCCTGCCTCCTGTTCACCATGGAGCAGTGATGCCATTGCCTGCTGAGCTGTATTTCAGGAGGAAACATCAACACTGCCAGTGAAATGTTGCTTTTCAGTGCAGGACTTGATATACAGTGTGTGACTCTGGGAAATTCAATCGGGAGGGCAAACGAGCCCCGGGGATAGCAGGCAGGAGGCTTATGCAGTATGCTTAAAATAATACCCTTTTTCAACCTGATGTTTTATGGGAGCCGACTTACAGTTCTTACCTTCCAAACTCTATTAGGACCCTTTCAAGCAAAATGTGTAATCTTACACATACAAATTTGCCTGAGTGATTTTCTTTGGGATTTCATAGGAAGCATATTTCATGCTCAGGAATGTCAAGTAATAAAAGACTGGGATTTTTTCAAAGTGCAAATCAAGCAAACGTCCCCCCAAAATGTTCCCAATTTTTATCCCCAGTTTGCAGACTGATGGTTGTCTTAGGCCAAAACAAAGTTTATTCTTGCTCATCCTGGCTGCTGCATGCATATCATTTTGCTGTGGTTGAAATCAGCGGACAACCATATGTGCTGGTGCTTTTTAGTTTTACTGCTTTTTTTGGGGGGGGGGTTGTGAGGAGATCATGGGGAAAGTATGGTATACCTAGTCTCTGGTGCTCCGCTTATTGTATAACACTGTTATATAATCTGTCTGAGGCCAACTGATAAACAAGTCCCACCAGCTGGGAGCATTGAAGGGTTATAGTGACTGGAGGGTCATCAATCATGTGAGGAGAATTTACAGCCGTTGGTTATTCAAGTGGAGAACCGATGTGGTTGGCAGTGAAACCGTCGGCTAGCGCTTATTTTACTCTCAGAGCCAAACTGAGAGCCAGGCAATCAAAGCCATGCGGGATCAGAGCCTCAGTCACTTTGGGCTAAGAAGATCCATATGTCAGGAGCAGGGGCCAAACTTTCCCAGGTTCGCCTCTCTGTTTTAACATGGCCACGCAGAGGAGGAGCCCTTTTAAAAGGACCAGCCCTACCTTCCACCTTCCACACCCCTCGTTAACAGTCAGTGGCCCCATTCGGTACAGTGCCCATTAATATTTATGAGTGGAGAGCTCCTCGCAGGGGCCCAAGGGTGACAAACAGTGTGACCTTTCAGAGGTCACACTGTTTGTCAGGAAGCCCCCCTGCCCATCTTCCTAAAAACCAAATGAAAGCAGGCTGGTGTTTGGCCTGAGCAGATGTTGGTATGATACCATTGTTTTTTTGCCTTTGGATGAAGCTCTCACATCGACTGCAGCAGATGTGTGGAAGGCTGTGAGTTGAAATCACCCTCTGCACCATTTCAAGACAGGACATTTCCATTTAGCAAATATTTCCCCAAAACTGTGTCCTTGCGCTCACACTGTGTCTCTTTTTGTTTATAGTCTACACCCTCAGTGGTCTGGGACTCTCTTAAAAATACTGTTCATTATTTTCAGTGTGGGGCGCGACTCAACAGAATTTGGTGCTCAGCCGTCTGTTTTCCAGCCCTTTATTTGTCATGAAAACACAGGCTGAGGCCTCTCTTCAGCGTCTGTGATGTTGTCTGTAAATTGTAGGTTGCTCACTAATTTGTTTAAATAAAGCGGTGGGAGCAATGGACGCATTATGAGAACATTTCTGTTCTGCTTGTTTTGGAAACATAAATTCAGCTACTGAAGGTATTATAAGGTTTGGTCTTCATGAGCTTGGTGAGATTTCAATTCTGTTCATTTTTTCTGTCCACTTCATCAGATGGCCTCAGGAACTGGAAAGTGTTTTACATTATGTTCTGGTATTATAGGGCAGAATAGACAGTAATAATGGCTCCTAATATGAATTAAATTGCGAGCAGTGATGCAGAGGACCTCGCACATACACACAAGAGAGGACCTCGCACATACACACAAGTTGGCAGTGCTACGACTGTCTGCCAGTGCTGCGGCCGCCTACCGGCCACCGCCCCGTTGCTGGACGTCCTACGTCTGAATTTTCATCTGTTCATAACCATATCAGACATTTACAGTCATCATGTTTGACTGGTGTACAAAGTTTCATGACATTGGGACTGTAGCAACCCACTGGAAATATCACTTCCTCTTATATGGTGAAAAAGCATTGCCAAGGTATGGGCATTGAAGGCGTTCTCCCAATCTTAGATTGTAATCAATAGCAATGTCTTGAGGCTTTTCTGACCAAATTTGAGGTGGATCAGGTCAACACATGCATAAAAGAATGACATGTCATGTCGCCAGTAGGGGACGCTCTGAACTAGTGTTCAGGGTGGGACTCATCAAACACATGAAGGTTAGAACAGATCGGACAATGTACACTGAAGTTATAACAGCTTCAAGTTTTGTGGTGAAGGATGAAATTTGTTCACGGTCATGTTGCTGGCCTGGCCATGCCCTTTGACTTATGTAAGACCTTTTGATAATTACACCATTGTATAATTATAATTCCATTGAAATACAAACCCTGAAATTGACGAAAATGGCTGATTTCCTGTAGCGCCCAAGAGTGGTTGATTTTAATGAAACTTTAAAGGTATGTTTCAGGTAGATATGTCAACATATCCTGCAAGCTTCGTGATGATTTACCCAAAGGTTATGGAGTTATAGGTATTGATTTCCAGAGCCCCGCCCCTCTGATGTTCATTGGCTAATAACCTGTCAATGCAACAATATTTTACAAAGCCTTTCACAACTATTGATCAGCTTGGTCTGATGATGATCCACTGAAATTTAGGTAAGAATCGAATTTACGGTGTATGTGTGTGTGTTAGGGGTGTAACGATTCATCCACTACAACGATGAATCGATTTATATTCCTACGATCCAACTACATCGATCTGTGCTCGGCAAGTTGGCCTTCCGGGCGACATAATATCGATTAAATATCGTTTGAAATGGTAAAGAATCGATTGTATCGATACTAGGAAATTGCACATTGGATTTAAGCATGGCAAACTTTATGGATGTGTGTTTTTTTAGCACTTTTAACGATAAAGACACGTTAAACGTTACTCGATTCAGTCTACCTGTCTGTGACGTCATCATCACGCGCCGGCAGCAGCGCGAATCTCAGAACGACAACAATGCAGCATGCCGGATAGCAGAGAAGACGGCGAGCAAGAAAAGACGCGTTGCCTTTGACTGAAAAATGCCATGAAGTGGTGGAGATCACAGGAGAAGGAGCTACCACTACTTTCAACCCTTGCTAAACGGTACCTCTGTATCCCAGGCACCAGTGTGCCAGCAGAGCGAGTTTTTAGTACTGCTGGCGATATAGTGAACGCACAGAGAAGTGTTCTGCGGCCAGATCATGTGGATCAGTTGATATTTTTGAAAACAAATCTGTAGAGTCATTGAAGAGTAGTTGGTTAAACTTGATCTTTTGTTAAATATTAGTGCACTGCTGTTTGTTTATTAAGCAGAAGTAGCAGGTAAACCTTCAACCTGAAGAAATGTTGGTTGCACTTTGTTTTTGGTAATACTATTGTACTCTTTTTATGTTGAAAACAACAGCAGAAAAGGTTAACCTCCTGGTTGTACATTAAAATAAAAGGTTAATACATTTGCCATTAATTGTTGTTTACTCGTTTATATCCATAATTAATTTAAACCTGATTCCCTTACAAGAAACAACAGGGATCTAGGAAACTTCACCTGCACTGTCCAGTATCCAGGTATTTATTTCACAGTCACACTGGTTGGATTTTTGGCTAAAAAGTTACTGAATCGATTTCAAGTCACTGAATCGTATCGGATCGTATCGTTCTAAATGAACCAAGATTGTCCTTGAATCGTATCGGCAACCACGAATTGTGATACGAATCGAATCGTTGTTAAAATGAATCGTTACACCCCTAGGGCCCTAGTTTCGTAGACCAGGCGCAGTCAGCTTTCAGCGCACCTGCGCCGCGCCGAGGGGGTGTGTCCGCCTGGACTTTGCAAGTTTCGTGCACCGCGCAGGCCGGCGCAGGCACACCTCCCGTCTCGCCCACCGGCGCAAGTGGGAAAGAGGGAGGAGAAGAAGGCGTGAGTGGGAGACGAGGAGGAGACGAGGCGTGGACTGGGATAAACACAGCCGATTCAGATCTTCACCAATCAAATGAGCTCCTCTCCTCTCCTTTAATGCGTTAGGGGAGGTTCAGTGCAAGTTCCGTCACTTGACAACCCGATGACAGAAGCAGCGCCGCCGCTGTGCGTGCGTATCATAATAATAACAATGCCGATATTATAAAAAACAGGAGAGAGAGAGGGAGATGTTTTGGTCCGAGAGGCTGAGTTTCCGTTACGCGTGCCATCCGCCTTTGATCTGACGTCAGATGTGACGGGACAATCTATGTCGATATAAATTCACGTGTTGATTCAGTTAGTTGCATTAAATAGTGTTTGTTGTGATTATTTATTGCATTTAAATGTGCCTGGAACTGTGGAAACCTGCCTGTGAGGTCTCGGTGACGTGTGCGCACTGCGCGCCGTCAGCCAAACTTCCATTGCGCCAGCTGTGATTCGCATTGAATGAATGGACTTTATTTACGCCTTACGCCTTGCGCCGAAAGTAGACCAGGTCGGAGCTGGCGAGCTTTCAGCGCAGTCTCGGCGAGGCTTTTTGCCACGAAACTTCCGCTACGCCAAGCTGAATCTCTGACGCCTCCCCCTGCTGCGCCGCCACACCCATGTTGGCGCAGGCGATCCACCAAACTGCCAAACTGACGGTGCGCAAGGCTGCGCGGGTCGAAACTTGCACTGCGCCGGCTGCGCCACCCTGCGCCGGTCTACGAAACTAGGGCCCCTAGTGTGTGTACACACATACAAACATTGTAAATTGGTCTCGGATATTGATAAGCTTACCGATCCTACTCCATGCTCTGATGGTCTGACCATAATGGCCGCTGTAAGAGGTGCTAGAATGCAGGCGGTCCCAATGTTAACAAGCCATCTTACCACAAGGTCCATTTAATAACTATGGATTCTTTTGATGGTATCAAACCTGTTCAGTTTTTCTGAGCACTTGAAAGTTATATTTTTTTTATCAATCTCACCATATACAACACAACCTCCAAGACACTTATTCTGCTAGACCCATTTCATGTATTACCACTCCCATATTTTGTGTTTCTGTAAGTGCAGCTGCTCTAAGCAAGTTTTCTGCCCTCAGTTTCTAAGAAAAGTGTCTTTTAGATCGGAACTCTGGGACTTCATTCATTCTTTTATTCTTTATACATTGTATAGAGAAGAAATGTAATTTGTTGATGAAGCTCATGGGATTGATTGAAAGCTCTATAGCAGCTGCTTAATAGCCCTTGAGGCAAGGTTATAAGCTGCGGTTTTCAAGATCAAGAATAACTGTCAACCTCAGATTTTGACCAATTAAAAACTACTCAATCTATGACTCACATAGGAGCTTCTAGCCCAAGTGAGGAAAAAGTGAATATGCTTAACGGATTATCCATCCATCCATCCATTGTCTACCGCTTATCCTGTATTCAGGGTCGCGGGGGGGCTGGAGCCAATCCCAGCTATCATTGGGCGAAGGCAGGGTTCACCCTGGACAGGACGCCAGTCTATCACAGGGCTAACATGTAGAGACAAACAACCATTCACGCTCACACCTACGGGCAATTTAGAGTCACCAATTAACCTATCCCCATCCTGCATGTCTTTGGACTGTGGGAGGAAGCCGGAGAACCCGGAGAGAACCCACGCTTACACAGGGAGAACATGCAAACTCCACACAGAAGGAACCCGGGCCGACCCGGGAATTGAACCCGGGACCCTCTTGCTGTGAGGCGAGAGTGCTACCCACTACACCATCGTGCAGCCCTTAACGGATTAGCTTTAGGAATTTTAATTTTACACTTACACACAAATGTCATGAATGTTCACCTTTTTTAAGGGAAATCCCCCAATACATGTTGGGGGGGTAACTCATTTTGTGGCACAGAAAGGCCCAAGGTGGCTAGTGTATTTTTTTCTTCCACTGTATGTCACAGGCAGCCTCCTTACATTTCGGGGCAACAAATAAACATCACCATGGTGAAGCCACTCTGAATATCCTCAGATCCTACAAATAGAAATCCTGCAAGTTCCTGGGAATCGCTTGCTAACGACATGATGATGGATGGAGCAGTGCCACCCTGTCCAGTAAAACAGCTTTATGGGGAAAAACTTCAGCACCACTTCCTTCGTTCTTCTGCTGTAAAGATTGAAAGTATCAATCTGATACAATTGTTCTCGGATAAAAGAATGTATTTCTTTTTATTATGTCTTTATCGCAGATTGTGGCACTTTTATGGAATTTAATTCGAACAGTGGCAACTCAAACTGGGAAAGCATAGTTCTCACCACTTTCTCTGATATAGTATGTCTTTTGATTTGTTCACTTTCCCTCTAATTTATCCGAAACTCCACCTACCATGACAAATATCTACTTCCTTTGAACGTGCTCTTTAGAGTTCAACACTGAGATTCAACCGCCCAAGAAGCATCTCATTGAAGGACAATGTTGTTTTTCTATGATCTCCCCAGGCAGCCAGTATACCAGACAGGGAGCTGGGAGCTGACAAAAGTGAACTGTTTGTTACACTGGAGACACTCGAGACTACTCTAGCTCCACACTAATGCTGACCCTTCCCATCATCCCCCAGGTGGTATCTGTCACAGCTGAAGAAGACATTCTCATAATCTAATCAGCCAGTGTGCAAACCTAGCATATCCCTGGAAAAACATGCACGCCAAGATTGTCAGAGATTACTCTTCACGACAGACGGACACAGAACGTAGGGAGAAAAATGATAACGGGACCTTTTAAGCTCCAAAGACTGTGGAGGGAGTTGAACCGAGAAGGGCCCACCCACGCAGACTGCGGTAGATGGGGGCGGGAAGGCCAAGCTACTGAGAGCACTATGATGTGATGTAGAACACTATAAACCATAATGCTTACCACAGTGTCAGATTTATCTCTGGTATTTCTTCTGCAACACCAAAACTGTGGCAACCCCCAAGTATAAGGTGCACGACTTAGAAAACCCCTCAGCTGCTACCGGAGGAACTGTATAAGTGCTGAAAAAAATTAACCTTCATGGCAAGAAGCCTACATTAATGTTTTTGCTCTACAATCAGAGCGATAAATTCATTTTTTGAAATATTTAATGTAAAAGCAAGACTAAGAGCCACACTAGCCACACTAGCCACTCAGTGAAGCTGTACTTAAGCAAACAAGCTAAATGGTAACGCTAGCATGCTCACAAAGTCGATAAATGTTAAATGGTTTAATCTTTAAAATAGCAGAAATGCATGTCCACTTATTTGAGAATGCTACCATGCTAACTTTAGCTAGGCTGAAGGGCTGATGGGAATGTTAATACAGTAGTTTTGCAGGAATTTGGTCATTAATCAAAATGTTTCATTAATTGGTGGGCATGAATGTCTGATGATGAATGATATCATGGCAAACCATCAGCACATTTCACTCAAAACGATGTCAACCTCATGATGGTACTAGAGAAAAAGTAATTGAGATGAAGAGACATTTTGATGTGTTTTTGTAGACGAAAAATCAGTCATTACGGTTCATCCTTGTGAGACAATGAATGTCTGTACAAAGTGTCATGGCAATCCATCCAGTATGTATGTACCAAAATGGTCCAGAACAACTAGCAGACTGACATTATCGCCCATAGAGCCGTGACGCTAGCAGGGCTCAACATTTCAAGCAAAGTTTCATTGGCAATCAATCTTCTAACCGTCAAAACAATGAACAAGTTGCTGTCGTTAATTAACTTAATTAATATTACATAGAGATGTTCATGGTTCTCTGGGTAAATCTTGAGGTCTGGCCACCAGGCGCAGAAATCACTGGGTTGTTAAAGGTACAACTAGCTTTATCTCAGTCATGACTTTAATGCCTTTTCTCTCCAGGGGTGTCTTGTGTTTCCTCAAATGTTTCTGTAGCAGTTTGGAGACAAGTCTGACAGCTAACCCAGGGAGGGAAATTTCCCTTGTCGCATTCATATCCCCCCCTTAATCCCTCTGAAAGACGCTTTCCTTCCAAACTAACTTTTATAAAGAAATCAGTGTGCGCTTCACTAAAATGTTCTAGCACTGGAAGCAATAGTGAGCAGGTGTGTCCTATCTACGTGCCATATCACGCTCTACTAAATCTCAAGTCATGCCCCATGCAAAAGTAATTAGGATGAAATGTCTTGGCCGGAGAAATGTTGGTTCCGAGTGAGGATGAAATACTGAACTGTTTTGATCATCCAGGAAGTGAAGTGCTGGAATGCATCATTACATTTGCTGAAATGCCAGCAATCCTATTTCACCACCTGGTCCTCAGCTGCCCCCTCAGAGCTCAACCCATCTAAGACAAGCAACAGAAATCTCCCTCTTTCTGATTGAGGCCACGGAAACCCCTTATCGGATACAAAAGTGGAAGGAAACGGCTAATGTATAGGCCAGGGCTCAGGGGATACTGTGCACACAGCTTGAACAAGTACGTGTTTGTGTTGGGCCAGTCAGTGTCTGGATGATGGAGCACAGACAACACACTGAGGAGTTTGTGTGTGATCAAGACGGATAGCGAAAGATAGACGGAGGGAGATCTTTAGAGACACAGAAACTGAGACAGTGAGAGACGGAGAATGGAGATAGAGCATTCATGACGCACATCCCCAGACTACTTTGAGTCAACTGGAGCATATTAAAACAGTTTGTCCTTATCTTTCCTCTGTGAACTTTTCAGAAAACGTGAAGAACGACTACATCTTTCTATTTTTTTTCAACTTTTTTTTAATGATTTAAAAACAAATACCCTGACCCTGCATATAGAAATGTAAAGTAACCTGGATGGAAAAAAACAATTTCAAAAACATTTTTGACAGAGCACATACTATAAAGACAAGTTGGTCTGTTTCAGGCACTTGGAACTGCATACAGTCTTTGTTGGTCATGCTACACAAGAAAGTATTTCTTTGGTCCTTATTCCCTCCCAATCAGGTCAGCTGAAACCACAGACTGAACAAAAAAACTGGTTTCGTACAAAGTATTTACATTTCATTAAAGACCCAATGCAAGCCTCCATCAGACAAGACACAGACCTGGCAAAGTTCCTCCGTCACATATCAACCCTTCATATTTTCCCATACATGTCCACATTAGTTATAAAACGACAACAGAAAAAAAAGGTATATTTTGTAATGGCTCGAATTATTTTTTTTTTCTTTTACAGCAGTATTAATCAATATAACTTAGTGGAATGTTTTTTATATACGTTTTGGCAAAAAAAAACAAAAAAAAAAACAAGATACATTAGCTTCTTTTTGTCCATGATGGGCCCCAAACCAAAAAAAGCCACATTGCTACAGAGGCACCGAGCACTGAGAGCCAACAGCTTACATCTATGTAAAGTTAACATGGGAAAAGCTCGCCTCATGTCTTAAAGTCATTGCTCAACTGCAAGGCAGCCACGTCTGGTAAGAGTTGCACGTAGCCATGTGTGACTGAACTTGCGCCACGTAATAATTGCTGAAGTTGACGTCCCTGACATAGGGAGCGGGCTGGTAGTAGCAGGTGATGTTGGACAGAGCAGGGATAGCATTCTGCTCGGCCAGCACGCGCAGTGCCAGGGCGGAAATAAGTGCCAGCGTTTGTCTGCGCTCGTGGCCCATCAAGCAAACAGTGCTCTCGTCCACCACTCGCCTCAGCGTCACCAGGCACTCATAGCGCTTGTGCTCCATGCCCACAAAGTGGTTCTGCAGATACCCCTCCAGCTTCCTGTGCTGCACGCTTATGTCGGGGAAGTCTATGAAGAAGCGCGAGCACATGTAGCGCTGCATCTGTTTCATTTGAGTCTCGGAGGCCGGCCGGAAACCGCGCACCAGCAGGTGGCAGTACTTGAGCAGCCCGCCGCCCCGGATCTCTTCTGGGTTGCGAGTGGCAATAGTCCTGGAACGGAGGTGACCCAGAGCTTCCTCAAAGTCTCCGTACATGCTCTCCCCCTGTACTGTAGGATGGAAGGTCTCAGACATGGCCGTCTCCGAGCAGCGGTCGAAGAGAAGCAGCGAGTCCAGTGTGATCTGGAAGGAGTCGACACTGAACTCAAACTGCCTTCTCAGGGAGTCCACAAACTTCAGCTCCACGTTCTTGCCGGTGTTGTTGGACAGCGAGATGAGGCTCCAACGGTCCGTCTCGTTGCAAACTTTCACCAGTTTCTGCACGTACGCTTCCTTCAGGGCAAGAGAAGTGATTCGATCCCTGCACACCCCTTCAGGCAAGAAGTCTACCAGGCAGTCCAGCACCACGTCTTTTACCACCCGGAAGGTTTTGTCATCAGTCCGACTCAGGCCAAAGATCAGGTCCAGGTCTTTGTAGCCAAGGCCATTGTCCTGGTGAAGCACGTGGCTGGCTGCGGAGCCGTTCAGCTTGACGTCAGATACCACCACGCCCCGCTCCTCCAGTCGAGCCCTGACCACCTGAGAGGTACACAGACAGGGACGAAAAACTGAATCATGGGTATCCACAAAACGATAACAATCACAAGAGGCTGACAGTAACTACAAGTATGTACATGAAAAAAGGGAGATGCTTTCTCCTCACTGCTCAAAATAAAAAGGATCTCAAGGGGGGGGGGGCATGCATTGTCAGGGAAAGCCGCTGGCAGATTCCTGAAGCAGACAGGCTGCTTGAGAACAAAAATGCTGCTTGGAGGCTGTGATCCTCCACTAAGAGAGTGGTGTCATTAACAATTAGCCCAACCTGTTGCGTGAGGGTGACGAGGATGACCCTGCACACTGTGTATGCGTTGAATGAGTTGCATACCTGATTTAACACGTATCTAGGAGTGAAAGCAGCACAACAGAGATAAGCTGCAGGAAAATGACAAGTTGGCGCTTGTCTAATGTATGAGACATAAAAAAAAGCTGTGAACTTTCAAACTGAGGCCGTATGACCACATTGAGAAAAACATTAACCCTTTTCTCTCACACAAACGCTCTTTGGCAAAGGTTTATCTGGTAATTGGAACACACATTGTGCTGCACTGCTGGGATGCTTGGCAAAACTTATGAGCTACAGACAGCTGAGATTTTTCTGCATCCTGTTGCATTGCTCGAATCACACATCCAAACAAGGCCAAAAATGAAGAAATCCGAAGTGCAGCTGTCTGCTAGAAATCTCTCTCTCACTCTCACTCTCTCTCTCTCTCTCTCTCTTGTCCTACCAGCTATAAATCTATGCAGACGGACATCTATCCAGCCAGGTAATCCTATTTGAATTGATTTTAGACTTTAGACCCTCAGACCCTTAATAATCCTCCAGTACTTGGCTGTTATGAAGGGCATGTGCTAATTTGTGATGCAGAAGATGATTTCTTTCTATACAATTCTAAGATTGTTTTCCAGTAATTAAGCTACGGAAAACACAAGCGTCAGACGGGTATGTTTATGTTGCAATTACTTTTCCCTCCATCTGGCTCTGCTGTACAGTAATCTCTACAGCTTTCTCCTTCTAACAAACCACACTGGGTAAGAGCCAAGTGTCTCCATTCCATTCAAATATATATTGATGGTAAAGAAGGTTCAACATGAATGGTAGGGGTGGGTAAAAATATCGATTCAGCAATGCATTGCGATTCTTTCCCCCGCAATTCAAT
This sequence comes from Eutrigla gurnardus, assembly GCF_963514095.1. NCBI lineage: Eukaryota > Metazoa > Chordata > Actinopteri > Perciformes > Triglidae > Eutrigla > Eutrigla gurnardus. Next base: position 6,071,311 of record NC_139928.1, on the reverse strand, counting down.
ATCGATTCAGCAATCTTCTGAATCGATTCAAGCCCCTGGCCAGTGGGGGCGCTGTGACCGACACCCTCGTGTGATTCGCGCTGTACGGACGGGGGCCGCACTAGACCAAACCATTACAATATGGCGACCGGAGTGAGTACACACCGGCCGTGGAAGCGCCGCGAATAGGCGCGTAGCGGAGCCCGCTTCCTTTCGGCGCCCCTGTTAAGCTATGGTGTCGTTCACACCAGACACGGAGCGCCGCGAATAGGCGCGGCCGTCCCGCGCCGTGAAGCGATCGTTCCGGCGTCTGCTCTATTTTTTGCGCGTCCTGCGAGCGAACGCGTCAGTTCTGGCAGTAAATCACACAGTAGCTGTGTCCCAATTCAGGGTCTGCAGCCACAGCTAAAGAAACACGAGACAATCTGGCCAATTTTCAAAATAAAAGCAATTTTCAAAATAAAATACCGCGATTGACAAATGCGATCATAGTTGTGTATCTCAACTCGCACTGGGAAACAGGAAGAGAAAATACATTTAATAAATGAGTGAAGAGTAGATAAACAAATATGTGCATTTCAACGGTATATCTGCACTACTACTGTCTACTACCATAGCTTCCGCGGCGGTTACATGCACTGTAGTTCAGTGTTTAAGTAGTGTCCTGTTTTATCATGCTATGAGTTATACCACGGCTGTTCATAAGGCATGAAACTAAATAAATTATTTGAAAAAATGATCTGGTACTCTTACTTGTGTATTTCTACTTGAAACTGAATCGATATCAAAGCATTTCAATCAATATCGAATCGAATCGATATTGAATCGAATCGTGACCCAACGAATCGAAATCGAATCGAATCGTGAGATTCTAAACAATACCCAGCCCTAATGAATGGGCTTTTTTTCCAAGAATGCAATGACAAAACTGATTTTATGTAACCTTATTAAATAGGAAGCTGTAATCTAGCATGTTTAGCTAGGGTCAGCTAGCCTTGTGCTCTTCAAAGTTAGAGAAATACACAACACATCTCCGAAGCTCAAGTTAACATGCCCTGGTTGTTTAATGCATGCACAAAAAGAAATGCGGATTTGGACTTGGTTGTATGCTGGAACTCCTGCCTGCAAAGAAACCTGTGAGAAATCTGTTTCACTGTTTGCTAGCATGCTGGAGATGCTACACAGAATTATTACTGAAATAACAACTCCAACCTAAAATCACAAACTGACACTTCTGTTTGTATAGGGATTAAACAAGAGAAAGACAATGTTTAAATAAACCAAGGCGTTGTCAAGCCAAGTGTATTTTCTTTATTTAAACACAGTTATATTAACTGCTTCACCCTGTCTCCATTGTTTATGCTTAATTAGGCTGATTCCAGTCTGACTTAACACAGGCATCAACCTTGTCACTTCTCATTTCCCAAAATATTCAAAATATTCCTTTAAAACTAAAGGTCATGATGGATAAAGCATCATATTTCAACTCAAACTTTGAAAAACATACGTCGACCACATCTAGCTTTCTCAAAACACTTCAAGAATATTGACAGGAAGCTAGTACAAAGCAAAGGCACCATATAACTCCACAATCCAATGGGAAAGGCAAGCTGCTTTGTTAAGTGAAACATTCACTGAGCTCTGGACAGCGCTGAAGAGAAGTGGATTTGTTCAACTTTCCAACAAGGGAAACCCACAGCAGTATTTGCTCTGACCTCGCACTTTAAACAGTTGGTCCGAGTTAACAACACGTCATAATCTGCCTGTCATGGGGTCCCGAAAAGCAGCGTTTGAGGAAACACAGCTCTGACCCCCCGTCCTTCAGTACTCATAAAACAGGCTAGCACATTTCCCACATGACGCACCAGCACCTGGTGGAGCCGAGTGAAGGGAGACACTTCCGCCGACGTTGGGGCAAAAAAAAAGCCTTGTAAAATGAGCCACAAACACACCAGACTGTCTGGTGTTGACAACGCCTTGGCGACACACAGCAGTCTCTCCACTTTCCATCTCAAGACCAGTCTCAATAGTTCCCTTAAGTGTTTCATTTAGGCTGTGGCCTGAATGTGTTTTTATGATGGCAGCTTGAAATGACCAAGTCGTTTACCAGCCCATAGTCCCCTGGATGCCGATGAGAGCTTTGGGCAGTGAGTCAGATATGGCAAACGTGAATGCGGAGGAATGAGTCCCTGACCTTTTTGCATTCACTCCAAACCAACCTGGCCAGTCAGTCGTACAGTAGCCTCGCAGACAGCGGGGGCTGATTACGTTTTTTCCTCTGGTTTGAAAAGCTTCCTTGAATTTCCTATGCGTGCTGTGCAGGTGGTCATTTCACCTGCATGCTCAGATCACATTGACTGAAACCTGATGCTGTGACTCCTCTACCAGATGGATGTTTTCAATGGAGGATCTGCTTCAGGGGTTCACAGATATTTGAATGACCTTTTAATTAGTTGTATTAAATGTTTTTTTCTTAGACAGCCATGTAAGATAAAACTGGTGGGAGTGAAAGTTCTGGAAAGCTGTAACTGTGGCACATGGGCACACAGAAAGTGATGGAATGCTCTGTTGCAAAGTCGGTATGAGCGGCATTGGCTACTTCGGTATTAAAAAACTCAAACTTCATCGATGGAGAAACCAGCCAAAGGGATGCAATCAGCTGTTTGATCGGTGTGAAGCGCAAAGGTGTGCAAAATGTTGGACTGAAAGCCAGAAATTGAAAGCAAAATAAAAATAATGTTAAAGAACTGCCTAAACTCCTCTAGGGAGTGCTGGGAGCATGTGGTGTCTTCGTGTTCCTCATTCCCAACAAAAGACTAGTGAGGAGTTGGTTTACAGTCTGGCGGGGGCCGCAGTGGAGTCAGGCGACTGGTCTTCACTTACCACAGTGATACGATGTCGAGCCTAGCCCACAAGCCTAGTGTTATTCCGGGCACTAATCCATTCACATGGTGCTTCAAATCCAGGCCACTCTCTTCTAAGACGTCCAGTAGTTAAACTACTTTAGTTTAAATATGATAGGCCTGCAGAGCTGAAATACGAGACGGGGCTCTCGGTGGCCGACAGAAGCACAGTGGCCTCCATAGCTCCGCCCCCGCACATAAACCCACTTAAAAAATGACGTAACATATGGCACACACATCAGATGTCTGCATTTACCATCATGGAGTAGGGTGCTACTAGGCGGACACACAGGGTCTCTGTTGATTTTAGCCTGCAGCACATATTCTGACAGTGAGCTGACGACTGTCACAGTAGTTGGAGAGTACAGAGGTGTCAGTAACGGTAAAAGTCTTCCTTCACTGTTCCCGTGGCTCGCTCACAACCATACCACGAGCAGATGTTATTTAAATGTGGACCTCAGACAAACCCACCATTGAGATCCCACACTGCGATCCCTTTCGGTCACCTGAGCCAGTGTGTGACGACAGGAGCCGTCTCAGGTAGACAGCTCTGTCTGGTGCGTCTGCTAAAAATAAATGGCATTTTAAAAAAAAGAAAAGGAGCAGACTGGTGGTTTTGCATGTTTTAGCCCCCTTCACCGTGAATCACGAATACCTTACATTACTTTCAACCATTTTCCAAAACATATAGTGGTTTAGATCCCAGAGTGTGGTTTTCCTTCCTTCCAGGCTGCCATTGGTTTCCCCATTGTGGCCATATGGTATGAAAATCAACTTGCAGAGACTTGAAACCTGCCTGGCATATTCCGTGACAGCAAACACGGCGTGGGCTTTTATGTTTGTCAAAACAATGTCATCATTGCATACTGATGCAGTGCAGGCATTTCAAACCAGTTTATAATTACAGATGCAACATAAATTAAATTATTAGTCATAAATAATTAGCACAGGCACAATACAGTGGTCTACTTGAGACATTGAGATTATTTTAATCAGATGCTGTAGCTTCCTCCTAAAACTGACAAAATGGGATTTGATTTTAAATACATATAACACACAGAACTATATCCATAAATATTGTTTTTCCTAGACTTTGCAGGCTCAGCTTCTTTTGTTATCATAAGATAACAAGTTTTTTGCACGTCAAACTTGACCAACAAGATACGTGTTTTCTTAGGCTATGACTTCCTGGACTATAGACAAAAAACAAGCTCTGCACCAAAATATGTATCTTTGTACTTATAGTAATGCTACGTCCAACACGCCAACAGCTTACCACTCAAACAGGACAGAAAGCTGGTCTCTGAAAGGTCCTTCAAAAATGAAAGAGACATTTTGGGGGTCCTTGTTGTGTAATGGAGGAAATACGTTGGCCTAGTGGGGGCATTCAGTGTAGACTGATAGGGGCCTCCTTGATTATAGAGGCCCTTGAAATGTTTTGTGTGTGAGGATCTCTTTCTTCCCCACAGGACCACCACAGAAAATATGAATCACTCAAGTGAAATATGAACCTGGATTACAGGCAAAGACACTTAAATGGTGTCCAGGAAAACTGCAAACCAGACATTTTATACAGTACGTTTCGTTCCTAGTGTATACTGCAGCTCAGTCATTATCTGTCCACATTTTCACAAGAGCTGCGAATAAAAAAAAATCTTCGGGAGCAGGAGCATGAGTGAGCTAGTGGAAAATTGCAGTCACAGCGTTAGATCATCTCTTATGTCTGTATTAAACATGCGTATGATCAAGTGTCTTTTTATGCATAATGAGTTGAGCCACAAAGCTGCACAAATGTGTAAAAGTGGTGGCACAGGATGTGTCAACACAGGAGAGAGAAGCAAAGATCTTTTTCTTTTTACATTGTTGACAACTTTTAATCGAAATGACACATTCACACACAGCTGTGTCCTTCTGCTGAATCCATAGAAACCCTACAGTATGTCAAAAATGCATCTCAGCTAAGGAAGTATGATAAAATAAGTTATGCATGATATTTGCCTGCCTTGTGTGGTTAATTTAAAGTAAGTAAAACTAGTTGCATTACTATAAAAATGTCTTATAACTTATTATTTTTTTAAAAAGTTTATTCAGTTTGATTTCCCCTACTCCACCACCAGTGCCACGAGACTTCACATTGGAGGTGCGCTCAAACAGTCGGATAGACCGTGGTCTCACCTGGACGATCTGCCTGGGCTGCACGGATAGCGTGGGGAAGTTTCCGCGGCCGTGGATCGGGACGCTCTCTCCCAGGATGGAGTCCAAACGCTGCACCTGATCCCAAGACAGCACGCTGACCCGCCGACTCTGCTCCGACACATCACCGGAGGACATGACGACCGGAATGAACGGGATGTCCGAGCAGTGTATAAGCTTTAATGAGAACAGCAGCGCGTCGCAATCTCCCCCAGAAGAGCCGGTGACGTTTGGATAACTGTGGTGGGGAAGGGGATTGAAAAAAACAAGACAGCGGTCGTTCCTCTGGGTTTCACAAACCTCCGAGATGCAACAAAGTGATGAGAAAGTTGTGTGTTCCAAAACAGAAACTTCCAGTCGCTCTCTGCCTCTCCGTCTGCACTGCGTCTCCTCTGATCTGCGCTCACACCGGCTTTTTAGCGAGCTGGGATTAAGCGGTGCCTCCCTATTGGCTGGACAGAGATTTATGGCTCCAACATACAGAAGACTGCAATCAGCCGACACGCGCGCGCGCAGGCACACACACATCTACGCACCCACTTACTTCCCATGCGTCACATGATAGATTTAAGGAGTGTAGGAAATACGGTAATTAGTAGTTAAGACGCGCTTCTCTTTAACAATGTGTCATTTTGCATTCATGGCATTTATGTGCTTTAGTATGTTGTAGACTACAGAGTTGTAGTCGAATACACAATGCAGGCTACTGCAGAACAAAGTATCAAATGATCATTAATAGCACTTATAATAAATATTTTATTATTCTTTTAAAAGGCAGGAGTGTTCCAAAAGTTAAATAAATAACAAATGTCAAAAGGTATACACCTATTTCTATGTAATACAAACACACTCAGCATCTCAGGAATAAAATCTATTTGTGATTCAATAAAAAAATATATATCATGCCCATTTTAACACTCCAAACCTCAGGAAATGTGCTCCTTGAGGGCTGTGTGAGTGTGGCCTGATCAGATTTGATTTGACACAGCTCAGGACATGAGCAAACAATCACAACCATCATCGGCGTCATTGCTGAATTCTGATTTTTGTGTGGCAAAAGAAGAAGAAAAAGAGAAGAAAAAAATACAGAATACAGAAATCTCTCATGATGTGACTTCCAACTTTACCAAAAAATTTGACCTCATCACTGTCACTTGAAAACCTGATAGATGCTAAATGTCCTCTGGGTTTTTAAATGTACAATTACTGATTGTTAAGAAAACCAGTTTGTCAAACTGTTCTTACCAAGAACTATCAATCATTTCACTAAGTCTGTTTACCTTCATGTACCATAGAAGTCAGCGGGAGGAAGTAAGCTGATACTGTTACAGAGTGACACAAAGTATTGGGTTTTAACATAGGCAACAACTGGGTTATTTTAATATATAATACAGTATATTAACAATGCTTATTTTAACCCAAACCATGGTCTTTCCCTAAACCTAACATGGCCGTATGTGTGCCTAAACCTAACCAGATATAGACAGGGCCGGCTCTACCTAATTTTGTGCCCTAGGCGAGATTGCTCTCCGGTGCCCCCCCCCCCCCCCCCCACACACACACACACACACAAACGAATTACACCAGCCAAATGAACAATCACACATGTTTAATTTGAACAACAACAGCAAACAGCAAAAAATGAGGGCGACTGGGAATAGAAAATCATTTTTATTTTCATTGTTTTACATTTTTTTTTTTTTTTTTTTTTTTTAAATATCGCCTATGCCAAGAGCCGGCCCTGTATATAGATATAAATGAGAGTTATTTTTCAACAGTGTAACAGTTTTGAAAGGTGCACAATATTATATCGTCAAGATAGATGATAGATGTGTCAAATCAGAACTCTAATTTGTGTCATTCTATGATGAACGGACAAATTAAGTATTTTGTTTTAGTTGGAGGACTTGGTATTATGATTATTGTTATTATTAAATTACTATTATTTGATGGATGAAATTAAGGTCCATGGTTTGTTTTGTGCAAATGGTGGCATTATATGAGAATTCAGGGGCTTAACAAAGTCATTGGGGATTCGTTCTCTTGGGAACATGAATATCTGTACAAAATTCCACAGAAGTCCAACGAGTCGACAGAGCAACTTTGTAGCAAAAACGAGGTACTCTGACTGTCATCCGCCCACTTTGTCCCCAGAGATGAAGCTGACATCTGTTTCGACATAATGTCAAACCACATTGACTGGAAAGTGTTTTTGCATGTGACTGGTAAAGTAAAAAATCTTTGAAGTTTCCATGCAAACATCTAGACAATTATGAGAAATTCTGCATTGCATAAAAAATATGCTCATCAGATGTCCATAATCACTTCCATCTACCAAAGCTAAGTTAGAGTACAAAATCACAGGAGGAATGGAAAGAACCTTTAAAGGCCTGATTAGTCAATTTTGTAAGCATGTTATTAACTTGTTGATATTTTAATGTACAACAAAAAGGTCACCATACCTTCCTGTATGTTGTGGTTAAATATACCTGATGGTCACACTGCATCATTCAATGTGTGCTTCTCAGCTGAAAGTGGCTCGAAGCAAATAACAAAATGAAAAAACATGTTGACAATTGTGCTGAACAATGTTGTACCTCACTCAGCAGTGACTCACCTGTCAGTGTAACTAAAGGTCAGAGGCTTGCCATTGATGTTTTATGATCATTTAAACATTCCGGCCCCAGAGCCTGAATGTAAAGCATGTGACATAGCGTTCACTTTTACATTTACATTTCGGGCATTTAGCAAACGCTTTTATCCAAAGTCACTTACAATAAGTACATTTGTCGGAAGAAAGTGCAACAGTATATCACTATCAGTACAGTAAGGATTTCATGAGAACAAGTTTGAAGCACGTCCAAGTTAAGTAGATATTACCCTCAATAAATTCAAATTGGATTCATAAGAAGAATATGTATTGTGGTCAGTACAGCAGACAGTGGTACAACACATATTTACAGCCCAGTTTATTGATTTTGTTCTCATTTGTTTGGGAAAGGGGGAAAGAAATGAACAATCAGAAGTGGGCCTTAAGTTACAAACGCTAGAGGACCTTGATTAGACCTGCGTTGGTTTGTATTCACGCTAAAACTGCCATAATGAGAAGCAGACAATGCGCTGGCATTTCCCATGATGGAACACTTCTGAACTATGCCAACATTAAAAGAGCTACGTACATTTTAATTAAGGTAGCTTTGGGTTAAGTGGAAGGATACATGTTGTACAGAGGTGTGGCCATTAATGACAACAGAACAGCTAAAACATTAAAACCACAAAACTGATCCAAAAGTTCCCAAAGCGGGTGTGGCAGAAACTTTAACACCAACAAGGCAAGTTTGTAATGCTATTTTAATTGTTTCATGATATGATAATATCTTGCTTTGATGACATATGAAACCAGCGTTCGTGGCTGTGAGAAAACCCTGCTGAAAGATGACATGTACGCACATTCAAATGGGGATTACTCTGCATGCAGTTGTGTATAATCTGCACTTCAACAGTTTAACAACACCAACAATAGTGTCTGCACGCAAGCACGTCATGCTTATGTAACTCTATAGGGTCTGGTCTGCCTCCTCTCTTCCACTTGCGACTGAAGTGACCTTTCTCCCCTGGAAGCAAAGAATGCGTTAATGTCTCCGACACACACACACACACACACACACACACACACACACATTCATGCTCCTGGACTCCTGGAGAATAGCCGTGTTGACAGGTTAAACCATGACATTTCAAGCTAGCCTTTTGTTCAATGCGATGAATGCAAATTGCAACAGATCGACTTATCTCGTCAGACTGATTCCAGTTATTAACAGTTTGACATTCAGCGTGATTTACCACACAACAATTCTATTAGCAATTGCATTTCCACTCGCCTGCCAATCACAATTTAAATGACCAAATGACCATGATAAGGAGTCAATTACCACAATAACACAGAACAATTTAACTTATGTCTCCTCAAAGTGCATACCAGCTAGAAAATTGCTGGTCTTCATGATATAATGAAGTGTTGAAGTGATGAGTTTCACTCAGCGTCACGGTTGTTCTTGAGACACTCAACTGCTCCTCTGCTATTTACATTAACTAACTTGTTTATGGTGTGTGTGTTTATGTCAGCATAGAAACTATAGGGCGGCCCCACTAATGTACTCACTCTTCAAAATACTACATTTACTCTAGCTGCTGTTGCGGGAAAGTGCATTGTATGTGCCCTGTTCCAACATACTTAGTGGCAACAACGGTGCTAAATCGGCCGCGTGTCATGAGGGAGATTTCCATGACGAGGGCGGTTGTGCTTCGAGTATGATGGGAAACGTGACATCCCGGATGCTGGTTCATTAAAGAAGAATGCTGTCCTATATATCAAGCATTGGAATTTTGCTCCCTAGGGGCAATGACTGCATTTACCGTGAAAGGGCGTTGCTCATAGTAAGGAACCCACAAAGAATGATTTACCTGTCACAGCTGTTATGCTGCTGATAGTCTGTGTTTGACTTTAACGGGGTTTTTTTTCACTTTAACTGCTCCAAAGGTGTAATTTTTGGACAGACATACAAAGTTATCAACCAGCAAGTTACTAGATTATTTAGAAGCTAAAGAGCCAACCATTTTTGTTTCCAGGGTTGGTGGAGACCAAAAATGGAGCTAAAAGAATATTTGACATACAATCGCCAGGTGGTTAGGAACACCAAAGTCCCAATGAATGCTAATGTTGCTCCATATCTGCTTTAATCTGTCAAACACCTGGTTCAAAACAAGTGTGCTGTATCAACTGTTATAGATTACATCTGAATTGCATTGATATGTTCTTCTTTCCTATGGTTTCACATGACACAGGCTTTTATGGGCCAGTTCATGCAGGGCTGCCTCTAAGGAAGTCCGAACACGTAGCATTAAGAGCATCACAGTCTATGTATGGAAGAGGGCAGGCTGGATGAATGGGTTTAACTGCTGTTCATGTCCCATGAGAAACCAAAACTCACACTTATTTTACCTTAATCTTGTGCAGTAAGTGACATATTTAACTAAGACCACCACGTAACCTATGTAACATTATGTATTTATTCACCATAACAGACTTATTTGGACCCAAACCAAAATACTATACAAAACTTAATCAAGTAGTTCTGTTCCCCAAAACTGTACAATTATTTGTGTTGCCTAAACATCTTCGGGCCTTGCACAGGCTCACTGATTGCTCATATGAGAATACAATGCGTGATGACATGTCAGTGTTGCTGACATGTCAAAGGAGTCAGACCTGGATTAAAGGGAAAATGCTCACGTCTGTCACCCCGCGGCAAAACCAAAAAATCCTGAAACTTAAACAGCAAAAAAGGTATGGTCTAATACCACTAACCTTGAATGTTTTGTCCTCTGAATACCTAATTGTATGTACTTTGGTTCTTGATTATGTCTGTTACCTTTCAGACCACACACTCATAAATAACCTTGTTAATAAACTTGTCTTTTATGCATACAGGAAATCCAGAGGCAAGACATCAGTGAACCGTTTAACTTAACATTCTTAACATTTGACCTTTTTCTGTCTTAGTTCTTTCTCTTTTACCACCATTTTTTATTTCTCCAGGACTAACTGGCACACTAATTGGCTACAGCCACACAAGTGAGTAAATATAGTGACAGTCATGTGATCAAGTCACAGCCAAACTCATTAGTGCTTTCCTTAACCAAAAATAGAATCTGAAAAGAACTAAAATCAAGATTGTGAAATTATGTATTTTTTTCACCTCCACATAGTAGTATTATTGTTAAAATAACTCTGGAAGTGGCATTAACTTCATACAGAGGTAATGTGACAAATCAACGTTGATGTCTGGTTTCACACGGGACACGAGCAGTGATCTCCTGGGTGAAAGTCTGCTGTTTTTAGATCAATCTCTACCGACCGTGTTGCTCTTTATACTCCCTGGTTTATGATTATTATCATCTGATTCAGTGGAATGAACATGAAGTGCTGGGTAAATACGGACAAAAGACTCTGCCATCAGAACCAGGAACAGTGTTAATGTTAGCTGAGTAAACAGCCTGGGGCAAGTCCTAGATAAGTTGTATTGACCAAAACATATTCACCATCATTTGGAGGAACAGACGTGCAGCATTCTACTGCAGCAGCAGCACAACAGCTTCCTGTCTGGGATTGTGCCCATTGACAGCCATTCCCCTGAGATCGACCCAGCTGTACAAATTGTAAGAGAAACCAGATACTAAGTTGGTGAGTTACTAGAAGTTAAAATAAATGCAATATTGTGACATGCCAAATCAAACTGTTCCAAAGGGAAGTAACAAATTAAGCATGTCCCTTGTTGTTTTTAAAGCTAATGATGGCTTGTCAGTCAAGAACATTCCATCCTTTGTTGTGAGGTAAGTGATTATACTTCGTTAACTGTAGATGGAGCTTTTGAGAATCTTATCACAGAAAAACATAACCTGGTCCATTAAATTGCATTTTAAGATGCACAGTATAAAATCTGATTTATTGAAAAAGTACACACGGGGAACCCTTTGCTTGTAATTCACACCACATGATCAGTAGAGATCAAAACATGCTTTATGAGGTGTAGTAGCAGTAAAAACTAATGAATGCTCCATTCAGGGCTAGTAATTTTTCTCTATGGCAAAAACAATGAACAGGTCTAGTTAAGACCTATCACAGCTCCACCTCCGCCCCAGCGTTGAGTAGCTGATGCTGGAGGCTGATGCCTGGGCCTTTGAAGCAGCAGTAGCACTCTGCTGCATCTTGCATCTCCAGGGGATAAGATATGGCTTGTGTCGGGATTTCCACCCTATAACAACAAACACCTCGTAGGGTTCCATATTGAATCCACCTGTGACGTTTGGATTCCTGCAACTCCCCAGCCACAGGCTTTGTGAGCGTTCTATCAGATAACACCTCTTACAAATAATTAGTTGTAAAGTGGCATGTGGAGCAATGCAATCATTACCAGATTTCGGCTGCAATTGTTCATTAACATTGTAGAATTATTTTTATTTGTCTATAAAAAACTCAGCCATTTAGCCATCTAAAATAGTTTCTTTGAACGTCAATTGTGTTTGTTAGAAAGATAACACAGATGATGCTGGATCTTTTGAAATGGAACATTCCCTAGCCTGAAGATATCTGTGTCTACTATGAGCTTGAGGAAAAAGGAAAAAACAAACAGTTCCAACTGTGATGCTTCCGGCACCCTTTTAGCCCTATATCTCACATCAGGTAAAATGGGAACATGAATTGTAATAACATGACAGAGTGGTGTTTTGAACATTAAAATTAGCCTTAAAATTTTAATTTCATAACTCAACATCAACAGACGGACTGATAAAGTTTCATCTCTGTTGTATTTTATTAAAAAAAATGGGATGCAAAAACAAGTCATATGAGAAGTCTATGAGAACATTATCACATTTATTAACTCAGTAAACGTTGTAAACATGAGTTTATTGTCTCAATCACTAATTTCAAGTATTTTTAAACACAACATGATGTTCATTTCATAAAGCGTGGTCCGATTTGAAATAAATGATAAATCAACGACAGTCTCTGATTCGGACATAATCCATTCACAGTTTTCAGTTCATGAAAGTTAAGTCTTACCTTTTTGGTTAAATTTCCTATTCTCAGCGCTCGGTCGTGTTAAGCTCCACCCCCTCGTGTCTCCTTTTGGTTCCAGAAAAACAAGATTGTAGTACACAAAACAATGGCCAATGTCATGGTAACTACATCCACTTGATATGTACAGTCTATGTTGTGAATTCCACAGTTATATATGTCATCGACTTACAGAGGGGCTCTATATATTAAATCCATCAACTCCTGAGAAATGCAAGAAATTTCATTTCAGTGTGTCATTTAGTGCTAGTGGTTTTATCAGAACTTTATCGCAGACCACAGCTGTCGACTGTGGAAGGAGCATTTTTTGTGGTCAAGAAAACCAAAACAATTAGATAAATAAGGCCAAAAAGCTCCTTAGAGTAAGCATCTAGTCACTAACTAAGTTTTTTTTCTTCTAAAAACAGCTGTATACTGCTGCTGGGAACGTCAATGACAGCAATAAGAGTAAATCATAATATCGGAGTTAAAGGCCTTAAAACAAAAAACACCGAGCTGAAAGGACCTGTGAGTGATTCCTTTCATATTACATACAGTCATATAACCCATTGGGCCCTAGTTTCGTAGACCAGGCGCAGTCAGCTCTCAGCGCACCTGCGCCACGCCGACGGGGTGTGTCCGCCTGGACTTGCAAGTTTCTTGCACTGCGCAGGCTAGCGCAGGCACACCTCCCGTCTCGCCCACCCGCAGTGGGAAAGAGGGAGGAGAAGGCGTGAGTGGGAGACGAGGAGGAGACGAGCCGTGGACTGGGATTAATCCAACACCAATCAAATGAGCTCCTCTCCTCACCTTTAATGCGTTAGGGGAGGTTCAGTGCAAGTTCCGTCACTTGACAACCCGATGACAGAAGCAGCGCCGCCGCTCCCACCACGCTCATCACGCGCTGTGCGTGCGTATCATAATAATAACAATGCCGATATTATAAAAAAAACTGTGAATTCCAGTAAAAACAAATGTACGTTTATTGAAGGGACTGGTTTAAGAGATAATGGGGAAACTTCGCTGAAAGAAGACTGGCGTGAGTTAGAAAAATATAAAAAATATGTTTTATTATAATCTTTTCTTATACCACATGATTAAATAATTATAATACGCATCAGCTGGAATATACAATAGTCAAGGGCAAGGAAGAAACCGGCAGGCGGGGCTTACCTGGAGGGGGGAAGCAGACTATCTGGAAGAGGTGTCCACACGTGCACGCTCACTGCAGAAAGGTGTCACCCCCTGTCACAGAAAACCACCACCAGCGCTCTACCTAAACACTCCAAGGTGACGTTTACAAGCCCACCACCAGGTGACTAGTTTATGAACAGTGTTTTAGAGTTCCCCCTAAATGTCTCAGGTAGGCTTTCAGGTAATTTCGCAGCATAAGCGCCTTCTAGGTCATTAAAAAAGACGAACGGCAAATCTGGAATGAAAAATGTCACTGTTATTTCATCCCCGAATCCCATTCATGAACACAATATCTAATATCAGTTTATGAGTCGTTTTCCGTTTCTCGTTCTTTTATTTTGAAGCGAAAAACATCACATCCTGCTGTGTAATGAGCTGCATTGAACACAAGAAGATCTATTGAGAACAAAAAATCCATATTTCCTTTTATTTTGGCGAAAAGTAATGCAAAAGTAATGTAAAAGTAGTGTAATGCCTTACAATTCAAAGACAGTAATATTTTAATGTAACTAATTACTTTGAAATGACAGTAACAAGTAATAAATAATGCATTACGCTTTTGAAGTAACTTGCCCAACACTGACTACACACACAGCAAACTAGCCGCATGCATTCGGATATGCGGGGCAAGCGCTGCACGCAAATAAACCGGACAAAGCACATGCGCAAAGAAAAGCCAACAGCCGGCGGGCAAACAAAACAAACAAACAAACACCCACCGCGACGCAGACGGGCAGCGGTACGCTAAGCTAAAATAAAACAATTGGGAGTGAGCCAGAATGGAACGTTACAACTATGGACAAGACAGCAGCGTGACCACACTAGACAGGCGAGCTGGACTAAGCCATGCTACCTGCAACGTAGATAGCAAACATTTAGCTATACAGGAGGGATCATGGCAACGACTACAGTAACAATCAGGTTTCATACATACCAAACAGGGCCGACGCTCGTAGTCGCTGATTAGGGGAGGCTAAACAGGAGCCCGGCCGTAATCATGATCAGCTGCAGATATACATAAGTAAAGATGACAATTAAAACTCTGTGCAACGACTAAGGGGGGATAAAGCCTTAAAACCGCATACCTCGAGGGAGAGAAATAGTACTACGGTGAGGTTAGATTCCCTACGGCACTGGCAGAGTTAGGGGGGCGCAGAGCTACAGGTGGAAAAGGAGTATTAAGGCTAGGCATGAATTAACCTGAACAATACAGTGGAATCGCAGCATACCTGGCGATAGCCTCCTGCGTGAAACCCAGATGCAGAAGGCGAAAGGGGGGATAGTCCTACCCACTGGCCTACTTATACCCTAGTATAACCTGTAATCTGAATGAATGAACGGACAAGTTACCTGCCTGCCCCGCCCCCCTCGTTAACGGGGATCGGAGTGTAAAGGTGCGTGTCCACAGGCAGCGGTGTTTCCCCGCGTCCCATTCATTGTCTATGTGAAAAGCTGTGCAATGCATTCTGGTAGCGTCGCGGCGAATGTCGAGAGACGGCGCGCAAGTTGGCCGCTTCTCATTTGCATAAAGTTGAAGTCGAATCTACTTTATGCTAATCAGAGGCGCCGGGCTCGAGAGAACGCTTGCGAAAATCTTCTAAACTGAATGTTGTCGATCTAAAATAAAGACAGAGTCAGCAACTGCATAGCTTATTTCTCGCTTAAAATCTTTTCAGAAACACCTTTCGGTACTATTTTCGTAGAATAAGAGAAAGTTTCCAAACGAGCCGCCATGTTGGTCTGCGTGAACTCCGGACCTTTAATCCCACTCCACGCCTTCTTCTCCTCCCTCTTTCCCACTTGCGCGGGTGGGAGTGACGGGAGGAGTGCCTGCGCTAGCCTGCGCGGTGCACGAAACTTGCCAGGCGGACACACCCCGTCGGCGTGGCGCAGGTGTGCTGCGCCCCTGCGCCTAGTCTACGAAACTAGGGCCCTTGATCTCCATTCTTCCACTAATGTTTTCCATTAGCTGCAAGGCAATGCCATTTGTGTGTGTCCTCAATAAAAATAGTCCTTTCCTTAACCTACATAATCTAAAAATAACTACACACGCACTAATAACACACACACACTCTCAAAAGAGAAAATGATCTTCTTACTTGATTCGATCTCAGTAAACCTTTTGTTTAATTGTTAATTTCAAGTCTTCAAAAAAGCAGGATATTCATTTTTAGGTCCCATTTAGAGTAAAACAGGCAATAAAGCAGCGTTTGCTTTGGGGCGGGGTTACCTCGTAATTGATAGGTTGCTGCCACAGCATTGTCCCCAAGTTAATTGTAACCTTTTTGGTCACCTAGAAATGTCTTATTGGGTGTTAACTCTACCCTCTTGTGTCATTTCTGGTTGGTTGTTGTCAGAACGCTGCTCCTGGAGCCCTCACTAAGAAAAGTGGATTGCATCACTCCATGTTTGAACACTGTTTTGTTGTCGTTATACATTTCAAAATGATATTGATGCTTTATAGAGCACTGAATGGTTTAGGGTCAAAATACAGTTCTAATCTGCTACATTAAGAGCCATCCAGACCTCTTAGGTCATCTGGGCCAGGTCTGCTTTCTGTCCTCAGAATCCAAACTAAACACCGAGAAGCAGCGTTCCGTTTTTAATAAGCTCCCAGAAAAGTGCAGTTCAGCTACGAATCCGACTTCTTTTAAAAAAAGGCGAAAGACTTTCTTACACTGCACTGTAATTTTTATTCTTGTATTTTATACCTGTCTTCTTCTATTTTAGCTCGTTTTTGTTTTCTATGTGCTTGGCTCTGAAATTACTGTTTTTATTTGTATTTAAATGTCCTTTTTATAATGTGTTTCATTTGCACATTGTCTTTTGATGTTTTATGCAAAGCACTTTGAATTGCCTTGTTTCTGAAATGTACTATATAAACAAAATTGCCTTGCTTTGCCTTGCAAAAATACCAAAATGGCAACGGCAAAAATGCTAAACTGGAGGCTTCAAAACGGCAAAGTCAACAAACCGATGGTGACCATGTCCACTTCTTTTATGCATTGTATGATTTTAGGCCCCATCCAAACCTGTCTCCAGACTTCTGAGTCATCAGCCACATCTCAGAATTGTTCAGCAGTTAAAATGTGTCTCATGTTGTGGCCATTGAGGGCTGTTTCCCTCCGTTAGAGATACAATTAACCAATCAGCGCTTCGAAAGTCTATTTTCCAACTATAATTTGACCCCTATTCAGACGCTTGTTGCAACAAATGTGTTTTTCATTTAGGATCATAAAAACAGCGGTAAAAATTGACTTATGAGAGGATTCGGGAATCAAAGAGCACATATTTGTGTGCTTACTTTGGATGGCCATTGTCCCTTAAATGCAACCAGTTCAGTGGAGTTTTTCAGCTCGCCAATAATGAAATTAAACTTATCGTTTCAATTAAATGAAGGTCAAGAAGATTGGTGTTGTCCATGGCACTAAATACGTAGATGACTCGTCATCTAAGAACATTAGAAGAATCATACTAATGTCACATCTGTTAGGTAAATATGATGCTTAAGTTATAGAAAACACTTTTTACAAAAAGTGAAAAGATGACGAGCTTATATGGGTTTATGTGCAGAATATTTGTTGACCTATGCACTTGGAATTATGAGGTTCTTCAAAATCAATATATATGCAGATGCCTTCACTATCTAGACACCTAACCAACAACCCTACCAAGTGTTGAGTGCCCTTTGGTGAAAAGGTGTAGCAAAGGCATCTTATATTTATGCAAACAGCTGTTTTTAAAGGCTGTTGCTGCATAATGAGATCCTCTGGGATGGGTGGACGACATAACACGAAAAACACCACATGAACTTAATTTTGAAATAACTAGGTCACAATAACCAAGAGCAGCCAGACATGAAAAAACAATATATGACCACAGTGAATCTTTAAAGACTAGTTTGAGAAATACGACGATTCAAGTTAGAAGTGTATGAGAAGAAGAATAGCGCTTACGTTTAAACTCAAATTCAAGAAAGCTACTTTCTTTAATGTTTCTAAATGTGATAACTTTGTCATTTTTAATGAAGGCATTGGGCCCTAGTTTCGTGGCGCAGCACAGGGCGGCGGAGGGTGGCGGAGCCGGCGTAATGCAAGTTTCGACCCGCGCAGCCTTGCGCGCGGTCAAGGTGCGTGTCCACAGGGGCGATTTTAAACGCGAGTGGACGCGCCGCTTCCCAGTATTGCACGCTTGGCAGGCTGCCATGAGAGGATGATTGACAGGCGCTCTCCTTCAAACAACCACGCGCACAGTTCATGGCTGCACCTGATTGGACGATCGCTTTCACAGCTGTCCTGTCTGCTCTGGAGTTCACGCAGACCAACATGGCGGCTCGTTTGGAAACTTTCTCTTATTCTACGAAAATAGTTCACCGAAAGGTGTTTCTGAAAACATTTTAAGCGAGAAATAAGCTATGCAGTTGCTGAATCTGTCTTTATTTTAGATCGACAACATTCAGTTTAGAAGATTTTCGCAAGCATTCCCGAGGCGGCGAGTCGAGCCCGGCGCCTCTGATTAGCATAAAGTAGATTCGACTTCAACTTTAGGCAAATGAGGAGTGGCCAACTCGCGCGCCGTCTCTTGACATTCGCCGCGACGCAACCAGAATGCATTGCACAGCTTTTCACATAGGCTGTATTCGAAACCACATACTATACTGCTAGTACGTACTGATTTGGCCAAAATGTAGTATGCAGTATGCAGTATGCAAACAAAAGCAAAATCTGCAGTATGCGAAAAGTTCCCGGATGTCGTACTGATTCGGAGAATATTTCCAGTATGCATCCGACCAGTCTACTCTGCCTACTGTTTCACACAATGCAATGCGCTGGAGCCTGGATAAATCGAGTAATGGCGGAGCAAGAGAGCGTTTCCAGGGGAATACAAACGCCGGAGCTGGGACGAAAAAAAAAAAAAAACGCCGGAGCAGTACGGCGTTTATATTTGTTATATTTGTTTACATAAGTACAGTGCATAGGCTACTTGATTATTGTGACGAAAGCTACAATAGAAATCCAGGCTGTTGTACATATGAAATGAAAAAAAGTACTCTGTTAATTCAAACTTTTTTTTATTAATATTTGGTGATTTCTGTACATGCAGAGCTCCCGAGACAGCGCTATACTGTATACTGTCCACTACAAACAGCGGTTAAGATAATTGGCTTGCTGTCTCCCCCGGGACGACGACGCATGTTGGCCGGCGGAACACCTCTGGAGACGGGCTGCTGCCTCTGAGACGACCCGCTCCTTCCGGAGCTTCACTTCTCCGAAAACATCGAGGCAAATTACTAAAGAGCCGTCATTTGGGTAAACTAACCGCACATTGGGGATCTAAACGGTTACTTTCTCGCATGAAAAAATAAAAAAAATTAATAAAGTGACATAATAACAGCGCTACAGCGGGAAATAAAACAGCTTTGTGCCTGTTTTACAACTACCACTGCCGGTCGCCACGAAATGCATTCTGGGAAACTTGCATACTGCATACTGCGGTGTGGACGGCGTCGGTCTGCTGAAGTAGCATACTGAATTCCACATTCAGTACGCAGTATACAGTATATACAAACGCAGTATGTAGTAGGCAGTACGGTAGTATGCGGTTTCAAATACAGCCATAGACAATGAATGGGACGCGGGGAAACACCGCTGCCTGTGGACACGCACCTTGAAGGTGCGTCCACACGCGTTTAAAATCGCCCCTGTGGACACGCACCTTCAGTTTGGCAGTTTGGTGGATCGCCTGCACCAAGATGGGTGTGGCGGCGCAGCAGGGGGAGGCGTCACAGATTCAGCTTGGCGTAGCGGAAGTTTCGTGGCAAAAAGCCTCGCTGAGACTGCGCTGAAAGCCCGCCAGCTCCAACCTGGTCTACTCTCGGCGCAAGGCGCAAATAAAGTCCATTCATTCAAGGCGAATCACAGCTGGCGGAGTGGAAGTTTGGCTGACGGCGCACAGTGCGCACACGTCACCGAGACCTCACAGGCAGGTTTCCACAGTTCCAGGCACATTTAAATGCAATAAACAATCACAACAAACACTATTTAATGCAACTAATTGAATCAACACGTGAATTTATATCTATATAGATTGTCCCGTCACATCTGACGTCAGATCAAAGGCGGATGTCACGCGTAACGGAAACTCAGCCTCTCGGACCAAAACATCTCCCTCTCTCTCTCCTGTTTTTTTATAATATCGGCATTGTTATTATTATGCGTGATGCGCGTGGTTGGAGCGGCGGCGCTGATTCTGTGATCGGGTTGTCAAGTGACGGAACTTGCACTGAACCTCCCCTAACGCATTAAAGGTGAGGAGAGGAGCTCATTTGATTTGTGAAGATCTGAATCGGCTGTGTTAAGGTACGTGTCCACAGGGGCGATTTAAAACGCGAGTGGACGCGCCGCTTCCCAGTATTGCACGCTTGGTTAGCTGCCACTAGAGGATGATTGACAGGCGCTCTCCTTCAAACAACCACGCGCACAGTTCATGGCTGCACCTGATTGGACGAATGCTTTCACAGCTGTCCTGTCTGCTCCGGAGTTCACGCAGACCAACATGGCGGCTCGTTTGGAAACTTTCTCTTATTCTACGAAAATAGTTCACCGAAAGGTGTTTCTGAAAACATTTTAAGCGAGAAATAAGCTATGCAGTTGCTGAATCTGTCTTTATTTTAGATCGACAACATTCAGTTTAGAAGATTTTCGCGAGCGTTCCCAAGGCGGCGAGTCGAGCCCGGCGCCTCTGATTAGCATAAAGTAGATTCGACTTCAACTTTGTGCAAATGAGGAGCGGCCAACTCGCGCGCCGTCTCTCGACATTCACCGCAACGCTACCAGAATGCATTGCACGGCTTTTCACATAGACAATGAATGGGACGCGGGGAAACACCGCTGCCTGTGGACATGCACCTTCACACCTTCTTCTCCTCCCTCTTTCCCACTGCGGGTGGGCGAGACGGGAGGTGTGCCTGCACTAGGCTGCGCGGTGCACGAAACTTGCAAAGTCCAGGCGGACACACCCCGTCGGCGTGGCGCAGGTGCGCTGAGAGCTGACTGCGCCTGGTCTATGAAACTAGGGCCCTTTGTGTTAAGATATTTAAAAACAAAAATTTACATTTTTAATATGACCTGCTGGAATGTCAAATCTTGGATGTTTAATATCTTGGACTTGGTGTTTCTTCCAATCTGTCTGTGGCCCATCTCTATGTCGGAGGAAGACTCAAGACTGACCTTGTTGCATAGTCTATACATGAAAATACACCAGACTCAGCCTCCGTGGGAGATTCCAAACCTTTGGCCAGAGACGAGATTTGATGGTCCAGCCACACGGGTTAAAGGGTCGCCAGTAAGACCCCCAAGTTATTCTTCATAGGCCTCCACTAGTGTTTTCCATTAGCTATAGGTTACAGCTTCAGCACATATACAGGCTCACCTGAGCTTCAGGCCCCCACATTGGCTCCCTCCTCTAGCAGAGAACAAAGGCCCTGTGATCCTCATTACACGCCACACTGAAGATTGAGCACAGATGTGAAGCCGTTTACGCTCAGCCCCAAACCCTCTTTTACAGCCTTATAAATTCATCAGAGTCCAATCGTTTGATGTTAGTAGAGAGCAGTATACGTCACAGGATTGACAAAGTATAGGTCTTTGAAGTCCAACAGTGTTAATCCAGGTATTTTGACCCACCAAAATCACATCCCCCCACAAGTCCATGCAGAGAAACACGCTCAACAAACTTAATTTACCCCAATTAGGAAATGTTAGGGAAAGGGAAGTTTGGGGTCCCCTGTGAAAGCTGCTCCCGTGACCCGACACCGGATGAGCAGTCGAAGATGAGATGAGGAAATGTTGCAACTCAACACCTGTGTGCTTACAAAGAGACATTTCCCTTAATGCAAATAAATGTACCTTTACATGTGTGCACTGTTAAGTAACGTATTCAGCCGTGGAAAATTCATGAGCCATGAAAATACACTTTTGATAAATGTGTTTAATCAGAGAATCTGGGAACGAGCAGATCCTTGGGTAATCACGACAACAATACACCTTTTGTGTGGTTTAATATAGGTCTTTCAGAGGTGGTCTTCCCTCATTAGGACTTGATACAGATTCAGTACACTCTCTCACAAACCTCGCGCCGTGCTGCATTCAGTGGATAGAGAGCGCTTTGGAAAAAAAGATTGGGGCACTTCTTACAGAGCCCAGCAGGTGTTGTGGGGGGGAGTTAATTGTGCACCAAAATCAGTTCCATTTGAATTACTTAATATAGGCCAACAAATCAGTAATTGGTGTTGTTAAACAAATGACTGTAGCAGTGGGAACTAAAGTTACGGATTGTTGTCAGTTTGGGAGAACACCCAGAGTACTAGCAGCTGTGTTTCTGTATTCATTCCTTCACATATAACAGTATATGATATTAAAAAGATAAATAAAATGGATTGACAAAGAGCTTATGTAAAAAAAAGTTGGTTAACTGAGTAAAGGCGTGGACTTCTCATCCACCTCAAGGATGAAGAAGCCAAGCTAGTGGCAACAAGTAGGTAAGCAAAACAAGGACACCCATGACACTATTGAAAACTCACACTGATCGGCCTTGAATCCCTACATATTAAATTAATTTATAACTAATGAGTCATGCAAGGAAATGGGTAGATCAGACATGTGTGACTTGACCAAAGGGTCTGTTTTGGTGAACAATCTAATCAGAGTAATCTGCCCCCACCAACTGGCATATAACATTA
This sequence comes from Eutrigla gurnardus, assembly GCF_963514095.1. Taxonomy (NCBI): domain Eukaryota; kingdom Metazoa; phylum Chordata; class Actinopteri; order Perciformes; family Triglidae; genus Eutrigla; species Eutrigla gurnardus. Next base: position 6,048,684 of record NC_139928.1, on the reverse strand, counting down.
AACTGGAGACTGGAGCAAAATGGCATTTGGTCTTGATTTTTTAAATATCTATGTTGTTATCCCCAAGGTTACTGTGTAATTTTGTGACTCACAAACATCGCATGATCAGGTTTTGACCTGAATTCGTCTTTGACTCTGCTCAGGTCAAGACCACTAATTACTAATTAATGTAAAAACATTTTTCTCTCATGACATCTCACAGGCTCGACCTTCTTTTGGCCTTTGTGTAAAAAAGAAACAGGGCACAAGGCCACGTTGTGCATATGGTGCAGAGGAAGTGTTGGCACACTTGTAATTTCATGTTGGCAGGTGGATGTCCATGGAAATAACCCAACCCTAGCATGTAATCAAGATGCGTCAATCACTGAAGTGAGCTGTAATTACAGGTTGATACCGGTTGTACCAGGTGTAATCAACCTAACTAGTCAATTTTAGGGTCACCAAGACCACATGACAGGGCACAAAGGCCATTGAGTAAAATGAGATGGTTTTACCTTTCAGATTAATACCATAACATCCTTATTCATAACAAAACATGAATTATGCATTAAAATATTTTTAATACCAATGTTACATTGGATTTTTTTTAAATAACATCTTACAAAGGAATTACTACTTGAAAGCAATAAAACATATTCTGTATGAAATCTTTATATATAGATATAGATATATAAGATGCAGGAGCACATACACGGATAGGCAATGTGGACATGACGTAGACTTTAATCGATAGGCAGTCCCTCTCATTATCGCTCAGTGTTCAACTCGGATCTCCCCGCTATGGAGCCTTTTTATGACTGAACAAACTGTTGATGACTGTGTTGGACACAGCGGGATTCTGGGTCGGGCTTGGGCTTCAGACTCGTGGTGTGAGTGGGACCGGAGCAGAACTGGACCGGTACTTTTATAATTAAAATGCTTCTCTCTGGAAAATTTGCTGCCCACTTGTGACCACTTGCTCGCTCAGCTCCGCTCGTGTTGACTAGAAATATGTGCAGTCGCCGCCATGGCCGTCGTGAAATTCCCACCCTGGGCATGACGCGTCATCTTTGCTGGTACAGGGGTGTTTCACTGGAAATTACATATCTAGATCTCCGGAACCATCGTAACGTTAGCTATCGGCAGCTCTACTTTCATGTTAATGGGAGCAACCACATTTATGTTGCTGATCTCATCAGTCATTGATACACTGCCAACATTATGTGTAATGACTGGATTTCATGCGAACAATTATCAAAAATAAACCTTAAATAGCAACACATGCAAGTCACTGAGGTAGAATAAGGTCAACACACAAGTATCTCCTTTCTTTTTTCACTTCCTCCTCTATATTGTTCATCTCTTCCAACCACTTATCCAGCCTCGACACACTTAAACATAGCAGATTACGTTAGCACGTCATGTCTTTTGCACAAAATACTGAATGTCTTCCCATTTGTTGGACAATGATTGTTATAGTGATTAAAGACCCACTACAGATCACCAGGTGAGCGGCGTATCAGCTTTACACTTGCCAGAGCTATTGTAGATTCAAGCTAGCATAGATCCCACACTGTCACTAACTGCACTCCATGAAGAAATATAAAAATTTTGGCTAAACAAAAAAGTGATTTCAGAGAGATAGATGGGTCCACAATATGCATTTGAAGGATATATCCAGGATGTCAACCTGATTCAGCAGCAAAAACGGTTCAAAAGGATAAAGACAGAAGCTAAAGCCAACAGATCACGGTGTTAAAGTTAACCACAACTCTTGGCGATCAAGATGGAAGACAATGACATTAAGAAAAAACACTGTTCCTGCAAAACCTAGTAGATCTCTATTCACTGTTTCAATAATGAAAGAAAAGCAGCAAGTGTGTACATTCGTAGCATAGAAGCATATGCTGCTAATGTTAGCACCACAGGTTTTTACATAGAAAGAATGTTGAATGTTTAAGAGAATATATCGCCTTCTGTAGCTATACCATATATCTCCCATAGATAAACCATATATCTCCCATAGATAAACCATATATCTCCCATAGATATATCATATATATCCCATAGATATACCATATATCTCCCATAGATATACCATATATCTCCCATAGATAAACCATATATCTCCCATAGATAAACCATATATCTCCCATAGATATACCATATATCTCCCATAGATATACCATATATATCCCATAGATATACCATATATCTCCCATAGATAAACCATATATCTCCCATAGATAAACCATATATCTCCCATAGATATACCATATATCTCCCATAGATATACCATATATATCCCATAGATATACCATATATCTCCCATAGATATACCATATATCTCCCATAGATAAACCATATATCTCCCATAGATAAACCATATATCTCCCATAGATATACCAAATATCTCCCATAGATATACCATATCCCATAGATATACCATATATCTCCCATAGATATACCATATATCTCCCATAGATAAACCATATATCTCCCATAGATATACCATATATCTCCCATAGATAAACCATATACCACCTGTCCGGGTAACGAGTATCATTAAGAGTCCCAACCAAAACTAACCATGACTAGCTTAAAATAAATGGGAAAAAAAACACCCTGGAAATGAAGAAAATCTGTAAGATTGCATGAGAGTTTATGGAGCCAAGTCGGACAGTTGTCAAACCCTGGTCAGAGCTGGCCAATGTGTGTGTTATGATTGGCCAGTACGCGGGCGGCCAAAGGGTCAATTGTTTTGGTACATGGTAGATCAGTTCCTGTGCAAAGAAAGAGAGAAGAAACCAAGCAAACAGGCACCAGCCTGCCCGCTTAAGAGGCAGATGTCACAGGATTTTCTGGACCTTGAAATGAAAAGTGCCAGGATGAAATGTGACATTATTTAAGATGTATGTAAATTAACACCTACCAAATGTTTTGTGAAAATGATTGTTTAATCAACACATTGGAGATTTTTTCTTATTACTGTCTTATTACTTATCAATTTTATATTTTCACATTATTTATTCATTCAATATTGAACATTTATGGGACCCAAGTAGAATGCCTATTTATTTTACCTTAAATCCAGACAAGTAAAAATAACTCTGGTTAAAGTTTGGGTTTAGGTTTGGGCAACTACAACAACTATATTTATGGCTTGGGCGAGGCTATGGTTATGCTTAGGTCTAACTAAAACAAGTTTGGCTAAGGCTAGGGAGTGGCTTTGGTTCTGGTGAAACAACAAAACCTACGTATGAATTAAAAGCTTGACTTACCGTGTGTTCTCAATAAAAGTCGTGAATTAAAGGCCATTGTGTCTGCCAGTCCATCTGAACCACAACACTCTTACTGTACTTTCTGTCTTGCTGGGTAGACTGCCTTGACAAAACTCTAACACATTGTCCCCTCTATGGAGGAAAATCGGATTTTCAGATTTTTTGAGAATTATTTTATTTATTTATCTGTTTTTATTTTACAATTTTTTAGAGTTAAATGGCAGAATTTAATAGATGTACAATAAATGTATTTATTGTTATAACTGTGGTCCCTCGCAGTAACTTTTCTTTCCCTCTCTGCTTGGCTTGAAACAATTTCCCCTTTTCCTATATTATGTCAACTGTGTGTTCTCTCCTAATAGTATTGTGAATGCTGTGTATCAAAGTTGCTTAACTTAAACTTTACTTTAATAGAGTCAAATATGTATAAGCCATGGCGAGCCCTTTGATATTTTCCCACTGGATTATTTTTACTTGCACAACGCGGCTCATTGACAGGACTGCAGCCCTTTGCTTTATTTTAGGAATCTTATTTTCTGGTTCTTGGTTGTAGCAAGTACTCTTTGGTGTGTATTTATATGAATGTGTAAAAATACCCTCCAAAAAAGGCAAAATGTGACAGAATTGAAAAGTGCTCAACTCTACATTTACTACAATTTGACCACCTTTCATCTTAAGTCAATAACCCGAAAGAAGCTGAGGAAATATTCAAATTCAACTTTATCATCCAAAACATCATGAATGGTTCAGGGCAGGCTACAAAACTGCTAAGTTTGGGTAAGGAAAAACATCACAGGACTTAAAATTAGTAGATTATCGTAACCAGATCATACTCATCATGCCAGTGGCGTCCTACTGGCAAAGGCATGACCTGCAAGGTATTTGGCTTTCGTTGGTTTAGTTGGTATGATGAGTGAGATGAGTTTAGTTTGGTTTAGTTGGTATGATGAGTGAGATGAGTTTAGTCTTATCAGGATAACCAACCAGAAACACTACAATTGGGGGCATGTCATTCCTTCACAATGGTAGGAAAAAAACATTGGGCAACAATTAGCAATTTGCTTCAGCACATTGCATTTGAGAGTGTTTTTTGGAGTAATGGGCCTTCGGAACGATGGTCGTTTGTTTTAGGGATAACAGGCTGTCAGACAAATGGACTTTCAGTCCGATGGGACATTTACAGACCATTGGACTTTTGGAATAATGGGCAAGCAGAACAATGGTATGGCACTGGCCATTCTCCATAAATTACAAATAACAAAACCTCCTTGATCTATTCCTCCTCTATTCTATTCTTCAGTTCAGGTGGTGTCCCATGATTGGAAGCTACCTTTTCATGGTGATACTAGATCAGTATGATACATTTTGTTAAGGTTGCAGTAATATAGCAGTAGTGATGTTTTATTCTACATCTAAATTGTGTCAAGATTCAAAAACTGAACTGGTTTTAACAGTGTTAGCTGTTTTGTTGTTTTGCGGTTCTGGGAAACTGCAAGCAACCTCTCACTTCTCCCCTGTGAAGCAAAATCAATTAAATTTCTGCTCAAGTCAAGCGGCTGCATGCGATTTCTCACCTCCACTTTGTTGAGCGTGGTTTCATGCTGGCGGACCCCACACAGTATTAGAGGCTAAACAGTTGGTGGTGAGGAGGCAGAAGCAATGCCAGCCCACACTACAAAACAACCTACAGTTTATATTAAGTGTACCGCAAAAAACCTGACATGAGGATTCTGTCACAGTGTATGGAGGAGGCAGGAATCTGAACGTTGAAGAAAATGAATATCGAGGTTATCCAGTCGCACCTGGATCTGAAATTTAAATTGAGAAAGGATTTTTCTTCCCATCTATTCCTTAGCAGATACAGGATCTTCAACAAATACTCTTTCAGCGTATCCATGGTTCGTTTGATACATTTTGAATTATTCTTTATTTTATGTGTGCTCTCTTACGAACATTCAGACACATGTCAATTTCCACTTATCACATGGATACAGTCTTTTCAAAATAAACTTCCATCTTGACAGGAAACAACTTGGTTACCTTTCAGGCAACAAAACTCACCCTCACCCTCCTCCATATGCAATGTTTGTCAGCTTTTATATTTCCTGGATCATGATTAAATGGATTTGGATAACATCCAGATTAATTTTGCGGGATATATAGCAATGACAGAGCATTGGTTTTGGTAGGTATACCTCCAAACAGTGTATGAGAGCAGCTTGACTCATTCCAGCTCCTATATCCGGTCTACATGTGGCCTCCAGGTGCTCCATTTCCATGTGCCAGTGGTAACACAGCCTACCTCTGAATAGCAACACATGCGGCAAAAAAAATGACAGCAAGACCAAACATTGCATTCACGGATTGAAAGAATAAAAGATAACATGGGCTTTGTGAACTGAAACTGCTAATGATTTTTCTCAAAGCAGGAGAATGTCTCCGGCATCTGCTTTGATGCATTGGACAAGTGACAAATCAGTCCCTTCCTTTTGAAGAAGTCAGCGCTGGCTGGAGGAATGTCAGATCTGGATTGAACCTGTCTGGATAATGAATGTAAAAACAGAACATGCAGAGCATCTGCTAGAGGTGTTGACTAAAATACGGTCTAATCAGTGCTTTTAGGTTTGAATGAAATGATCAGTTCAAACACCTGGCCAAACAGGAGGTGCAGCTGGGTCTGCTGGGGTTTAACAAAGAGACATGGAGTATCTGAAGTGAATTTTTTAATGTTATTTCCGTTGTGATTTGGCACACAGTGGAAATGTGAGTCGGACACCAGCAACTGCTATTGTTGGCTCCTTTTCCATACTGCATTCTATGTCTTTGTTCTGCCACAAATTGTTAAGTGATTTGCTGTAAAACTGTAGAATAATGGCCTCAGACTTGAAGGTATTCTCATCCCTGATCCCTGCTCTGCAATCCAGATCTTCCGGTTCAGCCTTGTGATCTTCAGACTTTCTCTACCATTCCTCTCTAGATTATATTTCAGTGAGACCACTGGGGACCTTGGGACCAATTAGCTCTCCACTTTTATCCTTGGCTTTTTCCTTATTGATCACCCTATTAAAGACAGCCTGATCACTTAAATAACCATGACCTCTGAACAGCTCATCATTGGTCATTTTAACATGGGGGTCTGTGAGGATGGCACACTGTTTCCATTTGCATTATTAAGTGCCATACCTAACCAATTAAATCAATACTTTGCAACACTCTGGTTTACACATAATCATATATCCCTTTTCGGCATCATTATTTTCACTGTTAAAGTATAAATAATTGATATGTCTTATTATATTTGTTCTATAGCATATAAATCAATAATGTATTTTAGATTCTGATTTGTATTTGAACTTTTCTTGCCGAAGAGCAGGACGGTCGTTCCGAAGCTTGTCCTTGTCTTTATCCCCTAGACCTTAAAGAAGGGTGCTTCATTCAGCTGTGGGTGGATTTAAAGGATTCTTCAGGGATTTTAAAGGAATGCTAAAATCTTAAAAACGAGTATGAACTGTTCCCTATTTGCTTGAAAAGTGACTTTGACAGACCGGATGAAGCAGTGTGATTTTACAGCCCATCTTTCCATTTTGTTGTTCCATCCAGTTTAGCGTCATGGTGGAAGCAGGCTCAGCAAATTAGCTCCCCTACTACTTATTCCAGCTCTTTCTGAGGCCATAACCCTCAAAGCTTGCTCTGGCTCTGCCTGGGGGACTCTGTCCAGATGGATGTGCTGGAACTACCTCTACGAGCAGCCAGTTGGCATCCTAATAGTCACATTCTTGAACCACCTGAATTGGTTCCTTTCCACATGAAGGAGCAGCACTCTAAGCTCCCTCCGGATGTCCAGGCCCTTCACCTGCTTCCCAAAGGTGAGCCTTGGCACCTGTGAAGGAGATTCATTTTAAGTTGCTTGTATTCACAGTCTCGTTCTTCTGGTCACTTCCCAAACATCGACTCAAACCCAGGGGTTGAACATATTGTTTAACATCATTTCCAGATCATTTCATGGTCAAAAACATAAATACAAAATGTCATAAACTTCATTGTGTCCACTCACTCGTATTTTTGACTCAACGAATATGTGATTGAAATGAGTTAATGAATTAACAGGGATAGCAGAGATTTAATTGCCTTGACGTCGTCATCGTTGACATTGACATGGGAATTTGTATATGAGGTTGATTTGTTTTCTTTTGCACCTGCAATGGTTATACAGATTCACTTATAAAGTTTATAAGGTGTAAAGCATTATAGCCGATAATACAAAAAGAAATAAAGGCTATAAAGTGAATTATACGCTATAAGCATTGTAGGCATCAGCAGTAAGCCTTTTAAAAACCATGTGAGTTGAACTTTGCTAATGAGGATATGATAAAGTTTTGGAAACATTCCCATTCCTGCCGTTTCATCTTGACGTTGGCACCGTCTGCTGCAGAAGAACGACACTTCTAAATAAGAGTCAGCCACGGCGTCTGATGAGATGTTATCGGCGCCAAGAAGTAAATGCATAGTAAAGGGTGATGAAAGTGTTTCACCTGAAGTCTGAGGCGCAGACAAAGACCCCACTGATTAAGCAAAGAAGGGGGATCTCCTTGGCAACAGCACTGTGTTTTCATGACCCAGCCATACACGGCAGACCACGGCGGGGAGATCAGTGGTGTTAAGCGGCGGTTCTCCAGAAATGCTTATTTGTTATACCGAGGAACTCATTAAACATGGCAGACTCTTTTGGCCTGGAGCAATTTAATTTGTCTTGACATTCCACAAGAACAAGAAGAAGCATGGCGCTTTGGCGGTTTCCAGGTTGGTTTATTTACATATGATAATCCCACATGTTTCAGTCATAGGCAGATTAGACGAACAAAAGTGATAATACATGACTTCATAGGAGGTCAATGTTTGAAACGGCAAACATCATGTTGGCTTAGATTGTGTTTGTTTAAATAGTGAAAGATTATCTGTAGTGTGGTTTACAGTAGAGCCTCTGAGTGAAACACATTTTAATGTCGCAGGTTGCTTTTTATATCCATCCATCCATCCATTGTCTACCGCTTATCCTGTATTCAGGGTCACGGGGGGGCTGGAGCCGATCCCAGCTGTCATTGGGCGAAGGCAGGGTACACCCTGGACAGGACGCCAGTCTATCACAGGGCCTAGTTGCTTTTTATATCAGTGACTAAATAATAATAACGATTTTAGCCAGATTCAGACGCAGACATTACCAGAGCTCAGATGGCATCTATTTATTTTCAGAGACAAAGCACATTGATCAACATTATGTATATGTGCCAATTGCCAAAACAATGTAAGATTAACCATTAAAAACTATGCAGTGAAATTTCCCTTTAAAGCTGCATTCATTTTTTATTTATTTTTTGGTCACTTGGTGTTAGCATAGCAGGCTTTAAACACCACATCTGTTATTGCTAACATGTTAACATAGAGTTGCCTTTCAATATCGGACAAACATGCAGCAGCATTAGCTTTAATTTTTGTTGAGTAGCCTACTCCAGAGTTGGGCGATAATTCTCTCAACATCACCACAAGTGACACCTTTCACATTGCAAATACGATCCGTTGGTTTTATAAAAAGTATTGGTGATAAAAACTGATGTGAAAACTTTGATCGTATAAGAAAAAGAAGAAGAAATAAACGATGGGGACAAAATGTGTTCTCTGAAGCTGTGACATTGTCTTCTCATGTTGTCAATAGTCACTGCCCAGAAACAGCAAGCCAGCAGGGAAACCTGTGGGATGACACGTTACTTTCATCTTGCTAATCAACATTCTTTCAGAGTTAATATGCAAATCTGTGAAATGTGGTGTGCAATTACATGAGTATGATGTGCTCTTTACACGCAACATGTGGATAAGGAAATAACAAAACATTGCAATATACCTAAAGAAATTGCCTGGCCTCGGATCTTAACTACACACCTGTGATGTTCGTCAATCAACCAAATTTTATCAACATTTTTTCTGTGTTGCTCAAATTTTCCAGAATGGATTGTGTCTGTGCCACGTTTTTTCTAATTATTAATTAATAATTAAAAAACAAAAGGAACGTTAGGTTAAGGCAACAGAACAACAAACATTGTTAGGCTTAAATATGTAGATATGCTTAGTTTAACAAAACAGTTGCATATGCAAGAAAACCACTTAGGATTAGGAAAACCGCCACAAACACGTCACTTAATAACAAAGTTTTGGGATATGCGGTCTCAGACCCGTCCACCTCCCGACCCGCCCTCCATAGGTGAACTTTCTCAACATTTAAAACTATGGGCCCTAGTTTCGTAGACCTTTCAGCGCACCTGCGCCGCGCCGACAGGGTGTGTCCGCCTGGACTTTGCAAGTTTCGTGCACCGCGCAGGCTCGCGCAGGCACACCTCCCGTCTCGCCCACCGGCGCAAGTGGGAAAGAGGGAGGAGAAGAAGGCGTAAAGGTGCGTGTCCACAGGGGCGATTTTAAACGCGTGTGGACGCGCCGCTTCCCAGTATTGCACGCTTGGTGGGCTGCCACTAGAGGATGATTGACAGGCGCTCTCCTTTAAACAACACATTTTTGCGAGCGTTCGCGAGCGTTCCCGAGGCGGCGAGTCGAGCCCGGCGCCTCTGATTAGCATAAAGTAGATTCGACTTCAACTTTAGGCAAATGAGGAGCGGCCAACTCGCGCGCCGTCTCTCGACATTCGCCGCGACGCTACCAGAATGCATTGCACAGCTTTTCACATAGACACCAATGAATGGGACGCGGGGAAACACCGCTGCCTGTGGACACGCACCATCAGTGACGTGTGCGCACTGCGCGCAGTCAGCCAAACTTCCACTCCGCCAGCTGTGATTCGCCTTGAATGAATGGACTTTATTTACGCCTTGCGCCGAAAGTAGACCAGGTAGGAGCTGGCGAGCTTTCAGCTCAGTCTCAGCGAGGCTTTTTGCTACGAAACTTCCGCTACGCCAAGCTGAATCTGTGACGCCTCCCACTGCTGCGCCGCCAAACCCATCTTGGCGCAGGCGATCTACCAAACTGCCAAACTGACGGTGCGCAAGGCTGCGCGGGTCGAAACTTGCATTGCGCCGGCTCCGCCACCCTGCGCCGCCCTGCGCTGCGCCACGAAACTAGGGCCCTATGTCACTAGCTCTGCATGGTCACAGATCTGTACACGAATCACTGGATTTGTGATGATATCATGATCTGCTGTGACGTCCGTGTGTGTATATAATAATATAAAAATAAAACACATGAAAATAAAAAGGTAAAAATGGAACACATATACAGACTCGCAAGGTGAAAACATCAACCTGTACCTTTGACTGAGTGATGGTCTGTTATTGTGTTAAAGCCTTGTGTGTGTGTTTTTAATGTTGGACAGATTTGCACAAATTTCCGTTGACCATTCTGGATTCAGCAATACCCAATCAGACTCAGGATCTGATGCCATGGAAGTTTCATTGTATATACTGTATTTGATGAAGTCATTACAAAGGAAGAGCCTTAGACAAACTGAAGTGACCTGATAAGAGAAGAGGCTGCTTGAGAAGGGGAAAGTGCTAAAAGAAAAAAAAAAGTGTCAATGTGTGCACAGTGTTTAGGCTGATTGTGAATAATTTGGTTGACAGCAGCTCCATGTTTATGGATCATCACTGCCATCTAGTGGCTGACTGTGGAACATCATTAAAATCAAAAGATCTGTACAGGTATTAAAAGCTCCCAGCTGTTTTAATTGTGCAACATTTTGATCACACAGAGATGGTCGTCAGCCATTAGCAAAGAACAGACACATTCATCACGTGATTGTGATCGGCATGATTGAGAGCCACACTCAGGTTGGCCCAATCAGAGGTGTGGGAGTATCAGACAGCTTGTTCAGCTCTGCTCTGATTGGACCAACTCTCAATCATGCAGATCACAATCACCTGTTTGTGTCCATATATTGCTTGCTCTGCTTTTTTTTTTTTTTTTTTTGGCTGTTGGATTGAATTGTTGTAGGGTTGAACTTGCTGGGCTCTTTTGTTTTGTTCCCACCTTGGTTGGATTCTTTTTTTTTTTTATGTAGCACAATTTTTTTTTTTTTGATGAGCGTGGCTTATACCTTTATGAAAAAGGCTTTTTAATAAATACAATCTGAGCCAATTTATTTTGCTGAACTTTATTTTTCTTTTCCTTTACTTTGCGTTGTCTCAAACAACCTTTAAATTCATACAAATATATTACAATGTTTTTCCCCTCAGAAATGCATTACTTGTGTGTGATCTAGAATGTGTTAGGATGACTAATGACACAGCAAAAAACTGCACATGAAGTGTAACACTCTGTAGTCATGTGTATGTGCATGCCTACGTTTAAGTGTGTGGGGAGTGTTTGGATCATTGCATTTGCCATCAGGGTACAATGTGGATCAACATGATATATGTCACATAAAACTTGCATATTGAAGGTGACCCGCTACAGATTTTCCACCTGAGAACCAATCTCACGCTCCTTCTTGGATTTGTCAAAGCGCACAGTGTAAAACAACGTTTAAGGAGGAGAGAACAGGTATTGTAGTGCAGATGCAGAATATGAGCAGGGCGTGTCGGCTTTACACCATCATGGGGTATCAAATGTAGCACAAGCAGGAGGAGGTGCGGCACACGGGCAATAAACGGCACTGCTTCGGCTCCAGTATGACTACGTCCAAACCACAGCTTTCCTACAAAAAGTGGTACAGGATCTGTCGGCTGTATACGGTCATGTTTTTGAATGGATGTAATTGAACAAAACCAAAAAAAAGTATCTTTAGTCATTATCATGCAGTTGTATTCACTGCCATATACACCACACAAATCTGAACAACAGTACACATCGATACAGATACACACTGTGCTGTATGTGCAGAGTGAAAGGGAAAATCCACACAAAATCAGAATTTGCATGTGCAGTTTCTAAATGTTGAATGGTTATATTAACACCTTTTTTATTTGTTTTTTTTTATTATTTTGTTTTGAACCAAGAAAGCTGTGATAATGGCATGACCATATGTGGGGTTGGCCTATTGACACTAACTTACTGAACTCAATGGATGACCCAGTTGCCAGGAATCATATCAGCCTTGTATCACACTTGCAGAAACACACTGCTACTTGGTTATCATATATGCAAAAAAATAATTACTTCAACATTCAACATTCACTTTCAATTTCACAATGAAAACAAACAGCGATCTCCTGGGTGAAAGTCCTGTATTTGTGTGACCCATCCACCAGCCTGGGCTTTCTTAATTGTGATTACTATTATTATTATTATTATTATTATTATTATTATTATTATTATTATTGTTGTTATTATTATCCATCCATCCATTGTTTACCGCTTATCCTGTATTCAGGGTCGCGGGGGGGCTGGAGCCGATCCCAGCTCATTGTTACTATTATTATTATTATTATTATGCCACACAACTTTCAATAATGGTACATCAATATACTACTTCTCTTGCTCTGGCCGAATGCAAAAAAATAATCAACGTATCCGTGGTTTGCAGGAACAACAATGCTGACATTTTGTTTTCCTGGCGACTGGTTTGTCTTAATTGAACAATGACAATAAACCAATAAAACTGAACGAGCCTTCTACTCAGAGCCTGAGAAACCTCCTAAAGGAGTCCAGGACAAACATGAGCTGGCTTTAAGGTTTTATCTGTACATCCAATTAAGTTTGATTTGAACACCGAGCTTTCCGATTTGACTAGATGACCAAATGTCCATTTATATCCTTGCAAACAGTCCGTGGCTGCTGTCGGAGTGACCTGTTAAATGACTTAATGCCTATATGTCTCACGATGACATCATCGGCACAAACTCTCTGTCTGCTCCTCAACTTAAGGAGAAACTGGTATACGATCACACTAATAACTGAGCTTCACAATGTTATGGAAATGACATGTGACTTCTATATTTGGGATGGATTTTCCCTTTTTTAAATACCATACGAAGCTTTTGTCTTTTTTTTTTTTTTTTTACATCAAAGCCACTATTTTACAATATTTGATGGATCTGACATGCTGGTAAAGTTCATGTTTTACATGAGAATCATCAGAAAGGCATATGGCGCTATCAGTACACAAGTTCCTCCATCTTACAAATGTCATCTTTTCATGTGCTTGTCCGTCTACACTAAAGGCTAAGTCGCAGCCAGAATACATCCAATCAACTCTAGTGATCCTATTTCTGCGACAAATTGAACACTCAAACACTCATCTTTGTGATTGTCATTCTCATCCACAATGACTAGACCCAGAGCAGTCAGGGAACCAACAAATAATAAAGACTTTTCTGAGTTCACACCACTTGTATCTGACTGTGTTACAGCATGCAAGCTTCAAACAAACTTGAGAAAGCCAGTCAGTGCAAAGAGGCGAAGCTGGCACCTATGTGGCCCTTGGCTTTGGAGCTGGGGCCAGCGTCTGGAGGGGCCGGGGAAACGGGGATGTCGAAGGAAGGGTTGGGAATATGCAAAGCGGCTCGTTTGCATTTCTTTGAGCGAGTCTTGGTGTGGCGCGGCGGAGAGGCGTCGCCTTGGGAGCTAGCGGTGTGGCGGGCCCCGCAGCTCCTGGAGAGCTCCGGTGACGGGTCAGAGTTCACTGCAGGGCTGTTGTCTGGGCAGGTATGAGCTGTGTGAGGTTTCCCCTGAGGACACGAGGCGGACAGGAGTGGAGGGAGAGTGGCCGACTCCAGCAGACCTTTAGTTCCCTGTGTGCACTGGGGAAGCATGAGAAAGGAAGGGGGAAAAAGACGAGAGCTGATGAGACGAGCCACTGAAGTTAACAGGGGGAACAGCAGGCTGTTAAATCACTTGAGTGAACGCTTGCAACAGCTGTGCAAGATGAATCGCAGGCAAGTCGGGTGTGCAAGCAGGCCACGCGAGTGGGCCGAACCAGGAGCTTGAAAATGTTTCATGCCATAGATATAGCATCATATTTGAGAGATGTCTAGCCCAGGGAACACACAAGAGCATCGGTCAAAGTTGAAGCACTCGATGCAGAAACATCCTGACTTTTATGCCTTATAATATTTTAGTCCGGAGAGATTAATTTAGACTGCAAATGCATTTATCACATGGTGCACAGGGAAGTTGTGGAGGGTTGTGTTTGGCGATTTAGACCCTATCAAGGCAAAGTCATATTTAGAGGAACTAGTGATGAATATTCCCCCTGATGGAGAATAGACACTGATGGTGGTGGTGGAGAGGTAAAGAGAGTTGGCTGAAGATGTGAATGAAGGAGCCTTGGGCACTGATGTGATGAAGACTGGAGGTGAATGGGCTAACAGAGAGAAGAATAGTCTTATATTTAAAGTTTGATGGCAACGATATTATTGGCCTACAGAGATTGTGCCAAAATGTGGGTGGTTTAACTTGGAGGGAGCCCAGAGTCAGCTGAGCAGAAGCTGGAACAAAGATATGTGAATGAATGAGAGCTTTCTCATCTATGTTGCTAGAATGTACCTGAATGTTCACGTCCTTCAAACTGTAAGTCCCCAATTTGTGATGACAGCTTTTTTCCCCCTGCAATGCTAGACGTGCATTATGTGTTGTATGAGCCGGGTGTATCCTGCTTCATAATCCCTACAATAACTTATATAATAGAGTGACTGTGAGCTCCATACATAGACATTGATTCTAAATTTGTAAGGCAAAGCATTCATATTTTATAGCACCTTGTAGTAATAAATGAATTCAAAGTTAATTAAGATATTAAAAGAAGCTCAAGACTATGTCAAAGAGATGCACATAAATAGGATTTAAAATAATTTTGTTAATAAAATGCAGTGGCAAACAAAGTCTCAAGCCCTGATTTAAAAGAACTGACATTTATAATCTTGTTTCTGGAAAATTGATGAATTTAAGTCTAATATTTGTTCCTTTCAGCTCTTGAAATGCTCCACTAGCTAGTCGCTAACTTTGTCTTACAGCTGCTTGGTGCCGGGTTAATGGTGTAACGTGTTAATCAGAGGTTTCTCTCTGAAAACAGCTGTCTGCTGCTGCTGGAAACAAAGCTGATGTGAGAACAGTGAGTAACGTCAAAGATTTGGTCCATAGCTTCGCTTCGCAAATGTGTGATTTTAACATAAAGGTATTGAATGGCGCCGCTTTTTAGCACTCCTCTTTGCCTGATTTTTAAGTTTAAAATGTCCCCAGCCTTGAAGTTTGAATGCACTTAAAGTGTGAATAATGGATGACCTTCAAGAGCATAAAGCCTTGGGGGTCATTTTTTATTCAAATTCTAAAAACTGCCAGTTCACTAGTCGCTGTGTAAAACACTCCATCGGACAAAGATGCTTCAATTTCAGCTTCCTCCTACAGTTAATACATCCGTTTCATGTCACTTATTTTTCTGCGTTCACAAATATACAATTTTTTTCTGCCATATCTACACACCTGTATAATGCAAATCATTTTGACATACAGTACACACTGTATCGCGGTAAACCATGCACTCAGAAATGTACCGAACAGCGTATGAATAGAGCCATGCAGGAGCATCAGCGGCCAGCCGAGAGGACATGCAGACTCTGCACTCGCTTTCCCTTTCTCTCAACGGGCTAACCACACTCAAGCATCTGCTTTCCTGCACTAACGGTGGCTAATCAGCCGGGGCAGAGCACCGCAACGTCCAGACATTTCACCTCCTTGGTGGCAGGAGGAGGCACAGGCAGACCACACACACAGCAGCAGGTTAGGACTGGGTGAATAGACGCTTTTCTTCCCTTGGAACATACTTTTGTACTCCAAAATGCAAATTGGGAGGGGTGGTCAAACAATGAAAAATGAGTACACACTGATGATGAACGGCATGGACAAAAACACATGATTTTATTTATTTACATTTCAGACACTGACAAAATAGAACTATGTATAAAAATAGAATGGACGACGTAAACATGAGATAAAGGCATGAAGGGAAACAATGAGTTGATGCATCACAAATCATTTGGCACTTTGACTTTTAGATGCAGACAAATATATGTTAACAGCCGACTGCAGAAAGTGAACCAACACAGATTACAAACCAGGAACTTCCCTCACAGCTTCATCCGTTTACCAACTGAATTTAAAAGACTATTTTGCACAAGCACCAAACCAAACAACAAACTGAATTTCAGCCAAGAAACACCACAGCTTCAACTGGCTTTGTGCACACAGGTAAATACAACTAAACAAAAAGGCTTTATATTTGTTTTTCGCTGGAAACAAAACTCTTTCTGTCAACGTCTTGTAAACAAAAGTTGCTGTACAACTCTCCAGGTATCCTTTTATATCCCTTCTGTCAGAGATCAAGAGTAGAGGAGTCTTCACGTCTTACAACTCCAGCTCTCCTCCCTCATAAAACACCCTGAGTCGACACGTACTGCACAGGACAAAACACTGAGTTGTGGATTAAAAAGGTGAAACAATAGCAAAGAAATATGAAGAGTGAATCCCTGCTGCCCACTTCACAAAAAAAAAAAATTTCCCTAAACCTGCTTGGTTCATTTCCATGAGGACTGAGCTGTTCAGAAGCATGAAACGCCCGGAGCAGCTGTCTGAACGCATCAGACTATCAGAAGACAACAGTGCAACTTTTTATAAAACAGGCTTATTTGCTTTTATCCCCGAAGTGAGATGAAAGGATTGTCTTTTGTGTCTGTATGCTAAATATGGGCTACTGACAGCAGCCGCTTAGCTTAGCTTAGCACAAAGACTGGAAACGGGGAGAAAATACATGCAAAATCATTTTAAATATTAAGCATATAATGCACTGCAGCTCAAATCAACACACAGTTTTGAACACTGGATTTTGCTGCTACGGCCTTACTTAGTCTGCTAAAACCAGTAGCTTGGAGTGGCTAATGTAAGCAATCCTAAAGGGATTTTGCTGCTTAACTGACATTGCTGAGTCAGTTTGCTGACTGTTTTGCCTTGTCTCTATTTGCCCTACTGTTGCACTGTTTTAACATTTCCCATTACGGCAAATTACACTGTTCAGCAAAAGTTAACAGCCCAGCTTCAACACATAGACATGCTGTATATCGATCTCACTCTGGAAAAAAAAGCTAATTTCCCCAAAAGTTATTCTTTTGACCTGCTTTTTTCAATTTGACTAAAACAAATTCAAACTCGTACACCCAGTTAACTGCTTACATGCTTTTACAGGTCTTGTTTGCACGGAGGAAAGCAATACAGACTGTAGTGTGAAAACAGTGTATGTAGGGATTAACCCAAACAGCAGCAGGCAGCAGACAGATGCTGGGGTTGAGCTGCAGCAGGCAACAAGGCTTCTATCAGGCTGAGGAAGAGTTTTGGTGGGAGGAGGGGGTGCAGGCACACGAGAGAGGCATTCTTGTTAGCCAAAAGCCAGCTGGGACGATCCTCCTACCACGTTTCTCTCGCTCTTAGTGGCCAGAGTGGGCAGCTCGATGTCAGCCCCGGCCGTCTGGACAGACTCATCTTCGGGAAGGAAGCCTCGCCTGTCGATCAAGCTGAAAAGAACAAATCTGAGTCTTAAAAATAGTTGATGGAGCAACTAATGATAAAGCATTTAAACATAAAAAGTATGACATGATTTAACATGCAAAGAAAGTCTGCTTCTTTCAAG
Source organism: Eutrigla gurnardus (assembly GCF_963514095.1). Lineage (NCBI taxonomy): Eukaryota > Metazoa > Chordata > Actinopteri > Perciformes > Triglidae > Eutrigla > Eutrigla gurnardus. The sequence goes on along the minus strand of NC_139928.1, from coordinate 6,030,813 downwards.
GTGAAGATGTATATATTTATGTTGAATGGTAGCATTGAAACATGGTTTCTTACAATAAAAGTGAGAGAAAACATTAAAAATATATATTTAAAAATAAATAAATAAAACCAAATGAAGTCTGTACCTGAATGAGAACTGACTAATTGTGTAGATTTTCGTACTCAACCAGTTTGTGTGATTTAGGACTAACCTGGGTGGTATGGGTCCACAGAGCACAGAACAAAAGTTGATACAGATGTTTTTATGACTGTATGGGTTGGTGACATCTTCTCCACTCTTCCCTGACCAGGACCCTTTAATCTTGAACAGACGAGATATAAAACCCATTCACTGTGCAGCATTTCACTGTTTTATAACATGACATTTAATTGGATTTTTGATTGAGAATCTCTGCAAGGTGATCTGATTTAGAAGCATTCATTAACCCTACAGAATGTTACAAAATCTTAGTGAGCACAAAGCAATGCATTTCCTGCAATCCTATTCAAATATGATAATGGTGCAATATCAATGTCATTTAAGTAATATTGTATTTTACAAATATTCCAAATGGTCTTAGGTTTGTGCGACAATAGTGACTTAGTGTAACAAATTGAACTTGAGGCGTAACTCACATCTTCATTTGTGGTCAGGTTGGAAGCAACCAGGTAGGTATGGAAGCCCGAGAGGCCCAAGATGGACCAGACTGAGAAGAAACAAATCACCAGCTCCACTGCAGTGGAAGGTTGAGTTAAGGAGAACATCAGAATATTGGGAGAGAAAAAAAATCAAATATACTCAATGACAGAAATCTTAAAAAGGCATTTGTGATTAAAGGATATCTGCCTGGACTCTCTTGTAGAGCAAACACCAGGCCTTTTCCACCTTGAGCCCCTGAAAGAGAGGAAAATATAACTCTGACACAAGGCTGTGTCACACAAAGTGTGTTTCTAAAGAAAGAGGGGGGAAAGTGTTCCTCAAACCAACAGTTGCAGTTTATTTTCTTCATGTGCCAAATTTTATTCTGATCCGTTAGCAAGCATGGCTATTGGATGAAATGCAATTTGAATACTATGTACGACAAGTGGCCAAATGGGCCAGATAATGTCAGACAGTCACAATAAAGCAAAAAAAAAAAAAAAAAAAAAATATCACTTGATCACATTGGTCTAGTGATGATCCACAGCAATTTTGGTGAGGATGGGATCTACGGTTTAGGAAAAGTTGGCAAAAAACATGTTTTTCACAATATTCAAAATGGCAGAAAATGTTGGTAGGCGGACTTTAGTAATTTTGTAGAGCACACTTGCCTGCACATGTGTGCCACATTTTGTGTCAATTGGAGTTACGGTGTGAGGGGCGTGGCCTAAAAGGCGTTGGGTGGCGCTAGAGAGCCACTTTTGTGTGGCCAACTATGAAACCTTAAAAATATAAAAATTTTCACCAGTCCTCATGAGCTCAGAATTTTTTTTCAACTTTTGAATATGTTAAGGCCCCCAAAAAGGCAGTTACTCTGCAGAATAATAATAATAAAACGGAGCAGTTACAATAGGGCTTCTCTGCCCGACGTTGTCGGCGCTCGGGCCCTAATAATGTTTCTTATCGGACACAAAACCTGCTCTGATGTGGTAATCCCCACTTATCAGCCAAGCGAGACAAAACAAACACTACCTGTTACTGGCAGGTGCTGTTTGAGCCAGGTGTAGTATTTATCAGGAAGATGTCGGCTGTTTTTCAACCATAAAAACACACACGAGAATCAGAGCAACAACAGAGCAGCAACACCTACTCAGTGCGAGATGTGTGGTCACACAGCCGAAGATGAAGGCCGTCAGGAACGAGAGCGATACGATGAAGGTGTAGAAGAAACGGTAGTTGCGTTTTCCCACGCAGTTCCCCACCCAAGGGCAGTGATGGTCAAATCGCTCTGAAGGGGAAACGAACCAAAATTTGTCACCCACATTTTTATATTAATAATACTTAATATTGGAAAACACGGCAATATGTCGATCCAGCCTGAAGTAAAGTCATGGGATGAAGTTCACCGTGGCCCTATGAAGCCTCTACTCATGATTTAGTTGGTGTAAGTGTGTGTCCACAGCTCACCCACACAGTTGTCACACATGCTGCAGTGGGACGTGCGTGGAGGCCGGAACATCTTGCAAGTGAAGCAATACTTGAGCTTCACCACCTGCTGGTTGATGAGGACTTCCTTGGTGCGCGGTGGAGGCCGATAGCTGGTGTTTCCAGTGTTGTCTGCACAGGAGATGACCGTGAAAAGAAATTATGAGACCTAAACACTTTCCATTTAACATGTACTACACGTGCTGCTATGCAACGCACAGGTGTTCCTCTTTATGTTGCCCATCAGACCTCTTCACAGGGCCGTGTGAGCGTGTGCAATTTGCTTGGTTACACACATTAAAGTGCGGTTGCATCAGGCTCTCTCCTTGTTCAACTCTATGAGAAACGGGGCGAGACACATTCCCTGCCAGTTGTGAATTGACCCACTCTAATTAGCATCTTGCAGCATCTGACTGAACTTTGAGACATGAAATCGCAGCGCTCACCAATGTCCAGTCACTATGAGAAAGGGGAGGAAGGTGGAGAAACACTGAGCCTCGGTTATATAACTGCACAGTGAAATAATACAAGCTGCAAGAAGGAGAGATGCTGCTTGATAACAGTGCATTAACTAGGAAAATATAATAATTAATAGCATACTGTTGTTAGCTTGCTAACCACGCTAGCTCAATCAGTTAATCCTCACAACCTATGGCATTTTCCTTTCCCACTTGCTTTCTTCCACAGCACACTTGTATATTTTGCTCGGTGAAATCGGGTCTCACACCACTATGAAACAACAACTTGCACTTTTCCCCTCCATTCTTATTGGTGCAGCATGCGTAATTCCCATAGCTCCGCCCAAAGTCAACCTAAGCATGACATTATTATTTTATGCATATGCATAAGAAGGCTCTGATGCATTTGTTTTTTTGCACATTATGAATTTCAGATGATAGTTAAACAGTCCTGGTGACGAAGCTTATGATTATTTTGCAATATCAATACACCTCTCGCAATACCAGCACCGCAGAACAGGCTTATCTGACCTGAATACACCCGTCATTAACCCGTTATTACATCAATTTGATTAACAACTTATGTAAAAAAAAAGGTTTATACAGTCACAATTCTAACAGGAAATGACAGAAACCAACATATGTCAATCTAACTGCTACTTTGGAAAGTTGCCTGAGCTGATACTGGATCTGTTTTACCACCAGTCACACTGGTGGCACACAAACAGTTATTGACACCATTAACTTGTGTAGCCTAGCGATTGACCAGATATGTTAACTATAAGCACATTGTCTGCTTTACACAGTTTGAAATTCTAAAACACACTTTCTGCAAAGAGACATCATTCAAATCTAAAAGCCTGTGCGTGTTGTTATTAAACACTGCCACAGAACCACACGTATAAATCACCTGCACCCAGAATGCACCTTTCAAAACACCAGTAACCTAATTAGATCAATTAGTAATCAGAGCCTGAATAAATAGGATTCAGGTTTGCTCTTTGGTTTACATGCCAATGGAGGCCAATTGTGTTGAGTTGGAGAACTATGATTACAATGTTATGTGTTTACAGTGCAGTACAGTAACTCGTCACTTAAAGTAACCGTTATTATGAGTGAGTATTGAGAAATAAAGTAACATGTTTGTGTTCCTCCATTGCATCTATGTTCAAAGTCTATAATAACAGCATCCTACAAATGAAAATATCAAAGCTGCTAGATATTGTTGATATAGATAGCACATCAGTGTACAGTTAGCATGTGTAAATAGCTACTTATTTAGTGTTTGTGTGTGAAGTTGTGATGCAAAAATATTATTTTATAAGTTTATATAGTTTTACGTTAAGCTTTTGCAAGAGATGTAAGGTATGTTGAGTAAACATTCTGGGTTCTGTGTATAGATTTTTGACAAAGAAGGCCCTTGATTTAGAAACTGTAATAGCATTCTACTTATTTGATTACACTTTATTTTGTCACATTCCTTTTGTGAACACACATACACAAAGCCTGCTTAGAGTTAGTATGGAATCGGGACAAAGCCCTAGAACTTTTAATGGGATGAGCAATTCTATTGAGCCGAAGACTGAGAGAATACTTTGTTAAACACACTGTCCAAGGCGTTTCCTTAAAGATAAGTAGGTAAATATCAAAAACATATGTCAGAGTTTCAAAAATAGCTGGAACAACAGCAGTGCAGTTGGGTAATATGAACATCTTACATCACCGCTGCTAAACTCTGGTCATGAGTGGGAGTTAACAGGGTGCACATGAGCCAACTCTAGACACGAAGGTCATTATATTGAAGCATATATGAAAATAAAGATGCGGTTGGCATGACTTACAACCTGACGGTAAATATAACTAGTGGACTGCTTTTAAAAAGAACCGGGGTGTACACCAAGGTCATTACACCAAGTCATGGAAAATTAGTAATAAGTTCTACTTAGGACTCTACTTAAAATGAATAGGCGGAAAAATGAATGGCTATTCAGAGTACAGAAGCCGACAATAGAACAATGCCTTCAATCACAACTGTGAATTGTGCTAATAATATAATATAACAAACTGAAAGTTCTTATTACAGTGACAAACAAGTGTGTCATTGAAGTTTGACATAATAAATGCCGCTGAGCAGAGTATAACTAAAAGATCAGCAGTTAGAGCTTTTCCTTTAGTTCTAGAGCCAATGGTGGTCTAAACCCAGTGCCATAAACTGGCAGCAATACCACTATTGGGGAAAATAGTGAACACTTAAAAACTGTAAATGTTTTTTTTATTATTATTATTATGATATTAAAGTAAAAAGCACTTGAAACTTTAGTTCTGAACCCACTTACGGCTGGGTTTGGCCCTTACCAATCTGTTTTTCAATGTCTGCAGCCTCATCTGGCGTTGCTCTGGGCAGGATGCCGGGGTCAGTGAAGCTGGTCTGAAGCAAGGTGATGACCACAAATACAAAGAGGCCTCCTCCAATAACAGGTATGCAGCTGGTCAGGTGTTTGACCAGGAATGGACAGCTGTGATATGGGGCAGCCACAGATAGAGAGGATGAATTACTAAAACATACAGGGCAAATAAAAAGCTAAGAAAGAATAGAGACAAAGCCCTGTCTCTAATAACTGAGCCTACATTTTTTCTTTTTTTCCCCACCCACCAGGGGATCTGGATTTAATTCACACTCGGCGCCTTTAATCACCATCTGAAATCCATGGAGGCAGTACACACTTTTCACTAGACTGTGATAGAAATAACACTACTTTTAAGCACTATTCCTATCACAGCATGTCTTTTAACGGCTCCAAGGTTTAATTAAATGTTTACGAACAACCATGACTGGTGATATCTACACTGTCAAACCGTGCCAGACTCCATTGTGAAATCTGACCTTTTTAAAACATATTTGCGTATTAGCAAATACATCTGGTGAAACAAAAATAAGGAACTGCTCATGAATCAATAGAACGTGTGCTACGGTTCGGCGTAGGTCTAATACCTCCAGACAGGAGTCAATTCAATTAAACAAAGAAAGATAGAGCTGGTTTGCCTCATATTGTCATACTGATGTGGAAGCCGAGATGCATAGATATTTCGTCATTTTTTATTCACTAGGACAACGACTGAAATCACAGTTTCTATATGACAGAATCGTGAAAACTAAAATGAAACACGAACTCACTCAAATATAAAGAATAATCCACTTGTGATGAGAATAAGACCCAGGGTGAGGGGCAAGACCCCAATCTCTCGGGCAACTATGATCCGTCCATCGCAGTAGAAACGGTTCTTTCCGGGGAAAACGTGCCACTTTCTCCTCGGTCGTCTCGGCTCCTCTCTCTTGTCACCGTCGTGTGCATGGTGAGGCGGAGGGGTCGGGGTTGGCGTCGGAAGTGCCTGGGGGTCGATTTGTTGATACTCGCAGTTTTTCATGATTTATAATGAAGTTGGGTTGCTCTGTCCCAATTCGTAGAACCGGGGCATTTGGCCAACGGTCGACAGCATCACCGACGCCCGTGCTCGAGGCAACTGAGCGGTGCAAATGTCGTCATTTCACAAGCGTATAATCTATGGATATCCAGTTGTAAATAACTATTAAGAGTCACCGCTCGAAATAAATGTTACATTCCCGTTACTTTCCATGCCTCTTCACTTATTCCATGCATGTGTCTCCAGAAAGTCCTGTCCTAAATGCAAGGGTTGACCCACTGATCATCATCGTTAGCTTGTTGTAGCTGAGCCGCTCACACTAGCCAAACCAGCCAGCTGCGGACTATTTAACATCAGTAAACCCAAAACACCGTTACGACTGCTAGCTTGTTAGCTCGCTCGTCTTGTACATTTCAGCAAACCGTATATCCGGAGCTCCTGTACGTGTCAATCAATAGGAGCGCTTAAACTTCGTAATTGTATGATGATTTATCTCCCACAAAGAGCCCTGACACATTCGTGACTAGTATTGGTTAGCTACGCTGTCATTAAACGAGTCGCCCGGTCAACTAGCCGATGTCAAGCGCTTATTATAAATAAAAGGTGCATTTCCGGTTAAATGCCTTTCAAAATAAATGTATTTCCTACGACGATTAAACTTGTTCAAAATGAATGGCCGCGTAATACACTGAATACTTCTCGAACTTTCGTTATCATATTTTTCTCCATGAATTTCAACTGTTGTCAAACGATCAACATCCGGTAGACCAACGGCCAGTCGGCCACTGTGGGTGAGGGAAAGCCGCGGTTATCAACAGGATAACGGGCCCGAGTTCCGCCTCTCCGTGGGGAACTCCACAGGCTACGGGAGCGCGCACAGCTAAAACGAAAACTTCCAGACATTGTCATGATTTATAAGGAAACGTTTATTTACAATGATATAGTCTTCATTAGTAATGTTCTTTGTGATAAATGAAGTAGATAGTTTATGAATATTGAGATTCATCAATGATAGACTACGATATGATCTATGTAGCCTTTTTTTTTTTTTTTTTTCAAAGGGTTGGATATTGTAACCAGAGGAATCTGAGACTTTAATTGCATCCTTCCAGCTTTAATCACTTGGGAAACGAGTATTGTATTTTGTTTGAATAAGGATGTAAGCATAATGGCTTAGAGTATTTGCCAATTATTATTTAAACTGTCCAACTATGTTGAAGTTAGTTGTGTTTTTACAATCAGATGAGCCAAAACTTATTTTATTTGTAAACAAGGTGCCTTTTTGAAGAAAGTCCATCCTTTGAAACAATGGCTGCTCCAGCCATGCTGTGTGCTGTTTTGCTATTGCATACTGTTTGAAGCTGAGTCACATTTATGGATCAAATGAAGTTATTTGGTAAGGTACTGGCAATATACAGGCTGCCAACCGCATTTGATTCCTACGTGGGTACAAACTCAGCTGGATGCACAATTTGAAAGAACTAATTTCCAAGCTGCCGAGAAATGCACCCCCAGTTATTTTAGCCAAGAAGATTGTTATGAAATTCTCACATCAATGCAGCAGCTTGACAAAGAATTAAGCAAAGTTTTTCAAACAGGTTATTTTAATAGTCATTTACATACAGAGTTTAACCTCCGCATCACCTAATATAATAATGGACTGAAGCGCCGGGGAGGAACTGTGTTGTGTTGTGTTGTCTGCAGCTCTACTTCTACGCTTATTTCTGAACAAAGATATGAAGTTCGCAGGAACACAACATTGAAGCCTTATCCAGATAAACAAAAAGTATTTAATGATGTATTCGTGTGTGAAATGTAACTGTCCATCTTTGAGTTGTGTCAAATTGGGGTCCCTTATTTCAGTTTATTGTCTGATAACAGTGATTATAATGCATTAAAATAAAAATGATAATGTGTGTACAACTATGGGTATTATAATACACTATGGTTATTAAACCTCCATATAAAATGCTTTATAATTTGTTATTATTGTTATTAACTATTATGACTATTTACATACATTTTCGATGTATCGTCATCATCTTGCGTTTTATTTATTTGACTTTATTTAGTCATAACCGGAAGTCCAGCCTCTCGCTACCTAGCTACCTGGTGCTTTTCCTCCACCTTGACGCTCAGGTACGGATTTGGTCGAAAACTTTTACCAAAACTGATATTTTATCAGCGGAGTGGATGCGTGGGACGTTCAAAATGGATTTAAAATAGAAATACTTAATGTGAGGAGGCGAAGACGACATTAAGTCGGGAGTCAGTTGGTGGACACGCCGTGTGTACTGTGAGTAGTCTTTAGTGAGCGAGTCTATAATGGAGGAAAGAGCGAGTCGCGATGACAGGTCGCCATGAAAGTGAAAAGTATCCATGAATGTGCCTTTGGCTAAAAGCGTGTTAAACGGTAACGTCTAAGTAATGATAGTGGGAATACATGTGGCAAAACGGTAATATGTTATTTTCATTTCACCTGTTTGTTCATTAGCTATCGGCTAATAGCTACACGGTAACGCGCACTGTAAACATTCGCCCCAACACGGGACGCCAGACATGATTTGAGAAATGTCTATTTAAAACGCACTTTTTTTATTGAATATGTAAAACATAACTTTACCTTTTTGAACTCGGCGTCTGCGCAACCTTCAAGCAGGTGCATTCTTACTCCAACAAAGACACTGTTTTACAAAAGTATGCTGCAAATTGCTTGCATCAGGTAAATAAGGGTGTTATTAAATTCCCCCAAAACATAATAGAATTTGGTGTGATTGTGAAGATTCAGCGTCACAGTGTAAACACAGGAGATGTGTTTGCATGCAGCACTTCTCTTGTCATACATTTGATTTATTTTGATTTTTTTTTACCCATATAATAATTTTGCCTTCTTTTAAAAGTTTCAATGTAACGTTGTATTTCCATTTTAGAAATCCCCATGCTATACAATGAATAGTTGATGTTCTGTCAGTGTGCTCACACATCCTCCAGAGAACCAGTTGGGCTACTTTACCTGCCACCTGCGGATAGTAGTTTCACATTTGTTTTGAAGAGCGATGCCCTACGGTCATTTCAAGTAATGTTAGGATTTGTGAGATTCGATAACTTGTTTAATTATGCCTGTTTAGCACCATTTAGTTACACCTCAATTGACCTGTGTTTTCTCTCACGCTCGTCCAGATCTTGGAGGCAATAAGTCATGTCCGTTGGCAGCGCTGGCAGTCTGAGACACAGCTCAGGGCCTAGCAGCTATATGCATGGACCTAGCCGGAGCAACAGTAAGGGTTCGTCCTATGAGGAACGCTGTGTGGACCCAGTGGAAGACAGGCTCCCGACCCCAGAGCCAAAGTCAGTCCATAAAGCTCACTTAAAAGATGCTAATGCAAAGGAGTCTGAGACCATTGGCTTCATTCCTGGCTCAGCTGACCCCGTCTCCACGACACAAACGTGCAATCCCTGCGCTCCTCCAAGGGGCTGTAGGGCCTTTGTGTGCAGCGTGCTCACCTGTGGCCTGTATAGGGTCTGCCAGCGATCCAGCTTTGCACCGTGCCTGGCGCCAAACGAGAGTTCCCCGGATGAGCCAGAGAAGGTCAGCATCCGCTCTGTAAACCCAGGAGACGACAAAGAAGACGATGGCACCGACTGGCTAGGGGACGTCCGCATTGCTGGAGTCAAAGTTGACGGTCCAAGAGAGTATTTAGATGTTGAACCCAAATCTCCATCATATGTGCCTCCACCTGTTGGTCAAACACAGCCCAGCCACCCGTCGCTGCATGACTCTATGAGGTTCGATGACTGGGAAGATGGCGATGAGGACGTGGACTCCCTGATTACTAAGAAGCTGCTGGAGCTCTACTCTGAATATCAGATCGAAGAGTTGGCCAGGTGCACCTCAGACTCTGTGTTTCTGAAGAAGAGCAAGGCCATCAACCAGCTCATCAATTCACTGGCAGAGGAGCACAAGTTGGATGAGCAGGAGGCAGAGTGTCGGCTGGTACGCGGCATCATACGCATCAGCACTCGGAAAAGCACAAAGAGGAGGCCGCACATCTCCAGGATGGAGAGGACGCTCTCTGACAGCGGGAATGAGACAATGAAGGAGAGCGAAGCCTCGACATTCAGCAACAACAGTAGGTTATAGTTGTTCTCATCTTAACGCAAAAATAAAATGTGATCTGCCGTCAAATCACCATCTCTTTCTTTTACTCTTGTTTCCTCAAGATGATTACAAATCAAATCCAAACATCCAAATATCAGAACTCACATCCTCCGACAAGTGTGCCAGAGAGATGTGGAGAAACAATGGAGGTAAGAAATCTTTATTACGTTATTACATTCATGGTATACCACTTCATACTGTTTTAAATGGAAATGCAGTGTAGCTTGAATAGCGTGCCACTCTCTCATGTTATTTCCAGTATGGTTTGGCTAGTGGCTCTGAATAATTTGCATGATGTTTTTTCCCCATGACTCGGCTGTCATAACTGGGGAGGTCTGACACGCAGCTGCCAACAGTGCCATTCATTTCAGTTAAACATTTCTGTAACCTCTATGATCCAAAATTAAAGTCAGTGGTTTTCATGGCAGTAAAGCAAAAAAGCCATGGATCAAATTACACTGTCCAAATCGCTCTTGAACTTGAGAGAAAGATCGGCTTCGTCTTACTCATTGTGCAAAAATGCACGCCTGATGCCCGCCATCCCCCGGAGGACATGACCTCTGTGTCCTTTATGGGTCTTTACTGGTGTTTGACTGCTGGTGCTATTAACTGTTTGCTTTTTTTGTGATTACAACTTACTCTTCAATGACATTTTTACTACACATTTTAATGCATCTTTGTAGAAAATAGAAATATGCCATATAAATGTATGTTTAATTTGAAGATTAATGTACAGTTTTTCCTTTAGTGAGAACAAATTAACTACACAAAGAAGCCTGAAAAAAAAAAATATATATATAGTTTTGGTCTTCCATGTTGACCGTTGTGTATTTTGTTCATGTTTAGTGGGTCCACCATCTCTAGTACAGCAAACAGCCCAAACAGAACTATTCACAGGGCTGCATCAGTGACTAACAAAAGCCGTAAATGGTTTTTATCAGTGAAGTGAGCCAAAGCTGCCGGGTGGACATGCTGCTGTTCAGACTGGACAATGTAGTGCTAGGCTCAACTTTCCAAATTTCAAGTGTAAGATTTTGAACTTTTAATGTTGAATGAAAGATGAGGATATGAGAAAACAACCAAATGCGTCTTGCAAGAACATTTTAGTGTTCTTACATTTTCCGTGCGACTCCGTCGTACAAATGATCAAACTCTTAACTGTACAAACTTGTAGCAAACGGCTTGTTTCAACTTGATGAACGTAACCTGTTCACCTGCTCGTGCGACATGACTCGGTTTACTCGTAAAAACCCAGAATTCCTAGCGGAAGACAAGACTGAGGAACGTGGTTTTGAGATGGACCGGCCTGAAGAAGACTGATCATACTGCTACAGAATTAAACAACATGTGACTATTATTATCCCAAACGTAATAACTGTCACTTATTTTTACGTTACTTACATTACGTTATTGGTCACCTTGGCCTGAAAGCAGAAAAGTACATTTTGAACTTCATATCTGTAAAGAGGGCGTACAACAGGCCAGGACCACTTGGGACATTTTTTCCCAAATACGAGAAAAAGAAGTTCTCTAAATCACTTGTATCTGCCACTTAAGAACAAGTCTGTTCATACGAGTGGTTAGGCTAAATATTATGAATCTGATTAGAACAGATGTTGCTCCAGTTCACGGACAATTCATCAATCAGTTAATCTTCTCTTGCTGATTGGAATTGCTGTGCAATATAATGCAATCCACATGGGCGAGCATTTATTTTTTCCCTAAGTCTGGACCTTTTTTACCGACTGCTCACTCTATTTCTTCATTATTATTTCAACGTATTGTTACCATGTTTTTCTGTCCGTTTATGGTTTCTATAGGTCATCCTTCTGGGTCGTCCTCTCACGGAGAGACTAATTCTTCAGGTGTCCCACTAATTCACACCTCAGTGAGAACATGAATCCTGCTCCATACTGGCAATCTGTTGCTTGAATTATTGGTCACGCCGTGTCCACAAGGTCGCATATGGGACATTGAAAGGTGACACCGCTCGCACAGGAGTCTCTGGCTGAGCCAAACCTCTTTTTGTACAGACCATGGCTTTGCTGTGGAAAAAATAAGATGTGATTATTTTCATTGTCTGAAGGACTTCAGTGAACTCAGGTGTGTCGATGTCTATGCTTTATGTTTATTATGTGCATGTTTGAAGGTTTGCTTCATTGAGAGCTTGTCCTGCAGGCAGATATCAGCGGCAGCTCTTTATCATTGTACCACTACGGACCATCCCCTTGTCCTTGAAGGAGAACGGAGTTATGTTCATGAAACCTGACTCATTTCGGCTGCTCAGATTAGTCTGCTGCCGTCATACAAAGGACTACGTTTTGGAAGTTGTATATATTTTTCTGGCACATTTCATCATCTTGACATTTTAGATTGTATTTTACACTGTATGTAAATGTTTTAAGTCCAATGGTTATGTCTTTACAGTCATTGATTCCGGATGAATGATCAGAAATTCTCTAATTTTCCATATTTTATATTAATGTAAGGCACACAGGGGGAAACAGTGTGAAAGGATGAAGTAATATTTGTGGTTTTATATTATGGCTTATCCTGTCATTCTAATACTGGGTGGAGTTTGTTGTTTGTGTGACTGGTAGTGCACTAGACAATGGAAAAGAAACAGCTTGACATTTTTGGGGAAATACGCTTATTATCTTTCTTGCAGAGTCACAGCTTTGTCTTTAGTCTCTTGATGTCAGAAAGATAACAGAAACCAGTTGTGGGGAAAATGTTTTCAAAATGTTATTTATTATTATTATTATTATTATTAGTGTAATAATATGAAGCCCATATTAAGCAAATCACTGTTTGATGCAGTTTGTGGCCATCTCAATTCACAAATGGTAAAATGTCATAAAAATATGTTGTGCACTGCAGCTAGTGTTATATCACTATAATTTCTAAGTGAATTTTATCCCAAGCTGACTCAAGAAGGGAATATCTTACCCCAGTTTTCTTACCCCAGCCATGCTTGCTGTGTTTGCTCCCAGGTGCTGATGGGAATTTGGCCAGCTGACTCAGTGGAATTTATTCAGCTATGTGTCCCTTCTTATCAGCGTTAGCTCATGGACCCTATCGTAGCGCCTTCAGTTAACACACACGGGCAGCTAATCCACATTGTTTAACCGTCCCAGGATCTACGTTCTTGAGCCCCGTTTCAATTCTTGAGCACAAAGACTAAAGTGTGTTTGTGACAGAGATAATTTAAATAACTGTCAACCTCAGTGTATTTTTAGTTTGTCAGGAATTAGCCTGCAGCATCAGGGTGGTTATAATGAAATGATGTAAAACTGGTTGCCCTGGTAAGCTGAACTGGCAACTATACTGACGTGATTCATTTGTCTGTGTCATATAATTGGTAATCATCATAACATGCATCCTATTCACTTTTAAGTGGTCGGATCGTCTGCTCATGCTCATCATTTTGTTTTCATTCGCACATTACATTTTCTCAGGTTTCTTAAATTCCAAAGTTGAATGCTTGGGCCTCTCACCCAGGTTTGACACTTTGTATTTTCAGCAGGTTCTTGTATTGACTGTAACCCATATTTTAACCGATGTCTCATTGTAAAAGCAATAAAATAAATGAAGTGAAACAAGAAGAAGAAATTGTTTGCTTTTCATTTGCCACACATTGCCACACGAGGGAGTCAAAGTACAAATCTTGTGTTTTAAGGACGGGCCAAACTACAACTAACCAAGCTGCAGACTGTATTAAAAAGTTTATTTAATGTGATTTTCAACCTAGGTTCACTCATATTACATAACTGTTACTCATATAAGGCTTTCTCACTGGGATGTCATTGCGCAAACAACATCTCTGTTAATAAATTGAACATATTTGTGTTGCCAATAACCGGCTTGAAGAAGAGCTCCGTGACCAGGCTGTGGCTGACAGTCTGAATGGTGGAGGCAGCTAGGCGGATGTGGCTGAAGCGAGCGGTGTCCTTTGAGTGCAGGAGGAGGATGACTTCTTGGAGAGCTCTCTGAGCTTCCTGTTGGAGGCCTTTGATGAACAACAAGGCGCTCAATCCCTGAACAGCTGTGGCCGAGAGAGAGAGAGACGTTTTTGTTTAAGCTCATAACACACATCCAAAAAAAAGATAAATGAGCATTGCACAACTAATAGAAATAAGTTTTTACCTGGGTTAAACAACAAAGCACCCTTTAGATAAGCATATTCCTTTGGACTGAGATCCAGATTCCACAGCTGATGCAAGCAAGTTCTCAAGTTGTGGACTCCAGCAAGCGTTGGTTGGTCAGCCTCCTCTTCATTGATTCCTGGTCCGAGCAGAATCTGTCTAAGGATACTCAGAGTTGGTACGTCAATCACTTCAAAGACTATCTTTTCTTGGGCAAGTCCCAGAACAAACAATGGGACCCAGCAGCGCTTTAACAATGATGACTGATCTCCTGATGGTAGCTGACTGAAGGAAGGCAAACTTCTCACAAAGCAGATGGTTTTGACCAGCACGCTGGAGGCTACTTGGCAGGTGACCTTTGGATCTTTAAGGCAAACTGTCCTCCTCTGCTCACAGCGGCAGTCGTTATGAATCAGTTTGTTGTTGAGGTGGCCACTCTTGCTCCCGCTCAAGATGTTATAAAGGATAGTGTGAGGATGCTGATCCCGGGAACCAGAGCAAGTGCTGCCTGTAATCTCTTGCAGGGAAAACATCATGATGGAAAAAAGTATCCGCAGGATGCCAGTAAGCTCCAGAAATCATGAACTGTGTCGTTCCAGTGAACTCCACAAGCTCAGGCCCTACAGTATTTATTCAGGATGTCACCTGCTTGTGGCAAACTCAGCCTTGACCCTTCTTTTTAAAGCTCCTGCATTTGTGGGGGAAAATGACCCTGGACTTCCCATGCAGACGGATCTAGGTGCCCTCCACGTGGCGGCGATAAGGCTAGTCAAACGCTGCTGCACAGGGAAGGAAAATACAGAAGCGGCTGGGGTGAATGACATTTATCATGTTTACCTCAGTCATTAACTCAGCCTGTACCAGTCTATCAAGGCCTGACGGGGTCAATGCACAGGATGCCACCTGACCTGTGTCCCAGTTAACACTTGGAACCGCATAAAAAGACTATGTTGGTCTCGAGGATTACAACCAGTTTGATAAATGACTTGATTTGTCTGTAATTGAATTCCCTGGCTCACAACTTACCATTTGATAATTCCTAAAAACACATAGCATGCATAATTAAGGTGGAGTCCATGTAAATTAATTTAGATACTGTTTATAATCTGGGCCGCAGGCAGAGCCGGGAACTTTCATCCAGTATCACGTTCTAATATGATCTGTGGTCTGCGGTAGCACTAAATGAATTAATCATCAGTGAAGATACTTTTTGTGTGATTTTAACACACAATTCTAATAATGCTTGTGATGTGTTTAAGGGTAACATGGCATATTCTTTGTCGTAAGTGTTAAACTGTTATCAACTTTCCAGCCACCATTGCATCCGTAATTATAATTAATAATTAACTAATTAATACAAAATATGAATGTGCAACATTCTCTTATGACTTGTGTAGCCTTTGGAGAAGCCCTCAAGCGTGTGTGTGTGTGTGTGTGTGTGTGTGTGTGTGTGTGTGTGTGTGTGTGTGTGTGCGTGTGTGTGTGTGTGTGTGTGTGTGTGTGCGTGTGCGTGTGTGTGTGTGTGTGTGTGCTATGTTTTTATTTTAAGCTGTAAATGCCTCTAAATATTTTGGTTTTCTTCGAATATAGGCTACTATTATTTTCCACTGTGAACTTACATACATTGTATATAAAAGTGATTTGATTTTTGTGATTTATTTTCTGTTTCTTCTCTAGAATATTCTTCCTGGGCGCCTCAGTCCCTCCCCTGAACCCGTTTATTGGATATCTCGATTGCCATTTTAAATCCTTTCTTCCCATTGGACAAATCTAGCATGGGCGGGGTTTGTTTCCAGGAAGTGAGCGGTCTGACTAGGGGCCCGACATTACTGCTAACTCAACTTCGTGCTTGTCATCCGCTCAGCTAATATTTCATTCAACTGTTTCTAAGTTCACCAACATGGGAGACGATGAAGAAAAGTATGACGGCATGTTGCTTGTCATGGCGCAGCAGCACGAAGGAGGGATACAGGAGGTAACTTGGTGTGTCGCTAACATGTTAAAGCTACCATGCCAACGTTGAAGCTAATATAGTTAGCTTGTAAGCTAGTAGGCACACCTCGCATGTAACGTTAAGCATCCGTATTCGGGGCAAAGCACGCGGTTTCAACTATTTTAGAGCTTTTTTTTAACGTTATCGGTATTAATAAGCTGGACATTCAATAACCACACGTCTTTAATCGATGGGGTGTCATGATGAATTCGGCATACATGTGATTAACAAAGCAGCACACAAGAATATTGTATTATACAGTGTTAAATTATGCAATTATGCAATGCCTAATTATCAACACAGCCCTGACATGCTAGGCTCAATCAAACAATACATGACAGGAGGCTAAAGGGAAGACGAATTTAATGATATGTAAACTAGCTTTGAAGCTATTAAATAAATACAGAGGGACTCTAATACAGTCCAGTCATGCCTGCGATGCTAAAGTTTTACAAATTAATATGTGGGACAGAATTTGACCGCTTATTGTTTCTCTCAACAGTTGGTAAACACATTTTTCAGCTTCCTTCGCCGCAAAACAGATTTCTTCACCGGTGGTGAATCAGGTGCTGCAGAGACGGTGAGCATTGTTACAGTGTCTGCAGCTATGTACTGTATGGTCTACGTCACGACCGAGGCATGCACAGCTCCACTTGTACCTCATTTCCAACCATCTCTCTCCTTCAGCTGGTCAAAGATGCCCTCGCCCACCACAGTCAGCTGGCACTGAAGTCCCACAAAGAGAAGCAGACGAAACAGGAGAAGGAAAAGAAAGAGAAAGCCGAAAGAGCTGCCAAGCTAGCAGAGGAAACGAAGAAAAAGAAAAACAATGACGGTCCCAGAATTCAGGAACTGACTGATGAAGAAGCAGAGAAACTTCAGACTGAACTTGACATGGTGAAAGCCTTGATGCCCTATCACATGTGAACCACTGTTGTTTTATTACACAGATTATTAAAATATATGTATTTATTTTAGAAAAAGAAAGAAGAGGAGAAAAAGAAGAATGTAACAACAAAGGCAGGAAAGCCATCTGACAAAGTAGAAAAAGAGAAGGGGGTGAGTGAATAATATGGTGTTGCACGCAGTAAAATTAGTTTCTGATGACTTGACTAAATTTCCATTTCCTCAGTCTGAGTCAGAAGGTGAGGAGGACGAGAAGGACAAAGACAAACTGAAACCCAATGCAGGAAACGGAGCTGATCTGCCTAACTACAAGTGGACACAATCCCTGTCTGAAGTTGATGTGAGTGCCATTGATGTCAGGATAATGCTTTGACTTGTTTTTATGGAATGCTTCTGTTTTCTGCTCAAGCAGCCAGCTTTTACCAAAAACCCATGACGGTAACGTCACAAGACAGATGATTTCCTGACTGTTTTGCTGTAATACCAGGCCCACGTGTACTGGCCTGGACCCCAGCTGTGATGCGCAGGTGCTTGGCCCTGCGCCACTCACAGACATGGATCTGGGACATGCATCTACCTGACTACTGTACTATGTCATGTCCAGTGTGTGTTTTTGTTGTTATTGTAGTTTTGATAATGAACAGAATCAAATCTAACGAGCAATGTACGATGTGAACATCCTCCTACAGCTGGTTGTGCCTTTCGATGTGAAGTTCCGTATCAAGGGAAGAGATGTCGTGGTGGATATCCAGCGACTCTCCATCAAGGTCGGCCTGAAGGGTCACCCTCCTGTTATTGAAGGCCAGCTTTGCCACGAGGTGAAGGTAGAAGAAAGCTCCTGGCTCATCGATGATGGAAAGGTTGTTACAGTCCACTTGGAAAAGGTAATAGCGTGTGTCTCTAGATTAAGGCTATATTGAATGTTTTTTCTATTATTATTTAAAGCTCAGTGTTTCCCCTAGAATTTTTTTCAGGCCCGGTGGTACCCACCGTGGGATGGTGTATTGGTGCAGTTGGATTAAGTCAGGTGGCACAGCAAGCAGTCTGCAATTCTGCAATTATTGTATTTGCATTCAACATTTTTGTTCAACCAGAGTGTATTCAAGGTTTTCAAGGATTAAAGGAGACGGTGACTTATTAAGGTGCCGGTTGATGGAAATTATCCAAAATTAGGGGCCAGAAAAATATGGCTGGAAAATGATGAGCATCACATTAATAGATACAGATACTGTAAAACACTACAACGACATATGAGTGCATATATTGTCTTATTTTATCAAGTAAAATATAAGTTATAGGTTTACTCAACAGCTTAATAGTTCATAGAAATTCAGGTAGAAATAGGTTAACTCAGAGTTCCACAGTTTATCAAACCCCCCCCCCCCCATTTTTTCGAGCAGGCAGCGCGAGCGCTGCAGGTTTTTTATTATAAATGTACCGGTCCGGTTCCGCTCACACCACGAGTCTGAAGAGTGCAACAGCTTATCAAAATACAGTGTCAACTTTCCGTGTTTTCAAAGTAGAAAGCGACATCGTGGTGGTTTAACAAGGCAGAATGGCATCAGAACAACATCAAGCGCGTAAAGTACATGAAGAAGAACGTAGCGGGAGCACGCGGCGAGGATTGTTGTGGCCACGCGTATTGCGGAGAAAGTCTACACTGTGCTGCGCGGACGCGCTCCTAATGTTAATGATTATTGATTTATGAATGAATTGATAGGTGGCTTATTTTTGCCATGTTTATTTTATTTTATTGTTTTCTGGCCTGGCGGCAGGTCTCCTGGGCCACCAGGCCTGTACAATGGTAGGGGAAACACTGAAGCTTCTATTGACATTTTCAAATGAAACTTTGAATAACTGTCGTCATTAAAATGTTCCCAATAAGTTTTGTTTTTGGACTTTACGGTGCACTGAAGTTATTGAAAATGTTTGGATCACACAAGATCAAATCTATTTCTAAATATAGTGTAATACTGTTTACTACCGAGCCTGTTTGTAACTGTAGCCGACAACATTATCTTTTGTGTGCCTCGCTTTTAGTGAAACATGCGAGCAGAGGATAGTAATGATTGTGGTGCGCCGCTGCAAAATGAATATAAGGGAATTTGGTGCAGCCTGATCGTTATCTGCAACTGTGCTGAATGAAGCTTTGAACCATTCATAGATGGATTTGTGTCTCAGCAGTAACAAAGTGAATGTAACAACTGCTGACTTGTTGAGCATCATCGTATTCTTTGATTGCAGATTAATAAAATGGAGTGGTGGAACAAGATTGTAACCACAGATCCAGAAATTAACACGAAGAAAGTCTCGCCGGAGAACTCAAAGGTAAAGGATCTATTCCGTCTCCCGCTCATCTACTATAACCGCTTCCTGCCCATCCTAACTGTGTTTTTCCTGCTGAGCAGCTGTCAGACCTGGATGGAGAGACGCGTGGTATGGTGGAGAAGATGATGTATGACCAGAGGCAGAAATCAATGGGCCTGCCTACATCTGAAGAGCAGAAGAAACAAGACATTCTTAAAAAGTATGTTTCCAGTGTTGCATCACTGCCAAATAGTACAGATGTTCCTTTTGGCTCAGTTTTTCTTATCTCGAAGATCTTTTTATTCTGTCAGCTGACATCCATGGTGTTTTTATTGGCTAACTTCAAAAGCAGACAGCGTATTCAGGGTCGGTTTAACAGGGACTTTACAATGTGTGAAGATTTTATAAGAAGAAAGAATTTGCAAGCTGCTTTTCTAGCTTTGCCCCCAGTGTTACCCGTTTGTGCTCAAGGCCGGGCTCGGCTGCTGTAAGTGCAGGTAATAGATTGTGTTGTTTTCGTACCAGCCTTTGACGTGCACAGACGGACGTTTTTCAGATATATTTCAGATATGTTTTACATCACATTGAACAATTTCTTGCCAAGATTTTGTCAAATTGCCAAAGACTCTTTACAAATGGCTCTTGCTACTTTTAAAGGGGAACCTGACATTTTATACATCATTAGTCCTGTTTGCACAGGATTGTATTACTGGGAACCTCTAGTGAATTGTAATTAATTGTGTTGTTCTGATCTTAAGCCTTACTAACCATATTGCATATCACCAAACACAGGTCACGTGATTATATTAGTGATCGCATGGTTTGGGTTGGTTAGTAAACTTAAAGGAAATTGGCATATCCCATGTGTGGTAAAGGGGTTAAAATTAAACTTAAAACCACTGTTTTAAATAATGCATACTTCTACAACTCCTTGATCCTTTAAAAGGTGCTCGGACCTCATGAACATACTGCAATATGTCATGATGTTTCAGAACATGACTCCGATAGTCATTTTAAGAGTCAGTAGAACGTTTCTTTTCCCAGCTCACACATTTTAAAACGTCACTCCCTGGCCAGATGGCGGTGCTAAAGGGAGAAACTGTTTTCTGTCTGTGCCCTATAGGAAAATAGACTTTTCTGGAAATATACCATATCTCAGATCAGTTGTGTGATAAAAATATCTTGTTTGGTTGTTTCTGACTCACACGTCTCTTCTGTCTCTACAGGTTCATGGCCCAGCACCCAGAGATGGATTTCTCTAAAGCCAAATTCAGCTGAGACTTGCTGTAGAATCCACATCATGAATAATGTTCATCACATCGGAGCCAACCAGGGCTGTTCATCTGTTCTCTCCATACCGGATGGGGTTTTGATAACCTGTCTTAAATGCATATAGGATCATATTTCTGTTGTTATCATAAGGTTCATGATTGAAATTCTCCCTTTTGCATGTTGTATCAATATTTAAAGATTCGTGGATTTTTTTTAATAAATAATTAAAACTGACCATGCTGCATTGTTTTTAGTTGTATTTATTGTTACCTTTATTTAACCAGATGAATCAATTCACATTTATAATGACTACCTGGGCAAGTGGCAGCAACTGCAGGCAAGCCGTTCCAAGACATTAAAACATTAATACAACAAGTGCAATAACATATCATTACTCATTTAAAACATAAAACATGGAGGTGCAAACTTGCAATAGGTTGTTAAAAGAGGGGAACAGAATGAAGGTGTAGAGTTTGAGCATCTTTTGCAACTCGTTTCACTCTAGGAAGATATTTCACTACACTGCTGGCAAAAAACACAGAATGTATAAATAATTGCAAGCAGTGGAATCTTGCTGATGTGTTTTTACTGGCCATACATTTGAAAGTTCACAACCTTGAGTTCAAGGCCAAGACTAGTGATTTTACCATCCCTTTGGAGTCACTGAACTCAGCTGTGTGTTTTGTTTGGATCACATCCGAAGGCTGCTGGCCTACAATGAGAACATGTTTATACTATGCAGGTAGGTTGCATAATACTAGATGGCACAGTGTTGTAAACTAAAAATAAATACTAAGTACTTGCGGTTCACATTACTTGTGTACCAAATAAGGGTTTCGACGAGGACAAAGATTTTTCGTTTTGAACCACAAGGGGGCAGTGTTTTCCTTCAAGTGTGAAGAGTGATGTTTGAATGGTTTAGTGTTCATACTGAACGAGAAGCCATAGAGATACAGTAAAAAATCACCTTCATGAGGATATTCAAGTTAATTTAATTTCCGCTTTAAGCAAATAAGTCAAGACAAGGACGGCCTGTGAACTCTATTTTTTGTCTACTATTGAGCCAATTTCTAAAATGAGAATGTAGGAGTAAAAACTTCTAAAATGGAGAAGAAGACACATTTATAAAGTGACTTCTACTTCTCACGGGATCAAAGGAAGGATTTACACTTCAGTGTTTTAAAACAAAAATACATACATTTTCCCAGTAATATGTGGAAAATGCCCAAAGAACCATGAATAGTTTAAAAACAGGGTTTGATTTGATGAAAAACTTTCTTAAAATAATTTTGATGAATTTTAGCATTTTAAATCCAATAACATGGTCAGACTCACACAAAAAATAACAAATTGATCAAGCTGCCAGCCCGAAACAAGTGACCAGCAAGCTATGCGTAAATATGAATCCCTCTCTTCTTCTTGGTGTGGCTGGTTGAACTTAAGCACTGACTCTGAGTGGTTCGGGTAAGGAGAACCCACTGGTGAACACTCGCAGGCGACAGAGATCTGATAAGCTCACCACTTTCTAACTCCACATCTTCAGATGATTTTATTTTTCAAACTTCAGACGAGCTGACGTAAACTCGAGTGACATCACTTGAGCTCACTCGTCAAACTTGATGCAACTTTTTCTTCATATGTAGTAGAACACCACATGCAAAACACTTGAGAAACACAATGTCACAGTATTTATTAGGACTGACCCCTCTTCGCCAAGTAGTTGACTAATTGGACAATTTGGTCTTATCCGACTAAGATTTCTTTAATCAATAAGTCATTTTTCATGCTTTTTTAAAAATGACTTATATCCAACAAACACATCCCGGGAAACCCAAGTTATAAAGTAGTGCTTTTCTTTGATTATTTTTTGTCAGATCAGTTGGTAAAAATCAACGAATGTTACTGGACTGATTTCAACCCAAGTATTAGTACACGGTGACTAACTCTTTCCATGTGTTAATGCGGTGATTGACATGTGGTCTGAACCCCGGAGATAATCAGCATGCTGCCACCAATGACTGAAAGACACGCTTTCTCACTCAGACCACACTGGATATCATGCACCTCTGCTAAATGTTACTTCAGTGAGGACCAGTTTGCTTACAAGTCTTTTCTGCTTGTGTGACTGTCCACCACCAACTGGACTGGCCTGTCAGGATGGTGAGAGGCTGTCACCATCACTGTGGTGACCGGAGGAGACATACATTAGCTTATGCTGGCTAGCAAGTCCTCCTAATGTGTGAAATTGCTCATGTAGTTCAAAAACACTCCTTGGACATCTGTCTCATCACAATAGTGTTTTTACACAGGCCGACTTGCTGATTAGAGAGTGAAAGACTCCATATTCAAGCTTGATTTTTAGGCCGTTAGGAATGTTACCACATAAACATGTTACATGGGAGACATTAGAGTAGTCGGCCGATTAAACATGAAACACATTTGAGAGCCAGGAAGGGTGAGTGTAAAACAGACTTTAGTGATTTCAAACCTTTTGGTTTGTGATCCCTCTCTCATAGGTTATGGCCTAAATGTGCATTTCAACCAATAGCAGTTTTGTTTTCTGTGTTGGCAGAGGGAAAAATTCCAGGTATTATTTTAAAGAAAATGTGTTTTTTCTTAATCTTGGAGGGTCCTTATCCTCAGGTTAGAGACCAGCGATTGCACCAGTGTTATTGGTGTTTTTTCATGTTTCTGCCAACTTGCTTCAATTTACATGACTTTCTAATCTTGTCCATTAATTAAACAGTTTAACCTGCAAGACGTCACGGTAAGCAAAAATAGATTTGAGTCTGTCTCAAATTGGACCGTGCAGTTTATTCAGCTTCAGGCCACTCTAGGACTAATATTAGTTGGGCAGGAAATTATCTTCAAATTTGATCTTGTAGAATTCATGATAGCGATGGAATTCAAAGTAAAACTAATCTTCATGGCAAAATACATCTAATATTGACATTGACAACTGACTATTTTTGTTCCCAGAACTTTTATCAGCATATTAAAAACGTTGGAATTTTGGTGGCAAAAGATACAAAATTAAGGGATTCTGCCATCGATTGGGGATCATTGTAGCCGCCAAACGCCTGATGGGATTGTGGATGGGTGGGGCGGCTGTATGACTGTGCAGGGGTTGAGGGCACGGAGGAGGCAAAATCTGCTCAGCTGACAGCAATGTCTCACCAAGGTACCAGAATTTCTTCATTAACGAAGACACACAGACATCAGAGGGACGGGGTTAGGGTTTTGGGGCGGACGAGGGGGCGGTCTGCAAACACACCTCCCTGCCGCTGCGCTGACTCGCTGTTCCAGACTTGACAACTTGTTTTTTGGCAGCGGCCCCTCGTAAATCACCCGCGAGGCCTTGCACAATGTGACTCACCATCATAATCGTGGTGTTTGCAGAGGCCGCTTCGCCCTTCTGTCTTCTTCCATAAGGCTGCTCGGTGGCTTTTTCCTGGAAGTTGGAGGAGGGATACGTGAGGGGACACCAGGACAAAGATGAGACAGGAGACTGGCATCTTTCCTCCTCCGTCAAATTTACATTCGCCTCACTGGATAAAAACAAGTCTAATTTAATTCCCCGTCAGTGTCACTGTTGATATGCTTTTCCTTCATGTCAATAAACTCTTATTCTGTCACTAAGCACGTGGGAAATGTAGTTTTGGTGTGATTTACCCCTATGGCTATAAACTGAAACTAATAACAACAGTCACATTAGGACAACAGTGGCCCCGACCTAACATCTGTCCTCCACACCTGGGTGCTGGGCACACTCTGCAAAGCGTATTTGGAGCACACACTTCCAGGGGTGGAGAGTCGGCCAGTGTGCAAAGTCAAACTCCAACTGTCAATTAGCGAAGGCCAACACAGGCTGCAGGCTGGGGTGTACGGAGCGGATCAGCCATCTCCGAGAACAAAGGCTTCAGTGAGCCCGGGTTCCTCAGACCGACACACACACTGTAAGTGAGAGGGCCGGGATGCACCAGGGCCCAGCAGGACCTGTTTATCGCTCCAGACTGAGCAAAGACCATCAGCAAACATCCTCCCTTCTAAGTCTGGACAACTGCTCACGAACAGATACACACACACACACACACACACTGGAAAAGAAACACAAGTGCTGAGTGACTTTTGTTAGTTCATGAATGTAATAAAGACTTTCCTCTTTCAAACTCCAATTCTATTAATAATAACTATAATGGAAAGCACCTCAATAGGCTGCCTATTATAGACTACTATATATCTGGTAGACTGGAAACACACCAGTGTTACATAATAGTAATGTCCCAGTACGATTCACGAATACTTGCTAATATCAAAATGTCAGTTGTTCATTGGTCCCATGAATCAAATATTAAAAATATTTCCGATGTCATTTATATGTTTTCTGTGTTTTTGGCTCCCAACTTTAACCCTTTCATGGTGTGTTTTCAGTTCATTCAAGTTAATTGTAACATTTTGGTCACCTTAAATAAATGTTGCTCCGCCCTCTCCACTTCTAGTAGCAAAAAATATGCTATCCAATATGGATAGTGGAAAAACCAATGGGTGACATCACTGTGACTGTATCCACTTTCTGTATACAGTCTGTTGTTCAGTCAGATTCAGGGTTGCTATGCTAGTCCAGTAGCTAACGTAGTTTCTAGCCTCAAGCAGGGATGAGCAGATTCAAGTGATGTCATTTGAGGCAGTTAATTAGATTTGACAGGATTCATGTTGGTTGGTCGGTCGGTCAGTCCACCACTTCGAGGGTCTATTGGATAGATTGCAGTGAAATTTGGTACAGACAGTTTGCCTCAGGATGAAATTAATAACTTTGCTCACCCTTTCAAATACATTTAAAATCTTCATTTAGTCCTATTCTTTGGTTTATAAACCAAATACCTGCAATACTAATGACATACCCATCAGCCTCAGATGAACATTGTAAACATGATGCTGGCTTAACATCACCATATTAGCACTGTTGTTATCATGTTAGCATGCAAATAATAGTGTTTAGCTCAAAACCCACAGGCAGATAGCTCCACACTTCTACGTGGTCTTTTAGCTCTTTTTCGGAGCTTTGATTTGTTGTTGTTTTCGTCCCACTTCCCTCCCGTCAACCTTGTTTCCACCAGCAGACTGTTGTTTTTATCAAAGAAACCCTGATGAACCAACAGAAGTGTGTGCTACCTGCCCAGCACCAGCAGAAAGACAGTCAGGGATGAAGTTTACACAGTGAAGCATCATTAAGATCCAGATATAAGGGAGTTGGAGGAGACCAAAAACTGATCTAAAAGCAGAGTAAATATTGGACTATATTTATACTTGCACTTTAATTGTCTTGCTACTGCATGCTGCTACTTCATTTCAGCTCTGAGGGGAAGTTAAGTTACTTTGCAAAACACAGAAAAAATACTGTAGATGGAAATGTGACAGGCCGCCATTTTATACGTTAAACTATCCAGAGTGACGTCCAGCTCAACCAACTACTAACTTTACACAAGTGCTCAAAAGTGTCCAGATCTCATTTGGCAGTTTAAACAAAGACAGCTACTGTATTTCCTTCAAGCTAGCAGAGATGAATTCCTAAATTTGGAAAGGCAGTAACGTGGAGGTTTTCAGAGACGTCGGCGTTTCACGAGGGGACCTTTGCTCCGCCGTGATCGGCTCTGCCAGCTGTAGGTCACATTGCTGCTTCATTACTGTTTGCCTGTGGCCCCGTGACCCTACAGTCTTCATTTGCACCTTGGTGAGGACCACTCCATCACGACTCAGGGGCCGAACCTCCGTGCCCTGACACACACAAATCACACCACTGACATCATGAGCACAGGGCCAAGCCACTGGCCCCAGGTATGAGCCGCACGGAGCCACATCAGCCTTAAAATACTTCTGCTTTATTTATTTTGGAGATTTTTGCCATCTGATGTTTTTTCTCTCTCTCTCTTGTCAATTGAGCTTGGTACGGCAAATGCTGATTTTCAGTACCAAATCATTTAATTTAATCTATTTATTTATTTGGTTTCTTCTTCTTCTGTAAAGACACATACATTTATTCATGATACGTGTTGTTTTGAAACATTTTAGAAACATAGATTCGTCTGTTGACATTTTAGTAAATTATTTTGTGTCAAAAACAAAGTAAACTGTAAATGAAGTGCTGTTATAAACAAATCTATTCCTTTTTATGAATCATTTTCAAACCTTATGTATATTATTTTTTTCCTTCTTCACCTTATTATAATATAAAGAATGAATTATGACATTTCAACAAGCTGTTTCAATTTGTGTGTAAAAATAAAAAGTTTTATTTGATTCCACTGTGTTCCTGCCAATAATGCATCGTGACTTTGGAGTAATAGCTGTGTGATATGTGCATATCTTAGTTTATTATATTCCATCCCAGGTGTGAGCATTTTGGGTCTGTTTTCTGTACATTTTGACTTTCCTCACACGCAGATCTGAATGTGTTCACCGTATGTCGCACCATAACGTAGATTGTAACAAAGGGGTGCCAGTGATGGAAGCGTACCCCAACAGATTTCTT
Source organism: Eutrigla gurnardus (assembly GCF_963514095.1). Classification (NCBI taxonomy): domain Eukaryota; kingdom Metazoa; phylum Chordata; class Actinopteri; order Perciformes; family Triglidae; genus Eutrigla; species Eutrigla gurnardus. The sequence continues at coordinate 6,003,518 of NC_139928.1, read as the reverse complement.
AAACTGGACACTTCTCCGTCAGCTCATCTTTCCAATCGCATGCCAGAGAAGCCGCATTCACTTAGCGTAGCTGTGCGGACGCTGTTATTTAAAGAAAACTCACAATGCCGGGCCAAGAGCTTGATGATTGAGGTTTGATGCGCGAGGGCAACGTGTGAGCGACACCTCAACTCTAAACCCGTGGCTGCCAAGTGAGAATATAAGAAAAGTTATTGATGTTTTTCTTCTTGATTAAACCACAATGGCCCTTGTTTGACCTTTGACCTCACAGAAAAGATGTTTTCAGCTTTATATCAAGAAAAACCAATAAACCTTTATGATATACTAAGTGCTCACCAAACAGATGAAATGAAACCCAAGTTTGAGAAAACAAACACTTTTAATTTATTATTAAATGACATAAATAAAACTCACAGTGAGTTCAAATACAAATAGATAGTTATGTACACTTGTTTTTGTTCTTGACAAAAAACCCTGCCAGGAGGCAGAAGGCACTCGTGTCTCAGTCCAGTCTTGGAACACATGTATTGCAATCAGAAAAGGCACATTTATATGGAAAACAATGGACGTTAATTTATTCTATTTACATACATATACACATTTATGTTAGCGGAACCATTTTTTTCTTCTTTTTATATATTTAAGAATCAAAACAAAAACATGAAGGATTGCTCGGTTGAGCTTGGCTGTGTGGAGCTAAAGGGACTTTTTTAAAAAAGGTGTAATAAACATGTTATAAATGTATAATAAGCATGTTGGGAGTGACTTAAGAGCAGAGAAGGAGTTCTGACCAGCTATTCTAAGGTTTGTTATTCGTGTGTGACATTGTCCATCATGGAAGGGGATGATTGGCTTTCAAGTCTTTGCATATCAACTGTTCAGCGTGACTCCAGCCTAACTTATCACCTTTTTAAACTTGAGGCATTGGAATGAATAATCTAAGCTTTTTCACCAACAGGAGCCAGAAGACAACCTTGCAGATGTGACGTTTCATCTTCTCCAAGACGTTTTCTTTTTGTCTTTAGTCCTGCTCCTAAAGCCTTCAGAGATGAGCACCAGGCTGCAGATGTTTCAGCTCAGTAACTCTGAGCCACCGGCGCCCAGGACGCGGTCAGCCTGGCGATAGAGCTCTCGAACTGGGCTTCCCCGACCCCGACCTCACTCAGGCTGGGGTCATACATGGAGGAGGGTGAGGAGACGGGCAACGAGGAGGTCAGGCCTGTGTAGGAGGAGCCCCTCAGGAACTGGGAGGTCAAGCCTCCAGGTATGGACCCTGAGGCCGAGCCTGAAGGGGTGAGGGTGGTGCCGGCTACCGACCATAGGCTGGGATACTGACTGTTGACAAGAAAGACAAGAGGGCTCTATTACTGTGGTGCTACTTCCATCACACTTCGATCATTGGGCCATGCCATAACATGCACTCGTAAATGTTTCAAGAGAAGAGAAAGGAGAGGAGAGAAAACTTAGGGGGTCACCATCACTGACACTGAATCATATTAACTAAGAAACACAAAGATACAACTACAAAAAAAATCAAAGATTTGAAGCAATGAAATTCAACTGAGAACTAAAAAGGCGTGGCACTGTTTGAACTGCACATGGTCATGAGGCTTACCTGGAGTTAGATGTGGAGTTGGTGGAGTGGGACAGAGTGCCCATGCCTGTGGAGTTGGGGATCTGAAGAGCAGACCAGCTGTCATGAGTGGGCAGAGCCCCTGAAGTGTTGTCCATGTAGTTGTCTGAAAATAAGATACACAACCACAACTTAGCCCAAATTCTGCCATTTATCTTCATTCCACACGTTAGTCTAAGATGAGCCGGGGTCTCACTTGTGCTGGAGCTGCGGTGGGGGTAGTGGCTGGGATACGGGGCCGCTCTGTGGCTCCTCAGGCTGGAGTAGCGCTCGCAGTAGGAGCCGGAGGAGTGGCCCGCTGTGCCGCTGAACTGAGGAGGGCTGCTGCTGGGGCAGATGGGACTCTGGCCTGGGAGGAACCAACCTCCGACTGTGGAATCAAACAAAAAATTATTCAACACATCATCGATTTCTGTATGAGATTTAGAAAGTAGTAAAGTGTAAAGAATTGAAACTCACGCTGAGAGTAGCCAGACTGTTGGCTGTCTGCACTGTGGTCAGGCATGTCTTTATGGTCGCTCCTGCAATCAAAAACAACAACATTAGATACCGTGCTGTCAGAACACTGACTTGATCTTTTGAGAAATACTTTGAGGTTCGAGTCTCTACCTTTCTTTGGCATCCAAGAAGGCTTTGGCGAAGGGGTTGTGCTTTATCTTCAGAGCAGTAATCTGAGGAGGACATCTGTTAGCATTTCGATCCATATTCAAGACAAGGTATTCTTAATAAGGTTTCATATGGAGTATGTGCTCCACGCAGAACTGACCTCTTCATTCTGGTAAGCAGTGACTGCGATGAACTGTGTTTCGGGGAACGACTGGCTGCTGATCATCTTCTGGATGCCTCCAACCTTCACAATGTGTATCCTCGGCTCGTACTTGTGCAGAGAATTCAGCATGATCTATGGAAAATAAAGATCACAATTCATAAGATATTCATCTTAGAATAAAGAGCAGGACTGCTATTCATCCCAGACTTTTTTCATCTTCAAGTGAATGAATTGCAGTAATGAGACATATATCAGGGTCCTTGAATTATGTCTTTAGAAACTAGTATGGATTCCATGATTAATGGTAAAATAATAACTGTACATTAAATAGCCTGTTTAAATTATTATATACAGTTATATTTGGTTTGTTGTTATACTGTAGCAGTGTCAGTGTTACGTGTGATGTTCTCATCAATGGCATATCTAACGGTCTCCTCACCTGGCCTCCCCCGTTCAGTTTATTGGAGAGTTTCACTTTGCTGAAGGAGACGGGCGCTTTCATCCAGTGCGCTCCGAAGTTGGGGGAGTCCGGGTGGATGTAAACGCAGCTGGGGCTCTGGGGCTCCGGTTTTCCGCCGGGGACCCACTCCCCGTTCACATATTTCCACCGGTTGTTGTCCGCGGCCACGAAATCCAGCAGCACCGAGTACATGGCGTTGGGGTCCAGGCCGCTGATGCTGGCCCTGAGCACCGGGAACATCCTCCTGGGAAACGGCAAGCACGAGCATGTATTAGAATATACTCACGTGCATTTCGCAACGATTATAAACATGACATTGAATTGCAAGTTTGGTCAACTATTAAAAACGTCCCGATGCCTCTAAGGCCTCCGGAGGTGCACATTAGATAGAGCATGTATGCGGGAGCCTGTTTGATATCAAAATAAAGCCGGATTTACAACTATTAAAATTCGTTTGTGACATTATAACAGAACGTATTGACTCATCATAAGAAAGCGTAAAAGCGCTCCAAATGTGCCGGGCCTGTGCGCAACAGGCCTCACCTCGGCCTCTCCATATAGCTGCTTCATTGGACCTACCTTCCAGTTTTGGTGACAATCATCTCGTTGGTCAACTCTTTGAACTTGTTCCATAAATCTGCGTCATCCAGCGTCAATTTAATATCCCTCTCGGACGCGTCTCCCTTCTCGCTGCCCTTCTGGAACTCGCTCTCCACGGCGCTGAGGAGATGCTCCAGACGCTGGTCAGTGTTGGATGAACTCATTATTTCCAAGCGGAGTAGATAGACCTAAATCCAAGACGTTTGGTGCAGGGGCTCAGTGACTCTGAGACGGCCGCTGACAGAGTGATACTGCTTTCTGGGTCCCGAGGCCTCATCATTTAAGGGCCCCAGGGACCTCATGGGGATGCGGGGCGTGGTCTGGGCGCACACACCTCGCCTCTCTGACCGGGTTCAACGTCTCCAAACGCCGCCCCCACTCCAGGGGGATCCTCTTTCCACAATATAACTCATAATTAGAATTTATTTTTTAAAAATAAATAAAAAATGTACCTTTTTTAATTAAGATTTGTTTCCCTCGTACAAAATCTATATGAAAAATGGAAGTTTTTGGAAGTTCAATTTGTTGTAGCTTTTGGAGTGAAGTTTGGGAATTACAGGCTGATGCCTACAGATCTATTAGAGTGTTGCAGTTGATGCCCTTCACATTCAAAGCTCTGCGTTCAAACAAAAGAAGGGAAGCGAGGTTCACAGAGCCGTGCCTTTGAACTCAGTTGTATATTTGCAAATAGTGCTAATCTTTTGTTGTCTCAAATCCACATGGAAGAGGGCTTGTGCTGACTGAGTATGAGCCATTAAGGCTATCATGCCAAAGCATGGACGGGCCCACAAGTGATGTCTGGATTTACATAATGGGCCCGCATGACTCTGATATTCAATATTTCAGGAGACTGAGTGCTCAAAGGCAGCGTTTTTTTTTCTATTTCTACTAAACAAAAACAGCAGAAAAGTCTCACTGTCTGATATCAATCAGGAGAAATACTTGTCTGTGTACTGCTGACATTTCAGGACAGGAAGTGGAGCTGCAGTGGACATCAGCTCTGAATGTTCCACTGAATGTGACTTTTTAATAGATTCCTGCCTTCTTCTGCTTAGTTACAGTATTTGCATGTTATCCTATTTTATACCATATGTTAGAGGCAGATATTGTATTCAACAATTAAACAATTAAGTTGTTGAATAATGTATTGTATCTGTAATGTATTATGTATTGTAATGTAATAATGTATTATATTTCTGTTCAAATATAAAATAAACTTTTACAAATCACATAAATAACTACATTTATTTGATTATTTTGGTAAATAATAAGGATGATAACATTTTGTTGAGACCAATTTCAAAACAAAATCAAGTGAGTGAATACTTTGCAAATTAAGATTTTTCCAACAAAACATATATCAAATTGGTAATTATTATACATTATTAAAGATACCCAAATGAGTTGAAATAAGCTCCTCTTTGGGATGCATCCACATTCGCATACACCTTAATGCATCAGTAATAACAATAACACTGAACAGGGCCATTTTGATGTCTGATACATAAACTACATTTGTAATGGAGTATTTTACCTGATTTTGTTATACTACTTTTTTCACATAGTAAAACATCTGAATACTATAGATCTGCCAGTTTGTAATGTAACTCAACCTAAGCTATATATTTGTAAATGGTTTGGATTCAGAAAGATTTTTGTGATAATGAAAAAACGTAATTTTCACTTGCATGGCTTTCCCTGGACAGGAGAGATAAATACAGTGTTGTACTGGATTATTTCTACACAGTGGTGATGCCTTTATTTAAGTAAAACATCAGAATACTTTCTCCTCCACTGCAGCCTGCTGCGTATTAACGCCGAGCTCCCAGCCGTCACATCCCTTACAGTATTGAGTACAATGCTCCCCTCGACCCTGAGAAGGTTTTTATGTTTCAGATCTGAGCCTTGTTGCTTTCTTCCCGTCGCCTCTGACTTCACTGTCTGCGGTGTACTTGGAATGAGGGCTTTGGAGCGTGACTCCACTTTACTACACCACTTCCTCCACTTCTACAGAGGCCATAAATGTAAAGGAGTTCTCTCACACCTTTCCATCCCGTATCATTCAGCAGTCTCTTCCTTTTCCCCTGTTTTTTTTTTTAAGTTTTGGAGGCTGAGAGAATGAGACAGAGAGTGTTAAAAAAACAGTAGCATACAGGACATCACCCCCGCCTACAGACCTATAGGCTCACACTCACAGGAAGCTGCCTCATGACTCCAAATTTAACATTGAATTCACTCATCATGCCTTTTTTTGGACAAATTCGGATCAGTCATCTGCAGCTGCAGCCACAAAAACACTCTCTTGGCTGATGTCCGCTGAGTGTTGTGATTGTCAGGTGTTGCCTGGTGAGCATTATTAAAGCACATCTCGGCAGTTTGACTGACAGGCCAAACTCAGGTGCAGGGGGAGCATCTCAATCCCACACGGTGAGCGAATGTCTGCTCTGAAATCTGAAGTTTACTTGAAAAGCCAGCTGAGGTTTCCCACATAGCCTTTCTGCTCACGCTGCCGCCCGGCGAGCCAAGGGTTAACCGGCGCAGGCCTCGCTCTGGCATCGGCACACACTCACCTAGGTGAGAAATATTGCAGAGGTCTGGTGCTTCACAAAGGGACAGTTATAACGATGCATATTTTCCAGAGGACTTCGCCGGCCTAAATAAGTAAACACAAGTAGGCGGATGAGTCAGGCCTGGGAAGAGAAAAAAAAACACTCACACCACACACACACACATGTACAACCACAAAGTCTTTTTTTTGTCATGAGATATGACATAAGCTGGTACTGAGCAAAACAATACAGTAACTCAAGCTTCAATTTACCAATCAGGACCAACAATGAGAAAGTGTCAGAGGTGAAAGCAGCTTAAAGTGATAGAAGACATCTGATAATGTGTCTGATAGATCGGCTCAGATCCTCATCAGGCATCAGATCACCATCACAATGCAGAGCAAGCAACACAAACACGTTCAATACTCAGGTGACCACCTGCATGACTGTTATGCACTCCCACTATTCTGTCACCATGGCTCTGATCCTTTCTTGAACTTGTTTTCCTGAGTGCACCTGAGGTGCCTTGATTGCTGCGGTGGGTTCCTGGCTGGCCCCGGCGGCAGCTCGTTTGGCCTGACGACCCTCCCGACGTTGAATAGGGCCCCAGTGAACGTCGGCTCTCTTCCAGCCTGGTGGCAGCAGCCTGTGGTCGGTCGTCAGGGTTACTTGATTAGTGTATCTATATGTTACCCTTTATGAGGGTTTGGCTGGATGAGACTAGCTTATGTTTGTTTGTTTTTTGTTGGTTTTTTTGTATGTAGTTTAGGTTCCTGTGTAAGGCAGTCAGGTGATTCCGGTCCGACGGCCCATGTTGGCCTGAGCCCTTATTTGTTTCTCTGAGCCAGACCATCTGATCTGTTGGTATTTTTGGGGTTCATGGTAATGTGTGTTAAATTTAAATAAATAATTTTCACTTTGAACCTGTATCCTTCGTTATGGTATGTGCCTCCTGTGCTCTTTGACCTCGTGGCCGTAACAATGACTGAGAGTTGGCCCAATCAGAGCCGTGGCTTCAATGTGACCCACACACACTGCGGGACACTGAGGGGACATCATCAAAAAGAGAGACATTCACCCTGAATACTGTATCACCTAAGAGCTTGAATTTTGATTTGAATCATAAACCGTTTATGTAAGTGGCTACAGTTGATTAAACAAAGATGATTTACTACTTTTAGAAGTATCTGAAAGAATTAGATTGTCTCTCCAAAAAGTTTCTTTCTGTTGATGCAACCACTATGTTCCATTTTCTTCTCATCTCATCGCAATATATGGATCAAATACAAATACAAAATTTAATCTATACTAATGCATTATATTCTGTTTAATTATCATGTGTTTTGCGTGTGAAATCTTAAGATGTAAAGAACTAAAGCTGTCCAATAACAGCCTGATGTCCTAAAAATACACTTGTAGTTTTGTTGCATGTGTTGTTTTGTTCACTAACCAGATCTTTGCAGATAAAATGTAGTGGTGTAAAACGTACAAGTGTTCCATTTGTACTTAAGTACAGTATATGTGTACTGTAATTGATTATGGAGGGTGTTATGTTGTGCCTCTGACCTTTGACCTACAGATATTTAATAAAGAGAGATTTACACATCATGTGCATGTAAAGACAGACAAAATAAGCAGGTCAAACAATCACCAGCCACCACCTCCTCACATCCCATATAGTTAACCAGTAAACACACACACACACACACACACACACACACACACACACACGCACACACACATCCCTCCCTGACACATCCCTCCCCTGATGTGGATTGAGCGTCTGTCACTTTTGCGTTTCCACTTCAAGTTCAGGAAATCTAAACTTTCCTCTTCTAATCACCCGTCCCTTTGAAAGGGATAAAAAGAATTAATGGGGACAGTAATTGTCCCCCGTCGGCCCCCACCTCCCCTCATCTAGGTGCCCTACAGTAGACCTTGGGACCTTTGGCATGCAAATGATAGGAGTCTGAGCTTTGACACTACATGGAGTTCTGGAGAAGGAGAGCTGCTGGGGATATGAAACAAGACGTTTGCTGAAGTGAACTGACAAAGGTTGAAACATGTTTTCAACTTTAAAACATTGAGGAAATTCCTAAATGATTTCCATTGGACATATAAGATGACAAAAAGCTTACTTTACTCAAATTTGAGTGGATTTGATGAAAATGTACTTTTACAGTTGCAGGAGAGAGTTGGAAATTATTTATTATATTTAATCATTTAATATGTTCACTGTTTGAGTCACCTTGTTGCTGAACTGTGATCAACATCAAACATATGGAGACAAAATGCAAAAGAAACAATGTGAGATATACATAATTGTTGATTTAATGAAAGGCAGTGGCAAACAGAAAAGTCTTCAGCCGTGATGTAACAGAAGTGAGAGTTGCAGCTGATTTGGAGTTTGTTCCAGATATATGGAGCATAAAACGCTGCTTCTTCCTGTTTAGTCTTGACTCGAGGACTAAAAGCTGTCCCATCCAGTCAACCTGAGGGGTCTGGAGTTATTCATAATGTATTAGAAGATCAGATATATATTCAGTACTTTATAAACCAACAATAGTATCATGATATCATTTTTTAGATCGACAAGAAACCAGCGAAGAGACCTCAGAACTTGACTGAAGACTCAGGCAGCAGCATTCTGAAGCAGCTGTCTAATAGATGTTTTAGGGAGACCTGTGAAGAAGCGTTATAGTCGTCGAGTATACTGAAGATAAATGCAAAGACGTCCTGATCCACCGTAATGCCGTTAATCCGTGATATATTCTTCAGTGATAGTAGGCTGACTTTACAATTGTCTTAATATGGCTCTTGAAATGAGACCATGACTAAACCAAGATTTCTGGCTTGGTCCATGGTTTTTAACATTGAAGGCAGGCGCTGATTCAATTATTCCTTCTTGGCTTCAAAAGCACCTCGTTGTGTTTTAGTTTAATTGAAGAAAATCCTTGCAAATCCACTCGCTGATCTACTCGATGCATTTACTCACTGCTTATATGGGATCATAAGTCCCCCGGTGATGTGGTTATGTACATATTTGTATCATCTGCATAATTATGGTAACTTATTTTATTGTGCTCCATAATCTGAGCCAATCGAAGATGTAGATAGTGAACAGAAGAGGTCCCCGAATGGAGCCTTGGGGAACTCAGAAGTGTAATTACCTGAAGACACAAAGTAGTCTTTTCGGTATGATTCAAACCAGTTCAGTTCTCTGCCGGAAAATCACAAGTTTCATTCTCATCTGTAATATAACATAAGCACTGGTGTTTTTTGCTTTGTCTTTGTTATAATTTGGTGAAAAAGTGCATTCTTGACCTTGGAAATTGTTATAGTGGAATTTTTTTAAGCCACAGTGGTGGAATATACACACATATACAGCCAGTAACGATACTAGGGATATTCTTACACCAAACATGTAGTAGTCCATACCAATACAAGTTAAATTCTTAGATTCTTGATTCTGTAAAAAAAAAAAAAAAAAAAACACATGGACCTCAACATTCACCCTTTCATTACCATTTGCTGTTTTTTGCAAATGTATTGTTGTAATATTATTTATTAGTTTGTTACTCAAAGTTTTTCCATTTTCTTGTGGATTTTGATGATGATGATAAATCACAAGTCTCCATTATAGAATGTCACATTTAATACTATATATTATATTTAACAAAAAATCGTTTAAATATGTCTTCTGGTTTTGTAATTAAGTCATAAATTAAGTAATAGGTATTTATTTTCTTGATTTTTCTGATTTATCTTTGACAGACGTTGGTTTGCTCCAATATTGCACTAAGGGTGTCCTTGTAGCTTTAATTAATGAACATATCCAGGGAAGCAGTGATTATTCATTTTACTTCATATCGATTATCAGCCATTCTATACTATATACAGACATACAAGCAAAAATATCTCCACTGATTTATGATTTTCCACCATAGCAAAGTTTTATTTCACACACATTTTCTTCCTTTCAGGTTTGTTTTCGCCTGTTTCCTCTTTTTTTTTTCCACAGTGATCAGTGTTGCTGCCTGATGTAAATATGAGCAGCCGAGGTCAGCAGACACCAGTGTGTGAGAAAACACAGTTAAACCTCCGTGCTGCAGGCCCCAGCTGTGTGCACATGCACCCACCCACCCACCCACCCACACACACACACACACACACACACACACACGTATTAACAGTAGACCCTGTCGAGTGAGATCACACTTGAGCCTATCTCCTCCTGACGTGAAGAGGGATCGACTTTGACTGTGCTGGGAAGCAGCAAAAGACATGAGCAAATATTGGCAGATATTAATCATGACTTTAGGGGGGATCATCATAACCTGACCCCGCTGGCTGCTTTGTATCAGTCTCTCTCTCTCTCTCTCTCTCGCTCTCTCTCTGCCTTGACCTGGGTGGGTGAGTTTCTTGGTGGGAGGGTTGAATGGGCAGGCGGGGGGAGATCAAAAGGAGCCAGGCCAGTTTCCACTGACAAACAGTAAGTGTTAAAGACAGAGGATTAATGATAGGTGCAGCCAGGAACATTATTTACCCAGAGTCAGAGGACGTGTGACTTCAGAGCTCATCACCCTCTTCCTCTGGCGGCACTTCCTCTCTCTATAAATGCACAATTAAAATGAGATGTTCACACAACACCGTGTCACCTTCAGACGCATGACCAATGAGCTTTCAGCATCTCATTTGCTTATCACATTACCCAGCAATGATATGGACGACTAATAATAGCACTTTATAGACAGTACGTGGGAAACCTGGAAATGTCGGTGATAAAAGAATAAACACTTGAAGTTACTTACTTGCCATTCACTACAGGTGCCAGTGTTAGATGTGTGAATTTGTGGAGTGTGGCTACAATGACGGAACAAAGTGCATCTATCTGAGCCTGTGGTTGTCCACCTAAGGGTTGGATCCCCACATGGGTGCAAGGGATCATGAGATGATTAACAGAATAGGACAGAAAACTGTGAATCACTGCCTTATATTATATGTTCAGGCTTCAAACCTTTAGATAGAAGTAATTATGATGACATTTGAACTCATCAAGTTGCAAATGGCATTTAAAAAAGTATTTTATGTTGTCGATAAAACATTTAGCAACAGTATAAAATAAAATAGAAAAATTCTCTCTAACAATGTAATTTATTTATTTCAAGACAGGAACAATGCGCAATAAAAGATTGTACAACAAGAAAAGATGCATTATGCTAGGTTGTAGCAAATTGCTATTTTCCACCTGTAGGCTGGTTGATGGAATAATAGCAGAAACACAATGCTCTCAATGGTAACTTAAAACTGTTAGGTAATACATGCATGTCTATCAATTAGACAAAGACAGCAAGTTGCATGCTGGACCGTGATTGGCCTCCTAACAAGTTCACTGACACCTGTTAAAATCCGATTGTGAGACGCAGATCAACTTTCCTCCTTCAGGGGATGAATGTGAACACACGCACACATCACTGTGAACAGTGAAGAGCCAATAAGCAAAACCTATTATTTGAGTGGAGGGGAACTTTAACTATTGTCTATTGTTGTCTGTTGCTGTGTATTTGTAATTTCTGTGTATTTGTCCATATACTGTATATTGGTTATTCTTTCTGTTTATTCCTAGTGACTTAAACAAAGCGTGCCTGCCTGGTTGAATAAATAGACGGATCATAATGGAGTTTTTTTTAAAGGACCAGTTCACCCGAACCACAAAAAAGTATGACTTTCTTGCTTCCCTCTGTATCTGTTGATGCCTTGCTGCTCTCTCATGCCTGTTTACCAGCAGTTGCAAGGTAACGCTCGTTTCCTGTTCTACTGGAAGGATGAATCGTTGCCCGTGAGCCTCGGCATGCAGCCTTTCCTCTATGGGTGTCCGGGGGCCCCAGAGAGGCAGCCAGCGTCTGCCTGCAGAGTCTGGAGGCCAGGCAGGACTATAGGGAAGGAGGGGGGCCCCTGCTGCACCGTAAACTGGAGGGGGGTAAACAAAGGGGGCCGGGCAGCTTTTACTGCCTTCCCACGCCAGGCAGCAGCAGCAGCTGACTGGAAAGTGTTACCTGGAATATGCCGAGGCGGCCCCTCCACAAGCAGACAGCCAATCTGAATGCAGGCGCAGTGACCCAGGTGTACAAACAGCAAACAGTGGGGCCACATCAAAGGCTCTCATTAAAAGACAATAGATGCAGCCCTCCTCCTCATCTCCCCTCCCCAAGCTGAACTGCATCCCCCCCTGAGCAGCACACTGCCCCCTACTGCCCAGTGTGGTGGTGAGGACGGGGAGGATCACAGCTCCATCCAGGCTCCAGACCCGTCATGGCAACTACATAATATTGTGATATCTTAGACAGACACACATTTTTAAGTTTTGAGAATTTTAAATATTTCAAGTATGCTTGTTTGGTATACAAAGTGTTACATAAGCTTGCCCCCCCTCCACTGCCTCTGTAAAAGGGGACTGTGTGATACCTTACAGACGAACCACTTCTGGACAAAATGTACTGTCAGTAATAGGAGGTACATTTTGGAATAGCCTGACCCTTCTAATAAGAGAGTGTCCTACATTCAACACTTTTAAAACCCACTTAAAACAGTGGTTTTTAGACAACCAGACATGCACCCATTTTTAACTGCCACACATTTCATCAAACACAACTGTTGAACTGAATAGAGGTGGTTGAATGTTGTCCTTGTCATGATGTATTTCTGTTTTGTTTTTGTATGTCTATTCTGTCAGTGTACTGTATATGTCACCAGTATGTGTTTAATTCCTATCTTGTATGTATGACTGCTGGCTGTCTATATGTTTTGTCCTATGTCACCTGCTTAGGGACTGCAGATGAAAAGTAGTTTTTTACTAATTCTGGCATATTCACATGGTGTTTTTTTTATACTTTGTTCATAAATATGCATGGTCCCTGTCAAATAAACCAATAAAATAACAAATAAATAGAAATAAACAGACAGGAGACATGTTCATGTTCATGTGTGTGTGAAATTAATGTCACTGCAAATTTAAAAAAGGAAGAAGAGAATGTGTATTAATAGATTGTTGTTGTTTATTATTGCTCAAGGTTTAGTTCTGTTGAAGTGGGAATTATAAGGACCATTATCAAGTTCATCTCATGAACCCATCAACACCCTAATCCAGATATAATGGGTCCGGGTCATATGCTTGGTTACAATGCTTATTTCTATATGTACCTCAAAGGTGATGTTGTGTCCTCTTTTATAATCACTCAATGTTTCTTTATTACCATGAACACAAACACTCGTTCGTTCTGACTCCAACAAACACCGTTGTGCTAATAATCCGCTGGTGAAAATAGTCCCCAACAAATGTACAATTGTTACATATTTTTTTAGAGAAAGTATGTTGTCTTTTAAAGCTATACGAGTGTTTTTATATGTTTAGCCCACATATGACCTATACATTAAATCTGAGCTTACTGTATCATTATACCAACCACACTACAATACTTAAAGGGACAGTTCACCCCAAAACCATATGTTTTCCTCTGGCTTGTGCTGTTTATCAACCTTAATTCGGTGTGAGTTAACCTAGTTTTGGACGTATCTTCTCTTGAATATAATGGGACTATATGGCACTCAGCTTTTGGTGCTCAGAGCAGCAAAAGGGTAAAAAAAATCATTTAAAAAACAGCAGAAATCATGACCTGGTTACTCCAGATAATCCACAGACCTCATTGTGAGTTGTTTCAAGCAGGAAGGCTGATAGAAGGCAGACATCTCTACAGCTCTGGGCAACTCTCACCAAAACCATCCAGAGTGATAAACAGCTCTAGAGGGGAAATATGTATTTTGGGGTGAACTGTCCCTGAATGGTAATTTTTTACCATTTAAGGCATCCAGCATTATGTTTGTTTAAGTTGAATTATTGAGGTAAAATAGTGTGCTGCTCATTTCACAAGTCCTTATATATATGACATATGACTAGACTACATACAGCACAAACATCTAAAAGCAATGGTAAAAGTTGAGTAGCATTTCCAGCTGTCAGTGCAGAGGTCTGACAGACATGCAGGTTATGGTAATGATGTATGGAGTTAAGTTGTAATAGAGTCTTTATCAGGATTCCTCTCTGAGCAGCGGGTCGCTGCAACTCGCTGCAACTCGCTGCAACTCGCTGCAACTCGCTGCAACTCCCCTAATGCTTCCCCATCCTCACATCGCCGACATCACCGAGTGTCTCTGATGTAAACTTTGAAATTTAAATCGGGTCCCTGAAGTTGCTGGGGATCATTTGCACAAGCATTTCTGCACCAGTCAGAAGACGTCAGGACTCAAAAAAAGGAAAGCAACACACACACACACACATTTTAAAAGCAGCACCCTTAAAGGCCTACGCTGCGTCATTAGATGTGAGCTGGCCTGGGAAAAGCCTATCTGGACTCCACAGACAGCAGCAGCCTCCAGCTTTGATGGGGAAGCTTCTTTGTAGTTGGCCTGGAGATGGCTTGTTAGTCAGTAAAAGTGAGGGCTAAATGGCTCCCTAACAGGAAGCAGTTTACACGGTGACGCTCAACCTGCCTGTGGCCCTCTATTGTCCCGAGCCCCATGTCCCACTTCATTACCATTTCCATAAGAAAGGAACAGTAATTGCCCCTTTTCTTCTGCTGTCCCTTCATCTTGGAGTGTTTCGTCTTTCTTTTTTTAACCCCCCTTCCATTTTCTTCGGACTCAATCCCTCTCTACCTATCTTTCCTCCGGCTCGGAGAAGTCCGTCTGGAAAAGAGATTTGATTCACTTTATCATTTAGAAGCAGGGACTGCATGTAGATTATTTTACCGTGGATTTTTGTGTTCCTTAAACACTCCTTTCGGGACTTTTTAAAGTACATTTTTAAATGGAAGGAAATTGTGTAAATGAATTCCTGTGTACGCTAATAGAAGTCCGAATGTCACACTGAGTTTCAAAAGTACCCAAAAGGTCCAAAGCATCAGATCAGTGTTTGCACTGGAGGTCCTGAGACTCTCCCGACCTTTGACCTGACCTTAGATAGAGAACATGTCTGCTTGGCCAACTGACTGATCAATGCAGAGTATTACGGCCATCCTGGGTAACTTGGAAAAATACTACAAGAAGAAAAAGATCAAGTTCATCATGTGAATGTTTATATTTTTATGTATGCTGATGTTTTTATATTTTTAAACCTTCTGCATTCATTGTGTTGTTTCTATGATGTAAAGCTGTTATTTGAGGTTCATGCACACCGTTGCCACAGATGCTCTTGTGTGATTTAATTCCTCTGATGCCATTTGAATGAGCCCATTTTTACACGTATATGCTATACTGCTACTGAATACATTTTATACGTATATATGTGTGCTAATGGAAATAATCCCATGCTGTATTTTACGCTATTCCAAACCATGTATCTCCAAAATATCAGTGTTTTTACTGGTTGGTATAATAAGCTTTGTTTTCAGCTTTGTGGCAATGTAATTTCCAGCTAAACCAACAAACTGGCTTATCTGGTTTATCTCTCTATCTATGTAAGAAGTTGGAGATGTTCTCAAACTGTAAAGTAGCATGTAATCCTTTAGTTTATCTGGAGGAAAACACATTTTAAGTCACTAGATTTGGAGATACGTGGTTTTCTTTGAACACTGATTAATAGAAATGTATTTTCTTCTCCTTTTGCAGTTTTGTCTGCAGAGTGAATGCATGGATTCCTGCTCATGATTTTTGATTTTGAGAAATCTGTAAACTATCCAGTAAAATGCAGAGGACTCATTTTAACACATTAAACTGTGTGAGGACACGTCAACGTTTCCCGCAGAGTAACTGATATAAAAATTCAAAATGCCATGTTTTCTATGCGATTGTACTATCATCAAATGGAAATATAACGTGTGGACTTGATTTGGTCTTCAAAAAGAAACATCCAGATGTCCTAGGGTAAATGGATCACTGCAGCGAATAGTTCAGCCAAGAAAAATAGACTATGAATAAGAATAAAACAAATGTCTGGAATCAACACTTGAGGGTAAAGGGGGCCAGGATACACACTCTCTCTCACTTTCACGCTGTGCCTCATCACAGGCCTTCCTCGCCTCACTTTGAACTTCCGAGGTGACGAAAGCTAAATGCAGCGACAACAGAATGCATCTATGCGGAGAGAACGATCAACAGCCTCCGTGTGTCTGTAATCCCATCAGGAGCAGCTCGGATACATGCAAACAACCAAAGTCAAACATGTTGTTTCACACGCAGGCTTGGTAGGACACCTGGATCCCACTGATCCCTCCACAGCGGGCTGCCACTGAAACACTGTTGAAAGGTTCGCGTTGTGGAGGTAAGACATGGATTTCTAGACCATTTGAGTGGGTGTCAATGGCTTTAGATGTTTTCCAACCTGATAAGAAGAAAATTCAAGCAGAAACACTGCGTCTCCTGGGTTTCCTGAGGCCCTCCATGAGAAGGCTGCAGGTAGCGCTGCTGTCGAGGGAAGGGGAGGGCCACTGGACCCCCTCGGTGCGTTGAACTGTTTTAATCATGGCCCCATGTGGACCCCCGACAAAAGAGCCAGGTCGGAATCACCGTCTGCTCTTTTGTTGAAGGGGGAGCCAGCGAGGCTGGGAGTGGGCTGCGGGCTCAGTCGCTGCTCCCATCACCACAGCAGGCCTCCTGTTTATTTGCTTTGGAGATTGTTTTATCCCAGGTGACACTGAAGGCAGCAGGTTCCCGGGATGATATATTGCACTGTAATCGTTTTTTACCAGTCGGCCAGTAATGGTTGTCAGCGGAGGCGCCGTGGGTGACACACACACCTAACAGGCTCCGGAGCTGGTAAAGACCACCGTTCCATCACACACACAACAATTACAGTTATGATTATACATGAGGCACACACGTCTTCTTATGTAATCGAGACACAATCGAGCTACGACATTTATGAGCAATGTATATTCATGTGTAATTCATTTCTTACAGTCTGTATTTCAGCAGCATACATTATGTTGACATAACACCCGTATGTTTATAATGTCTGTTATTATCTATTTATGGATTGTTTACTTTATCAGTTAATATAATCTAAGACACAACTGAATCTACAACAACCTGAGATAAAGTTCAACTGTTCAACAGACAATAAGTATGTCGAAATATATTGCAAATAAATAAATATAATTTTAGAATGTTATAAATACTGTATGAGGCTTTAGTGTTGAAAACTTCATCCAAGTGTAGATAAAGGTAAAGTGTTTTTTTTATTTTTTTGTTCCAACTATTTCAAGGTCAAGGATGAAGTTTCATATTCAATGAATTGAGTGTTTAAAAGGAATTATTAGTCAGAGATTTATTGAAAATGAAAACAACTTAAAGCTAGTTAGCTTAGCATTTTTAGATCCTGCATCTCTTCCTTTCCGACATGCTTTCACTGTTTCAAAAAACAAAAACGAAAATGTCCTGTTTTCTACATGAAAACAGGACGCCCTGTTACATCCAATGGAAGTATTATAGGGTTTTAAAAAACGACATTTTGACTGTGACCAAAACCCAAAAGATGAAACCGCTACAGTGAAACGGCGGGTCAAGACAAGCGATGGCATTGGGATGAACCAGCTGTTTAATATTGATCATATCGATTATAAATGTTGCCTATTCCCCTGTCGCTCCTCCGCTGCTTTTTAAAAGACCCAGCTTCCGACACTCTTTCGACGTTTGGTGACATTTTCATTGATCCTCGCAGTGATCTCCAGCTAAATGGCCCCCTGGTGTTTATTGCAGAGGAGGAAAACATCTGTACAAATGAAGGGCGTGGATAGGAAGTCTGCTTGGAGACATAGCTGACGAAGGTGTGCACAGCAAGTGTTTTTGTTCAAAAAAATACTCTAAAGGGAGTTTTGCATGATATATCAGGTCACATGATGTTCTGGTGGTTGCTGCTTCCTGACATAATACTAATTTGCAATCAGTCTGCCTACTGACTTTTTGCCTTCCCATACATATCGGCCAGTCTTTAAATAATGCATGGTCACCCTCTGGTGGCCACAATAGTTACCACTAGCAGTGGTTGTATTCTCCTGCCTGCCATAGAACTGTTGGATAAAATAATTTAATCTTCTCCGAATGTGAACCCCAAACAATGTGTTGTTTTTTTTATCCAACATGCACGAGATGGGCGACGAATGAGCCACAAATCATATAGAATAGGTGACAAAAACGCACGTCTCCACAGTTTCACTTTTCCAGCCCTGCTTTTGCTGCCATGAATATTAGACTGAGAATCAAATTACAGGCGCCGGCTTTGTGAGTGATTGATACAATGCAACAGCATGCAGTAAAAATGACTACGGGATGTTTTATTCATGAGCGGTTAAATAAACAATAAAATCTGGGCTGAAACGTGAACGCCGACAGGAACAATGGATTCACGAGAACAGGAAACACATTAGATTGTTGTGTAGTCGTTTGTTCTTAGCGTTATCGCGTGAAAATGTATAAATTAGTCTGAATGTAATTTGAAATCTGGTGTCAGTGGCAGCAGTCAAAAATACCCCCCACTTTGAAGATTTGGACTTCAGAGGAACATTTTTGAACGCATCTCATCAGGCTTCATGGAAGTGAGCCTGCGTTCACATTGGACCCCTTTTCCCTTCTTTGAATTTGAATCTGTCGCTCTCTTCAAAACCACGACAAACAGATGCATTAGCTCCCTAATTGCTCAGATTACCAATGAGCTGCCTTATGAGTTACCAGGGTTGCCTCCTAGAAATGAAAGCAGCCAATTTCCATGCGAGGTAATTGAATCGCCTGCAGTGAGGGAGAGAGAGGGGACGTGCTACGCATTACAGCCAAATTGGCTTCTGCAAGAGTGTGGCATGAAAAGCCATTTTCAAGCGCATGAATGCCAAGGGTTTGGTCTCATTCATGGAGAGTCCACTTCTTGCAGCCTTTCCCAACCACTCCACTGTTTCTCCAGATCGCTTGATGGCTGTTGAATGGGGTTTGCGTTCGGGGCCCTTTCCTCTGATGGGGAAATTACCAATCTCAACCCTGAGAACGTCGGAGAAGAGGGAGGGGGGGGTGTACAGTCTACAGTCTGCTGTACAATGTGGAGGTGAGAAATGCATTGGTGTGGGGGGGGGGGGGGGGGTACAGTCTACAGTCTGCTGTACAATGTGGAGGTGAGAAATGCATTGGTGTGGAGGTGAGATTGAAGTTGTTATCTGCAGTTGCTAACTAATTTTCTGACGAGGTGAACGGCTACATACACACACACACACACACACACACACACACACACACACACACACACACACACACACACACACACACAGCTACAGGCCCAGACGCGTTTGTATGTTAATGTGAATATAATACACTTTTTTCTAGCGTGTGTTCACTGTGGGCCGCAACTAATGTGTTATTCATTGACATTTTGATACATTGAAATCATTTTTCACACTTCATTCTTGCTATTTCATGTTTTGCCGATTTGCATGTTTTGTCTTTGCAGACATCATATTCTCATATTGCTTTGCTCATATTTTGTGTTTGAAATTTGCATATAGTATATGGCCAAAAAGTATGTAGACACGCATCTCTTCCAATCTGAAGCTGTTTTACATGGGCGCATTAGTTCCAAAGCTTCGTGTTACAACATTTACCGACATTAAATAATATAGTGGGCTTTCAAATTAGTGGTCACAGGTTTGGGGAAGAAGAAATGTCAAAGAGGTTATCCTGCAGGGAATCCATCTTACAGCAAAAGCATAATACTTACAAGCAACTTTCAAGTGAGTGCATGATCAATCACGTGTTTCCCCACAGCAGGAAGAGCCCAGAGACAAGGACACGCTGATCCTGAAAATATGTAATTTATACTTTATTTCCCCTGCTAGCGATTCAGATCTACATCAAATCAGATGTTCAAATCAAATAGAAATGGTATAAAAGCACAAGTACTAGTCATTCATTTGTAAACATCATCAACCTGTACGAGTGCTAGTCAATCATTTTCAAACATCCCACTGCCGTTATATAGCAGCAATTCATTTCAGTGTTCTTTGCAGACGTGTATGTCCGTAAAGCCGTTTGACGTACTTTGATTCGAAGCCGTTTGCGAGCCACAATATCGGTGAATCGTTTCAGAGATGGAGAGAAAATGATGCTAATAGTTTAGCCTTCTGCTAGCTGCAGCTGTTAGCGGTTAGCAGGAGCAACATTTTCAAGTCTGACGTCCTTTTTGTGTTGCCTTGCGGTTGTTGCCAACGTAGCAACATGTCCTGTAGGATATTCTGCTGTTGAATCAGGCTTTGCCATCTGAAGGGATGTGTACGCGCAACAGCCAGAAGGAACGCCTTCTCTCTGAAATGACCTGTGATTGGCCAGTCTCCCGTTCTTTAAAGGCTGAAAACGGAGCCAAGAGGAGGGGCAGGAGTGGAGTTTTCTCTAAGAGCACTTAAATTGCAATACACAGAAAGGTTATTCTGGCATTTCTGACCGATGGCGCCAAAAATATTCTGCCTATCCCAGCTTTAAGTCCAAAATATCACTCTGAGCAGTTTCAAATATATAGACCCTCAACCCATCCAGCACCTTTGTGCTGAGCTGGAACACCGAATGTGAGCCAGACCTGCAGCCAGACCTGCAGACATGCAGCCAGACCTGCAGACCTGCAGCCAGACCTGCAGACCTGCAGCCAGACCTGCAGCCAGACCTGCAGACCTGCAGCCAGACCTGCAGCCAGACCTGCAGACCTGCAGCCAGACCTGCACCCAGGTTCCATGGCTGTCCGTCCAACAGATTCATGCCCCCGGTTGTCCCACTGTTCAGATGTCCACATACTTTTGGTCATACATGTTAATTTTTTGTTCATGATTAAATTGGCTGTGATTGATATTCTACTTTTCTTTGCAATACCCGGCAACGTCCCAGTTTCCCTGAGTGATCATTAAGTTGAATGTCATCTTATGTAACACAGGGGTCGTATACCGCACATGGATGTGTCAACATACAATGCAAAATGAAATGATTGAAGTCTTTTTTTTTTCTAGACAGCCTCACAGCGAGGAAAGGGACATGACAATAAAAACAATATTAATTTCCTGCACTTCTGATGCCTGTCAGCCTAAATGAACAACAGATGAGGGTCTCTATCCTTTTCATTGGCTGCCTCTGCATCTCTTTTGTCTTTGGACCACAGAAAAGAGAAACATACCCCGCTCTTATTTATTTTTAGTCCTGGCCTCAAATGGGGAAACGGGGCCGATTACACTTCCAAGATTGACAATTTTATGCTGCCAAATTAAAAGAACCCTCTGAATTAGCGAGATAATTGCATGCAATCTCCCTTTAATGGACCTGTCAGTGATTACTGGCTGCCTCGGCCAACGCTATCAGTGGCAGGGGAGGGGAGGGTGCTGAAATGAAATGTCAATCATATTACCATAAATGAGTAAATTAGTGTGAGTAGCTCATTGTCAGAGCGAATCAGTCCTAATGTGTCACCCTCAAAGCCGTGGTGGGGAGTGTCACTGTGAGGAAGGCAGGAAGGATGAAGAAGGAGAAGGAGCAAGGGAGGGAGGGAGGAGTAAGAGAGACAAAGAAATTACATGTGTGCTCCTGGCTGACAGCTTATGAGATGTACAATTATTATCTTCAGCTGTTGAAGCACAGCGTCGAGGCAAGGAAATAATTCCTCCTCGTCTGTGTTCATTTGCGTTGTCTGCTGCCTGCTGCAGCGTTCAGATTCACAGCAGCATACCTGGACAAGCAGACATTACAGACGCTTTTCAGCACAGTTCCCCAATATTTGCTCAAGATTAGTCTCTTCTCGTACAGACCTCTCTTTGTTTCTCACAGAGGAATTTCTCAAACGCCGTGCCAATACAATGTATACAAGAGGGGACTTCCCTCTTTGACTGCGACCCATAGACTTGCATGTTTAGGGTCTATTTTTTCACAGCAAAAAGGGAAGCTAAAACCTAGAACATTTTCCGGTAACTTTATCAGCATGATCTAAAATCTTTGCTTAAATGCAGCATTTATTGTTTGTTTGTTTTTTTTATTATTTTTTGGCCACTTGAGGCTAACTTATAACATCGGACCCCTCATAACCTTATGTTATATCGTTCAGAGAACTACTTCAACCTCCAGACTACTGGTATTATCGCTAACTTAAATAGGGCTATACACTTTGTGTGTCATGGTTTAATTGGTTAACAATCTGTTGCAAATACATAATACAATAAAAGTAGCTAACTTGAGTTATATATCTGGTGTATGCACAAAGAGAGCTTGATAATTTGTTCCAGTGGCCATTTGTGATACTGCAACGAAAAAATCCCCCCCAGCCCGAAAAGCATTTTCGCCATAGACCACCATGAGAAAAAACTCCAACTGCAAACAAGGTCAAGTATTTTAAACCATCGGGTTGAATTTAGAAACAATGCAGAGCCTAGAAAAGACATTTTCAGAGCCTGAAAACCAAAACAATTTGCTCAAAGATGCAAAAGAGCTTCGTATAGCTCAGGGAATGGTCGAGTTGGAAGTTAAGTCTCTGTGGAGTGACACCTTTTCACATGATGATTTATAAACATGTTCACCAGTGCAGCTTTAATTGAGCATATTCTCTATAGGTTGCATTTAATGTGTTTTTAAGTGATTTCTGTGAAAAAATGGGCTACAGTCAGAATAGTGTCAGCTTTTTCAGTAAAAGGGTTCACCCAGAATCCTGTTTTAATCACCTACCAAATGTAAGTCCATATTCACGCTCCTTTGAGTTCTGTTTTAGACTCCCACCAAAATGATCTGGCTATTTAGCTGCTAAATGTCAGCCATGCTGTTATTAGAGTGGTCCCACTTTTTGAAAAATTACAAACAATCGGGACCAAATTCACAATAGGCCTTATGTATTAATTATGAATAAGATGAACTTGTGAACGTTCCTGACCATTTTTACTGCCATTTTGGTATTATTGAATAGTTAACCAGCCATTACATTTGTTTCATGTGCATCATTGAAAACATTTGCACATGTGGAAACTTTAAAAGAAACTACTATTTATATTAGACCAAATAAATACATATATAAAAAACCTAAATAGGCCTAATGTATTAATTGTGATAATTGTGATTTATAAGATTTAATTGTTTTTTGCACCCTCATAAGTAAAACAGAGACTTTCATATATATAACTAATGTTATTGGTGGATTACAATTGTCAGAACAATACGAACATCCAGGCTCCCTCATGTGGCTCCAAGATGTACTGCAGGTATAAATGTTAAATTAGTTCCAGCGACCCTAGTAGAGATGTTGTGCGACCCACCTGTGGGTGCCGACCCAGCCTCTGCAAATGGACTTATGTGCAGTTTGTCCGTCTAAAAGTCAACATAATGAGCTAAAGAGGCTTAAATGCTCTGTGGGTTCATCACCCGAAGTGACACTTTTCACATCACTCACATATTCAGTCACAAGACTTCACATGATGAGCAAACTGAACAGTTGGGGGACTCACAAGACCCCCGCAATAAACGCTCCCAGTTCATTGCGTGAGCTTTCTGTTATCAATGTGCAGTCTTTATGCCCAAGTTGGATTAATGACATATTTTCTCAGGCTTGACAAAGATCCTCCAGAGGCAGAGAGGACATTATCCAACCGAGTAGCACTCATCACGACAACTAAAAGACGTGTGAAGCAGTTCTTTTTTAAGTATAAAGTTTTGACAGAAGGGAACACTAAGAAGTTTTGTATATCTGGCTTGTGGTGAACAAAATAGCTACACGCTTTCTTTCTCTCACACACACACATACACACACACACACACACGTAGACACTCAGCCCCTTCCCTTACAATGTCCCACAGGCACTGGGAACCGAGTGTAAATCAAGGCAAAATTCCTCCAGTTCGACAATTCATTTGTCCACAGGCTTGTTAGGCAGGAAGGAGGAGGAGAGGGAGCGCGTGTCAATAAATCATCTGACGCCTGGCTATATTTATGCCCACAGCAATGAGTTTAACAAGGAGAGCAGTCCTTGAAGCAATATCCTAAGTGGCACTTCATCCCTGTCTCCTTCTTCTACACCCCTCCCTCCACCCTCCCTCATCCCACCCCCTTTTTTCATCCCTCGAGCCTCCTGATTGTGAAGTGGCAGAAGATGCTTCAGCTATAGTGCGCAGACAGCGAGAAGACAGACCCAAGACACCCGCAGCCGTCTCCTCGCTAAAATTATCCCATGAGCCAGAGATTTGGAGAACTTCATTTCCTTGCCCATAATTAAACTCCTCAACCTTAATCTGACCCAGTCATTCTCCTGCTGCAGCCGAGCCGGGGCTTCCTGCAGCGCTTGTGGAGCCCGACTTATTACAGGGATCAGAATTCATCCTCCACTTCAGCTGCCAAGTGTGGGGTCATCCTTTTTCAATTATTTTCTTTTTTGTCATTCGTGCTGTAAAGGGGAGGTGATAGATCCTGAGATCCTGCCAGGCGGGTGCTTCCACATACGAGAGAAGTGTGAGAGTCAGGTTCAGGAAAGGTGAAAGGGAGCTCTCTCTCTCTCAACCATGCACAATATCAGTGCACCACCCGACTCAGAGCATACACTCCTACTTAAAGGGGGGTGGGAGGGGGGGGGGCACTCTGCATGCCTTAGCCTGCATTGTGCTTGGCACACCACTAGGTGGCAATCCTGAACCAGGCCTCTGACAACCCTCTCCGCTTCTTTCCCACACTCTTCCACCCACTGCTGGTTTAATTACTGGCTTGAAAGAGGGAGCTGTTTGTTCTGTTCGCTCAACATGGACCGTCACCAGTCCTCTGATGGAGACAGACACTCTTGTTTAGCCGATGCCCAAATAAAGAATAGCCGTTTTAATCATTTAAAAATGGAGCTTATTACAGTAAACAATGAAAACAGCAGCTGCACCTTTCCTCTTCCTCTTACTTTTTCCTTCAGGGTGTTCTTATTATGAAGAATGAAAAGGAAAAAATGAGGAAATCAAACACACTCTCTGCTGGTTTTCCCCATTTGAATGCAACAGCTTGATCAACTCGTAGTTCCCACTCCACGACGAGGACGCCTCCTCCGTCCTTGTCTTTCATTTTGCAGGTAAACCAAAGGTGTCATAATCACCGGGCCGCCGCTGCTGCTCCTTGTGACCTGCGTGAGCACCTGACAACATCTGAGACGAAAGGGAGCATGTAGGTTATCAGACACTTTCACCAGCTGTGACAGAGAGATAGCCTGGAAGTGTGTCTGACACCATGGCAGTATTGGTAGATTTGTCAGTGTCAGCCCCGCTCCCACAGCATGGGCTTAATATCATGAGGGGGTTGGGGGTGGAAAAGTGTGATCCATCCAAGTTAACCCTACAACTGCGTGGGAAGGGAAACAACAGTAGCCAGATGATCAGCTCTGTCCCCTTTGTCGTTGCACCCTTTTATGGAGCTGATTTAGTGTGAGTCCAGAAGTGTGTCTTGTGCTCGGCTACATGTTTTGAGCCGGGGTGGAGAATGGGATACAAGCGCCGCTCCATAGAAAAGCCCCCGCGCTCGGGTCGCAGCGGTGAGCCTCTGACCTCTCCCTCTCAATGGGTATTGTGTGGCCCCGTGGATCTGAGGGTAAAACAATCCGTATAGGTCTAATAGGCATGAAGCAGGACGGATAAAGCTGGGTGGGGGGGGACACTGGAAGGGGACGTCCAATGAGCCAAAGGGCCATGCCCTCGGTGCGCTGCGGGTCAAGGGCAGCGGGGAAATCTGCAGGGGAAAAAGGTCACCGATATGTAGACAGGAGCATGAAGCCTGCTCACCTGAATCAAGTCCGGAGCTATAGATCACATGTGTGGTTTTTAGCCTTGCCTGTAATTAGTCCTCTGAGTGTGTGGTAATCCATTGTTTTGTGGAGTCTTCTGGTTCTGAATAGGCACGTCTATATGAATAGCAAGGAAAGGCCAGCATTCAGCACAGACAAGGGGATTAGTATGCTATGACCTGCTTTTACACCACAAACAACAGCTTCTCCTTTTGTTTTTCATTCCACATCTCAAAGTTTCCTTCATTCCCAGTCTGTGTTTTGTTTTGCAACACACAAGTACAGTGAAGATGTGACCAAGCACTCTCAGCCTGCATTCATATCAGCTCTCAGCCTGGTCACCATGCTCTGATGCAACCTTGTTTTATTTTGGGGGGGGGGTTGGTCATTCTGTTCTAAAAATCAATCTACAGCTAAATTCCAGGATTAGCCCCTGTGTCAAATTAATTCAGTTTTACCGGGCTATGGAACAGATGGCTGTTTCATTCAGGACTCAGGGTAGTTTTGTTGCCTGGCAATCTCCAGCCAAACCAAATCAAAGACCATAAACTGTCACTTAGGGGCAGTGGAATCTGGTTTTGACTGCGAAAGCATCGGTCATCATCATGCAACCGCATCACGCTACTACTCACAGACCTGGTCAGAAATTAATTGATGGTTAAGATGCGAGGCCTTTAAGGAGCTGCTGCTTTTAGCTGCCAAGAAGAAACCGTAACAAATTCACATTACGGCAAAACTCGCTATAAAACCCAATGTTATGGGAATATTTAAGTGATAAAATATAAAACAAAGACACTCGCCCACATTTGAGTGGCACAGATGTAGTTTAAAGGCCCTACAGGAATATGGGGAATATAATGGAGTGTATTTTTTATTAGAGGGCCTTATTTTTAATAGGTTACCCACTATATTCAGGGCATAGTTGCCGAAAGGTGAAATTGATCAAACAAATCCGTCATGAAATTATTTGAACACCAAATGGCAACAGTTTAGGTTTAAATGTCAGTTGAAGGACATGTCGACATTGTAAAAATGGAAATTGGAATAATATTCTGTTCGATTTCCGCTGTATTACATCATATTTTATCCTCACGTGGCCATGATAAGTTACATTTCCCTGCTAATAAAGAGGCGTTTTGTTTATACACGCTTGAATATGCAGCAGGTACTCTGTTGTTGTCCGTTAGAACTTAATGTGGTGGACGTTGAGTACCGAATAACTTGTTATGTAGGCAGCTTTGTGGCGTGAATGGATATTTCTCCCCTGTGATACATTGTGTGAGTCATTGTATTATTATGCGATTACTGTGTTGATTATGCCCAGCAAACTTGATGCGTGCTCTAAAATGGATAATATGAACTCCAGTGTGGGTGCTGCTGTGGGCCTTGCTGCTTGTTTTATAGGGCTTTTCCACTCTCTCTCTCGGCTCTGCCTCTATGTCTCGCTGCCTCTCTCGCTCATCGAGTCAAGGCGGGAGTTTACAGGAACAGCAGGCAGGCAGGGCCTTGTCACACCGCGGAGCAACACAGGAATGTATTGTATGCGTTAGAAAGACAGGACAGCTGGGGCAAAATAGTGCACCAAGTTCCCCAAACCTGGCCTGCGGGTGTCGAGATGCATTATATCTACTAGCCGGTGAAAATACGGCCAGAATTAAATATAATTGCTTATTTTACGCGACGTTACGTGTTGCGTTACGTGTCGTTTTGAGCTGTAAAACAAGAGTCACATACACGCACACACAAGTGAGCCGCGGAGGGATCCTTAAGGTTGCCAGTGAGTGGTGCGGCGCTGAAAGCACACACAGTAAATTGAGGCTCGGGCTGCGTGGAAAACCCGGCATGGAGTCTGATTTTAATCTCAGGCAAAAACCCATTTTAAAAGTGGAAAAATAAAAGAGGAAAGTGCATCAGTGTTTTCACTCCATTTGAAAACTGTTTTATACCACATTGTGTTGGTAAAATCTCTCATACTTTCATACATTTGACAGTTTTCAGCCTGAGTGCGCTCTAATGAAGTGCTGTGTTTTCAGAGGGAGCGGTTGCTGTACTATGACCTCTATCTAGACTCGACAATCTCTGTCTCAACTGTGAGAGCCCAGACACCAGCTACACACAGTGGAACTGGTGATACTGGCCGGTAAACTGGGACATCATTGTGTAAAGATTAGCCAGTTAGGGGTCCACAAAAACATCCCACAGAAATCAAATGGGAGGTTTTTTATTTTTTTTCTTCAGGTCTGAATGAACCATTCCCACAACCTCTGCACCAGCCAGGCAGACATGTTGTCATGTGGGAAAAGTTAGGATGACGTTAGCGTCTTTGCAGCCTGAACTTTAAGGCTATTAAGCATAAACGTGAATAGACCCAACAACAGATGCCTACTTCTTAGCCTACATGAATCTTTCTAAATTCATGGTGCTTTGTTTCCATACCAAACTGTTTTTCTTCACTTGAATAAATGAGTGAAGTCTTGCTTTGCCTTCACTCTACATAACACTTGTTACTGTGTGTGTTTCAATAATCACATTTACCCTTCACCTGAATTATATTAGTTTTGCTCTATTATGCCGCAGCAGCAGTCTACTTTCATATCAGGGATTTTACGGACAAACAGAAGGGTTAGTGATTCATTTTGCATGGCATAAACAGGTTAATATGCATGCCGAGCTGCTCGGGCAGGCACTTAACAAAACCGGAGCCAGTTTGACAACAGAGCGTGCTGAAGGCCAGGTCTGTGTGACCACAGACGTGTTTTAGTTCCACCATATCTAGCCGGCGACCCTCATCCTGTACAATCTCTCTCCGGTCCGCCTGCCCTGGAATGCCGCCACTGACAGCGCTTCTTTTCTGGAACAACAGGGAATTATTTGGAAAGGGTGGCAAAGTCAACACACCGTCTGTCGATTATCCCCCTGCTATTCTGGGTTCTTTGGCTCCGCTGTGTGCTCGGAGCATCAAAGACCTGTCGGAGACGTCGGCCTAAAGGGAGCCGATGCACAGTTTAATCAAACATTTGGGTGCCTCTGTGTTCAGTGTCATGTGCCACCGTTTCAAAGAAATGACACATTAAGAAAACCGTGGGGGGAAATCACCCCCCTCTGGAGCGAGGAGACTTCAAACCTATGCACATGTGCCTGTTTTTTTTTTTTTTTAATGACAGGAATCTGCATTGAGGTGAGATCGGTTGAAATGGAACCAAGAACATTTTTTGGCACGCTTAAAAAAGATAAAAAAAATCCTCTCATCCATTACTGCATCACAGAGACATAATTCCCCCATAGTTACCCCTGGGATGAATGTGACGCCGTCGCCAAGAAAATATATGTATTATTGTTTACATTATTCTCCAGATTGCATTCATAGTACAGGCCATTGCCAGCGCTTGTGTCACACGGTTACGGCGTGTTACATGACGTTTGATAAAGGATCTGGAGGAAATATTAGAGTCGTTGCCCACGCCGCTGTTTTGATTTGTACTCCATCAGTCAGCTTGTGTTTATTATTGGGACTGTGTGTCTGCCTGGCCTGATAATACCCTTTCTCTACGTGGGCCCTTCCTTGACTGTCACGTCTGGTTGACACAAAGTGCTGCCACACGGATGGGGGTTCACCCATCCCTTGAAAGCCCAGCTGTCAGTGGTTACATAATAGCAGAGCCTTGTTGGGCTCGCCGGACGGCTTTGTGCCCCTGTCACTGAATGTGATTGTGGGTAAGATTAAGCGGCGGGTGAGAAGCCACAGTTAAGGGGTTCCTACCTGGTCTCCAGCAGAGATGCCAGAACAAACAGAATCAGAGGTTTGGGAAGGAGAGAGCTTTAATGTGGCTCATCCCCCTTCCTCACGAAGCACATTGTGTTGATGAACCGTGTTTCTCGCTTACATGCTTGATGTTTTATGTATTGCCTAAGTAAAGACCTCCGAGGGAGAAGCTCAGCTGCATGGGCGGCTGATGAACTGAGCACATAGAAGTGAAATATTTGAACAAATGACATTATGCAAATGCTTTTTTTTTTTTTTTTTTTTTGGTTTGACATGTTTTTATTATTTTAACATGGATTTGAAGCTGTGATACATTTTCTCTGCACGGATTCAAAAATTCCAAAAACCAAAGGCTGTGCACAGCTACAATGTAGCCCACAGCTACAATCAATAACTGCTTATGAAATATCATGTAACATTATGAATTCACCCAAAAGGGGAAAATAATGCACATTTGAAATCACAACCCAACAGTTATAGAGCCAAGACAATGACATGCATGTGATTCCAGTAAACATGATTTAATAATAAATGTGTTATTGAGCTTGAAAGCATAAATATCATGGATAGTGGGTGGTGAGCGGGTATAATGGGGGGGTTGACAATTTATTGTGGAGAGACCTGATTTCCCCTGGGCTCATGTTGTTAATTCAGTGCATTATAGCACTGTTTATCCAAAGAGGGGGCAGGTAGCGGCTTCAATAGGGGTACCCGTTCTCTCTGAGTGTTTCTCATAGGGGGGGGTCTGGTCAGTCCGGGGCCAGTGATTTCTACTGGACTGAATCCCTTCAAAAGCTCCATCTGCGAGCTGACAGGCATCCCTTAGGCCGCTTGATGAGACTCTGCTTCCTCCTCCTCCTCATCCACTCTGCGTCTCCCTCTTCCTGCCAATCCACACCAGCTTTTTCCTCTCTCCGCTGCTTATAACAGAGAGCCAAGCCTTACATTAAATCTGTGTTTCTGCATAACCGGCCTTGTATGTTTTTTTTCCCTCAGTCTGCTCTGCCCTCCTCTGTCTCTCTCCTCTTTCTCTTGCAGTGGAAACAAGCCTCCCAGCGCCTCACCATCGGCACTTTCTGCACAACCTGAATTCTTCCAACACAACAGCAAATAAACAGTGTTGTGAAAAAGAAAAAGGGGGGGGGGGGGGGGGGGGGTTACTGTGTAGAGCACGACGGTGCCATTTAAAACTGTGGCTATGGAAACCCCTCTGTCTTCCCTCTTAATAGGTGTTTACGTTGCTGGGGTTGACTGACAGATAAAGGCACACTGGGGGAAGAACCTCTTTTAAAATGCATTGTTTTCAGCACCTCCTCCCTCTTTTTTATTTTCTCTTAAAATAGGCCTCACTGGCAGGTTAAAATGAGGCAGAATAAATTACTTTAGCTATATTTTGCTCTTCTTTCCCCCACTGTCTGATTTGTACAGTTGCAAGACAGAAATTGCTCTCCTCGGTGCCTGAAATTAAACATTGCTGTTGTCCCTGACTATGTTCCTGGAGTCCTTTTTATCGTAACAGCCTCAGTGAGGATTGCGTATTTGGCGCCTGCTGCTATCAAACGAGGGATATCAAAATCTCTCGGAGAGGCATTCAGCCAAATCTTTCGCTAAGAAGGTTCACGTTAAAGACGCCGTCACACTGGATTAATAATTGAGGAGATATTGTGTATTTAAGGGACACTTATTATTTTGCGAAGCCATACGATAAAAGCTGTTATTCCTCATCGATTCTTGCTCATTAAAATTCTGCCGGAGATAACGGGGGCTATACAGCACAGACGGCCACCATAGTTTTCATCTTTTCAGTATGTTTTTGAAGTTATTCTCATTGTTGCTGCTCTCATCTCACGCAGAGACTGAAAGCTTTTTAATGAATCACTTTCAGTTTGTAATGCTTCTGTAACCTAATGCAAAGTTGTGTTTGGGCCAGTTGTCTGGAGGAGACAAGCCATACTACAGAGACACATGCCAAACAAAACCCTTGGTTGGCACTATGATGTGGGCATCATGCCTTCGCCAGCCTTCACTCTGTAGGGTCCGTGCCAACCTTTTATAAATGCCCTATTTGGCAAGAGCCGTGCCCAGCAGTGTCTCTTAAGGTTCTGGTTCAAATACCCTCTTCAAATATGAACCTGATCCAAATCCTAAATGATCCAAATGATGCGTTCCAAATTGTAAGCTCTCATATCATATTCAGAGGAAACCGTGGATTATGTTTTATCAACTCGACTGGCAACAGATGGAGAAAAACTGGAAAGTCATATGCACAGCCTCATTTTACTTTATTGTCACACATTATAGTAGATTTTGTTCGTTAATCTCAGCATCCTCCTGCCTCTCAACGTGTGGAGAGAAAAGGTGGCAGCTGCAGCACATCAGCGTTCATGGTTTGTTTTTTCTTGGTATTCAGCTTGGAGGTGTGTCACCCAGAATCGCAGTAAAAAGGAGCAATTACAGCTGAATGTCCCCTCTTTCATCAGCACTTCAATGCAAGGATTTAAATCCGACCCCCAGCCAGTGCCACCCCTATCTTCAACCTTGCCCTCAAGCCACTAATCAGCCTCAAAGAATAGTTTCTGCCCTCAAAAGGCTAGTTCCCTATCTCGTAGCCTCCCCACAGAGTCAAGATAAAGTTGTGTTTTCACAGTTGACTGGTGGGTGGTGCTGGACCCCCTTCACCCCCTCCCCACCCGTTGTCTCAGCATAGATGCAAAAGGTCATTCCTGGAGAGTGCCGCCCCTCGCGGGGACAATTCCCATCACAACGCAGGAGCATTCGGGTTGTCATCATGGCAATATCGGTGCCTTCACTCGGTCTGCCCAGAGAGCGGTTGTTCCATCAGACCTGTTCTAGCCAGATGTTGTCACCTTGCAAATATGATGTTTTATATGCTAAAGTTGATCTTCCTTCAAACAGCGCTCCTGTGCTGTTTCAACATCGACTCCTCCACCTATCTCATATCAAACCGCTATGCTAATGCAATTTCTCTTCATTGCTGCCCTTTGTAAGTTAAGGCACTCATGCTTGAAACAGCGCAAACATCAGCCTCCGTAAGAGGGAAGAGTTCAGGCACAACAAAAGGCGCATCTGTAAACAATGGTCTTAAAGAGTGGGACAAGAAAATGATTCAGCCCGTAACAGCTGAAATACATCCAATTTCTATATATGAGAAGATTGGTCTCTTGAGCGTCTCAGGCCCAGGGAGTGAATAACATCAGCCATTTTTCAATATAATGCCTTGCATCAACATACTGATATTACACACAGAAAATGGTTTCTCCATAAAATGCTCCTTTGGTTTTTACATTGACTCTATTTTCCTTGCGATATAAGTACAGCTGCTTGCTATTCGTTTTTCTTTTTTTCCTCCACATCCATTCATTCGCATCCAATTCATCTTCTCAGCCTGCCACAGTTCATATTGATATATGCTCAGGGGCTGTTCGGTAACAGGTAACTTAATCACTCTGTCTTCAACGTGTCAATTTCGTCCATCTCTCTGCCAGCCCACTCTGCTGTTCATCATGTCTGCATTACAGTTAGCTATTTCACCCCAAAACAAACGCAGGTCCCCTGGCTGCCGCCATTGATTACAAACTATGGCTTCTGAATCACCAATTCAAACACGCATATTTAGTTCAATTATAGTTTTAAATACTCATAGCCTCGTCTATCTTTCTATCTCGAATGTACAGCACGAGCAGAATCCAAAGAGCCCATCTATCCACCACACATGAGCAGCACCGTAAATATCAAAATACAGAACTCTCTTTTATTAAAAAAGAATGCATTTTCTGATGACTCCTCATGTGCAGCTCTTTTTAAAAGCATTTTAAAGCCGTGGGCCGCTGTGACGCGATCGTCATTTACCCACAAGGTTGTCGGTTCCAGCCGAGAGACACTGAACCCTGAGGTGCTCCCCCGGGTGCTTCTCGGCAGTCCACTGCTCCTGAAATGTTTTGTCCGTCAATCAAGACAAACAGGACAGGGTTATGTGATTGGCTTTGTCTTGATTGACAAAGACTTTTTCATGACATTGTGAAGTGGTATTGTGAAACTAGAGAGGTGCACTCAGCAGCAGATCTCCGCCAGGTGCGTCTGCGACGACCACTGCTGTATTGTGACTGAAACACACAATTGGTTATCCGCCCATCCAAACTGGAAGTATCAGACGTGTTTTTCACTCACGTCTCACAGGACAGACACGCTCTCATTTTGAATCTGCGCAGATGTCTGCACCGGCTCTGTGCAGACGAAGGCGTCACCCTGCAACTTGAAGCATTTATTTAGGCTTCAAGTCTATTCTCTCAACAATATACTTGTAAATGTGGAGTTGATGACCAATAAAAGAGCTTAGAATAACTGTCTCTGGCTGCAGAACAGCAACTGAGAGGCAGAGATGTGTGTGTGTGTCAGCTGTGTGTGTAGTTCTGTGAGTTGTTCGCTGATAGCCAAACCTACAAAACGATAAAAGTGAGCAAACTGTTTCCCCCGTAGACAGTATACGCTTTTCTCCCTGCTATGTCTCTGGCCAACCAGAGACATAGCAGGGAGAAAAGCGGCAGAATGGAAAAGCAGCAGAATGGAAGATTAGCTGACAGACACACTGACACACACGCATGCGAGCGCTTGCCTGAAACTCCTGGTGGAGATAATAAAACTTGAAAGAGTTCTAGTTGTGAAGTTGAAGAATATATGTATTTTTTGAGGAGCCTTGTTTTCCCTCTAAAACCATTAACGACCTTTAATCTCCTCGTTATTTTGGCCCTTTCATGCAGCTGAAACGCTGACAAGATGCTACGTGTGATTTGCAGGGATGGGACTGTTAGTCAGCCGAGGAAGGCGTTCACATACTGGGCTCCGTGACCCACAATGGAGCAGTTCCCAGTTTGCTCGGCGTGATGAGTTCCATAACTACAGAAATGATTCCCTGCACAGTTTCTTTTCATCTGCGCTGAAAAGAGAGTGAGTGCTTCTCTGTCCTTGCAGGGTGGACACCATCATTTTGACTGCTCTTTACCTTGCCTGGCTTTGTTGAGATTGGGGGGGGGGGGTCCCTCCATGAACACACTGCCAGAAAATAAAGTGTTTAGAATTCAGCACCGATGCCTGTGTGGACTTCATGAATTCAGAGATTTTCAGAAAAATGCCTCCCAGCAAATCATCACCCCTCACACACAAAAAAAAAATAAAAGTGTGCCAATGTAACCTGAATATGTTCTATCAGCTTTGATTTGAAAGCCTGTTTTGAGGCATCAAGGTCCCCCGGTCTATTTTAACTGAAGGAGCAGAAAGGATGTCACTGCTTGGGAGATAATAATACAAGGAGAGGGGAGCAACTGATTGAATGTCTGCTAAGCAGTCCGGGGTGAGCTGTGGCTCTTAAAAAGTTTGATCCCATTTGATCAAATCAGGTAAGAACAATGGCTAAAAGATTAATCTAAAATATGACCTTATAAGGCAGTGAAATAATTCCACAAGTGCTTTTTAATATCCTTTCAGCTATCAAAGCTGTACGTTTGGATTAAACCTACGCTGTGGCCCTGAATGCGACGAGAGGCTGTGTTTGTTTTTTAAAGCCAATATGAAACCGATTGTCCACATTTATTAAGGAACCCTGGAGGGAACCATGTGGGTTATTTTTATTTATTGCACATTCCTTATTCCTGCACTGTGTACAAAGTGGTGGGTGTGTGTTTGTCAGGTGTAACTTTAAACGGCATGTTCCACACACGCACACGCAGCAACTGGGAACGAGCCGGATGCCCATTGCACTTCGCAAAGTGGTACTTCCTTCCTCTACACACTCCAGACTATGCGTTGAACTGCTGCCTGGCAACCATCTGGACAGGACCCAACTGTTGTGATTGTGTGTGTGTGTGTGTGTGTGTGTTGGTGTGTGTGCCAGGACAACGTCACTGTGGGATTGCCACTGATGTTTGGCCCAAGTCCGCCTTAATGATGGGCCCTCTACGGCCGTAAATTCTCAGTGTGTACGTTATTGTCAGGTATGAGCTGTGTTTGACTGTTGCACACGTGGGAGTGTGTAGCGTGCAACCGTGTGTATGACTGTGTGTGTGCGTGTGTGTGCGTGTGTGTGCGCGTCTGAATACAACTCCACTCTTGTTAGAAAGATTCCACGCCACATTATTGGGTTGTCTTGGTGATTGTATGGCTCCATTCCCAGACTGGATCCCAAGGGATTCAAATACAAGAAAAAGTCCTGAATGATCAGTCATCAGTTAACACGCTCAACAAGAATGACACTTTTACTGTTCAAAGCCGAGATTAATTGAAGAAAGTTACTACATTAAAAATGCATATGTAAGAATATCAAAGGCTTACATAAATTAACAGAAATGGGATATTTTTGGCTTTGTTAAATTAGTAAAATATTTATGGCTCCAGCCTGTCCACTAAAATTTGTGTTTTGCATTCATAAATATATGACATGAATAATGAACTCCTCCTAAACTCTTTGCATCTTGGAGTTT